>NW_027464586.1:34522932-35122932 GCF_043290135.1 Rhipicephalus microplus
AGATCTAGCGGTTCCGATTCCGATCTGGTCGGGAAAGGAATCGCAACTATATGAGTAATAAAGTGCTTTAGAACATCAAAGGAATAGCAAGGCATCACACAATGTGAATTGCATAACGAGTAGTTTTCCAACGTTCCAACCCATTAGAAAACTTGTTCATAATCACCTATTAACTGTGGTGGATACCCACTTTAGGCATAATTCTTTATTGTCGTCAGCCACTGCATAAAATATTGCACAAAATTCCCAACAAATGTGCAGCAGATACCACGCTTCTCCAAATAATGACGAAGGATAGCATAGTGAGCGCTGGCCTACTACACAAAAATTATTAGTTATGGCATTGTGTGTACCCAGCAGTGTGCTCTTAAAGGCTTTTTAAAGCTGCTCTTCTAGCTTTTGCTGTGACTGTGCTGCATGACAGCACAGGCCTGGCATTTTCTTTTTTTTTTTTAATCATCATCCTTATTTATTTAACGTCATTTCTATGATGAAAATACATCACTGAAGTCTTGGTGGGCCCCTGCATAAAACACTTTCGTGTTAAAGAGACTTTTGAGCCTAGTCGGTAAGACGCCGGGAACTTATCGTCATGGACCGAGAGGTCGGTCCCCGAATTTCCACCAAATCTGTGACAGTTTTTTTATTATTTATTTTATTCACAAATACTGTCGGTCCGCATCAGGACCAAGACAGGACTGGTAACAATACATCAACATACAGCGAGCAGTCAACGGAACAATAGAATACAGCGATACAGTGATATACGCCCTATTGTTGTAAATATTCGGACACAAGTACAGAAAACTGTAACGAGTCTCTGCGTTTACAATGTTTGCAAGGAGACAATTCCAGTCACGTGCTGTCGAAAGGAAGAATGAGTATTTGTAGCGATTCTTGTGAAATCTATTTTCCTTAACTTGCCTACTATATTTGTTTCGCACTATGCAGGTCTTAGATTCATTGATGTAGCGAGACTTATCAACAAGTAGCAGCTCATTTATGATTGAATAGAAAAAGCTAAGTCATTTCTCCTTCCTCCTGATGTTAAGTAGGGGCAGGTTTGCTCTCGCATAGAGTGGTGTCTGGCCGACGGTATCTGGAATAAATAAACTGCAATGCACATCTTTGAACTTGCTCTAGTTCTCACTCTGAATCTTTCAAATACGGATCCCACACTTCACATGCATATTCTAATATTGGGCGCATGAGCACTTTATGAGCAGTCAATTTCATGGCTGGAGAAGCCAGTTTTAAGGACACGTTGAATATAATCTAATCTCTGGTTGGCTTTTCCTACTACTTTTTTAATGTGTGGTGTCCAACGAAGGTCAGATGTTATTAAAATTCCGAGATATTTGTACTCTGTTATGCGATGAAGTGATTCTCCTTGTAGAGTGTATGTGAATGACAGAGGTTCATGTTTGTGTGTGATGGTCATGCATACTGTCTTTGCAGGGTTAAGAGACATCTGCCACATGTCGCACCATTGTTGAACTTTTCTTAAGAAGTTATTTAAGAGTATCTGTTCACTAATAAATTTCACCTCTGTATATATGACACAGTCATCTGCGAATAACCTTGCTGTAATTGTGGCCGATTCTTCGATCAGGTTGTTAATGTATACAAGGAACAACACAGGCCCAAGAACTGAACCTTGAGGCACCCCTGATCTCACATCACAGACCCCGGACTTATTTTCATCAATACTGATAAACTGCCGGCGATCAGTAAGAAAGTCTTCCACCCATTTGACTATATCTGTATCTCCTAAAATAGCCTTTAATTTAATTAACAGTTTTTTGTTATTAGCCTTGTTGAAGGTCTTCTTGAAGTCGAAAAAGATCAGATATATTTGTCCCTTGCCATCAATAACGTTACTAAAATCGTGAACACTTTTCAGTAGTTGTGTAACAGTTGACAAACTCTCGCGAAACCCATGTTGATAGTTACTAAGAATTTTGTTCTGTGACAAAAACAGCCGAATGTACTTAGAAACAAAATGTTCCAACGCCTTACAGCAGCCTGAAATTAGTGCAATGGGCCTATAATTGGCAGTAGACGTGGTGTCACCGTTTTTAAATACGGGTATAACTGTACTCTTTTTCCATCCTTCAGGATGTGTACCAGACCGTAGTGACTTCGTGAAGATAATGAAGAGGTACTTTGCAGCTATTCTGCAAACAAATTTGGTATCTCATCAGGATCTGCCGATTTCATTGTATTTAGGTTCAACAGCAAATTTAATACTCCTTCATATGTTAACCACAATTCCTCTGCAACTGGAAGCTGTTGGTGTACCTCAAATTTTGACTGCTTTCCATTATCATTGGTGAAGACACTAGCAAAAAATTTATTGAAGGCGTCTGCTATATTAGGGGGTCCAGAACAATGGATTCAGGGAATCCAGCTCAATGAACTCAGTCAAGATTCAGTTGTGAGCTAGAACAACACATTTATGAAATAAACACAGCATCATAACATACAAATCGCACACATCAATACAAAGGCACACATCGAGCGGAGGTTACGAAACTGCCCGTGCCAACCTACGGTCGCTTCCTGCAAATACAAAACTTTAAGGCCCAACGACGTGCATGCGATTTTCCAGTGATGGCGACAGGATTTGCTGTCGTGAAGAGTCATTCGTCGCTAGCGTGTCGCAGGTTTCTAGAAAACAAAAAAAGATCGCTTGTCACCCAGAAAAAATCGCGGTGATTTCTGCAACATGGTAGCACCTCAAATTTTCACTTCGCTTGTTCTCCTTGTGTACAGGAACTTCTCGTGTAGAAGTGAGGTGGCGGCCATATTTTGTCGTTATTTTGTTATTGACGGTTTGCTTTGATGCTTCGGGGGTAGCTTGCTGCAATGTTGGTTACATGCTACAATGTCAACAGCGCCATCGCAGTCATCCTGCGAGGTTGCCACGAAGTTGGCAAAGTGCGTCGGGTACCGCATACGGGTACCGCATCGCATGGTAACTATGTAGGAGATAGCGTAAAGTTATGGTCTGGCCTGATTAATCTATAGCTTTAAAAAGAGGCAGGAAATAATTTGGAGCCAGCTACAAATAAATACCTTCCCGAATGCTTTTTTTCAATCATGCATTAACCCTTCAGTTTATTCAAGCTGTTCTAAATTCTGTCCAAGAGAAGGTGCAGGTCTGTACCATATCATTTGGGGTTGTCCTAAAACGCAGAAACATCATAATACTTAATTTGCACATATCCCTCAACTGTGGGAGACCTTGCTGCTCAGCTCCGGCCCGCAAACACAGAGCAGCCAGAGGCAGCAGCCGCCAGGGACTCCTGGCCACCTGACCAACAGTGGACTCCCGCATGCAGAACATCAGCTCCATGTCATCATCATCATCATCATCAGCCTGACTACGTCCACTCGAAGACAAAGGCCTCTCTCATGTTCCGCCAGTCAACTCGGTCCTGTGCTTGCTGCTGCCTCTTTATACCCGCAAACTTCTTAATCTGATCTGCCCATCTAACTTTCTGTTTCCCTCTAACCCTCTTGCCCTCTCCGGGAATCCAGTCAGTTACCCTTAATGACCAGCGGTTATCTGGCCTACGCGCTAAATGCCTGGCCCATGTCCATTTACTCTTCTTGATTTCAACTATGATATCTTTAACTCCGGTTTGTTCTCTGATCCACTCGGCTTACTTCTTGTCTCTTAAAGTTACACTTATTTTCCTTTCCATCGCTCCCTGTGTTGTCCTCAATTTAAGCTGAATCCTCTTTGTAAGTCTCCAGGTTGGTGCTCCATAGCTAAGTACCGGCAAGATGCAGCTGCTATGTACCTTCCTCTTCAGGGATAGTGGCAATCCACCAGTCATGATTTGAGGGTGCTTGCCAAATCTGCTCCACCTAATTCTTATACTTCTAGTTACTTCAGTCTCGTGGTTCGACTCAGCGGTTGTAATATTACTTGTCCCAAGTAGACATAGCCTTTACAACTTCAAGTGCACCATTACCTATCTCGAAGCGCTGCTCTTTTCTGAGGTTATTGTACATTACTTTCGTTTTCTGCAGATTAATTTTAAGACCCACCTTTCTGCTGTCCTTGTCTAACTCCGTAACTGTGAGCTGCAATTCGGCCCCTGAGTTACTCGGCAATGCAATGTCATCAGCGAAGCGTAGGTTACTAAGGTACTCTTCATTAACTTTTATCTTTAACTCTTTTCATTCTTGGCTTTTGAAAACCTCCTGTAAGCTAGCGGTAAATAGCATTGGGGAGATTGTATTCCCCTGCCTTACATCCTTCTTAATTGGTATTTTGTCGCTATCTTTATGGAGCACTATGGTGGCAGTTGATGATCCCCTGTAAGTTTCTTCCAGGAAGTTAATATGTGCTTCGTTGACGCGCTGATTCCGCAGTGTCCGCATGACTGCTGATATTGTCACGTAATACAAGAGGGGAAACACACACACAATATTTTATTGAGAGTGAACTTGTGCCCAGAAAAGTAGCTATGTCACAAAGAAGAGTCTGCTAAAAGCGTTACACCTGCGTGTCCCTTTCTGAACAACAACTAGGTCAGTCTTCCCGGCTCGTGCTTGTGCACCAGAGGCATGCGCTACTCTGCGCCAAGATGCGTGAGCACGCGCGAGACACTGTAGACGCCCACATAGCGTCTTTTTGGTTGCGAAGCACTGTAGACGCCCACATAGCGTCTTGTTGGTTGTGACGCCTATACAGTGTCTCGTTGGTAGCGAGGCACTGTAGACACTTACATAGCGTCCCGTTGATTGTCTTCGTAAATTGATTCGTAGGAGCAATCTTTGTGGCAATATTTATTTATGTTATTTATTTAGTCAATACTGCCGACTTCTATGCGAAGTCATAGGCAGGAGTGGGTATATATTTCTACTGAATCAAATGCCTTTTCGTAATCTATGAAAGCTATGTACAGTTGTTGGCTGAATTCTGAGCATTTCTATATTACCTGACTTGTAGTATGAATGTGGTCGATGGTTGAGTATAGCCTGTCCGAAATCCTGCTTGTTCCTTTGGTTGATTGAATTTTAATGTTGTCCTAAATCTGTTAGTAATTAACTTTGTAAATAGCTTGTATACGACCAAGAGCAAGCTGATCTACCTGTAATTCTTCAAGTCCTTGTCATCCCCTTTCTTATGTATTAAGATGATCTTAGCATTCTTCCTAGATTTTGTACTCTTTCCGTCAAGAGACACTTCATAAACAGGGTAGCTAGTTTTTCTAATGCAATCTGTCCTCCGTCTTTTATCAGATCTGATGTTATCTGATCCTTACCAGCAGCTTTGCCTCTTTGCATTCCTTCCTACGTTTTTCTGACTTCTTCTATCATTACTGGTAAGATGCCATATTGGTTACTGCTAGTTCTTATATTGACGTCGTGGTTGTTCCGGCTACTGTACAAATCTCCGTAAAACTTCTACGCTATTTCAACTATCCTATCCATATTGGTAGTTACTTTGCTTTCCTCCTCCCTTAGTGCATACATCTGGTTTTTGCCTATCCCAAGTTTCCTCTTCACTGCTTCGACGCTTCCACCATTCTTCAGAGCGCGTTCAATTTTCTCCATGTTATACCTTCCTACATCAGATACGTTACGCTTAATAATCAACATCAAAAGCTCTGCCAATTCTATTTTGTATGTTGTATTTGAGGTTTTCATGCTTTGGCACTTCTTAATAAAGTTTTTAGTCTCCTGGGACAGCCTGCCAGTGTCTTGTCTAAGTGCCATGCCTCCAACTTCCACTGGACACTCCGTAGTGATACTCGTCAGATTACTATTCATTGCGTCAACGCTAAGACTGGTTTCTTTGATAAGAGACGAGTACCTGTTCTGAAGCGAGACTCTGAATTCTTGTACTTTCCCTGTCAGTGCTAGTTGCCAATCTTCTCGTCCATCTCGACAGCCAATCTTCTACGTCCTGCTCATCGGTACCGTCGAAAAAAGGTGGATCGTGCACGCATAGCGCAGTGGGCACGATGGCCATCGGAGGCTGAGTCGTACCTTGCTGGGTGTTTTCTTCAGCCATTTCCGGGATGGCAGGTAGTTTCCTGTTGCGGGGTCACTGGAACGTTGCATTCACACACCATTTAATAGTCCTTATGTTTGGGAGGACGCCAAGAACATTTAACGATGTGCTTGAAGCAGTAAGCAGCACCCACTCTAACATAATAATAAATTCTGGAGAATGGCGGATACGATGACAATCTTAACCATCTTATTACAATGCATTAGCAGCCGAACAAGAACAAATGTTGGGTACGTCATTCCAGGCATACGTACAAGCATTTTATTTACACTCGCGCTGAGACAACCGGGCAAACCACCCTTTGAGAACATGCTGTCGTATGCTCATATCGAAACGCGACGCGGCTAGCAGACGACACACGGAGTAATTCACACTTGAGCGCTTCAGCCAGTTGCCGCCAGGCGGCGACTCTGCTCGATCTCACGGCCAATAGGCCGGGTATGCTCCTGGACAGATCGCAGTGATCGAAGTCCGCAACTACCGCAAGATGTCGCGCTGTTGAGCAAGGCCACCTGCCCGCGCGCTGCTATTCGCAATGTTCATAGACTGCTACACCACCAAACAGAATTCAGGAGCATCCTCTTGAGAATGGTCAGCAAGCAGACGCTCCCTTGTTCGGCTGTACTAGCCTCAGAGGTAACACGTTTGCAAGAAATGAACACAAACCACGTTGTATTTTTTTTTGCATCAGAGAATAAACCGGATCGTCTGTGGCACGATAAATATGATTCGTTTTTGTGAGACGCCAAGTTTTTGTGCAAATACGTGGCAACTCGCACTTTTGATTACAGCCCGCAGAGTACGCACATCAGCCTCGATAAATATTCTGCAGCCATGTTGGATAATAAATGTTATCGTCTGACCTTTGCAGTTGAAAATCACCTTGTTTTGCTTGCGGATAGCATTTGTCCGTGCTTTTTAGTTCATGAACCCCATAACATTAATTGTACGTGGAAAGTAGCGCAGGCTCGTGATTTGATTTTCCAAACCTAGTCCAACGCTGTGCCACTTTTTTGTAGATTCGTTGATAGATGACAGCCCTCTGCAAGCGATTCGTTTGTTGCCAGTTTTTAAAAGCTAAATGTTCCTCAAGCACAGATAAACGGGGTGAGTCACACGTTGTTGGTGTTGTCTAAACTTTTCTGAGGAGAGAATTCCTCATATTACTTTCAGCACTGATGTTTAAAGATTCCATCTTGATGCTGAGAATTTTTCACAGGACATAGATGATTGTCAACGCACTGAGAGCGACAGCGACAATGAACGATCAGATGCTAACTCACGAGCAGCGAGTTGCACTTCATGTCTACCTCGTGCGTTAGATGTTTTTTCATGCTCGTAAGTCACTTTGATTGTATTTAGTGTATAATATTCTTCAGCAAGGTCAAAATAAAAGCATAGATTTTGGAGTGAAGCTCCTCTTAGTCTAACTTTGTCTTGCATTAGGCATAACCAGCAGTATTAGACAGACAAGTAAACAGACAGACGGACAGATGTACGGATGACCGGACAGATGGAAGCATGGATGGAAGCCTGGATGGACACATGCACAAACGGGTGGACGGACTGATGCCGTTAACATGCTTGAGCTCAACCAGCAAACCGAAATGGTTATAGCAATGAAACATGCAGTTACGACTAAAATTCACACCTCTCTGGTTCTCGTACGTTTTACCGGTAGGTTCCGAACGACATTGTTGTTCGACGAATTTTCGTAATTTCAATGTAAAAAGCATACGTGCATGTGTATTCTTTTTGATCTTCTTGTTTCTATTGCGCTGATAAAACCTTCAACATCCGACTGCCGTGAATTGCGCACGGTTAGAGTATGACCATGGCTGTGACAGAAGCGCTATATAATGATAAGTTCTTAGGTTCAGTTACCAATCATCTCGGAGTGCTGTTCAATTCATACAAAAATTCTAGTTCATGCAGTTTTTTACAGGACACACAGGATTACGCAAGGCATCATAATGCTTGGTCAATCAGCTGACGCCACCACCCTTTGCACTGCGGCGAAAAATCAGGTAGCAAACATTTAGCAGTTTCTATCGTTTAGGAAATTATTTTGGCCCAATATACATTCCTTTGACGATCAAGAGTTCATTTGGTGAAAGTGGCAAAGGGCGTACGTCCGTGCATCCTAACTCTTCCTATGCGAGTTGACGGGTTGACCCTCCTCCCGCAGCCATCTTCGATATTACGGCGTGCCACCTACAACTCTTGGGCATTGTTAATACAGAGACGCAGCTGTAAAGAGCACCAGCGATCATGATTTAATGTAGGCTTGTATGAGCTGGTGTCTTTATTACAGATGCAGATTCTTGTCACTGTGCAGCTGCGATATAAGGCTATCTTGTGTAACAGGACGCTAATTTCCCCAATTGCATTTTCCCCCATCTCGTGGTGATTCTTCTGTGGTTTCTCATTGAACTTTGATGCAAGCCATGGATGCCGGCTTAGACACGAACCTTTTCCACCGCAGCGGTGGTGACGGACCAGAGGAAGGTTCCTCGGGATTTTGATGCACACCAACGGCTATGACAGCATGACTACTGCTTTGTGTTTCAGACTTAGACCACTATGTTTTTTGGTGAACACAGGACAGCTTAAAAAAGCATGTGTCATGGTAGTGGAGATTATCAGCATTTGTTATTTGCAAATTACTGTGAAGCAATGTAGTTCATACAATTTTGCACGTAAGCAAAAAGCTTCGATCACTTTTACAATAGAGCTGAAGCAGCACTTGAGACAGGGCAACAGACAGGGTGTCTCCACAGCCCTGTCTAGTTTATTTTGCTGTTCATTTCCGTTTAAATAATATATCAACAAGCCTCGGTTAGTGCACTCCTACACTATGCAGTGTTGGTATTTCTGTGGTCGTGATGGCTGTACCAAATGTGTTTATTGGTCTTTTTATGGACATGATCGATCATCAAGTGCCTGTTTTTAAGTTGTAGAGTGCACATGCTAGACCCATTGCTTCATTATTAAAAGAAAATAAAGTTGCTTGAGATCATCTGGCACAATGCATTCAGCGATTCCAGATTTATTGGTTTGTGCCATGCATTACGTATGTGGTCGGTGAGCGATTTGTGTAGTTGAGTGGCCCTACCAGGGGCAAAGCTTATGCTCTGGCGTAACGTCCGCACCTTAGCAGACTCGAGTGCGGTCCCATGAAGTGCATACAGCGGTTCTTTGATGTGCATATATATCACCGCGGTGAACGTACGCATGTTTGTGCAACACTTAATCATATCTTATAGTACAACAGAAATATGGAATGTAGAATGATTTGCATCTGGACTAGCTGGTGATCTCTCGTGTAGAGTGGTTACAGCATTATGCATGGGAGGAGCAAAGAAACGCGGAGACACTGCTGACTAACGTTTTAGTTAAGCCCTTTGCAGGTAAATGCTTTCGATGTGTGTCTGCTGTTGTGCACCACTGCAGAACAAAGAGTTCACTAGGCGAGTAGACTGCAATGTTGTGGGTTATTACATGCAGCGCCAAGGAGAGGCTGTTACATGTAAGTGGGGAAGTGTAGAGAGCTCCTCCTCACAAGGTTGATCACAATTCAGCGTATGCGCAACTTGCATCACCGACAGGGAGGCGAGCTGTGCGAGTCATTGTTAGGGCCATTTACATGCGGGGGGGGGACGGACAAAAAAGCGTCGCCGATTCGCTCATTTGTTCCTTGCTTGGGTGCAGCAGCTGTCCCAGCATGTGTGTTGCGGCTGTGCGGCTAGCACATGGAACGGCCCTTACCAATGTTGTATGTGCTACGCGGCACTGCCACCGACATCCGATAGACGAGCTGAAAAAGCGAAACTTTTGCGCAGATTAAGAGCAAAAGTACTCCGACGCTTTCTTGTAGAGTGCCTGTGTGCCACTCTCAACAACATTACGGCCTATACTGTGCACTAAACTTGCACCTTTGCGCTTCGCGTTTAATTCACTCAATGCAAGAGAGCAACAGTGAGAATTGGCCGGATAAATGCTACGGACAGGCTGTTTTCATCTTCAGATAAAATGCCAGGCCTGCCTGGAAGGGGAAGCACAGTCACAATGATGGATAGAAAAGCGGCCTTTCAGAGCCTTTTCTAAACACAAATCTGGTAACTGCTGCAAGCAGACTTGTTTCATGCCCGCTACGGCATTAATAATAAGAAGTTTGGGGTATTTGGCCGGCATTCCTTATGCTATTTTTCGTTATTCTTCTGAGAAGCGTGGTATCCGCTAAACTATTGAAAAGAATTTTGTGCCAATTGTTCATGCAGTGGCTGATGACGATGAGGAATTAAGCCTGAAGTGGGATGGGTCACAGTTAATAGCTGAACGAAAACAAGCTTTTGTAATGGGTTGAAGCATTGGACGCCCCACCAGTTACGCAATTCGCATTGTGCGACGACTGCTTGTTCTTTCGCTGTTTTAAGACGTTTTATAAGTCGTATTAACGCGATTGTTTTCCCGACATCAAGCTTGCCTAAGGCAAGTTTGCGAAGAAGTTTCAAGCACCGGCGTGACTCAGTGGTAGAATACTGGGCTGGCACACAGCGGATCTGGGTTCGAGTGACACTGTGTCATTGGTACTAGGTTGTTTTTGCTAATTACGCGGGATGTGGTTACGGACACTGGCAGCGGCGGTGGACAACTACGGCGCTGCGTGAGACCAGAGTTGTGATCTCGCAACAGTGTGTGCACGATAGGTGGGCACGAGTATCATTCGCAGCTGCGCAGGTCGGCCTACGGTGACCATATCGGAAAAAAAAAAAAAAAACTTGGCTACAGATACTCTTACCCCAGCCCGGTCGTCTTACGCCACTGCTACCCGCACTTACACATTACCGATCTATGTAAAGCATGCGGGCACAGAGCAACGCTGCGCCACATGCTCTGGGAATGCGCCGATAACAATGGTCGAGAAACGGCCGCGGTTCGCGATGCGCCTATGGCGGCTGCCAATACCAGGCAACAGGAAGCCTCGAGCTCACTCGTTCCCGCCGCCGTCCCGTCTGCGGGAGCCGCGGGGGACCTTCTCCGTCGGCGCCGCCGCCGCTGGGAGGCGGCGCTCAGAAGCTCGGAGCTCAACGACCAGCTCTGGGCTGTCCGGCAGGCCGAAGATGCCGCCCGAGTTCAGGGACTCAGCGCCGCCATCTGAGGCCACCAAGACCAAGCTGCCGGCCAAGTTCTAACAAGGTTTCCTCTCTCTCTCTCTTATCTACAGATAAGGTTACCGCGCACAGAAGGTAAACAGGATGTCATAATTAAAACAATAAACTGCCCTGGTGTCTCAACCACGTCTGTAATTCTTGACTTTGCAAGCTCACTGTCATGGGCCACTGCTTTTTGATAGTTGTGACCGTTGTATGCGGGAATGCATCACTCCCGCATCTCACATTAAGAGCCGTAGGCACTGCTGTTCTCGTTTTGGAACTCCAGCCTTCCGTCGCTCAGGCACGCTTTCCCACAGTGCCGAAGGAGAACAGGGAAGCTGGGGTGCGAATCATTTCGCGAAAACAGTCGTGAGGTTTGAAAAGAACCCTCTTCAACAGCAAGCGATGTGAACTTGACTCGCAACTGTGAAGACCAGCGCTCACTGTAGGCTTCTAATACATTTCATTATCTTTGAAGTGCAGCAGCTTCATAAAAATCTGCATTAGGAACTCCAGCCTGCTCTCTCAAGAACGCATTCATATGGTTGGTAAGGCAGATGACACGAGCTGACGGAGCAACCAAGGAATCCAACAAGCCCTTGCAAAAGCATGTCACTTCCGCCGCGCTCGGATAGTTAGGGCCTCTCCTTAGCTTTGTTTGCTTTATTAGTTATTAACGTATTACAAACCTGAGGGATACAGCCGCTTTGAGAGTAGTAAACGTGGTGAGATTTCCCGATGGTAATTTTGGAGACAGAAAGAAATAGTAATGAAATATTGTCAGAGCTGAGTTTTCTAATAGAGCTGGAATCAATAATTGTCAATCTGATGAAATAACTTAGAAAAACTACCCTAGCTTGCTCATGAGGAAACAAATTGAAACACAAGAAAAGACGGTCTATTCTTCTGCTTCGTATTCCTTCTCGTGGTTCCTAGGCATTTATGTTTTTCTGAAAATTATTGAAAGAATTTTAACATTCTCACATTTCAAGTTTACTTTGGTTATATTATGAGGAGCTCTTCTTTGAGAACGTGAATGAAGTGTTGGGAAGAGATGTGTGGTTCACTCGAATGTCGCAAGAGCGCCTTCTTCACTGTTCACTCATGAAGAAGAAGTTTGCCGCATTTTAACTCCAGTTTCAGTGTTGTGCAGCATTGTGTGTGGGTCAAGTCATAAAAGGTATCTGCATTCACTAGTATATGGACACACACATCAGTGTTTTTGTTGTTCCACGCAACTGCGAAGGCCTGTTACTATAGTTTACCATGGATAGTGTGAGTCCGTGCTGCTAAGCTCTGGTTCGAGTGCCGCTTATAGGCTGCAAGGGGCGAATGGAAAGAATACATAGACACGCAATAAAGAGCTTGGGAAGTCTAATCTAAAGATTGTGATGCGCCTCAGAACTATATCTTGGTTTTCATCCCTGAAACTGCATGAAAAAGCGGAAAGTTTGTTTATGTGTTAGCTGACCAAACTGAGTCGGCAAGTACTGTGTGTCAATCGCTTTTTTTTTGCATGTTCTCATTTTGCACACCAATGTCCGTCCTTGAAAGTATGCCTTCCCTGCCATAAATTGGCCCTTCCTTGACACACAATTTCTGTGTCACTAAAGAAGTTGTACGAGGTAAGGGCGAATCGAAGAGATGAAAAACTAAGTTCAAAAAGAGCACCTGGCGATGCATGAGCACGAGTGTTTCCCTCAATGTGACCTACTTCTCTGCCTCCTCTCTCTCTGTCTTCCTTGGGGACTCTGGCCTCTCCAGGATCGGGTAAGTGTGCCATTTTCAGCTGAAAAATTCTGATTAATGGTTTCATCGCTACTAATTCATCTACAGATTCTTCAGAAGAATGTGTTGCTGGGTGAGTTAGCACTTGCAAGCAGAGATTTTTCCAGTGCTTAATTAAGCACAATCACGGAAGAAAAAAACAGATGACGTAACGCCTGTCCAGTCTTCATGTGTTTCTATTGGGATCGTGCTTATAGATACACAAAAGAGGAACTATGACTTGATTTAGATTGACAAGCTGCACTATGAGAACTCTAATGCCATGTGTTACACTATCATGATGCCATTATTATCTGACAAAATCGACGTCGAAGTTTTATTTTTAAATATTGTGCCAAAATCTCCGTTTGTGACGTAAGAAACTATAAAAGTGTGTTTTTGTATTTTTGCGACATTGGCTTGAATAAATTTTATGATGCTTCATATGCTAAGTCTACAACACCCACAGATTATAATGTACTTTATTTTTGTCATTTGAAAGCTATGTAGGACTCAATAGACACCTGCAAACTTTCGTGCGTCACAGTGTTTGGTGCGAGAATCAGGGGATGGCGTCGCTACCTGCATTTTCTTTTCGCATGTTTTCTTGCTAACTAAGCATCGTGTCACGTTAAGAGTGAAGTTGTAATTTACAAATACGCAAAAAATCATTTTGTCCCTTAGTGTCCCTTTAAGTACAGCAAAAACGCTTGTCACAATTATTTGTGGTTTTTCTTTTCTCGTACAAGCTGGATCATTTTCCTCAGTTGTTAACATGAGGGGAAACATGCAAGTTAAATCACATTCAGTTCATTCTTGCTGGTATGTGTCTAGCCAACTCTAGCCATGCTTAGTACAGTATTAGCAAAAAAGTAGCACCTCTAGAAGAAGCTTGGAATTACTAGGAAATCTTTATTCGAACACTAGCTGTGCTGATAGTTGCAGACTTGTACCACTAGTGCAAGCTGCGCACATCTATTTTGTGTCTGTTGATATTCCTTTCTCTCTCTTTGTTTGCCTTCTAGCTATCTCTTAGCATACGTCATTGCACCCTGCGGGTGCACATGTCCTAGATGCGAAGAAAATTAGGAGGAGGAAGAGCGCGTGTCAGTTGATGTCTTTTCGGTCCGCAAAATTAAATGTTTCACAGGTCGGATGTAAAGCACAAAATGACAGTTATTGGAGAACATCTCACTAACTGATGGTTTGCAGGTTTCAGTGGGCTCTTGAGCAATAGTGCCAACTAGTCTGCATCAAATTATTAGCGACTTGAACCAGGAAAGTAGTAAAGATAACTTTAACGCAGATATATGCAGTAATATAAAGCTAAATGGCCTCGTGACCAGCAGGTTTCGCTATCTTGAGCCAAATTTTGGCTACATTTTAGCAGCATAACTGTTAAAGCGAGAGTTTCAGCTATGCATAGTGTCCTAAATGTGGGCCAAGGGGGGGGGACAAACAAGAAGAGAAAACAGCAAGACATACGAAGAGGCCGTGTTTGGATGCGAGAATAGCATCTGTCGCCCCTCGGTTCATTGCTGCTTCACTCTCTACTCTAAGACTTATGTAGTGAAAATTACGGACAGGTTCTTTTTAAACATCATATTCAACAGCCGGCAGCATGCAGCTCTGTTCAATTTGGAGATGAGGCAGCAATTTTGTCCGCATGTAGAGGGGATTTGTGGCGGAGTGTGTGGCAGAGTGAGGGCGAGAGAGAGTGGGAGCTACTCCATGGAGCAGGCGAAGCTGCTCCGCCAAAATCATTTGAGTGGACCAGAACTCGGGGTGGCACGTTTGCATGCTTGGGGCACTGCTGGTAGTCGCTTGTTTTGGTGGTGGCGTATGGCGTGGACCAGTTGGCGGCAAACTGTGCGGCACTGCTGGGTAGCGAGTCTCATGTGCACAATCGAACAGCAGAATGAAATAACTCGTCCCTCGAAAAATAGACAAGCTTCCGCCTTGCTCCAGTGCCACGTGTTGTGTTCCAATAACAGATATAGAGGAGTTGCTCTACGTGGAAACTTGCTCGTGGGGTCCTCCAGAATCCTTGAAGGCCCCCTTCCGCAGTCTGCATGCAGACCTCAAGCCCTTGCTGCTGCTGCTTCTTCTCAAGGCCGACTTCCTCCCAATGTGTATTCAATGATATTTCAGTCAAGTTTTTTTGCTCTCTAAACGGCGTGGCGTGTTTTTTGCCGCCTATGTCAAGCTTTTTGTTGCTTACGTTCACACGCTGTACGTAGGGCCAGGCCTCCAATATACTGTAAAACCTCGGTGATGCAAATCTCGCGAGCTCACTAAAAATATAATCCGAAGCTCGTGCCACCAGAAAGCATGAAATATTAGCATGCAAGAAAAAAAAGATGCTGGCCTACGTTTCCATTGATTGTTTTTCAGTGCTGCAACAATGCCACAAACAGCTCTAAATGTCATCCAGTAAAGTTTTAGTCGTCAACAATTGCACTTTCACTTGCACTCGTAAATATAGGGCCCGTGTGCGCGTGATTAATTACTGAACCAGGTGCATTGCGACTTATGACAAAATACAAGTAGTTGCCCCTTCCTAATTTTAGTAGGCTTTTCACGTGGCATCGTAGTAGTGCTGCGAAAATGACTTAAGAAGTAATTTGCACAAGATAGACAATTTTAGAACCATTGTTTTTGTTATTATTTCCTGATTGCAGTGGTGCTGGGAGCGTTTTTCGGGACGTTTACGGCCACGCCCGCTCAATCGGAGAGTGGGCAAGTGTTTGGGTTTCTGATAACAGCGCACGTTGATGTTGTGAGGCTCTTTTACCCAACGTTACTAGAATAAATTCAGTTGTCGAAGTCTCCACCGTGCTCCGTAGATGGAACTTTTTGTATGCTCTCCACCAGATGGCAGGACTGTCGCAGTGGGCTCTAGCCGGCACGGTGTGTTCTGCTCAGCGCACGCCTGTTTGTTCACTTGATAGCACTATCTAAGAGTTTCTAAACATGGTTTCAGACACTTATTTGTTCCTGGCCTCAAAAATACTATGTTTTATTGCAGTAAGCAAGGGTGACATGTTTATAGGCCCGTGTATTGTGCGATGTCAGTGCACATTAAGGAACACTAGATGGTCAAAATTTCTAGAGCCCTCCACTACGGCGTCTTGTAACCATATCGTGGTTTTTGAATGTACAACCAGACATGTAACTAATAATAAGGGTGACATGCAATAAATTTTTTCTGGTGCTCATTAGCTGGTTTCAAAGCAGACTGAAAGGTATTACTTTACTCCTTTAACCGTTATATATCACAGTAATTATCTAAGCGATGCTTCAGAGCGGCATGGCACAGTTTGCGGCCATAGGTTATTCCACTTGGTTGTAGTGTGTGAGAAAAACGAGTTCTAAAGGACGTTTGTTCTACAAATAATTTCCCTTGTTTTTGCAGTGACGGGATAAAAGGTAGGTTTTGCTACCTATTTTACCCATACCGAAAATAAAAAAATTGGAAATGATTTCTAATCTCCTGGTTTTTTACTAGTACTCAAAAATTCCCGGATTTAATAAACCCATAATTACCACAGATAAATTGGGCGGCATGGTTCTGTGTTTGAGCGTGCCAGACGGAATTTGTTTCCAAGTCCCATGCAGGCGTGTTTTGAATGGGTCTTACTTTTTGAACGTATATCTACAGTAAAACTTATAATTGTCGGAATTTAAGGGCATAATGGGAATCATTGTTTTGAAGACACAAGCTTGTAATTATTGAACTTATATGAATTTTACACGCAGGTTTCGTGAATAAAACGTGTAGTTATGGAATGATATTGCTGAGTAAGATGTCAAAACTGTGACACCAAGTGCCCTCAATGTTGTTGCTAATGTGCGGAAATACAAACTCGCACCTGCTGTTGTGCCATGTATATATCGGGAATTCAAGCCTGCAGCCAGATTAACGAGCGTTTGCGAATGAAAAAAGGCGACTTTAGACATAACAGACCGAATGCGTGGTTAGCTCACGCATATCACGTGTTGCACGAGAACTTTTAGACAACGTGCTAATAAAAGTCAATTTGTAAATTGAGCCAATCGTCATGGTTTGGCTTACTAAAACCACAGTGCTTAAACCACCAGTTATGTACAATAAAAGTGACCTCAATTGTTTTATTGCACAAAAGACTATTGACGACGAATGAATAGACGACTTGTGATCAGACAACAGTACCTGCGAAAGGGTGACTGGACTACGGCACATTGCCAGAAAACACCATCACTTCTGTTGCAGCAGCGTGTCAGGTGCATTGCTTCGGGCGACTGCTGCGCCAGCACCTAGCAAGTGCGATGGTGGTTCCACGCAGTACAAGCGAGTTTGAAAACTGAATCTATTCTAGCAACGTTGCCTTCGCCAAGACTGTCCGCTTCAACTTTCAGTCTCGTGCATCGTTGTGAAAAGCACCCATTAATACAGTACAATGACAGCATCACGCATCCACACGTTAAATAAGAGTGCCAAGTCAAGGCCACCTGCAATGTAAAGGCACACGAAGGTGCATTGGGACCTCTAATATTCTTGGAGGCTAGGACACCTCACTCAAGGTCTAGTGCAATGATTTGGAGGCGCGCGTGCCTGTGTTTGGGTTTCTGCACGTGCTATAGGGGCACCTTTCGTGGTTGCAGCACTCATACCTTCGCAGTAGCGTACGTTCGTATCAAATGTCACGAGGTGAAGATCTGTTCCCAACAACCGCAATGCATTACATTGAGGGTCACTGGGCCTCAGCTGGTTTCCACTTCTGCGAGTATCCTGCACTCGTTGAAAATGGGCCAGCACTGCCGGTGGCAGTGGAGTGCAGCGTTGATAAAGGCATGCTCACAGCGTTTTTCGGCACCCTTGAAATTTCTTCGCGTGAAATTATTGGAAGCTGTTTTTCATGATCAACATCACCTCAGTGAACACAGCGCACTTATTCAGTTTTGCCTGGCAACTGCCTGCAGCATCGTCATGCGCGCCACCATGTTTTCAGACAAAGTCATGTACGATTCAATGAACATACAGCTTACGAGAGCGTCGTAAGGGTACCTGGCGCAGTGCTTTGGGGGGGGGGGGGGGGGTCTATCTGCTCGCCTTTGTAATGTCGGAGCCGGGACCATAAGAAAATTTAAATCACCCAGAAATAGGCGCTAGGGATGATCATTTCACTGAGGTTTCCACTGTATATACAACACACACACTGCTGTGGAACATATATGCATACATATTTTTCTACATATATATTAATTTTTTTTACTACCGTGGAATAGCTGGACACTTGCTATGCTGCAGGCGTTTGCGTGGTTCAGCGACCTGCTGGTGGAACATGCCGAGATCTTCTGGTCGCTGTTCGCGGTTGACATGGACGCGGTGCTCGCGGAGCAACCGCCTGACACCTGGGATAGCTTCCCTCTGCTGCAAGTGCTCAATGATTACCTGCGCATTGATGGTAGGTATATTTTGCTTATCTTCGTGTACTACATGGTATGCCGGTGCAAATTGTTTTTATGTGTAAGAGGTGTACGAATGCAGACGCACGCTTGGAGCGCCCCTTCCAGTGGTGTTTATTCAGAGTGAACACAGAGATCTTATTTCAGCATGATCTTCTTCAGCATGAAAGGAGCGCTTGTTCATTACCACTTGTGAGATTGTGCAGAGGGCCAATTGACTATTAATTTTTGATGTGCCTGTTTTTTTTTTAGTGCAATGAAAGTCTTAACGGTCAGAGCTTCTCACGAAATATTAGCGCGAGAAATGCCAATAGCATTTATAATCTGATTTTTTGATCTGCAGTGATTATGAAGTAAAAACACATGCTACAAGCAGTGGCAGATGAGTGTGATAGCGATTATACGTCAGCAATGAAGAAAAGTGAATTCCAAGGTACAACAAATTATTGCCATGCGTGATTGCAATGTTATGGGGCTCAGTGTTTGCCCCCTGAAAAATCGACGCAGGTGAACAAGCACACATAAAACTTATTTACGAAAGGACTTGTACGAATAGCAGAATACATTGTATATGCTGTCCACGGCACGCGAGAGTCAAGCGTTCTCGTACTGTTCAGCATCATTTCGCCGAGTTGAAGGCACCGAGCGTCCGATGCCATAGCTGGATGAGCGATGCAGTCGAGTATAGGCGCAGTCATTGACCCGGGAATTCTGTGCTCACGGGAACTGCTTCACAAAAGACGTACTCAGCTTTTGCGTGCTCGTTGCCAAACTCGAGTGTACTGATTGGCACAAAGCGGCAAGGCTTTGTGCCTGGCCGCATTTTCCCCTCGTGGCGGGAGCGCTTCGGTTACGCTGAAGCTACAGGCAGTAGGGCTGCGGATTTTCCCATGGACTGAATGCCCAGTGAAGGAGGCAGTCCTGAAAAGCACATCCTTGCACACTGCTCAAGCACTAGCACCAGGTCAGGGGGAAAGCCCCATTCTCTCCGAAGTTTAAACAGAGGGGAGTGTTTCACTAATAAGAAATAATTAAAATAGGCGTTCTTGAAGGCTTTCAGCAAGTGCCTCCCACGAAAAAAAATTCCTGGCTACAGGGCTGACTGAAACCCTTGCTTGTTACCATGGATGTGTTTTACGTCGTGGCCCACCACAACCTCTTTGACATGTTTTGGTCACCGAAGTTACGTCGAAAAAGTATGCACGATCAGACGACAAAGAAAAAGTTACGTCATCAGGAATCAAACCCGTGACCTCCGGGTCTGTAGCAACAGATGCGGGCACGCTATCCACTGCGCCATTGTCACATACATTGCACCCTTACAAAATACGCCTTTACTACAGTCCTCTTAGCATTCTTGGCAAAGTGCCATTTTGTATCATGACCGCGGCATCCATGATTACTTCCTCTCACGCGTCGTTTCTAAGCGTTCGTCTCATTCAGTACAATTGTAGTAGGAGTATGCGCAATTTTGCAGTGATCCCACTCCTGCACCAACTGCGCCAAAATATGCCAAATCAAATTTACTGTGCCATCCTGATAATATCAATGAAAATTGTGCCGAACTGCACCAAAGACAAATTTGAAAGCTCCCCCCCTCCCCCCCTTGCGGTCCTAGTTCGTTCCTGCTCCTTGAAAAAGGGCGGCGTGTTCCTCTGCTTGAGTATCGATGGCAGGCCTGATAGGGGGGGTAATTGTATCGCATCCGTCCTCCATGCAAAGGAGATACGTCGGCTCTTTTATATCTGCTTTAGTCGCGTTCGTCACACCCGCTCACATACTTTTAGCCGCATGCAAAACACCATGTGCGGGAGGGTGTTATTAATTTGGACAGTACTTAAAACAGAACGGTGACGGCCAGTGGCGTAGCCAGAGTGAGGGAGGACATTGAGAACGCCCCCCCCCCCCCCCTCACCAAATTTTTTTTCGCTATTGTAAATATTGCACAAAATGACCATTTGCCTGCCTGCCCCCCTTCAAATCAAGGTGCCCCCCCACCCTAAAAATGAAAAATATTTCTTCCTACTGCCCTGGTGATGCCAAAATCTAGTCGAGAATGTCGATATAATTGCTATTGCAATAAAATTAAAATGGCTCTCGCTTTCAAATTGTCTTAGGCAAATGCATAAGGCATTCCTTCAGGTTGTCTTTTTTCTTTTTGCACTGCTTTCTAGGGGACACTACAGGGGTTTTTTGGTGTATACACAGAACATTCTAGCCACAGAAAGCATCACTGCAAAGGGAAAATAAAGTTTATTAAATCCTTCAGTTTCAGCATAGAGAAATAAATGCCAGAGGATGTTGGCTTTATGAGACTAGCTAAATGACGGCATGTTACGCCCAGTAATATAATCAGTTGTGAAGAAAAAGAACCTTTTTTTATCCTTGAATTCATCTTAGAGAAACGCAGTGGGGCTGCGTGAGTCTCTAGTGTTTGTCTACTGAATCTGCTGATAACCACATAGGTGCATTCTGAATGGTATTTCATGAAGTACTATTTTATTCAAACAGTATTCAGTTTTTTCGCTGCAAAAATAATCACTGAAGTTTTTTAGAATGCTCAACAGCAGGACGACATTATTTTTGCGTCATTAACTGATATAGAGAGTGTTTCTGAGATCTCTGGCGTCTTGAGGTTTGCAAATAATCAAAATATTTCTAGCTCTTTACAAGAATGCAAAAATATTTATTCATGTCCTTGAATGTAAATGTTACTTGGTTCTTCTTCAGGATGTAAAATTAGCAGCTTAGGATTGCTCCAGAATGGAAAATTTTGATGCTCCAAAGTGCTTCAAAATAGGAAATTTTGCCGCTCCAAAGTGCTCCAAAATGCAAATTTTACTGCTATGAAATTTTCCCCATATCAGCAGACCTCAATAGCATCACTCACTGCTCATGGCATGTGCCGCGATTATGCTTCGTAAACAGCTTTGCTAGCGCGCACAGCAATGGCCCTCTTCTTCGCTTCCTGGCTCCCACCTGTCTATGCTCAACAAACAGCTGTGGTCGCAGGTGCTGCGTGCACATTCGTCTAATTCTAGATGGCTCTGTCGATCCATGTCCAGTCAGCATTCCACTGCTCCAAAATGGAAAATGAAAAGTGCTCTAATATAGAAAATTTTTCTGCTTTAAGGTGATCCAAAATGCAAATTTCATTGCGACAAAAATTGCTCCAAATCAGCAGAGCACACTCGGTAACATCACTGCTCATGGTATGTGTTGCGACAATGGCCCTCTTCCTCACTTCCCGGCACCCACTTGTCTACGCACAGCAAAAAGCTGTGGGTGCACAAATGCTGCATGCACACGCATCGAATTCTTGCTGGCGCTCTCGATCCATGTGCGGTCAGCATTGTCCCGATTCCAAAATGGAAAATTTTACAGCTCCAAAAATTTCTCCAAATCAGCAGACCTCAGTAGCACCACTGAATTTTGTCAATGCCAAACACCCCCAGGTAGAGATCTTACCCCGAGCATTGGTGTGGCTCACAGCATTCATTTTTACAAAAAAAATACCTCTGTAACACATAGAGCAATGCGCCTGCTTCATCTGGAGGTACTAACTCTGTGTTCACAGCTTACGTTCGCATCGCGAAAAATCATGGCCGCCCAACAGACAAAACACAATGTGCAATGCGTTTCTCTCTCACCAGGCTGTGGTGTTCAATAACTCCAACATGCCATAAGTAGGCAACCTTAGCTCAAGTTTGGCATCCAATCAGTTGCGTTCATCTGTCTGTCACATCACTTTCTCTGGTTTCGGTCTCACCTATGACCACAAGGGTTTGTTTAATCATTATTGATGAATGTTATACGTCGGGATTGAGATGTATGACTAAGCGTTAGCGTGGATTCATCCACGTTAAACGATGTTATAGCTGTCAAACACCTATTGATACTGCACAAGCTCACTTATATTAATGTATAGTTAACATTTAACTCCAGTAAGACCTCGTTAATTCGAAGTCACCGGAGCGGCGAGAAAGCTTTGAATCAATTGGATTTTCGAATTAACAGAACATAGAAAAAGTGTGATGCAAGGAACTTAGAACTATTCAAAGTAATCTGTGCTCGTCGTTTGCTGTGCTGGCTAGCTTGTGGCTCCAAAGGTTATGTTTTCCAGTAATACCTGGTCTTTATTTTGCCCCAAAAATGGAGGAACGATGGGCCTCATTGCTGCCACCGAAAAAGAAAAAGAAAACGTGGTCGTGATCGCCTAAAATGTGCACCTGCAGAAAACAAGACATCTTCAGTGCAATACAGTAGTGACACGCGGGCAGCATGTTGCCTGCTCCTCGCTGCGTCAGCACGTCATGGTGCGACCATTTGCACATTCTTTTTATTATAGTTATGAATTTATTAATGGCCAGTATGACGAAGGTCACGATATGTTTTGGCTGGAAAAAATTATATTTGACACTTTCGAACTTAGTTTTCGAAGTAGGTGTTGCTGGCAAGAACTCCGCCAGCACACAGATATGCACACACAGGAAGAAAAATGAACTGGACTTGACGGAAAGTGCTGAAAGCATGCAAGGACACATACTTTAGTGGCTCAAAGTAAACATGCTTACTCATGTTATTTGCATCTTGATCTTGCGGTCACGAACGGCATAAATTTTTAATTACAATCAAAAACTCCGATTGATTGATCGATTGATTGAATGATTGATATGTGAGGTATAACATTCCAAAACCACCATATGATTATGAGAAATGCCGTAGTGGAGGGCTCCGAAAATTTTGACCACCTGGGTTTCTTTCACCTGCACCCAAATCTGAGCACATGGGCCTACAGAATTTTCGCCTCCATTGAAAATGCAGCTGCCAAAACCTGGATTTCATCCCACGACCTGCAGGTCAGGAACCGAGCACCCTATCCACTAGAGCACCGCGAATGTCAGCATTTCTGCGAAAATAGCTTTTGAACGTTGTCGTATTAAAATTTGGAGCTAGCAAGTACGCTCCGGAACATATCCACTTGGGTACAAGTGGCAATGGGGCGCGTAGTCGCCTTGAACAAGAGCATGGTGAGGGCGGCGCGCCCTTTTTCCTTCTTCACTAGTGGAGCATCCCGACAAAGGGCATGTGACTGCTGTGCCCAATTTCGTGATATTTTCAGGATGCCCGAACGAGAGCAGTTTTGCCTCCTCAAATATTCTTGCTCCGTGGCCTAAATAAATGTTGAATAAAAGAACATGGCTTTTAAGTTGGGTCAAAATACCGTATTTACTTGCGTAATGAACTCTCTTTTTATCTCGAAAAATCGGAGCAAGGTTGGAGGTGCGTTTATTATGCGGGGCAAATTTTATTAAAACTTTTTTGGAATGAGTGAAAAATGTGGTCAAGAAAAAAAAAGTAAGGTCACTTAGCCTCTCACAATGGACATACGCATACACTGTTTGAAAACAGCTTCTTTGTTGCACTTTACTCATCTTTGGTGGTTGATGGCAGCTATCTTCTGCAAGCTGTCCCCGCGCTGCCTGTGCACGCCTTGAGGCGTTTTATGGCTATCTTTTCTCGCAATAATTTAATCACAACAGCGGTATCTACTGTGATCTCGACGGGCACCCAGAAGCGTGCGCTATGACGCACTTTGCCAACCAACATTGCAGCCAACATTGTAATTTGTAACCAACATTGCAGCATGCTACCCCCGAAGCATCAAAGCGGACCGTCGATAAGAAGAATAACAGCAAAATACAGCCACCACCTCGTTTCCACATTAGAAGTTCCCATACGCACCGAGAACAAGCGAAGCGAAAATTGGGGTGATACCGTGTTGGGAAAATCATCGCGCTTTTTTCTGGTTTTCCAGAAACCTGCGACACGCTAGCGACAAATGACCCTTCGTGACAGCAAATCCTGTCGTCGTCGCTCGAAAATTGCGTGCACATCTTAAAGTTTCGTATTTGCAGGAAGCGTTGGTTGATTGGCACGGGAAGTTTCGTGACCTTCACTCACTGTGTGCTCATCATCTGTGACATCTCTACACTCGCATCATTCGTGAACCCCGCTGTAATGCACAGATAAAAAATAAGGGGAACGTGCCCTGCACAGATAGAAAGAAAAACAATACGGTATGCGGCAACGGCGAAGGAGGGGGAGGTGGCAGCGAGTCGAGGTGACCAGGGGGGGGGGGGGGGGGGGCAGCATAATAATTGGAAGAGATCCAACGGGTAAGGAGGCGCCAGGGGTCGGTTAGTGGGACTGCAGGGGATGAATGTAGGGGCTGCGTTTATTATGCAAGGAAAAAGAAAACCCGAATTTTGACCACTGAGGTTGGGCGTGTGTTTATTATGCGAGTGCATTTATTACGCGAGTAAATAGGGTAACTTCAAACACTTGAGCTTGACTCTACTGAGGTTTCTACAAAAATCTGAGGTGCTGATAATTTGGTTATTCAGTAATACTCTCCGTCATGTCTGTACAAATTACTAATTTTCTTTATATGATCAATACTATGTATAGTTTCTGGAAGTGCCAAAATTATGGGTCCATCAAGCAAAGTTTGGGCTAACGAATTGGCCAGTTCATTTAACTGTATGCCACAGTGTCCTGACACCCATATTAATTTCATGAGTTTCAGTTGCGGTGGTACTAATGTGTGCAAACTCAACAGTGCAATTCTGAAGCTGTAAAAGCTGTACCCACTGAAAGAAAATCTATTATGATGATTGCACGGATCTCGTTCAATAACAGTTTTGGAAGTGTCAAAATAATAGCCATGAGCTGAGCTTCAATAAGAGAACTGAAATATGTCAGTCTCATTGAGAATGACCACCTGAGGTAGTCGGAGCCAACTTTCAACCAAGCTTTATTACGAAATGCAGGCAGTAGTGCCAATGACAACAGAAAGAATAAATGCAGACACGTGTCAAACGAGCATCGCTAGAATGACCAGCGTCACTGCAGACATGGCAGAGCCACAACCATTGAAGAAAAAAGAAACCCGAAAATAATGAGGGCGGCGTCACCGCATGCGGTAAAGGGCCCCACCAATAATTTTGAAGCAGCTATTTCTTATTTCTGCATGGCTGGGGTAACTGTAGCATTGGTCGGAGTTTCAATATCAAAGGATTTAGTATTTTATTCATGACAGGAAACCACTGCATCTCTGCTGACTGCATCAGCACATAGGGGCGCTCGCCAGAACTTTTGCAGGTGGAAATGACACTCTATGGCTGCAAGTCTATCATTGGGTAAATGTAACCTTAAAGAAGATTGTGGCGTGCCATCAGAACTGAGATTAGTTGTGTGTTTCATTTTTCATTTCTGTGCTTTTTCATTGAACCTCGAACAGACACGGCCGCAACAAAACGTATCGTTGTGTGATGAGTAAAGGAAAGGCACGTGGTGCGTGCCGAATGCGGTAGCGCAGTGACGGTGCACGAGCAAAGGAGAATCATCCGAGTGCACACGCACCAGCCACGTAGATGCAAGAGATTGGTCAGAGAAAGGCTCATGGCACGTGACCCGAGCCGAGAAGGAAAATCCCAGAGGATGAGCTGGCACTGTGCGTTGGGGCTTCAAACTGCGAAGATGGAAGGTTAGCATTGCTACTGCAATTGAATGTAAAACCACCCGGTTCCTAGGCTGTCAGCGAAGAGGCTCGGGGAGTGGCCCTCGATATTGAAAGAATCGAGTGAGACTGTTGGGACTTTCCGCAACCTGTCACCGCAGTTCCTGGGTGGACTGCAGCTCCTCTGCTTCGATCCAGAACGCATGCTGCCCGCACCACAGTCAAGACGCCGTTGACGAGCTAGGCGCAGCCTAACTGAGCCTCAGAACACGATGAGGACAGGGATACTGGTGATGAGGACGAGCTGTTCGAGCGGCGGCAGCAACCGATGGTGACCGTAAAGAAGTAGAGCTGCCCATCAACGACAGAGGACTCGATGAAGCGTTGACACAGCAAGGAGTAGCGATTCGTTACGTGACAAGCTGTAAGGACATTCTATTGTTGACGCCATATTGGTTTAGGGCTAGCAGCTAGGTTTAGCAGTAGGTTAACTGCAGCCAGTTTGTGTTTGCCCATGTACACGATTTGTTATTTAGGTATTTATAGTTTTGAGTGTTATTGAGTGCTTTAGTGCGAGTTTTATGCATTTGCATCACTCGTCCTTTATATAAAGTGTGTTGGTTTTGCCATGGCTGTCTCCCGTCAGTCTCAAATCCATCCTACGCAAGCGCTTCTGGGATAAGTTCATGACAAATTGCGACTACAGAGCCCGACAGAGACACTCGTTACCAATCCGCCTCTAGATTTTGGTCTTGTGCAAGTCAGATGCCCATACTGAAGACTTCCCTTTTGTTGCTTTTGTGAGTTTGCAAAATGTCTTTTCCCGCACGTGCGGTAGGCTCTTAATTGTTGTTGAAAAGGTGCAGTGCACCCTTGTAATTCCTGGGGTGGCTCACCTAACAGCTCGCGAAGGGTCAGCAGTTCTTCACTGCCCTTGTCGTTCCACAGATTCCCTTTTCAGTTGCGAATTTTCTGCTGTTCTTTGTAACATTCCATGTACTCCCTACATGGAATGTTACAAAGAACAGCAGAAAATTCGCAACGCCCACGGGCTATGTGTGGCGCGCCATGCAATCCAACATGGCCGGGCGAGGAGGGTCAACCCTCTGAATTCGCATAAGAAAAGATAGTACCGTATTTACTCGCATAATCCTCACACTTTTTTTGGCGGGAAACCGATGCAAAGTTGGGTGGTGAGAGAATTACGCGAGGAAAACTTTCCACGAAAATGTACCGATCGAAAAAGAAAACGAAGTGGCTGCAAATCGAGATTCTCACGCCAGCAACTAACAGCAAGCCTTGAGAAGTACGAATTAAAACTTACCTCAACAATAAAAAGCACAGGTTCAAAAGAAGGCAAGATTTTGAGATACAAAAAGTGCGAGCAAATAGAATTAGAATACCATACGCAAAGCTTGTGGCTGTTGCAGGCATAGTGATAGCGTTCCTCGCTCAATGAAAGCACTCAAAAGATGTGCGTAGGACGTCAGTATTGGGCTGATGGATATTTAACAGAATCGTTCGCAGTTTTCTTCTGAAGAAATAAAGTTTGCCATCAATCCTAGTTTTATACACACACGGCAGGCCCAGCTTGTCTTGGTGGCTTTCAGCTGCCGTCACCAGTAGCGAACACAAAACTCCTAGACTCCGAAGGGCCTTCCGGCGGCCCTTTTGCCGTTGTTTAGTGCATGATCTATCACTTTCAACCTAAACGCAACCGTGTAGCTTCAGTATCGCCCCATAATGTGACACATAATGTGACATAATGTGATTACCGACACAACATATAAAACACGCCCCAACGTGCACTTGCCACTTTGGCTTGGCGTGGATTGGATTGAATCTCTGTGCAATAATAGTATGCTTGATGCTTAAGAGATGGCGCCAGACGGTGCGCTATCATTATCAGTGGTTGTAGCGAGCAGACGACATTATTGCGGCAGTTTTCGGGGGTGGATAATTACTCGAGGAAAAGAAGAAATCGTATTTTTGTGTGGCGATGTGGGGGGTGCGAGGATTATGCGAGTAAATACGGTAAACACGTATGTACACCCCATGCCATATTCACCGGATGAACTTTTGATGTCAAACGAATTATATCGGACCAAAGTATTTTCCAAGCAGTAGGAGTTGCTAAATGTTTGCTACCTTATTTGCTGCCACAGTGCGAAGCGTGGTGGTGTCAGCTTATTGATAGTGCATCAACGATGCCTTGCATAATCCGTTGCATGCTACAGAAATTAGTTCCAACTAGAATTGACATATTAACTGAACGGCACTTCGAGGTAATTGGTACCAAGCGTGCCTGACGAATTTGCCGCAGTAGTAGGCCGCTAGCAGGAAGTGCGCCATTCTGGCTACACAGGACCGAATGTTTCACATGGCGATGATTGGTAAACATATTATGCCATCTTCATTACTTGCGCTGTCAGCAACATGGAGTTGCTCTGTCAACAGAACACAAGCATTTTACTTCCCATTAAGTAGCGCTTGTGTTGCAGTCATGATCAGACTCTAACAGTGCACAATTAACTGCAATCGGGTGTCGCAGGTTCTATCAGCGGGATCGAAGCAAGGATATTGAAAAGAGTACATGCGCATGCTTTTCGCAACATCGAAATTGAAAAAACTTGTCGAACAACAACACTGTTCGGAAGGTACTGGTGAAGTGCTGGAGACGTTAACAGAGAGGCGTTAATCGTTGTCGTAACTGCACGTTTCATTGCTCTAACCATTTGGCTTCGATGGTCGAGCTCGAGCGTGTTGGCGGCATGCAATATTCAGTAATCCACTGTAATGGGACTACATGTAATGCACAAAAAAACTATGCTTTTATTTTTACCTTGCTGAAAGTTTTTATACATGAAGTACAATGTGACTGACGAGCATAAAAAAACAGCAATTCACAAGGGGGCATAAAAGTGCAACTCGCTCCTCGTGAGTTAGTAGCTGATTGTTCATTGTCGCTGTCACTCTTGGTGCGATGACAACCTTCTACGTCTAGTAAAAAATGCTCGTTTTTGCAATGGTTTCTTTGAACGTGACTGCCAAAAACAATCTGAAAAATTCTTATCTGCCACTTGACTTCGACAAAACCATCGCCGCGTCACTCGCCACATTTATCTGGGTGTCGAGAGCATTTTGCTCTGAAACCCATTCTCAATCGAATTGTTTGCAGTGTGCTGCCATCTATCAACAAACGCACAAAAACAAGCAGCGCAGTGCTGGCCATGTTTTCGAGAGCGAATCACGAGCCCATGCGGCTTTCCGCGTTCAATGAATGTTATGGGATTCATGCACTACAAGAGCATTGACGAATTTTATACGCACGTGAAACAAGGCGAGTTTTAGCTACAAAAATTAGACTATAACATTTAAACTACATGGCCACAGAAAATCTCATGAAGCAGATATATGTGTACTCTGTGAGCTATAATCGACAGTGCGAGTTGCCACATTTTTCACTTCACGTAATCTTTACGTCTTGCAAGAAAAAATCAGATTTGTAGTCTCATGGATGATCTAGCTTATTCACTGATGCTCGAAACATTCAAAATGATTAGTGTTCGTTCCTTGCTAACGTATTAAGGCTAGCACCACCCCACAAGGGAGCGTCTGCCTACTGACCATCCTTGAGATTACGCCCCTGAGTTCCTTTTGGGGGCTCAACAGTCTATAGGCATTGTGAATTCCTCGCTTGGAAACAGTCGTGCCCACTCACGTTATGACAAATTAGGCATCAGGCACCACGTTTGTTACTATGGTGACGAGGTTAACATTACCTTGGAAAGAACAAGCAACAATTGGTGTGTGAGGTTCTCCTACGTTGGCAACAACAGCCTATTTTAATGAGGAAGCCATCCAACGTCACCTAGCTAGTTAGGGCTAAATGTGATCAGGCGACCCCGCGAAAATCAAGTTGAAGGTAAGTCTTTTTATTGTACTTTAAATTTTCGAAATCGTATACCTTAGGACTGCGTGGGGTTATCACTGTTGTTCTTGCTGCATTAACTATCATCAAAACATGATGCGATTCGGCATCCGATCGGGCATGCGACCCCACACGGCCCGTACGATAATTCATGAGCCATTAGCGCTCAGGCTCCGCTCACATACGAATCCTCAGCTTGCACGCTCAGAAAACATCATATCCTCCTTATTAAGCAGAAAACAAAGCTCATGCAGTCATGCTTCGCTCTCTAATAACATTGTCAACAAAGCTTCGCCTACATGAACAATAAACATCGATCGTCGCAGCTCACGTTCGTTCATGTGTAGGCCCAACAAAGCCCATGTTCTCGGCAGCGCCACTCACTTTTCAACATGAGCTCATTGTCAAGCACTTATTTTGCACAACACGATAAAAACTTGTACACTTATGTGACTCTTTCAGACGTGCAACTGGTTTTCTCAACAACCTTGATATAAAGAGCAAAGGTGAGAACGAAGCTGGGCAGTTCGCCGAGATGGCCGATGCCTCTGTTTGTTTATCTGTGAAATGGCCTTCTATAACGGTCGATATCTCGTTGGTGGTTCGGCAATGAATGTTGCCTTGCAGAAATGACACACATCAAGCATCACTTATTTATTCAACCATGAGTTTTTTTACGTCAGAAACAGTTTATCTAATGTCTTTCATGCCACGGGCAACGGTGATATCCACAAATTCCAGGGCGATCTGGGCCATCAAAGTGGCGAGGAAGAACCCTGGACGGGCGCCCACCAGCGGCGCCCCTTGTGGTGTTTCTGCGCAGCTAAATTCAGCAAGTTGGATGCTCGTGCGACACGCAAATCGTTGCTGCATGCTGTTAGAACCTGTTGTACGTCTGTAGGATGCGGCTGTTGGAAGAGCCGTACGGCAAATCGCATTTGAATCGGCACCATGTGTCGAGCACTTTAGTCAGTGTGCACTTGAATCGACCCATAAGTAAAAAAATGGGGGGTTGAATAGTGCTAGAGCGCCTCTTTAACCTGCGCCTTCCAAAAATGCCTTTTTTTGTCATATTGATAGCTTGCTCACGCAGATGCATCCCTCCCGCTTCAACAATGATGCGGGTGCGTTCATCTCTGAGCTGGCAGAAAACTAAATGCTATCAAGCACTAGACAACAACCACAGGGATTGCAATATAAAGCCAGAAAACCATCCCTCTTGTTCCAGACGTTGTTTTCATGGTCACGAAGTCGGTCTTATACGTGGAGGCATGTGCCAGCAAATGTGGAACTCACTAAGACTCTCTCAAAAAATATATCTTTGCATCCCTCCGGCTCAGACTCACCAAACTTTGCCTGAGCCAGATTCCCTTGAGCTTATCCTCACGACAATTTTCTTTAAGCAGGCTCACTCGGGCTCAAACACACCAAAATTTTACTCACCCAGACTAGCTGGGACTCGTGGCTCGATCTGAATCTGAGTGAGTTTGAGTGAGTCGACGCAAAAGTGAGTTCGCTGACCTATGCCTGCCAGTCTGTCTGACGTATGTACCTTTTCATAAGAGGGAAAAAACGCAACCTTGTTGAGCTGCGCATGGTGCCAGTACAAAGGTCACAGCCTCACATTTTTGGGAGGGCTCACGCCAGTCTGCACAGCTGTTTTTAAAAAGCTTGTCTGCGTTCCTTCTTTTTTCTTGTGTCATGATTACGTTCAAGGATGTAATTACTGTGTCCTATGGCGCCATCATAAATATTTCACAACCCACATCTGTGCTCAATGCTGTTAACATACTTGGGGTTTCAATTTTCATCTAGTCACTGTTTGGTTCATTTGTAAATGTAAAACTACTGAGCTCGCTATATTGTCACCGCAGTTCTTCCAAGTGATTTCAAGAAGAGCACATAATGGTGGCACACGAAGATGACGCAAGTGCTGAGTTTTATCATTTGTGTATGTTGTGTTGCTTTCCGTGCCCAAGTGTGCACACCTACACATGCAGCAGCTGTGTCTCGGCCTCTTGTGATGTCTTAAACACTTCTATATGTTTCGAATGGCGGAGAGTTGAGATAGTTCGTAGGTATTTATGTGAAAGAAAGTGAATGTGCAAATACGAAAGGCAAGTATTATAATCCATCTAGCTCTGTATTGTGTTTCTTCACGATTCGACCCTGAAATCAAAATTACCTTGTGTGTGGCAAACAAGGAGTTACTCGGATCGCCTTGTTGCCTCCGTCGGAGCAATCTAAGAACCGGCTGCCTTCAAAATTGTAGTTATTGTTAAATTGTTGTCACACAACTCCTCCTTGCAGTACCTTCGGGCCCTGAGATTATGAAAATAATGAATGAATGCATAAATCAATAAAATAAATTCAGGAAACCACATACAGTGACTGCAAAAGCACACAACAACAGAAAAAAAAACAAGACGCAAAAACTTACCTGTGCATAATCTGGAACGCGTTTGGATTTTATTTGTATGTGCGCGCATTCCAGATGTATGAGTGAGAAGTTGCTTCCGAGGTCGGAAGGTGACAAGGGCGAGATGCTTTTCGTGCAGAGAACCTGTGTGGAGGCCGCTTCCACCAGCATCTGCGAGACACATTTGCCCCTCAAGTTGTTCGCTATGTGGACCTCATGGAGTCCTCTATCGCCCAGTCGTTACACAAGGGATTTGAAAAGGAGCACTGGGAAATCAAAGGGTGAGTGCATGGCTTTGCTCAGATGCTCTCAGCAACTTTTACAGCAGAGTGTTGCTGTAGGGGTCACAGATAATACAAAAATGATGATAATCCTGAACCAGCACATGCTGTCTTTGTTCTCGCCTTCTTCCTCTTCTGCATCACTCTGATAGAGGTGAGAGAATCAGTTCGCAGAGAGAATGAGAATATTTCTGCTTCAAGCTGGCGATTATGATGTGAGTGTATTCACCACTCGGCTTCGCAGGCTTTTTTTTTCGTGATATCGATTACACAATGCGTATTCGAGCACACTGGCAGAACAGAGCATAGCCTTGTTTACATTATACAAGGGGGCAAAAAACTGGAATTCTGAAGGTGCGCAAGAGAGATGTGAGGGCTATGAGGAGGGAAAGATGTATTGAAGAACCAGTGCAAAAGCAGAGAGAAAGGAATACGAAGAAGAATGAAAAAGAGTAGCAACAGAGAAAAAGATAGAGACCGACCACATATTGAAGAACAAATGCACAAAAAGAAATAAAAAAACATGGCTCATTCCCCTATATAGAAATCGGTATAACACGAAAGTGAACGTGCCTGTAGAAAGGTAGTTGAGTGTTTATTGTGCATTGTTTCAGCACCATTAAATTGCCAAGTCCCGTGAGGAACGGAAAGCAGCTCAAAACTTGCAGCGCACACCTCAAGCAGGAAGAATGCACAAAATTAGCATGCACAGGACGAGCGCAGACTAACAACTGTCACAGTGCGACACTTAAAGTGCACTGTTCTAGCAGAAAGACGCATGAAAGGAGTGCACAAGTATATACAATTCTTTCTGCCCCGAGTGTCACCCGCGTGCTTCTTTTGTAAACGCGGTCGTGGCAGCGTGCGAAGTGACTTTCGTCTTTTTCCGGATTACGAGCCTGATAAGTGTGCGCCCAATAGAGAGCACGCTTCGCGGAGGCAACGACCTTTAGAGCGTGCCCAACACGAGCCTGTCGTGCCATTTTGCCACTGATAACGATAACGCGCTAAAGTTTCAAAAGTCTGAGGACTGCGAAACAGTGTATGGTGTATATAAATGGCTTGCATTTAGCATTTCAGAAAACGTACACTTTGTGGCATAGTGGTTAGCACCTTGTGCTACGAATCAAGAGGTTCATGCTTTCTGTTTCTTTTTTTCTTTGCAATCTCTTAGTACATATTTTTCAATGTCACTTCCGTGACGGAAGTATGTCAGCGGAGCCGTGGTGGACCCTGGCATATAACAGTTTGGTGCTAAAAAGAGAAACATTAGAAAAATGCAGAAAATAAATTGACGGAGAAATAGCTAGAAAGCTATGAATAAACAAGACATATAAATAGCAGAAAAAAAGCAAGTCTGAAAAATGAATGAAAAGATCAAAATAAAAACTTGTTGTTGGGCGAGTTGGTGAATGCATGACAGGGTTAGTTTAGGGCTACAAAAGATCTACATGTGTGAAAAATGGAGGGCAGACGAGCACTACTAACAACAAGTGACATGGGTGCTGTGAGCGTTACCCCCTCGGAAAAAAAAAAGCATTCCTGGCTTAGGCCGCCAAGACGACCATGAGACCAGCTGACAACTTTGCAAGTGGTGTGACGAACAATAGTCCTGGCCGGGTGCCAGCCGCAAATATTCTCTTACGCCATGCAATACTTGCTTGACCTTTGCAATGTCTCGAACCTGCGAACCGCATAAAATGTCGATGGCACTTGAATACAGTGAAATGTTGGTGTAACAGCCGTGGCAATTTGTTCATTATTTTGAAAGGTAGTTAGTTATAGGGAAAGTTATAAAATTAACCATAAATACTTAATTTCCACTGACCAAAAGGACTTGCCTTTATAACGATGTGTCCTTGAACTCGTTTTTTACGAGAAAAAACAAATGCACACGTGAACACAAAAATGTGCATGCTTAGTTAATGAAGTCTGTGATTCTTTTTTTTTTACGCATGCAGCACAAAGTCCTCCAGCTAATCCACCTTCCTGCCATGCGATTTGGTCGCTTCAACGTTTTTCGCTAGGAAAATGGTGCTTTCGGCATGATATTCATCACATCTGCAACCGTCACGACCTCATAACAGTTTTCAGGTTGGGACGAGGTCGCATCTTTATTTTCAGCGGCATCGTCCTCACCATCATTGCTGCCTTCATTTTGTATAGTCTGAAGGATGTCTTCTGTAGTCAGCTCTACTGTTGTTGTGGTTACTTCATCGCACAGCACATAATTGTCAAATGAGATCGAATCCATGGCCAACAGATTGGTCACCTCACTTCAAAGCTTGCCAGGATTGTCCTCCTCCGCCTGGTCATCGTTGCATGGCTGCCCGGTGTCTTCTGGCTGCTCACTCGTGCACATGAGCCCGGCCTTCCACCAGCGGTTCTCAACAGTTGTTGAAGAGACGCTCCACCGTGCGTTGGTGAGCATTTCCGCCGCCTGTCGTACTTGATGACAGTCAACTGCTGAAATCGCAGGTTGATAAGCACGCGCTGAACAAGGCACTTGTGAAAGTGCACCTTGACACTTCTAATTATTCCCTGATCGAGAGGCTGAAGCACAGATGTGCAATTGGGCGGAAGGAACTCAAGGCACACATTTGTCAGTTGTACGTTTTGTCCTTCCTTTTTCATCTTCTTGTCCACGGTCAAAAGCCACTGCGTAAAGAGCTCTAGAGTCATTCAGGCTTGTTTGTTTGCCCTGTAATCGCATAGAAGGGACACTACATTCTTCATGCAGCACTGTTGTGCAAACCTTCCAAGGACGAGAGGCTTAAGCTTTTCTGTGCCGGTTGCATTGCAACAATACAGAACAGTAACGCCAACCTTCGATTTTTTGCCACCCTAGCACTCTTCCAAAGTGCATCGTCTTGTCCGGCAGAAGTTGGTAGGAGCAGGCCATCTCATTGGCATTGAATATACTGGCCGCACTGTATGAATCCATGATTTCCCTAAACTTCTATTCCCGCTACGTGGACGCTGCCGCTTCGTGTGCTGTCTTCTCTTCACCGGACACAGTCGGCCAGGTGATTGCATTATGCTGGCAAAAACAGTGAAGCCAACTAGAAAATGGTTCAAAGTTTGTTACATTCAAAATTGCAGCAGACTGTGGCGCCTTCTCCTGAGTCAGTGGGCTGGGCACGTTCTGGGCTCTTATGTTTTTAAACCTTGTGAGCACCGCACTAATGGTAATGGCACACTGGTGTCTCTTATACCCATTTGTCTCTTACATCAGTGTCTTTTATAAAGGGGTTCAACTGTGCACCTATTTGTTTATTTCGAATATTTCGAAAAGCAATATAAATTCTAATCAAAGTGATTTTGAGCACACTACTATTTATTCGAATATTCGTACAAGCCTAGTTTTGTACTGTCATAAATACTGCAATACTTGAAAGCTCTATGAGGCCTATGTGGTTAAGAAAACACGGAGATGTGTCAGCGATCTGTCAGTGGTGCTTGCAGACTGTGAAATTAAATATCTATCCTCTAGATTGCGACTCATTGTTTGAAGCATTCACATGAGTGTATTCGGCAAATGAGTTTATGCTGTCTTTTTTATCCTCAGTGCATATGTGTCCTCTTCTAATGAATAAAATTTTAGTTGCGAGCCCGCACATGCTTTTACTTTTTCTGTTGTCCTTGTACAGCTTATAATGTAAGTCGCGAATAAGTGGCACTATAAGTAGTCCCACACTACAGTGGAATCTCGGTATAAAGAACTTCAGGGGGCTGTGGCAGTTTGTTCGTTATTTTGAAAGGTCATTATAGTGAAAGACAAACTACTAACTACAAAATACTAACTGTGAATACTTATTTTTCACCGACTAAAATGACTTGCCTTAACAACGGTGGGTCCTTGAACTCGTTTTTCATGAAAAAAAACAAATCACAAGGAAACACTAAAAAATGCACATTTACTTTAAAGAAGTCTGCAATTTTCTTTTTGACGTGTGCAACACAAACTTTGCAGCGCAAAGGCCTCCAGCTCATCCACCTTCCTGTGGTGTGATTCAATTCTTTGTTCACAACAGCCTTCCGATTGCCGAAGAATATCCACATTCTCGCTTGGCAAAAATTTCTTCCGCTTGTTCGTCGCAAGCAGAGATGAACTCATTTGTAGCAGCAACGTCGTGCGAACACCAACTTGCTTTGCGGACACGATAAGTAATCACCGAAAAGAGATGAACATGACTGACAAACAACGCCTCCTAGAGCACATATAGAAATGACAAAGAAAGAAAAACCCGATGCGTCGCGGCTGTCATCGTATCTTCCGGAAAAAAAAAAGTGAAAAAATAGAAAATTTCTCGCATTTCAATTTCTGCTCCCTCACCGTCTCATGTTTTTCGCACCCATGCTTCCTGCTTCGCAACTCCCACTCTGCCTCGCTGACCTTGCCCTCCCTTGTTGCCCTCCTTCTCGCTTATGCGCTTGTAAACCAGCATCGGGGCTTCAACAAAAAGAAAGAAAAAAGTCGCTATTTAATTTTTTTTCTTCCGCACTTTCACGCGTCTTCCGAGAAGCAAGGCGTCTGTTTGTAATGTCGTCTGCTTGCATACTGCTCCGGTGGTCGCGACGGATTTCAGAACATGAGTTCATAGCACTGAGGCATTATTAATATTAGAGGGAACTTAGTTAACGCTTGTTATTCTGAAAAGTTTGGTATTCTAAAGTACATAGTATTGAAATAATTTTACATTAAAACTATTATCAGTCGGCGTGGGATTTTTTAAAAGTTTGTTAATCTGAAAAGTTCGTTAATGTGGGCTTCTTTCTACCGAGATTTCACTGTATAACCAAAACAACGTTTTGTATAGGCTGGCTTTGCACAAAACGTGTTAAGCATACAGCCTTGCGTGTTTGAGCATCGGGGCATGCAATGTGAGGTGCTTACCAACATTAAAATTTCTGAATGTTCAAAAGTTAACGTAGGAAGACCCACATAGCAAACAAAATAAATGTGTGTAAAAAAAATTAAGAAGAGAGAAAGCACCATCACAGAAATTCGTCTTTCAGACAGCCTCGATTATACGCATTTCACTGAAACTATGCAAACCATGGCAGAAACTTTATGTGCCAAACGGTACCAACGTTCGATATCACAGGCACTCAGTCCGATTTCAAGACGATGCAATTGAATTGCAAACTCATATATGCCATATGTTGCAATGTTAACACATGCCACATATGGCATTGTCCTTATTAATCATAGGTATCCCTTCCTTCCGAGTGCAGCTGCCACAATGAGCTTTTTTTTATTCCATACCAAACCCAACATTAATAACCTGCTACTGAAAAGCAACCAATGCTGAGTAGGCATAACCTGCCGTTCGGCATGTTGTCGCGAAAAGTTTGTCCAAGACAACATCGAAGTTTGGGCATTGCAAATATCGCACTCAAGCTGCTCAAGCACTGAACCAAAAGCAGTGCACGTGATACGAAGGCTGCGTTTGCCACCGAGAGATTGGCGACAAGAAAAGCCCACCAGGCTTACCTTACTTTCGCGCGTATAACCCGCACCAAAAACCCAAAAATTTCAGTGGCAAAGTGGAGGTGCGGATGATACGCGGGGTATTTTCTATAGTGCTGCTTCACAACAATGCATGTTGTGCTGTGAAGCTCCTTAAAAGTTAAGCGAAGGCTACGGAGGCGGTTTCTGCAAATTCGTGTTTCTCCGCAAGTAGCACGGCAGCTTGCGGCTGATTTTGGCTTCGCTTGCTTGCATCGTAGAAGCGTTTAAAAAAACATTTGGGGAGAGACAATTAGATTGTTCAGTGTAAAATCTCACTGTCACACCACGCCCCGCCGCGGTGGTCTAGTGGCTGAGGTACTCGTCTGCTGACCCGCAGGTCGCGGGTTCAAATCCCGGCTGCTGCTGCTGCGGCTGCATTTCCGATGGAGGCAGAAATGTCGTAGGCCCGTGTGCTCAGATTTGGGTGCACGTTAAAAAACCCCAGGTGGTCAAAATTTCTGGAGCCCTCCACTACGGCATCTTTCATAATCATATGGTGGTTTTGGGACGTTAAACCCCACAAATCAATCAGCTGTCACACCACAAGTATATTTTTTGGACGTTCGTGGCCGCTCAGTGACCCTCCACATGTCCCTACGTCACAAATGCCATGTTTACTTTTGGAAAGGGCTTGCTGAAAAGGTGGTGCTGTCTAAGAAAGTTCCGTAATAAATAAAGTAAGTTCCATAATAAATAAAGCAGTATTTATTTCAGCAAGGCAAATGAGATGTTATAGTGCCTATACAGATATTATCAGTACATTAATGTATTTTTGACGCGGTAGCAGGCATGCATTTCGGTTCTGTTGTTTCCAGAGTGCTGTCACAGTGTACTAGAAAGGGTAGTGCTGTCAAGTTGTCGCCGAGTGTGAGCGCTCTTTACCTCGCTGATACCGCTAGTTCTCCAGATCTCGACCCATTCGCCAAGCCTAAGTCGATCTGTTCTCTCACCATGAGTAGCGTACGGCGGCAGGCCTTCATGGCACTGCAAAAGCTTAAGATCATCGCCGTCGCCGTGGAATTTGGAAATCGCGTAGCGGGAAGACGGCACGATGTGGACGAGTCCTGCGTGCGACTGTGGAGAAAGAAGAAAGAGAGCCTACAAGCCGCGCACCGCGACCGTAGGTCATTTCGTGACCCCAAGACCGGTGCCTACCCTGAGCTGGAGGCGGAGCTAGTAAAGTTCATCGAAGATGTGAGAAGCAGGGGTCACGCCGTATCGACCGAGATGGCCCAAGTGGAAGCGCGGCGACTTTCGAGGGAGCTAGGCCTACCTCACGAGTTCCGTGCGAGCCGCGGATGGCTGCACCACTTTATGAAGCGGCAAGGGCTCTCCATCAGACGGCGGACTACAATATGTCAACGCTTGCCGGCTTCTTATGAGGAGAAGCTGCTCAAGTACCAGAGATGTGTAATTGGCCTGCGAAAGCAGCACAATTACATTTTCTCGCAAATCGGCAATGCGGATGAAACTCCTGTTTATTTTGAAATGCCGTTGGACACAACGATTGAGAAGACGGGCAGCAGTTTGGTGAGCTTGCTGACCGGCGGGAACACGAAAGTGCGCATCACAGTCTTGCTTTGTGCGCTCGCCGACAGCACGCAACTGCGACCGTACGTCATCTTGAAAAGGAAAACTCTACCAAAGGTTCATTTGCCTGCCGGTGTAGTGGTGCACGCACACGAGAACGCGTGGATGAACAGTGACTTGTTCGTAGACTGGATCAAGACGGTATGGGAGAAGAGGCCCGGTGCGATGCTCGCAAAGAGGTCCATGCTCGTTCTTGACTCGTTCTGCGGCCACACAACTAAGGAAGTGAAGGACCGCCTTTCACGCAACGGCACCGACTTAGTTGTTATACCCGGTGGAATGACGACAATGTTGCAGCCTCTAGATGTGTCGCTTAACAAGCCCTTCAAAGCGCATGTCAAGCGCTATTACGCTGAGTGGATGGCCGAAGGCTGCTACGATTTGACGCCGACAGAACGAGTCCAAAGGCTTGATATTGCCCTATTCTGCAAGTGGATTGTTGAGGCATGGAAGGCCATTCCAGGTGAGATGGTGCGAAAAAGTTTCAAGAAATGCTGCATCACAAACAACATGGATGGAAACGAAGATGACCTTGTGCATAATAGTGAGGACTGCGGCTCAAGTGATAGCTCTAGCGAGAGCAGCGACAGTGAGTGAATTGTGACTGGCCTTGCAGACAGCGTATTCTGCTTGCTAAATGAAGCTTTTTCTGTCTACATATGTGCTATGTTGCTTGAGCAGTAGCTTTTGTGCAGCCTTTTCTGTATATCAACTGTGCGGGCAATATGCGAGGATTTTTTTTTCTTTCTCGGTGAGCTGAAAGTGGGGGTGCAGATAATATGCAGGGACGGGTTATACGCGCAAAAATACGGTATGCACTGGCAGCAAAAACAAAAGTTCATGGCAAAAAACCATAGATTTTAAAAATGAGAATGCAATCGCACGCACCATGCGAAGTGCGCACTTTTGGTAAGCAGCTGGAGCCACGTTAATGGCAGTACATAGCTTTTCTTCGTTCATCTAGGCATTCTAAAGAAGATAGCTTTTTCATCTGATTACTCAAAAATTGTGAAAAGTGGCATAAGTGTTGCATGCATTCAGTGTTCATTGTTCAAAACTTGTCACCACAAAATGCAACTGAGCTTCGCAAAGCAGGTTTCACGATTTAACGAAGCAGGTTATCCTGAATGGGTTATCACAAGGGCCTGCAAAAATGTGGCAAAGAAAATAAAGAGTGTGCAGAAGGAAACAGGAGTTAGTCGTTCCACAACTATAAATAATATAGCCGTGATTTTTTATGTGCATAGGTTGTCGCATGAGCTTAAAAACGTGGGCAGTAGATACAAAGTTAATGTTGTTTTCAGCGTTGGCCAGAAATTGCGGCAAGTTTGTCCAACTGTGCAAATTAAATTAAACGAAGAAAATTGCGACAAGAGGAACGAATGCCTAGTAAAACATACGAGTAAATTCATTGAGTGTCGAACCAATGTAGTATACAATATACCATGTTCTTGCAACAAGGTTAACATTGGGCAAACTAGTCGATGTGGGAATATAAAAGTCCAGGAGCATGCGCATAATGTAAAAAATGGCACAGGTTCTCATTTGGCCATTCATTGTCACCGAAATGGGTGTAATCCTTATTTTGAGAAGAGTGAAGTTTTGCGTTGCCACAGAGACCAACTGTCCCAAGAAATCATGGAAGCTTTTTATTTGTCACTGGAAGGTGATAATTGCATCAGCCAGCCTTCCATGACACTATCAGGTGCAGGAGTTTCATATCTCATAGATAGCTTGCACGTTTCATCAGACACATAGCAATTTAGAGTTTTGTCACTTTGAGCTTGCGCGATGGTTTTTTTCTGATCTTTGCTTTGCTTTTTTCAAATGTCATATATTCCGCTTCTTTTAGGAATAAACTTTAGTTGCGAGGCAGCGCTGCAGTTTGACTTTTGTTTTCCGTCTCTGTTTTCGTCACGCTAACGTTCGTTTGAAATGGAAGTGCACCAACCCGCCCAATGGTCCCCTCTTATGTTTCAAATTGTTTGTTCATTACTTTGTCAGACCTAGGTGCCCCTCTAAAAATGCAACTCTGTTTGTATGTTGGGGCTCGATCATATGCCTATAGGGCCTCCATGTGGATTTCAGCACTCGTAGTTGTAAAACGACTTATTCAGGAAACGCAACAGTATGACTTGCCTCTGTTTGAAATAAGTTACTTAGCGCAGATTGTATTTTGCGGCCTCATGTTGCACAGCCACGATGTTGAATAATTGGGATTCTTTCTTGGCTTTTTTTTCTCGTCACACGGAACTTATTTTTCGTGTGGTGTTTGGGCAAACTCGCATTGGTGGTGGATTCGTGTTCTCATCTGTGCCTGTTCACTGCCTGCTTCTTGGTGTGCAATTCTTGCTTTGCTTGCTACACAGTCGTCAGTGTCTCGCGCATGAACTTGTCTGCTATTCTCGTTACGGCAGAAGCACGGCTTAACCCTGCACTGCAGCTAAGTTCTAAATGCAACTGCATTTCAAGTTTTTTGTAATGTAGGCTTGTAGAAACCGTGTTTTAGATAGAGCGGTGGCCCTGCTGCTTCCTTGGGTTGCTCCCACTCATCTGTCGAGCCGTGTCTTGCCATTGCGGCATCCTTTCTGCTTGGCCATCTTTATGACTTCTGGTGGTGTCCAAGATGGAAGCTGTTCCCTCGTGACGGTCTGCGCAAAGAAGAATGAAATGCAAGAAAGTACATGACACTACTTAGCCCTATTAGCTGCATTACTTAAGGAGGAAAGAAGTGCAAATTTTATGGGCTTGGCTTTTTCTTTGTTAGACACAATATTACGGGAACTAATGTATAATAATGCCAAGAATAGTATAGGGGATGTCATTAGTAGTAAATATAATGTGAATGCAAAGGAAGAAGTGGATAGAAACTTAGCTTGCCATCTGCATGGACCGAGCCTGCTACCTTCGAATAACGGCTTCAGTCCCGCGGTGTCCCCCCCCCCCCCCCCATACACTTCATGAGATATAAATGTGTATTTAGACGCGACCAGTGCTAACTGATGCTTCCGCGTTTTATTGTGAGCACCTTCAAGCATCTCAGTTGTTTTTGATTACATTGTATCAGGTATCTTCTATCTTCTATCATGATGAGTAAAAAATATATTGAGCGCAAAGAAAGGATGAGCAGACGCAGGCTCTCATGTCTTGTCGTGCTTTTTGTGCTCAACTCTATTCTATGATGTGTGAGTTGTTTTGAGTGCATCAGGGTTGCATTTATTTGTGTTTGGGCTTGCAGCAATGGTTGCCCATCATCTGAGGAGTTGTTCTGGAAGCTGGACGCTCTGCAGTGTTTCATTCGAGACTTACACTGGCCCGACGAGGTGTTTGCCAAGCACCTTGAGCAGCGGCTAAAGCTCATGGCCTGCGACATGGTGGAGTCTTGTGTTACTAGGTGAGTCGTGATTATAAGGGCATGAAGCAACACACATAGTTATTCACATCGCATCGCTGCTAGAACACATAGATGACACCTGAACACTTTCAGGCTTGGTGCAGTTGCTCGCAAGTGTTTGTACAGTCAACATGGCTAAAAAGGGTAAAATTTGGGCAGTACATCAGTGGCAAAGCAGTGGTAGCATATCGTCACTCCTAAAAGTTTTAGTGCCTGCACTACTTTCTCCTCATCAGTGTATATCATTTCTGATAAAATTTGGAGCTGTTATTCCTTCAGCTAACGTCACCAGATGAAAAATTCGAAGCACGGGTGCCTCGTGATGAACCTGATATGTGCCTGGCTGCACATTTCAGGTTCACCTACCTGCACAAGTACTTTGAGAAGCGAAGCTGTTCTTAGTCAAGGGTCTAGAGGGCGTTGCAAATGGGCTTCTACTCATTACTGTAATACTCCTCCTGCTTCATGCACGCCACCAGCGTCACTGCTTCATCAGTGTCCGCCAAGTAAACATCTGGTGCAATAGAGTGGAAGTAGGCATTTATTCGACAGTTCTTCGTCATTGCCATTGTTCTTCGTCTTCTTTTTTGTGTGTCCATGCACGGGCTCGCGATTTTGTGCACTAAAGAAATAATCAACATTCTCCACCCCCCAAAAAGGCGCGTAGTTCCAGTCTTCTAAGACAGTGAAAGCTCAATGGGGTAGAGATGCTGGACAGCTCTTCGTATGACAGATCCGTTGGCTAGCTTCACTGAACAGGCTCTGACTATCCCATTCCGTCCTTGGTGTAGCTCTATGATCCTTCCCGTCCTCCAAAGTTGCCGCGGTGCTTTATCTTCAATGATGAGCACTAGTTCCCCTTCTTTAAGATGGTTCGAATCTTGAGCTTGAATACTGGCATGGTGCGCAGTACCGAGGCTCAGCAGATACTCTTTTCTCCATCTTCTCCAAAAGTGTTCAATTAACTGTGCGCAATGCATCCATCTTCTTATAAGTGAGGCTTTCGAGCTTGCAAGGTTGACTTCTTGGTGGTTGTAAGGAATACTAGTCATTGTTTTACCAGTCAAGAAATGGGCCGGTGTCAGTACTTCGATTTCTTCTGTTGACAACGATATGTGAAGGGCCTCGAATTTACCACGGCTTCTACCTCGTATAGCACTGTGGTCAGCTCTTCAGACGTGAGCCTTTGCTGGCCAAGAATCTTCCGTAGAGTAGACTTCACTGTCCTGACCATTCTTTCCCAGAAGCCTCCCCACCATGCCTTTTCTGCAATGAACTTCCATTCGAGCCTTCTTTGAGAGCAATATTCTTAAAATTTAGTGTTGAATAACAGAGTTGATAAGGATGTGATTTGCTTCGAAGTGTTCTTGGAGGTTTGTGCATTGTCCCTAATTATAGCAGCCGGCAAGGAGGTGAACCTACGAAAAGCCAGCATGAAACTGTCAGCTGATACATCCGAGATCAACTCTAGGTGTATAGTTCTTGTGATCACGCACGTGAACAAAGCTATGTAACTTTTAAAAAATGAATTGACGTTTTTCACGTTCAGCAGACCGGCAAAATCTATTCCCACAGTTTAAAAAGGATCGGAACGACACACTCTTTCTTGTGGTAACGGTGCTACAGAGGCACTCACTGGTTTGGCTCTGTACTTTGCACGTAAGTTGCATCCCCCAATAACTTTCTTCATGAACTGTCGGCCTCGGGGTATCCAAAAGTTTTCTCTAATTTCAGTTGGCGTGTCTTGTACACTTTCATAAGGAATGCGCCGATGACATTCACGAACGAGAAGCTTAGTGAAGTCATGATGCAGAGGCAAAAGAACAAGATGTTTCACCATTTCAGTTTTCTAGTGCTAGTTGTAGCCTGCCTCTTATACGCGGTCGTCTTTCTGCATCCAGGAAAGGATGGAGTGTCTTGACACTGGAACATGGATTTAACAATTTCCCTTTGCCAAGTTTGTTAATCTCTTGCAAGTATACTTCTTCCTGCGTTACCTTAATCCAATAGTATTCAGCCTTATTCATGTCCTTGTCTGTTATGCTTGATGATTTCTCCCGATGGCGCGGGTTCCTACAACTCTCAATGAATATAAAGACCTATGCTGTGATTCGCGGGACTTGTGTAAGACTGGAGTATCTTCCCAGGTCCAATATTGGAGAAAACGTCTTCACATGTAGAACTTGCACGACGCTCGGATCGCAGAAGTCTGTTTCTCCACCCGGCGCATTCAGTGTGTTCGTTGGCTATGCTTCTTCCACCTCTCTTAACCATGATGGACCCTGCCACCATAGTTGGTCGCAGCTCAGTGATTGCGACGATCTGCACCATGTGAGATTATCTGTGGGGCTATCATTCCCAGGACGCTATCGATTTTTGTCAAAGCTACATTGAATTTCTGACACCCTGTTGCCTACAAGCTGTTGCCGTTGCGATGGCGCTCCTCGGATCCAATGTAGGGCGAAGGTAGAATCGGTCCAGGAGGTCACGTTTATATTCTGTTGAAATGACTTGAGGGTCTTAATAAGGGACGTTGCCAGTTTAGTTGCAAGCACCACACCAAGGAGTTCGAGTCTGGACAGCATAACTGTCTGTAAAGGTGCAACCCTTGATTTGGCCATGAGAAGGGCCGTAGCGACACCTTTTTTCTATCCAACATATCTGAAATAAGCGTAGGCTTCATAAGCTTTCTGACTGGCATCACAAAATAGGTGTAGTTGTGCAGTTCCATCTCCTGTCAAAGCATCCACCCAACGGTTGACGGTCGTCTCATGAATATGTGTTAATTCCGAGCACCAGTTACTTCGTCGTATATCAAGATCTTGTGGTAGCTCATCATCCTAATCAACGTTCCTTTTCCATAGTTCTTGAAAAAGTATCTCAGCTTGGATCATGAAAAGTGCTATCACCCTCATAGGCTCGAATATTCTTGATATCGTCTATAACACAGACCTCTTGCACGGCTTTCTTTCTGTCCGCAAATATCTAAGTGCTGACTTTGAAGCAACTGTCATAACATCTGTGGATGGGTTCCATATAAGGCCTAGCACTTTGACGGAGCCCGAAGAAATGTCAAGTTCTTCGGTCTCAGAAAACAGTTGACGTAGAGCCATCGAGTTTGACACCCATTTCCCTAGGCGCATACCTGCAGACTTCATCAAGAGGTGGGCTTCTCTGTTAATTTGTTGTGCTTCTTTCTCTGTTCTAGCTCTGATGAGAAGATCGTCTATGTAGAAAGATTCAGTTACTTTCTTGGCTGTGGACTGTAGTTTGCCCTTTACAGACATCAGGTGTTGTCGCAAAATGGCATTCAAAAGAAAGGGACTCGCTGCAGTCCCGAAGGGAACTCTGGTCATCCTCTATTCTTCTATTTCAGGTTCTAGATTCTCTGTAGTTGGAATGTCTTTGAACCAGAGGAACCGCAGAGCGTCTCGGTCTTCTTTTCTGATGCTGATCTGTAGAAAGGCTTTTTCTATATCGGCCGTCAAAACGATTGGATTCACCCTGAACCGTATGAGAAGAGCCCCCATGTCAGTCAGCAGATTGGGTCCTTTTTCTAAGCAGTCGTTCAGTGAAGAATAGTTAGGTCGATGTGCTGACGCATCGAAGACCACACGTACTCTTGTAGTCGTAGATTCACTTCGGACGACGGCATGATGCGGCATGTAATAAATCCTAGATGATACCTTGTAACTTTCGTCAGGCTCTGTGGACGCCCGTTCAGCGTGTCCTATCTTCATATAATTGGTTATAGTCGATACACATTCCACTGCGAAATCTCAATTTCGCTTCAATTTTTTTTTCCGAGCGATAACAATCTTTTTAAAGCTTCCGCTCGATTACTGTCAAGTTTTGTGCTTTCGTCTTTCCATGGGAGACTGACCTCATAGCGACCATCTACAAATGAGAGTCTTCTCTGAAACTCTTCCAGGACTGATATGCATTGCGCTTGGCTATGCTGTCATCGTCTGGTAGGATTCCAATGCTCTCAAAATCTCGGAACTTTCGTAGAACCTTGTCAGTCGCTTCAGTCGAAGTGTTCACCCTTAGTACCTTAACTGGGCTGACTAAGTTGATCAATGTATTAAAAAAAAGTGGTCCTTGAACATCCATCCAAAGGTAGAACCAAGGGAGACAAAGTCGCTGTTAGCAGAGTAACGCTGACTCTCTCCAGTCAGAAACTTCCACAAGTGATCCGCGCCAAGTAAGAAACTTACTCCGGGTACAGCGGTCATTCCAGGTGAAAATAGCTTATCAGTAGTTGGGCACCCACTGTCTTCTATCTCCCTTATGAATTCATGGTGCACTGGTACCTGAACTGCGTCATCGCAAATGAATGGAATTTTTATAGCTTGGATGAAGTGCTCCAGATTGTCGTAATGATTACGCAGACGAAGTTCTACGACGCCGTGCAGCCTTGAAAACGATCCTGTCTGTGCAAAGGTGTTGAGACTCAGGCTTATTTTACCTAGCTCTTTCAACCCGAGAGTCTTCTTAACATCTTCAAGTATAAATGTGCGTTGGCTGCCACTGTCTGCTATTCCTCCGATGTAGCATAACGCACTATCGGAAGGTTTGCAGCAAAACTTCTGTGCCTATACTTGTGTTGAACTTGTATAAAGGCTGTTCATTGTGACAATACTTGGGTCTTGTAAGTTCAGCCTTCTTGGGCTTCCATGTCGGGTCACACATTGCAGAGACATGTCTTCCTTTGCATTTTCCGCATTGTATTTTTCGGCGGCAGGTTTTGGCGTGGTGACCTTCCATGGTGCAACGAAAGCAGCACTTTTTGGCCGTGAGCTTCTTCAGCTTTGCCTCCCTGCTTATCTTGCCGGTACACTTTTCAGTAATGTGGTTCAATGAACTGCTAAAGATGCACACCTTGTTATCTATTTTCGAGGACGCGCATAGAGCTGCTGTTGTTGTTGGCTGAAACGAGGAAGCATTTTTCACTCCATGTCGGGTGTATCTCTTTTCCATACTTTTATTGCTTCTGCTTTGCTCATGACTTTCTACGTCTACTTCAAGGTACTTGAGTAGATCTTGCAAGTCATCGTCTGCGCAAATGTCCCGGCTGCTTTCACGTGCCTCGTTACAAGATGATGTACTCCTGGCCATATACCGGTGGTATTCAACAACGATGTCTGTTGGCAGGGCTCTGAGTAATATGTGGATCATCATAGTCGCGCAAGTAGAAGAACTAACGTCGAGGCCTTTCAGTCCATGTATGTGACACTGGACAAAATCGTACAAGGTCCTTAACCCCTGGACATCATTGGAGCGTGTGACATTCGGTAGTTCTCGTAAGCGTCGCAGGTGCTCCTGAACGATGAGACGCTGGTCCCCAAAACAGCTTTTGAGGATGTCAACGGCATCATCATAACACTCTTCAGTCGCTCTAAGGCCTTCAGTCGCGGTTGCCGCTATACCACTCAGTAGGTTTCTTAAGTAATGACACTTCTTTCCCTTCGTGAGCCCATCATTCTGGTGAACCGATGCCTTAAATTGTCCCCAGAATCCAGGCCACTTGCAAATTACTCCGGAGAATGCTTGTAACTCAAACGCTGGTAGCCTTATGGATCGTTGGGCACATGTCTCGTCCCACTGCTGAACCATAGGCGTTGCTATCAGTGGCGCGGAGATAGACGGAGACCGATAAAGTTGCAGTTGCACCTGTCTAGCCTTTGATTCTCCGAGCGTTCTTCTGGCAGCATCTTGATACCTCATGACTGCTTCCAATTCCGCAGCGAATTCATCGTCGGTGACGTACTCCTCTACCAGCTCATTCAACTCGTCTGATTCCGCGTTGTTTGCTTCCAGTCGTTCAACTAGGGACGCTATGGAACCGATGTTGTCGCTTTTGGAAACCCTCTTAGCTTCGTTGATGAGGCGCGTATTCTTCTGTCGACGCGACGTGCACTTTATTTTTTTAGGCGGTTCATTGTCTCTGTTGCGGTACTGATTTTTGGTGGTCACCTTCTCATTCGTAGCGTGGAACTAGCGTTCACTTGCATAGGTGGGGCTACTAGGAATCACAGTTTCTGCCTGGCTTTCTGTTGCACAGGTGAACGTGTCGGCATATCTTTCACTGGCGGCATTCGGCAAAGTCCTCCGCTTGCTTTCCGAAAAGCTTTCTTCCAGTGGGGGGTTCCTGGCGCGAACTCCCGAAGGGGTTTCGGCACCACTTGTAAAATAAACCACACCAGTTGAGGATTAAAGAATATATTTGCGGCACAGATTAATTACTGTCATAGTGTTCCTGGCGAACGCTATCGTTGTTCTTCGTCTTCTTTTTTGTGTGTCCATGCACAGGCTCGCGCTTTTGCGCACTATAGAAATAATCAACAGGGCCCCTGACTGTGAAAGTTTTGTGTGTGACTTTCTTACAGCAATTTGCAGCTATTGCATCTGGTATTCCGAAAATTGAATCGCACATGCTCAGACGCATCGAATAATTATTGCTAGCGTCGTCAATTCAGAATGATTTTGCATCAGTTGGAAAAGCCTACTGCGCTTAAGACTGCGTGAGCTCAAGCAAGGCCGCCTAGATTAGCCGGCGGCACACCACCAGCTAATCTAGGAGGCTATGTGCTAGACATCGAGGATGCTGAACCCATCGTTTTAAAATCCTAGGATGCGCATGTGGTGAAAAATGAAACGATGCGAGTGCTTTGAGCATGTCTCCCTAAAAAAAATTGCCTGCGTATCTGCGTGCTTCCCTGCAAACGAAGAGAAAGAATGAAACGTTTATTAGACGTTCTGCGTGGAAATATCGAGAGTGCTGCGTGAGATTTGGCACCATCTGGCAACAATGTGAAATGTAGTAAACACCCGCTTTTTCATTCGTAGCGTCGCATAGTCAGGGTGCTGTAGTAAGCACTGCGGTTTAGAATTACATATATATACATTTTATAAATAAGAGACACACTACCTAATACTTACGTGTTGATGTTGTGCCTTAAATATTGACGCGCGTATGTGCCAATGGCGGCGACAACGAAGCAGCCCGGGTGTCCTTGGCCGAGGGCAGAAATGAAGAAGTCGTTGCAGTCTTTGTCCTGTGATCGATAAAGCGTATTTGTTCGAGGTGCTTTGTTGTGTGCTCGTCAATCCCTCGTCGTCACACTGGTGGAGGTGCTGGGTAGTATTCATGCTTGGCACCTCTTCACGAACCCGACATTCGAGCCCGGAATCGCTACCACGCGTCGACACAGCAGTCCACCGTTTTAGTCGCCGTCTGCTAGGCCTGGCTCCCGAGCTCAATCTCTTGCGAGAAACTGCCAGCAATCACTTGCCTCCTTCACCCACCATAGCTACTGCAGCTCCAGTGCACATGACACTACCGAATCCCATGATTCCTGATTGTTTTCATGGCGATCGAGACTTATGAAGACGCTCAAGACTGGCTGGACCAGTTTGAACGCTGTGCGAAGTACAAATAGTGGGCCACCCACAAATCAAGTTCGCGAATGTGTACTTCTACCTGAAAGACAACGCCCACACGTGGTACATCAACAGGGAAAGAAGCTTTGCTACGTGGGACGGCTTCCACAACCAGCTGGTTGACACCTTTACCAGTCTCGACAGAAAGGAGAATGTGCAACGCCTTTTGGAAGTTCGAATTCAAAAACCAAATGAGAGTGTTGCTATGTTCGCCGAGGACAAGACCCGTCTTTTCGGCAGAGCAGATCCCGAGATGCCGGAAGACAGGAAGCTGCGGTATCTAATGCGAGGCGTGAAGGAGCAACTGTTTGCTGGGCTTGTGAGAAATCCACCAACCACAGTAGCTGAGTTCACGAAAGGAGCCACAGCTATTGAACGGGCCCTACAGCAACGGTACCGCCAGCAGAATCCGGTCAACTTTTGAGTGAGTAGTCCTGTTACGGCTGTGGCGAGCCTCTCTGACAACGACAGGCCTCTGCGGGAAGTCATCCGGCAGATTTTGAGGGAGGAGCTTCGGCAGCTTGGTTTAATTCCAGCAACCGAACCGACACCGGCATTGTCTTTTGTCGCCGATGTTGTCCGGAATGAAGTCTGTCAGGCTCTCTCTCTTCATCTGGCTATAATGATGTGCGACGGCATCTTGCTTATGCTGATGCAGTCTAACGCCCCGCCATCGCGCCTTCGGCACAGCGGACTCCAATGACTGGACCACCGCCAACCCTGCAAACAACGCCGACGACTTTCCCAGCGCCGACGACTTTCCCAACCTCGTCGATTTCTCCAACAAGACGAATGCCATATAGCCAACATGTGAACCTCACAACATGGCCCAGTAGTGAGTCCCCGCCTACCTACCAGCGTCGGAAAACCAATTTATGGCGTACCGCTGACCGTCGACCGGTATGCTTTCATTGTGGTGAAGCTGGGCAGGTTTACAGAGTTTGCCGTTATTGCGACGCTCAGTACTCGAAATTTCCTCGCTACCCTAATTACGTTACAACGATGATTGACGCATGTACAACGACACTCCAGTGAATACACCGCCGCAGAATCCAGTAATGCCCAGATCACGTTCTCCATCTCCTGCGTGGGCCAGTTCACCTAATTGTCGCAGTTTTGCCGACGTCACCAGAGGCAGGTCCCCTAGCCCGCGACAAGGAAACTAGACGCAGCGACCTCGGGGGGTGGAGTTGCCAATAATCGAAATTCTGAACAGCCCCCATTGCAGAGAAAAGACAGCTCGAAACCACCGATGCCGAAGAAGATGACAAAAACGTCTAATCCCACGAACAGACAACGGCTGACCTAATCAATGTTGTCAGCGCTGACCTCATCGTTCACATTGACGGCGACCAAGTGACGTCTCTCGTGGACACTGGCTGCAACTTTTCTATAATAAGCTTACAGCTAGCGGAAAGAGGAAGGAAAGTGAAGATGCCATGGCACGAACCCCATATAAGAACTGCAGAAGGTCAGTTGATGACACCGATTGGAAAGCGCACGGCCCGACTCTTCATCGCTGGTGCCATCTTTGTCGCCACCCTCGTCATTCTTCACGGGTGCTGTAAACAGCTCATATTGGGAATGGATTTCTTGCCCGAATACGGAGCTGTGATTGACCTCCGCGGCAGAAGCGTAACGTTCGCTATAAGCTCGCACACTGCTTCTGATGAGGAACACCAGCCACCTCGCTTTTGTATTGCCAAAGACGACGTCATACTGCCGCCACGAAGTTGCTCCCTCGTATCCGTGCACTGCGACATCTTACAAAATGGTACTGATATCGCTGAACACATCAAGGAGCTCGCATTTACTAGCCGCATTTCTACTGCCAGGGCTGTCATCACTGTTATTGACAGATGCGCCGAACTCTTGTTGACAAATTTCAGCAGAGAACGCCGATTCTCATTCACATCAAGAGTTGATCAAACGTCACTGACGAAACACCCCATCATCACGGATTCTGACGCCATACCCATCCGACAAAATCCTTATCGCGTCACCCCAAAAGAGTGTGAAGCAATTCAAAAACAGGTGAAAACAATTCTGGAAGATGGTGTTATTCAGCCATCTAACAGTCCTTGGGCATCACCAGTAGTACTCGTCAAAAAAAAAAAAAAGGACGGCAGCTTGCGTTTCTGCGTCGACTACCGGAACCTAAATCAGATCACAAAGAAAGACGTCTGTCCTTTGCCGCGTATTGACGATTCATTGGATAGACTACGAAATGCATGCTACTTTTTGTTCATAGACTTGAAAAGCGGCTACTGGCAAATATAACTGGATGAGAGAGATCGTGAGAAGACCGCCTTTGTGATGCCCAATGGACTTTATGAATTTCAGGCACTTCTTTTTTGGTTTCTGTTCGGCGCCAGCATTATTCCAGCATCTGATGGACACAATTCTGTCGGGATTTAAGTGGCAAACCTGCTTGGTGTACCTCAACGAGGTGGTTGTTTTTTCGTTGACTTTTGAGGAACACTTATGAAGGCTCAAAGCAGTTTTTGAAGTGATACGCTTAGCCGGTCTTACTCTTAAACCCAAAGTGCCACTTCGGCTTCCACGAACTTCAATTCCTCAGTCGCGTCGTTAACAGCGAAGAAATCCAACCTGACCCGGATAAAATTGCTGCTGTGGGGAATTTCCCGACGCCATCAGACCAAAAAATCAGTGCGATGTTTTTTGGAATTCTTGCCTATTACGGGCGGTTTATTGCAAATTTTTCGCTCATCGCATGGCCATTGAAACAGCTTACTCGAAAAGATGTCCCCTTCACATGGGGGGAAGACCAGCAGCAAGCATTTCACAAGCTTCGTCAGCGCATGTAAACACCGCCCGTGTTTGCCCACTTCCAAGAAGATGCGCCAATAATACTACAGTCAAATCTCAATAATTTGAACTCAGAGGGGCCCGAAAATTTGTTTGAATTAAAAAAGTTCGAATTAATGAAAGGTGAGTAAACAGAGGACTCCTCATGCAGTGGAGCATGTGCATTGAGCTAATACACGAGGGGGAAATTTCAGATAACTTACATTTATTCACAAATCACAGGACATCCATCATTAATTGAAGTAATCAGGGATGCCTTGCAGCGAGTCAATCAATTTCCCATGCAGCTTGCAAAGCATGTCTACTTTGTTTTCAGTCTTCTCTTTGCAAGAGAAGTTGCGTGCGGCTATGTCCAGCACCGACACTCTTTAAAGACGACACGAAACGACTGCATCTCCACTACTACCTTCCGCGCCATTGCCGCAGCGTGGCCAGCACGTGACAAGAAAGGAGCAGCGTCTCCATGCAAAGAGAAGCAGATCGGCATTTAAGATAAACCAGCACTCCACGGCAGCTTTTTTTTTTTTTGCTCTTTTCGCATGCCTCGTTAAAAGGAGAAAGGTTACGTGGCAGGGACAAAAAAAAGAAAGCATCGCACAGGCGCGTAAGAAAGAGCCACACTCCGCGACAGTTTTTTTTCTCTCTCTCTTTGCGCACAGTATTGGAAGGAGAAGGGTCTTTACATGGCAGGGGTGGGGGAAATGGGAGAAGCATGGCAAAGGCGCTTCACAGATCGGAATTTGAGAAAGAGCAAAACTTCCAGCGCAGCTTTTTCTTTCCTTTTTTCGCGCAGCGTTGAGGCGTCGGAGGTGCCGCCGCGAGATTGCTCAGGGTGCTGAGAGCATTTTACGAGCGCGGTATGTTCGAATTAACCATCGCAAGTGCTTGCGCATTCGAATCACCGGATGTTTTCGCCCATTGAAATACACATAGCTTTGACGGGACCTCATCGTGAGTTCGAAATAACCGAAAGTGTGAATTAAGCGTGTTCAAATTAATGAGAATTGGCTGTACATACAGACGCTAGTAATGTGGGTCTTGGAGCAGTGCTCGTACAATCGAAAGACAACATGGAAAAGGTGATCACCTACGCTCTCAGGTCGCTGTCCTGGTCAAAAGCTAACTATACTATGACAGAGAAAGAATGTCTTGCAATGGTGTGGGCAGTCCTGAAGTTTCGTCTTTATTTGTACGGCCGCCCATTCACCGTTATCAGCGATCACCACTCGCTCTGTTGGTTAATCAACTTGAAAGATCCGTCTGGCTGTCTTGCACGCTGGAGTCTTCGGATCCAAGAATTTGACTTCACTGTTACCTACAAGTCAGGAAAACGATACACCGATGCCGACTGTCTTTCTCGATTTCCTGTTGAAATGGCATCGCCAGATGACGACGACGACACGGCCTTTTTGAAAATTGTGCACACTGCCGCCTTTTCTCAACAGCAGTGCAACGGCCCTGAACTGCTACCACTCATAAATTACCTACCAGGGCGAAGGAATTGCGTGCCGAAGTTATTTTCGAGAGGGCTGCCGCCGTACTGCTTGCGGAATGACATTCTTTATAAAAACTTTTCATCCTCCCGCACCAGCTACTTGCTCGTCGTTCCTTCTTCGCTTCGCCGTCAGGTACTGCAAGCCTGTCACAACGAACCTACCGCTGGTCACTTGGGTTACGCAAGAACATTAGCGAGGATAAGGCAAACTATTACTGGCCGAGACTTGCCGGAGTTGTCAAAACTTACGTGCAGGTATGTCTAGATTGCCAGCATCGCAAGCCATCAAACCAGCCGGCCTGCTGCAGCCTGTCCAAGTGCCGGCGACATCGTTCGCACAAATTGGCATGTATTTTTTGGACCCCTTCTTTTTTTTTGAACCACAGGAAACAGGTGGATAGTTGTCGCTGCAGATTACCTGACCCGATACGCAGAGACAGGTGCTCTGCCATGCGCAACGACAGCTGAAGCGGCGCAATTTTTTATCGAAGCCATCGTTTTAAGACACGATGCTCCTGCAATAGTCAACACCGACAGAGGTACTGCGTTCATGGCCGAGCTTTTGGACACGAAGTGGAACAGCTCACAGCAAGACAACGACGTATCATCCCTAGACCAACGGGCTCACCGAACGTCTCATCAAGAACCTGGCTGACATGATAAGCATGTACGTAGATGTAGAGCACAAGAACTGGGACGACATATTGCCCTGCGTCACGTCCGCGTACAACACGGCTCGTCAGGAAACCACTCGGAAGACACCCTTCAGTCTCCTTTACGAACGCAAAGTTACGACATTAGATGCGATGCTCCCTCATGAAAATGATGGTAATGAGACGGATGCCAAAGAGCTTACTAATTGAGCAGAGGAAGCCAGACAACTTGCTATGTTGTGAATCACCAAACAACAAGACAATGACGCGAAACATTACAACCTCCGGCACTGAACCATCATATACAACGTGGGCCACAAAGTGTCTGTCTGAACACCTATTTGTCAGCACGGGCTCCCCGAAAGCTGTTGAGAAGGTAATTCGGACCCTACAAGGTTCTGCGACGCATCAGTGACGTCAATTGCGAGGTTGTTCCAGATGGCGTTCATTGTTGGAAGCACTGCAGACATTCACCAGAGATTGTCCACGTGCTTCTGATGAAGCCTTACTTTCAGTGACTAATTGTGAAGTTTTGGATTTGCAATTGCTTCTCGAACGTTTAACATCAGGGCAATGTTTTTTTTTTAAAGTTGGGAATAATGACGCGCGTATGTGCCAGTGGTGGCGACAACGAAGCAGCGCGAGTGTCCTTGGTCGAGGGCAGAGACGAAGAAGACGTTGCAGTCTTTGTACTGTGATCGATAAAGCATATTTGTTCAAGGTGGTTTGTGTGCTCGTCGACCCCGCTTCGTCTCAATATGGTTCTTGACTGACGATGTCCCTGCGGCAGAGCCGAAGCTTTGAAGGATATGGATTCGCCCTGTACGTCCATTTCAGCAAAGGTGGGTGCTTTGAAAGCATCACATTTTGTACTCTGAACACTTCAAAGATTATGGCTATTGGCGAATTCTATTGAGATAACAGGTGTAGAGGGGTAGCGCAGTGAGGAGTGGGTGGCACAGCAGTGACAGCAGGGCAGTGTTGCAGAATGGGCACCCCATTCCATTCCAGCTCCATTCCAGGTAATTAGAACTTGCTGCAATTCCAGTCCTTTGAATTCCTCTGAAACTTAGTTCATTGCCACTTCGGGAATGGCCAGGCAGTGCAATTCCATTCTTTTAATTCTGCAATATAGAAAAAGCTTCTTGATAGTTTCATTGAGTTAAGAAGGAATGCCCCATAAAGCTGATGGGATCAGATGCATTAGGAACTGCAAAAGTATGCAAGACTGTTACTAATCTCGAGGAATAGTAGTTTGGTGGCATCTATCATGTAGTAAAACCATAAATCTAATTCCAATAGGAGTAGTTCTCCCACTACATATAATATTTGCATGGTCAGTATGTTTGAACAAATCGTGTTGTTTCAATTGTTTAATTTCAAATGTGTTAGTTAAACTGATGAAATACAGTGCAGTCCACTTATAACGATATCGAGAAAACCTAAAAATATGATCGTTATAACCGGTGATCGTTATATCTGGACTGCCGCCATAAAATCGTCGCCGGACGTACCTTTTGTAGCTCCAGGCTTCATTTCGCTATTTTCACCAATTAATAAATATTGTAGATAGTAGGATGTCAAAAACAAGACTTTATTTCTTACTCCGAAGAACGCATAACGGGTTCGCTGAGGAAGAGAGACTGAGCGACGGCGGGGTGGGAGCAGTGGGAGGAAGAAAGCACAGCCAGAGGTACACAGCCGGAATGCCAACGAGGCCCCGCCCCGATGCCGCCGCGCCGCTTTGATTTTCGCTTTTTTTATTTTCTCTCTCTTTCCCGCTTTCGTTCGGCAATCTACGAGTAGCTTGCCGTTGTAGAAGGCGGGGAGCCGCGGAGCGCGGCACTTTGCTTTTCGCATTTTTTTTTTAAATTCTCTCGGCCTCTCCGCGGTCGACGCGCGGCGAGGCGCAAAACGTGACACAGCTGGCGCCATCTGTAGCGCGTCGCGCCAACTCGCGATGCTCTCCTCGGCTTTTTGAACGGCCGGGAGGCGCTGCCGGCGCTGTGCTGCAGTGGCGGCAGATACGTACTCGCCTACGCTAACATTTCGTCTTGTCTCGGCATAAATCGTTTCAGAGGAACTTATCAATCTAAATGTTACGATTATTCTGAATGAAACATGCCGTCCGCGGCAAACTTTTCATCGTTGTATCCGATATGCGGTGGATAACATATCGTTATATATGGTTTTTTTCCCCATAGCCCCAATGCATAAAATGAGACTGTTAAGTCGACCCATCGTTATAACCGATATATCGTTATATGTGGTATCGTTATAAGTGGACTGCACTGTAGTGCATTTTTGGGCTGACAAAAGTTCAGCAAACCTGCTGGTATTAGTCGGAACAGTGCACCACTGCTCGGGCACCTTGTGCCTTTGCATTGAATACGGAACACACTGCTCTTCGGCACTCACACTTGTCAAGTGGGCGTCACATGCAAGCCTGGATGGGGTGAGGAGAAATTTGTGTGTTCGCCTGTGTGCAATGTCTTTTTGTCACAAAGGTTATTTACGTTTGTCAGGTATTAGACTGCTCATGAGAGAAAGATCAGGCTGTGCGTAGAGTATATTCACCATTTCCATGTGGGGAAATCACTGCAAACCAACGTGCAGGGATAATTTGTTTCTCCCTTCAGTACCTGGTCGGATAATACATTTGTTTGAACACTGATCTATGCCTCGGTTTCTATTTTACAAATTGTTAGATCGTTCGCTTTTACGCTACACCTATCCTTTGCTCTGGCTAACTAAAGGTGGACATAGAGAATGCGTTGTAGCCTTCGATGATGCATCACAGTCTTCGATAGAACATGTACTCAGGCTTAAATGACTAAAATGAAGGTGATATTACTGTAGTAGCAATGAAAGCTGCAGAAAAATATGTTTTTCCCTAATGTCCTCTTTGTTTGACCATTCGAACACGGATATGCGCCGAGTCGTAGAAACTGAGTGAAGAAAACATACAAGGAAAAAGGAAAACAATAATGAGGAAATGATGCCATCCTGTGGAGTAGTGACAGTGCTGGCTGACCAGCTCTCAGCTCAAGGCTCGGTAACCCCTGATCTCCTGGCCTAGATCTCCCAAACACATGCGGCAATTGGCCACTGGTTCTTTGGTCACTAGCTCTACTTTATTTAGTGTGCTTAGGTGCCCCTGTGATTTTTAAATGCTGCGATGAAGGTCGCAAGCAGCCCGAAGTGCAAAAGAAGCTTTATTTTGGTTTTCTTCATTAAAATTTTGCAACATAATTAGCCAAATGGGCACTTCGCTATTTGGTTGTTGCATCCGAAGTGTTAATGATGGCTATCTGAACGATTGGTTTAAAAGGAAAAGAAGGTGAGATAAAACAATTGCCATCTACCTGTTTTGTGTATCACACACATGAGCTGCTTGATCCATTCGATGGAAGGGCGTGTGTGGTAGTGCATTATGGAAGGCCTTTTTTAGCTGCCAACAGGTGCCAATGCCACCCGCGCCTCCCTTGCTCTGGAACCAAGTGAACGTGGGTTTTATTCACCGCAAATCGTCCTGTCAAAACTAGACGCGAGGTGCGAAAAAAAACTGGAAAATATGTTTTTATTTGGAACAATTGGCCAGTTGGAAGTTGGAAAAATTGGCCAAAATTATTGGGGGGTATAAACCCAGAAATTAAGGTTAGGCAACACCCAGAGTTGAGCATGAAACCGAAGCATCACACGTCGTACCAAAACACCAAACGACGGCTGGCTGTTTACCATCGACATCGCATAAAATGCACTCCAGCATCACCGTAGCGACACTATAGTTCACATAGCTAAAGTCTAGCCTATAGTTTCATCGTTCTGGTGTGGTCGTGGTTTGGTGCCCATTATTGTTCCGTTTTGACTTTGCTTCGTACACTTCCGTGACCTTTGGGTGGAAGTCCGCAAGTAGAGCAATGTACAGGCAGATTCTGCAGTGGTAGCGCGCATTTCCTATGTATGGATGCCCTGCACGGTCAGGGAGACCATTGGCATGAATTGGGGACTCGCTATGTGTAAGCACTGTAACAACGGCTACAGTTTTCCCTCTGCGACATCTTGACATGACGAAGAAAGCTACAAATAATGCCAGTGATACTGACTCTTCAGTCATACTGAAGTTTGAACTTTATCTTTTTACTACCTTGATCAATGTTTCCATAGTCGAAGCCCTGACGAAATAGACATTTCTGGGTTGTTTATTCTAACTGCTGTAACAATTTGAGGAGGGCTAAATGAGTTTGTGGTGATGCTTCTGGTCTTCCTTCTATCTGTTACATTCTGTATCCTATTGTAAAAAGACAAAAAGCATTTCACTTTCATTATTCACCTAATGAAAGTTATTGCTTTTAACATTGGGCTGTAACCTATCCCCAAATGCTGAAAAAAAGGTTATTTTCCATTTTTTTGCAAATTTTGGGAAAAAAGTTTGTTTTCAAGTCTTTTTTCGATTGTCCAAAATTTTCGAAAATTTTGCTTCTCTAATCAGGACTTGGGAAAGTGCCAGCTTGGCCATGCTTCCATTGGCTTTTCCCCTTTTGGTGTCTTCCCAAACCAATGCTTTCAAAACTTCATTCTCTCTCTGTGTACGGAAAGGGAGCAGTTCATCATGTACAATTGTGTGTTGCGCTGACCTGCGGACCTTCGCCAGCACAGTTGGGGCGAAGGCGCCCGTGGGTTGGGACACAGGGGATAGTATTGCAAAAGGGGGGGGGGGGGAGTATGATGTGAGACTGCGCGCAAGCTGGTATATGAAAGCTTGCAGTGAACAAAAGCATCATGCCAGCGGTAATACCTATCACAATCACAACTTCGAGAAGCGCTATTTGGAATATGCATTCGAGCCGCCGACGGTGACAGAAGCAAAAACAAAGTGAAGAGTGGGGAGACAGCATGTGGCTGGGGCGCCTTCGAGGGAAGAAACATCACAAGGCTTAAGTGGCGAGGGGGATACCACCCCTATAGATCCACTCGAAGATTACCAACGGCATAGAACCATGGTTACGCGAAGACTCACAATCTATATAATGACAGAGTTGTAGTAAGCACGTTGTTTATAAATGTACCATGCTTGTAATAAGCCAAGCGATTTAAAAAAATGCTGCTCTATTGTTACATCCGAGGCTATGTTTAGTAATGATTGAAGTTTGAAAATAGAATTCAGAAAAAAAGTGCTCTATTTTCGAAAAAAGACAAAATTCTATTCCCATTCCATTCCTCCAAGTGTTGCCCCATTCAATTCTGTGGTGGCGAAAATGTGGAACGATTCTGAAATCATTCCAATTTCGGAGTGGCAACACCAGCAACACTGGGGCAGGGCCACTCCATCTGCCACAAAAATGCAACACGCTCCCGGACAGCCGGTGCGAGAATGACTTAAAAAAATTGCGGAATAAAAAGAAACGGTTGTTCCGTCAGGCAAAGCAGACTAATTCGTTAGCCCGTTGGCACGTGTACAAATCTGTCCTTTCCGAATACAGAGCAGCTATCAAGGAAGCCAAGCGCGTTTTTTTTAATAATACCCTTCCCTCAATTCTTGTAACCAACCCTTCTAAGTTTTGGAAAACTGTTAAACCTAGGGAAAAGAAAAACATTTCGCTTACGAACTCAGACGGACAGCCAGTTCGCTGTGAAGAGTGTTGCATTGCATTAAATGATTTTTTTGTTACTTCTTTTTCAAGTTGTTCTGCTTTTGCGTTGCCGCAAATGCCTAGTCGTGATTTTTTACCCATGTATCCTGTTACCGTTGATGCCGTTGGAGTGCAAAATTTAATTCACAAGCTTAAGTTATCCTCTTCTTGTGGCGTAGATGAAATCAACTCAAAGTTTCTAAAAAACACTGCATTGTATTCATCAATTTACTTGTCCTTAATCTTTTCGCAATCTCTTCAGACCTCCACTTTGCCGCTTGACTGGAAAGTGGGGAAGGTGGTCCCTCTGCACAAATCTGGTAACACACAGTCTCCTCTCAATTACAGACCAATTTCCCTAACCAGTTTTCCTTGTAAAATGTTAGAACATATAATTTACTCCAACCTTGTCTCATTCCTAGAATCAAATTCTTTTTTTACTCCCTACCAGCACGGATTCCGGAAAAGTTACTCATGTGAAACCCAACTTCTTTATTTTACTAATGACATAGCATCGGCTTTAGATCGCGGCTCACTTGTGCATTGCATTTTTCTTGACTTTCAAAAAGCTTTCAATAAAGTACCTCACCAATTACTCCTCCTGAAAATTAGTGCCTTAAACATTGACCCGAACATTCTTAAATGGATTGAATGCTTTCTGACTAATCGCACTCAGTTTGTAACAACTAATGGCTATAACTCACCTCTTTCTAAAGTAACATCCGGCGTACCCCAAGGTTCCGCATTAGGCCCTTTACTTTTCCTTATATATATTAATGATCTCCCAGACAGCATTAACTCCGCTATAAGGTTATTTGCAGATGATTGTGTAATTTACCGCGAAATAAACAATGAATATGATAACCAATTTCTACAGTCAGACCTTGACACTGTCTCAACCTGGTGCAATAAATGGCTTATGACTCTCAACTCTAACAAATCTAAATGCATGTCAATAACCCGGCGATCTATTTCTCCCCCCTGTACCTACAGAATTAACGCCGTTCCCCTCCAGCATGTCTCTTCATATAAGTACCTCGGCGTTTACATTACCAACAATCTATCTTGGCGCACGCATGTTACCTACATCTGTAATAACGCTAACCGAACGCTAGGATACTTACGCCGCAACTTTTCTCGCGCTCCGCTGTCCCTCAAAATTCTATTATACCGATCACTAATTCGCCCAAAGCTTGAGTACGCGTCCGCTATATGGGATCCCGTGCAGCAAAATTTAATTAACACGTTAGAATCTGTTCAGAACCGCTCAGTTCGGTTCATTTGTTCTAATTATTCCCGTACTGCTAGCATATCAGAAATGAAATCTAACCTTGACCTACCCAATTTAACTGTCCGGAAGAAACTGGCGCGACTGCATTTTTTTCATAAGATATTTTTTCACAATCCATCAATGAAGCGAGACCTCATTTCACAACCGTCATACCACTCATCGCGCATTGATCACCAGCATAAGGTTGCCATTCCGTTTTGCCGCACCAAATTCTTTTCAGCAGCCTTCTTACCGAAAACAGCCGCCGATTGGAACCACCTTCCCTCTTCCGTTGTAACAATAACAGACCCTGTGTTATTCAAGACTGCAATTTCTCAGCAATGCTTGTAACTATACGCAGTTTCCATTATCTATCTTTCTCTTGTATGTGCTTGAATTCTTACTTATAAATTTTTAGTTGACTTATGTTGCCTTCCTCATTTGCGCATCTGACACTTGTTTCTTTATTTTGTTTTTTTTTCTTGTGTGTTATAAATGTTGTATCCACCTCCTCTGTAATGCCCTACGGGCCCTGAGGGTATTCTAATAAATAAATGAATAAATAAATGATGAGTGGGGAGACCATGTGATCAGAATATTCCAAGCCCCAGCAAGATATGCGTGATTGATTTGTGACGTGCTCTTCATTATCGTAATACGTAGTCTGTTTGTGCATTCGGCTGACGGCTAGCTGTCACCACCGCTACCCGTACAGAATGGTTGTGACACAGCGGTGTCAAACTACATTTGGTTGCTACCACTAACGCCGCACTCAGTGTTTCTAAATGTCGGAGCGCAAGAATAGCTAGACGACAGCGTAAAAGTAGCTAGATAGCTAAAAAAACCTAACAAGAAGCTAAAAAGCTGCTAAATTATTTCTTCAAGCCTTTTTAGGCTTACTCTAGAACTGCAGCCAATATACTGACAGCATGTGCTGTCTTACAGTTTAAACAGAACGATCAAGTGACGTCTTTCTTGCACGCAACTACGCACAACATGTATACATGCATGAATGAAAAGAAAGGCGTTCCCAGTTTGATTACAATAATTGAGAAAAAGTGTGGTTTTTAGAAAAGCGTCCAGGCTTCGTACTCATCAAAGTCGAGCTGCGTATTCACAGAGCTCTGTAAACATTAAGGGTGTAAAAATATTCGAAAATTTTCGACGAGTAGGGCATAACTGAACACCCAAATATCTTTTTCGGATCGTTTTAAATGCGAAGCATTTCTTAGCGAACTTCGGCGACTTACTTCGAGGAACTTCGGCGTACTTTGGCGACAATTAGCATTGGAAGGTAAGATGGTTTGATGAATATGACGCGCTGGCCAAGACATCATTAATGTCGCAATCCTATCACGTGCGTCAACAAGCACTTCCATCCAGACAGTGGCACATACGTACGGCTGGGTATGTGCCGCTAGTATGCGGATATGTGCCACAGGTGGTTGACACTTAGTATCTTCCCAGAAATGACGAGAACACACGTGGGCACTTTTAACGCGTGAGCGTTAAGCTGTGCCCGGCATCAGTAGCGTCGACCCAACAAAGGCATAGAATAAATGTAAGTGTTAAGAAAAACCTGACATAGTATCTGCGTGGCAGTTGAGAATTCTACCACAGAGCTATGCCAGGTATCGGAACTACTTTTAAAATAGATGCTAATCTTCGTGAAACGTCAGTGGTGGTTGCAGTGTCCTGATGAGTACATATGTACTCGTTTGATACAGCCGTCACGTCGTGTTAAGGTCAATTATTTAGGTGCCATGCACTGAAGTTGATTTATGTAGCAGTGTCCAGGGCCAGCATCGTCACAAGCACGAGCGCTTCATATCAGCTTCTGGTGTTGCTAATACGCATGTTCCAGTTGACATCATTGTGCAAGTGCAAAAAACTGGTTATATAAACATCTGCAACTCTTCATCATATGTCTGTGCGTGCAACGTTTGTCCATATATTTAGCCATATATTCAATAAAAAAAATTGCAACACCGTCACTTTCCCTCTGCATGCTTCGAATAACGTCAATTCTCAGGTACGTGGAATCTGTCGTAATTTTTTTGAATGATGACCACTGAAGAGGACAATGCGTGAAAGGAGCAAACGATCATTTTTGTATTTTTTTAACGTGGTAGCGTTAAAAAGCTTGTTTTGCAGAAATTTTGGCTTCGGTGTTGACGCCGTCGATTGTGCATAAAAAATCATCATCTCGTGCGTGACTGAAAAAATAGATAATGATGGAAACAGAATAATACAAATTTCCGGGTTCGACTGAGGATCTAACGCAGAACGTTTGCCAGGCAAGCAGGTGTTCTATCACGCATCCACGCGTCTGCTTGGAAATAGAGTTAAAATAGCTTCCTTTGCTTGGAAAGGCAGTGTAAATTACAACAACAAGGTGCTTGATTGAGCACTATGAACTAACTAGCCCAAACCAAAGTACTTCTCGTGTTTGATTGGGCTGGTTGGTGCTGCATGGTAGACGAAGAAAGTGCTTAACAGCGCAAACGACAGGAGGGGATAGAAGAGACGAGAACAGAGCGCTGAACTAACAACCAAAGTTTATTGCAATCCAACTCCAATATGTAGGAAAACAGAATCTGCCCATAACCACGCAACATCAGCAAAATCGAACATACATGTGTCGAACGGCCTACCTTGAATTGCACGACGCGCTTAACATGATCACTGTATGTTTTCCCAACACTCCTATCCTCTTGGCCGGGGATTTCAACTACCCCTCGATTGTGTGGAATAATGCATCGCCTTATCCTGGCCCTTTCTCGACTGAATGTAACAAGTTTTTGATGACTTGTCTGGACTTCAACCTGTCACAACTTGTCTCTGAACCTACTCGAACTACCTCAGCCACATCCAGCATTTTAGATCTTGTTCTAATTAACGTACCGCATCTTATCTCTTCACACGTGTATCTGCCTGGTCTCAGTGATCATTCGTTACTCCATTATGATCTTGAAACTCCTGTATGTAAACACATCAATCAGAAAAAAATATATTAGAGATTATAAACGTGCTGACTACAACACGATGAATCGTGAGCTAGCTCTTTTTCTCGATGATTACTTGCGGGAGTTTTCACTGCACTCTGTGGACACTAATTGGGAATTGTTTAAGGGCATTGTTGAGCGTCTTATTGACGCTTTTGTGCCGCTCAAATCTTTGAGGTGTGAGAGAGAATCACCTTGGTTTAATAAGTATTTGAAAAGACTGTCCAATAAAAAGAAACGTTTGTTTCGCTCTGCAAAGGTTATGAATTCCGAGGTGCAATGGGAATCCTATTTTTTCGTGGCTGCTGAGTACAAAGCTGCGTTAAAGAGCGCCAAGGACACGTTCAACAACCACACTTTGCCTGCTATGCTTATTAACAATCCTAAACAATTTTGGAATGTAGTAAACAAGAAATACACCACCACATTGTTACTTACATCTACTGATGGTGTTGCAGTCCCGTCACACGAATGTGCTTCTGTTCTTAACAATGTTTTTGCGGCGGCTTTTTCTAATGAAGTTTCTTGCAATAATTTTAACTACCCTGTTTTTGAAGTTCCTCTTATGGACCCTGTTATTTTTGACGTATCCGGCATTCAGAAGATTATAGAAAATCTTAAAATTTCTTCTTCTTGTGGCATTGACAACGTCAATTCCAAATTCTTGATTAATACAAATTTGTATTGTTCCATAATTATTAATAAACTGTTTGAACAATCCCTTGAAACAGGTTGTATTCCCAATGATTGGAAAGTTGGGAAGGTGATTCCTCTGCACAAGTCTGGAAATACACATTGCCCTGACAACTTTCGTCCCATTTCTCTCACCAGTATACCTTGTAAAATCATGGAGCACGTCATATACTCTCATCTCGTCTCTTTCTTAGAATCGAATTCTTTTTTCACTATAGCCCAACACGGATTCCGTAAGTCATTTTCATGCGAAACCCAACCCATATGTTTCACGCATGAACTTCATTGCATCCTTGATCACGGATCTCTACAGTCTGTATATATTCGGATTTTTCGAAAGCCTTTGACAAAGTTTCGCATGAACTTCCATTTCTTGAACTACGTAATCTTAACATTGACCCTAATGTACTTGCATGGTTGATCTGTTTTCTTTCAAACCGCTCACAATTCGTAACAGCAAACAACTTTGACTCACATCTTTTACCAGTCCGTTCTGGTGTACCTCAGGGGTCCGTTCTCGGGCCCATTCTGTTTCTAATCTATATAAATGACTTACCGACTAATATTTCTTCTTCAATTAATCTTTTTGCAGATGATTGTGTTATTTATTGCGAAATTAACGACAATAACGATGTCTCTTGCCTTCAATCTGACATTAACAAGGTCATGGACTGGTGCAACACTTGGAACATGAAACTAAACATTAATAAGTGTAAGCACATGCACATTTCTTGAAATCCTAGCCTAGCTTCCACTTACCACATTAACAATGTCTTTCTTGAAACTGTACTCTCTTATAAGTACCTAGGTGTTCACATTTCTTCTAACCTGTCTTGGAAAACTCTTATTCATTATATCATAAATAGTGCCGACCGCATGCTTGGGTATATTCGCAGGAACTTCTCTCATTCATCCAGTTGAATAAAACTATTACTTTATAAAACACTGGTTCGCTCAAAATTAGAGTATTCTGCATCTGTCTGGAGCCCTGGCATTGAATCGCTCATTTCCGATTTAGAAGCTGTGCAGAACTGTGCCTGCCGTTTTATACTCTCCAACTATCACCGAACAAGCAGCGTAACCGCCATGAAATTAAGTTTGTCACTCCCTCTTCTTTCTCATCGCAAGTCAGTAGCTTCATTATGTCTTTTTCACAAAATTTTTTACAACAGCTATCTGAAACAGAAATTATTAACAAGGCCATCATACATATCAGCTCGAATTGATCACCGCAATAAAGTTGGAGTTCCATCATGTCACACCAAATGTTTTCATGACTCATTCATACCCAGAACTTGTGTCATTTGGAATGATCTTCCACATGATATCGCTTATATAACTGATAAAAGTATGTTTCGTGAAACTATTAATCTTCTCTAAATGTTTGTATATATATATATGTTTGTATATATGTAGTATATATGTGTGTATATATAAGGTTATTATTGTTAGTATACGTTTTTCCTTATAAATTGTTGTCATTTATGCCTACTTTATTTCACTTACTTATCTGCTGTGAGTTTTTTTCTTGGCTGTTTTACATAGCTTCTGTTATGTACGTATATCTCCACTCCCCTCTGTAATGCCCTCGGGCCCTGAGGGTAGAATAAATAAATAAATAAATAAATAAATAAATAAATAAATAAATAATCAAGAGCCAGTCATATCAGGGGGCCCCAGATAACGAAATTCACAGCCGTGAAGAAAAATCTAAGGTACGCTAACACAGGAAGCACCAAATTGTTGAATGTGGAAGGCTTCGCTAATCTCGCGCTCGCGCTGATTTTTAAATCGCCCCATAATCACACACTTGTCAAAAATTGGCTGGAAGCCACACTTTTTACAATGGTCTGCCAAGTGGCTGGGAACAGAGCCTTTTAGAGAGTAAGTGTGCTTCCTCAAGCGATCATTAATGCATCAGCCTGTTTGGCCAATGTAACAAAGCCCGCAGAACCCGTGCTTTTATCTACTTTTGACCTTTGTACTTCACAAGGACACCTTCTACACTCAGTGGGAAGGAGTGTGCATTGGCTCTTGTTTAGCTCCGGTTCTTAGTGACCATTACTCGCGTGGTATGACAGAAGTTTCATGGCTAACCTTCATCGGACAAGCACAGTTATAGTGTTCCGCTACGTTGACGACTTTTTAAGTGTTTTACCCCATCGACCAATTTGAGCCTGGACGAACCACCGGTGGGATTTTCGACGTATTTCAGCATAAAATGAAGCAACTTGAATTAACGTCGGAACTTATTTTTAATGACAAGCTACGATTTGTAGACTTAGAAATGCTTTTTTTTGGTCTGTTGGCGGTACGAACCACGCTCAAAGAAAAGCCTTCTTTTTTTTATGTCTGCCCATTCTAAGCTAGTCAAGCGCGGCATCGCTTTTTCTTGCCTAAAGGCAGCTCTAACTCGCTCTTGTCACCATCAGGTAGAATGTAGTTTTTAAACCAAGTTTATCGCCTTCAACAAGCAGGTTTTCCTAATCCCCTGCTAACTTCCATCACCGAGACTCTCCTTACCTCACTAAGAGTGCCTGATAAGGGACACAGCAACAGCCTACTCAACAAACCACATTCCAGCATGGCGGTTATTCTCTTCGTACACGAGGTTTCCCATAGGCTAAAGAAGGTTGCTGGCAAAATAGGTGTACGAGTTTTGTTCTGTGCACGCGACAAGCTCGCTGGGCTATGTCGCAGAGTTAATATTGAAGGACCTAAGAAAGAAGCATGTGGTACAAAAACATGCTATGCACTATGTTGAATGTGTTTCAGCAATTGTATACAAGATACTGTTTACATGCGGGCTCTGTTACATTGGCCAAACAGGTCGATGCATTAATGATCGCTTGAGGGAGCACACTTACTCTCTTAAGAACTCTGTTCCCAGCCACTTGGCGGACCATTGTAAAAAGTGTGGCTGCCAGCCAATTTTTGACAAGTGTGTGATTATGGGGCGATATAAAAATCAGCACGAGCGCGAGATTAGCGAAGCCTTCCACATTCGACAATTTGGTGCTTCCTGTATTAGCGTACCTTCGATTTTTCTTCACGGCTGTGAATTTCATTATCTAGGGCCCCCTGATATGACTGGCTCTTGATTAGGTAGGCCGTTCGGCACATGCATGTTCGATTTGGCTGATGTTCCGTGGTTATGCACAGATTCTGTTTTCCTATATATTGCAGTTGGATTGCAATAAACTTTGGTTATTAGTTCAGTGCTCTGTTCTCGTCTCTTCTATCCCCTCCTGTCGTTTGCACTCTTAGCCACTTTTTTCGTCTACCAGTATAAATTACGTTCTAGCTTTACAAACACACGTGTCCCTTTATGCAAACTTGACAGTACAACACAAAAGGGTACTGATACGATATTTTTCACTTATTGTTTTCTAGCGTCAAATGATAGGCCAAGCCTCCAGAGCGTAGCAAATATACCAGTAAACAAGAGTGTGCCTGAAAATAATGACACATACTTTTGAAAGCTAGTTTTGGTTCCTACTGTACCCTGACATCACGTCAGGGTACATGGTATGAGCAGAGCCACCAAGTAGTAGAATTTGCACGCACATGTTTTCATGATGTCTCCTCGTCTGTGCGTCACTTGTTCGATGGGCTGTTTCGTCGGCTGCGCGCCACACGTGTCTGCTGTCGCACAGTCAATCATGGATGAACCGCATGACCCCACGGCCCAAGTAGACAATCAAGAAGGTGACGTCCAAACCGCCATTATTTGTGTTTTCGTACTTCACGTCATGACAACTAGCAATATCGCTATAATATTGCGCGGTATCTGAGTGCATTGCCATCAGGCATCAGAACATTTGATTATCAAAATGACTGTGTTGTTTAAGCTGGCCACCCATTACTAAAGGCCCACACGTTACTACAGTAGACTCTTGGTAAACAGAAGCTGAAGGGATCAGGAAAATATGTTCCATTTAACAGGAGTTCCGTTTACTGAGAGGTGATCATGTGTGCAGAATACTAGCCCAAAACCAACTATTGCTGAGGTAATAGTTCTGTTTAAGGAGTAGTTTCATTTAACAGATTTCTGTTTACTGAGAGTCTACTGTACACGTATGCTTTTAAGACCACGCAGCGGGTGCTCAGCAAAGTTAAGAGGATTTCACGCCCATAATTTTAAAGCATGTTACCCATTACATAGAATGTAGCAATATGGGAAAGCTTTACTGTCAGCAAGAGCCACCTTCAAGTTTATAGATTTAATTGCGGTAATTCAAATTTTAAACTTCTCGCGTAGCATCTTGCACAAAATAAAAAAATATGCACTTAGTGGTTGAAGTATGAGCAGTGGACAGGATATCACTATCGCGTGCAACTCTTAAAGGCAGAGCATAGGGGTCCCCCAAATTCTTATTAGTGCATTATTCAGAGGCCTAAGTGCATACAAAATGCATGCAGGTGAAGCAACATCAAGGTCAAGCTTTTACGGGAATATCAAAACTTTGCTTACCACAGTGTGAAAGAATGTATTGCTTTATGCTCTTGTGTCTCAGAAGTGAATGTGTTTGCAATCCCTTACCATCTCTACAATCTTCATGAGATTCATATCAATATTCGTGAGATAATATTTACCGTGCTCATCTTACCTGGTGACAAATTTGTGCATGTATGAAGCTGTGGTGGTAAAGTACATATTTGACGATATCTGCCACACTGTCCTTTTATGCTGTTGTGCTAATTTCTGAGCCAATCACTTGGCAAGCACTTTGTCCTTCTTGTGTATGTGCCATGGCATTTTTGATTCAAATTGAAAGGAAATCATTCCGTTGGTGGGATCTTACCAATGGAAATGGCAATTTTTTCATCCCCTGTGCTTTCCTTGAATGAATCGCCTGTACAAGCATTTCTTGAATATGTTATAACACTGCAGCTAGAGACATCTAAAATAACTAGAATAGGGGCTAAATTTCAAATAAAAAACTAAGATAACTACTCATCACTAAATCAAATCTTTAGTCGCTAGTAGAGACCAAAAGTAGCTTGATCTAGCTACAATATAGCTAAAGTGGCAACACTGGTCGCACTTGGTGGCTGTGATGTTCAAAGCAACGTGACTATAATAAACTCAGTTTCAAAGCTCCATATCTCTGCTGGTGGAGCAGGGTGGGCTGAACGGCAGTTGCGAGAACTAGCGGTGCTGCAGTCGGATTTTGCGCTATTCTTGGCACATCGTCTGCTATGACGGCGTGCCACGGCAGCCCGCCGCGCTATTGCTCACAGCGGCTTTCTTGTTATACTATTATCAAACTTAACCATTCATTGTGCTTCCAGTTGACATTCTCGCGTCGCAATTGTTGACTGCTTATGTGGATATGCACAAGATCGCCTGTTTAGATTTGCCTGGATGCATTGCCTATTGCAAGTTGACTGATAATCGATGTCCTGCCTATACTTGAGCTGTCTGCATAGCGTTTAACCTCAAAGTACTTGTGGTTCTACGTGAATGAGCATTTTCAGCAAAGTTTTTATGAAAAGTGCTATCACTTTAATTAGAGCCATCTTGCCTAGATGAAAAATGGCCCAAAACGTCTGTAAAAGCCTCAAACAAGCAGACGTACTAGAATATAAAAATGCTCTAGAGAACTATTACTCATGTTTTCTACTACCATATATACTCGCATAATGATCGCACTTTTTTTTTTTAATTGACTCCAACTTCGTGATGCGATCATTATGCGGAGTAAATCTTCCGTGAAAAAATATTCTGAGCACCGGAATTGCAAAAAATTCAGTAATCAGAATTCTTGTGATAGCTATCATGAACATAATCAAAAATAAAAGTAAATTAAGAATTATCCTTGGAAAAAAAATGCACGCATTACGCAGGAGCTACATGCATGGCGCTCTGCCCTTTTATTTTTTACCTCTCTGACCCCCTAACGTTCATTCAGACTCCGAAGCATCACTGGCATCAGTGTCGTCGCCGCAGGATTCCCGGTCGGAACCGCAGTGTCTTCACTGTCCCACAGAGGGTCATCTTCCATTCCGTCGACCGCGTTGGAGATGCCAGCGACAGTCCATTCCACCGCATGAAGCGTGTTGTCCAGCCGGAACTGGCGCGGAAGTCCTTTGTGGCTATTCCCAGCCTCCGAAAAACTGGGCACGTCTGCGTCCGTATCATGTTTAATGACACTGCATAACCGTCCTCGCGCATGTCCGTCACGTATTCGAGGACTGCCTTTTCAATGTCAGGGAACTTGCCAGATTTGCAACCGGGAAAAGCCCATCGCGTGCTGTTAGTAGCCATGAGCATGTCGCGCTGTTTTTTTCTATATCGTATCCGGATTTCGTCGACGCCGAAATGTCTGCCGGCAGCGCGGTTGCCGTGCTCTAGCGCGTAGTCAAGCACCTTCAGCTTGAACGCGGAAGTAAAGCTCGCATATCGCCCCATGGTGAAACAGTGCTTCAACAGACGATCACAAAGCACACACACACACAAAAAAAAACGTGTTCTCAGGAAAGAAAAACATTGCTGCGGAATGAACACAGGTCGACCAACAGGCGGCCGTCGCTGTAACAGTGCGGGATGTCAAAACAAACATGGCGGCTGACGGATTTAAGCGCTCCGTGGAGCAAAGCCACCACGTTTTTTTTTTCTTTGCGTCAGCTATGAAGGTTGTGAGTACGTCATGCACGTCAAAACACTTTCTTCCATATAAATAAGGAATGCTTTCATTGAAATCAGTAAATTTACGGCATTAGCATAGTGATGCCCGCTTTCAGATCTCAGAAACAATGATAGGCGCGTTCAGCTAGACTTGGCACATGGCATGTCGATGTGGCAAGTTCAGGGTGCGATCAGTACGCGGAAAAAAAAAAGTCGAACTTTGATGACAAAATCTAAGGGTGTAATAATTGTGTGAGTGCGATCATTACGTGATTAAATACGGTAGTTACAAGAAAGGCGTTCTCGAAAAAATAGTACCCATTCTTACACTGTTCTCCAGACAAGTATTCATGACGGCTATCAATCGACAGCAGAGGGCGGAAGGTTACAGCAACGTCACCTTCTTTCGTCCATTTTCCACCTTTTTAGAAAGCTCCTGATTGATTTTCTTGCAAAAAAAAAAGGTATTCTCATCACAATATGAAACATTACTACTTTAGCCATCAAGTTCTCATCATGAGCGGTATAAGTCTAAAGTTCCCGTGGCAACCGCTCCAACTTTTCAAGCACAATCCAATGCAGGTCACCAACTAAGGGGTTTTTGTGAAATGCCTCTAGACAGCTTTCTCAAATGCTTTCAGTGTAGAAAGAAAGCCGCATAAGGGGTGATGTAAGCAGCTTTCTTGAAAACAGCTCATCTGAGGAAGTACACTTTTGTGTGGTTTGGGCACTGCAGCCCCAGAAGTAGTTGGGAGAGATGCTAGGCGCTCTTTGCACGTTGTCACTTATTCAATTTTTCTGCATACCTACCCACAGATGTAGTACACTCACAGTGAGTTAGTGGTGGACTACACTGCACCGGGCAGAAGTGACACCGACACCTGCAAACCTCATGACCTACTATAAGATCGAGAAATGAGAACGCTGCGATTGAGAAAAATATCTATGTAATAGGCAGCAAACGTACAAAGCACGGTCACTGGTAAAATATGGCTACCTATATAGACGGTTTTGGTGTTTGTAAACAAACTGGCTCGCGCTGAACGGCCTATCCTAGCAGACTTCTGGTGCGGCACTTCCGGCAATGCTTTTTCAATGGTTCCGGCAGTGTTTTCATGGTGTGTTTCAGTTTGCTGCTCTGTTATTTCTGGCGCATTCTTTAGGATGTGTTTGCAGCAACGTCTAGCGGCTACATGAAGGGGCTCACTGCTCGCGTGGTCGATGGGCGCCGTGCAAAATATTCATCGTGGCGTTCCGATGAGCGTGGCCCCCTGCTCCGTGTTACCTTCGATAGTGGTCGGGGCTATACAAACAGAAACTGCATAAACTGCAGAGAAGTTTGTTAGAGAACTTAATTAGGTCAGTTGGTTCTGCATGTCGACGATGTGGATCCACTTTGGAGACACGGACGGGGAATCGACAGCACGCACCTGTCTTTTCTCTGTCCGCGTCTTCAAAGCGGACCCACATCGCCGACATGCAGAAAAAGAGTCGCTCGACTCATTGTGAGGTTGTTCAATTCAGCTTTTCGACTAGAACTGGAAACCTTCCTCCTGTTAAACCCCAAACATATTTGTGTTTTCGTCTAAGCATACAACCTCAAGATAAAACGCCTATTTCTGTGCCTGTGTCACACTGGGCTCTTTTAAAGAGATCAGCGGCGATCGGAATTGCTCGCGAAATGAAGTATTCATGTGACTGAGAAATTATAAAATGTGCTGATGTGATGACGTCAACTGTGGCTGCAGGGTCACGCGAACTATTATGGTTTACTCACGTAAGCTATTCAAGAATCAAACTTTCAAGTTGAACCTGCCTAAATTTACAGTCTATGTTCACACCCAAAAGATACATTAGCGAGAATGCAACGATGTTCATTACTGGCAGAAAAACAGGCGATGAGTCATTTGCTCGAACAGATGAGAGCCCAATCGCCTGTGTCATTTTAAAAAAATCAAATGCAACGACAACGGAACATGGACACCACGACGTACACTGTGCGGCGGTTCATGTTAAGGGCGGGTACTTTGCATTCCAAGTTGTTTCGAACAGTGCACATAATTGATATCGCTTAAACTATAAAATAAACAACTTTGCGATGGATTTTCAGCGTTAGCTTTCACGTTTTGCTGCCCATTTCAGGCGTCAGTACAGTACACTTATGTGCCACAGGTGGAACACGACAGGGGCTGCATGATGTATTTCAGTAACTTGGTGCCTTTGACTAGTCTAACGTATGAGTATCGCCTCTGTGCCATGAGTCTGCCCTGAGCTTTACATTGCCTTTGATGAAGTACAGAACAAACCTACGCGCTCTTAGTGGGAATCCAGTTTTCTCGCGTGATCGCTAGAATGCAGACGCTCTTTCTATCGTCATCGGTCAGAAAACAGAACGTTTTGACTAGCATAACCAATTAATTTAGGCATTTAGATTGCATCTCGTCTTGACATAGCTGTGCTCGAGTTGCCGGCGCTTCATCAGAATAATTTTATCCGCATAAAACATCGGAACACGAGCAGCTACGGCCAGCAACAAACACTAAAATCGCGCAAAAACAAGCGAAGCCGGAAGTTTCCAGGGGTGGTTTTTCGGTGAACCCACAATGTTTCTAGAAACCGGCAGGCTCTGGCGAAACCGTCTATACGATTGTGTTGATTTATGAGGTATATATATTAAAGCAAAAATATTCACTGCTTTGAAGGCAGCGTGACAGTTGACAATTGATCAAATGTCATTGTGATGCAACTCTCTAAGCATCCAGAGCGTTGCTCATCATGTGCCTTTCATATCGCTCTTCTACTTCTGGTGGCTCCTCCAAACTGAAACTGGGTATTCGAGTGGCACTATGAGTTTTAGAGGGTACAGTCGCCGACCGATTTTTGGACTCCGAAAATTCGGACTTGTTGGATATTTCAGACTTCAAAAGTGCACCACCAGGTTTCCAATAGGGATAATGCATTTTTTTTACCGATTTTTCGGACGAATTTGCCCCCTAAAGTAGGATTTTTCAGACTAAATCGCTTGTTTTGAGCCGCGCCACGCCCCTGTATTGATGCCGCCATATTGGATTTTCTTCCGGCTTGACTAAGCTTAGTGGCTTAATTTTAAAATGGCTTTCCTGCCTCCAAGATTGGAAAGGAAAGCAAATGTCATATTTTAAGTTTCAGAGGCCGTGTCTGCTTTAGAAAACGTGGCACGGGACCATTTTCTCGTCTTCGGTCAGCCGTAGTGGTCAGCACCGTCGTCATCACACCGTACAGGGAGAAGGCGGAGCTGCGCAGTAGCGGAGTGAATGTGCCTGCCACAATGGCATTAGGGAGTTTTGGAATAGCGCACCGCGAGCCCTTGCAGTGCGGTCGCTGCCACTGCGCATGCGTTGTAACACGAGTCGTCGTTCGCGGTCTGCCCGCAGAAAATCCGAAATAGCGTGCTGTGATTGCGGCCCGCGAGGCCTGCGAAATGTTGTGTGTAGCTTCCGTGCATTTGAGTTTGCGGTCAGGGCGAATGTCTCTAGACCTTTCCTTAGGGAGAGCAAACTCTATTCTAGAACTCATAATGTGTCCGCTATACCTGCAGTGCCTGCAAACGTTGTTACAGGGGCTAGAATAGGAAAGTGTGATGAGCGACAAGCGGCGCCTATGGAGCGCACTGAAGCCTCTGAGGAGGAGCCGCGTGGGGGTGCGCGCAGTTGTTTATACTCGACGGGAGGCGAATCATCTACACAGAAAAGCGGTAAGGACACTCCTTCCATGCCAGTGTGCAGGTCTATGGCAGAGGTACCTGGAGTGCAAAAGAGCTATGCAAGCAATAGTACAACGCAAGATTGCCGAGCACAATGACAAGCAGCTGAAAGCCTTAATTGAAGACAGGCGAAACGGTTCCCGGCGGTTTTGCACATATGTGTCATCGCTTGACAGGAGGGCAGCCATGCGGCGTATTCGAAATGAAAAGACGGATTTGGCCATCTGTGATCTTTCAGAACATCTTACAGAACATATGCATCGTCTGTATCAACCCACCCAGTCAACATGCGTGTCTGCAGAAGAGAATGAAGCAGAAATCCACTGCCCCGAAGATGACATCATGAAATGGCAAGTGACATGAAGACCGGTGGACAGGGCAATCGCACGCATCTATGCACACACGGCGAAAGGACTCGATGGCATACCCGCTGGTGTTGTAAAACACCTGAGGGATGCTGCCCGAGATCACCTTGCCAAGATCTTCTCTGGAATCGTGGTGGGTGACACAGTCCCTACAGCCTGGCAAACAGGAAGGATGTGCCTGGTGAGAAAAAAAAGTGGAGACGCTGGGCTTCTAGGAGACTACAGGTTTTTGACTGTAACAAGTGTCCTATACCGTGTCTTCGCACAGGTATTGAAGGCGTGGATGAGTGGGTGGGCAGAGAACAACGTGCTCACAGACTTGCAGAACGGGTTCCGAGCTGACCGACACCTGGAAGACAACCTCTTCGTGCTGATACAAGCCATAGAAATGGCTCGAAAGGAGTCCAGAAACCTGTATGGTTGCTTTCTTGACGTGGCTAAGGCATATGACAGTGTCCCACATGAATCCCTATTCCAGCGGATGGCGGAATCTCAGAGGTGTGGGTCGGCTTAATGCGTCGGCTGTACAAAGATAATTCAGTTATAGCGTGCTTTGACGGAGCCTAGTCTTGACCTGTAATGGTAACACGGGGACTTAAGCAGGGCTGCCCCTCTCACCCCTGCTGTACATGATTTAGGTTTCTGGACTGGAACATATGCTCCTAGCATCGGGTATCGGTTTCTTATTCACCCACCTGTACGATGGAATGCCCGTGACTTGGAAGCTGCCGGGTTTAGTCTATGCTGACGACCTGGTCCTGCTAGCCGAAAGCGCAACAGACCTGCAACAACTGGTTACCCTCGCTGCGACCCATCTGTACCACCTGGACCTGGCCTTCAATGCAAAGAAGTCTGCTACATTACAGTTATCAGGCTGCCACCCTAATGCCAACATATACCTGCCAGGAGGAGATCAGATACAGTGGGCAACTGAATATCGATTCCTCGGGGTAATATTGCCCACCTGCGGTGACTTGTTGGGGGCGCATGAAATAAATCTGCGCAAGACTTCACAGAGAGCAGCAAACGTGCTGCGCCGAAAAAGCCTATAACGATGCAGCCATTTCCGGCGACTTTTCAGATATGCGAGTCTAACCGGCATGCAAAACGCAGTGGTGCAGGTGCTTGGGCAGCTTGAAAAGAAAGTTTGGCTTCTAGGCAAACCCTGTGATTGAGGACAAGATGTACAAGTGGGCCCATGCAGTGAAGACGCAGGTGTGTGAGGAAGAGACAAAGCAGTGGCGGGGTGCCGTGGAAGATAAATCCGCATTGCTCACATGCCGCACTCACAAGGCCGACATGGGCATGGAGCCCCTTTACGATAACAGCGGTGGCAGTGCACTCCTTTTTGAGGCACATGCAGGAGCGCTGTGTACGTTGGCATACCGTTACAGGTTCGACACACCTGCGGACGTGGCCCGGGCCATATGCCGAATATTCGGCACTGAAGAGAAGACCACAAAACACATCGTCCTCCGCTGCGCTGACTTGTGCCCGGGTCACCTAGAGGGCACCACCTTCCCGCTGGCACTGGGATTCCGAGAAGATACAGAGAAGAGCACAGCTGTGGCCAGAGCGGTCCATGTCACAAAACAGGGATTGGTGCAGTGGTGGCGCAGATCGCTCAAACAGTGCCGACGCGCAGACAGTGTAGACGTTTAGACAATGTGGCCGGTCTGCAACGAGACACTGGCTGGCTGTTGCAAACGTGATAACTCATATGTGTGTGTGTGTGCCTGTATGTGTGTGTGTCACATTTTGTTTTTCTCTGTCTCTCTCTCTTTTCTGTACGTCTCCCTTATTTTCTTTTTTTTTTTTCTGGTTAAGGCAGTTGAGAGCTGTCTACCCGTTAAAAAGGGAAGGACCACAATCCACCATCATCATCATCACGTCGTTTGCACGTTCCCGGTAGTTTTGTCGGGCACATTCGTCCTCGTTTTTTGTATTGTGGTGGCACCCTCACACCAATGCTTCTATATGTTCTCTCACGGCGCGAAAACAACGTCATTGCTTCTTCCCGGGTTGCACTACAGGCTACAAGTCAAGTTGTTTGGCGTTCCAAAGGACGAAGCTTCGCGCAGTGGCGGAGAGCGATCCCGCGTGCTGACAAGCTGCTTCAAGAAAACTTGGCTGTGTGCAAGCTCACTTCGACGAGTAGTACATCTACCGGCACTTCGAGCTCACCGAGAATGGTGAAATTGTCCACATTGAAAGGGGTAGGCTCATAGGCGTGCTTGCCATTCAGCGTGGGGGAGATGCAAAGGCTCATTGCAGGGCGCCCACTTTCTATTAATTCAGTGTACGAGGCAAATTTTGTGCCCCCCTTTTAGGGGACTAAAAGAGTGCCCCGCTGCCTGGTCAATGTATAGAGCAGATTTAGCGCCCCCCTCCCAGGTGACTAGGGGGGGGGGGGGGGGCACCCACCCTCTTTGCCCGCCTCGCGCAGACGACTATATATATAGGCCTTTTGAAGAAGCGCTTCGCATAATTAGATGCCCTTGAAATCCCGTTTTCAAAGTGGTTTAGCAACAATGAGCTTCACAGTGACAGCTTGAAAAAACTTGTATTCTCACTGGAAAAAAAAAAAATGTCATACTGGGCTGTGCACAACATGGTCCGAGCCTCACCAATCAAGTGAACAAGTTTTTTCTGCCCACCTGTTTGCGTCTTTACACAAAAGCACTCCACAAGGAGCGAGCATTTTCTCGAAGTACTTGAAGCTCAGGCGCGTCACCTAGGCTCTCAGCCCAAGGGAAACAATGTTCTGTGGGGCGCTTGTGGACTATGAAACTTCTTTCTTGGGGGGAAGGGGGGATAAAAAAGAGACACGCGACCAATTATTGAGAATGCATTGTTGTAAACAGATTGCGAGTCACTATTCGGAATTGCGTTGTATGACCAAAGTGCACATAATAAAAGGTCTTCATCCAGATAATGCTCGTGATTCTCGTCTCTGCATGACTTTGACGCTACGAATGATGGGGCTTAATTTTATTTACAGATTAGTGCTTGAGGAAATGATGGTTCGCCGTTGAAGTTGTTTCAAGCAATGGCTCACAACTTGGTTCATCGTTCCACTCTTCTACCACTTCACATCGATAAAATGTTACAGTGCCGTCACTCGCTCACTTTCGGCACCCTGTCGATATTTCTGTTTAGTCACGCACCCGCATAGGCGTCCTGTAATTCCAGAAGCTAATTATCGTATTTTCTCTGTCGCCATTTGAAACCATGCACGAGCTACAAATATATTTGAACTCTTTCACATTGCCCACGCGTGGCTGATTCCCGTCTCTGCGCAGCGCATCACCGACTTGGGTGACGTGCAAACGTTTGCCAGCGCCACCTGGCGGTTTTCTTCCATGGCGTTACGCGCTAGCCGGTGCGTTTATCACACTTCTCTATTCTAGGCACTGTAACGTTATTCTAAAACTCCCTATTTAAAGACTTCGCTCATGGAGACGATGACAATTTCGTGTGCGGAGCCCACAGTCGAAAAAATTATTCGCCAGGTTGGGCCGCATACAGAGAGCGGTTCGGATTATGGCGACGATAGCCTGCAGCTGTGGGCAGTGGAGATCGCCACCGCGGTGACGCTTTTGTGGAGCATTTACAGTGACGATGTCACCTTGGCGCAAATATGGGCGAACTAAATTGCTTCTAAGCGTAGTAGTATGAGGCAAGGCAGAATCATTGACTTTTCTTAGCCTGTCTGGTGCAATAAAGTTCATAGTTCTGACAAAAACAAATTTTTCATACTGTTCAATTTTTCGGACTTCTTTTCGGTCCCAGCCAGGCCCGAAAAAATCGGTCGGCTACTGTATTGGCACCTCTATTATAAACATTTTGGCTTCAATATATGGAGCGGGATCGCTTGGAACAAGCACAGAAGGGTACGAGGTGTGTGCCTCCACTTTCCGAGTGAGATCAAAACTTCTTGTCTAGAATAATATGATGTTAGTGCAATACCATGTCATTATTCTCTAATTGAATATCATAGACCTTGTGTTTGGCAGTGAGCTTTCTTTTTTTTGAAGCAAAGCTTGCTTTCACCTTTTGAATTGCATCAGACTTCTTTGGAAGTTTGCCATTGTCAACAATAATTGGTTTATACCCCAACAAAAAACCAATTATGACATGCAAATGATTTACTTCACGATGCCTTCTTTAAAAACTTGGCTATAGTAACATGGTCTCAACTTGTTTTGCTTGTCCGCACTCTTTTCTGTGGTATTTTCGTTGTAGGTTACAACTACCGTACAGTGTGTGCCTTAATCACGCCTTCAAATTATGTTGTCGAATAAAGGATTCCCTCTTCACCAATACTTATACAGTATCTCAGTAAACGGAAATCTGTTAAACCGAACTCGTACTGCTTAAACATAACTATTTCCTCTACAATACTTGGTTTCGTGTTTGTATTCTGCACCCTCTCAGTAAACAGAACTCCTGTTGAATGGAGCATATTTTCCCGGTTCGTTCAGGTTCCATTTACTAAGAGTCTGCTGTATTTATGATATTGGTGCACTGTATATTATTTTAATGTGGTAGTGCTAAAGAGCCCCTTTCGCAAATATTTCTATGTTGGCGTCTCTGATTGTGAGCGAGAAAACATCATCTTATTCATGACAAAAAAAAAACAATTAAGAAGCCTGTCAATGGAATATTTATTTATTTATTTATTTATTTATTTACATACCATAAGGACCCGGGTGGGCATTACATAGGGGGGGATTAGGAAGATTTTCAACATGTGTAAAATACATTAAATATTCAGAAGCATCATTATATAAAGCCTAAATGGGAAAAAAAATTGAAAGAGTACACACAACAGTGGTGATAAGGATAATAATAAACATATATATAAACTCTGCAGAAGAAAAGGTACGTTAACAAAATACAATAGGCTCCAGGTAACAAGTGTAGGCACAAATAACACACACAAAATATTCAAGTAATTCACATAAACAACACCACCACATAACTACATTAATCGATTGGAACTTCTAAGAACACTTTTGCCGCTTTCAGAAAGGATGATGATTCTGTTAGAGTGGCTACATCAGCTGGCAAGGAATTCCAGTTGGTTATTAACAAGGCTAAAGGCGAGTTTTGGTATGTTTCTGCTCTCGGGAAGATGGGATTAACTTTGTTAGGGTGATCAACACGGGCTGAAATGTGTGATGGCGGGAGGATATGCTTGCGCGCAAACTGGGAGTTGCTGTGGAAGAGTGAGTGAAAATTAGATAGCCTTGCAAGTTTACGGCGCGTGGCAAGGGAGGGCAGATTAAGAGATTTCAGTATGGAACTTACTGTTTCATACGGTGAGTATGACGACGTTATGAAGCGCGCAGCTTTGTTTTTAACTGATTCAACCAGGTAAGTTAAATTTTCCGTGTGAGGGTGCCATATTATTGAAGCATACTCTAGCGTTAGTCTTATCAGGGAAACGTATGCATGCAGTCTGGTTTCTTTGTTGGCAAGGTATAATCGCCTTTTGAGGATGCCAAGTTTTTTTATTGCTTTAGTAGTGATATGTTCAATGTGAGTGGTCCAGTTTAGATTGGGTGTGAAAAATACCCCAAGATATTTAAAGGATTGTACTGAATCAATTCGAATGTCATTTATGGTGTATGACTTATGCAAAGGGATTAGAGCAGAACTAAATTCCAATTGCTTAGTTTTCCCTATATTAATTTCCATCTGCCACGTGTCGCACCACTCGGCCAGCCTATCGAGGTCAGATTGTAAAATGGTATTATCAGTTGGGCAAGTTATTTCTTTGTAAATAACACAGTCGTCTGCAAATAGCCGAATTTGCAAACTTATGTTACATGCTATGTCATTAATGTAAATTAAGAACAAAAGAGGACCAAGAACTGAGCCTTGGGGGACACCGGATAAAACGCTAGTAGGGTTTGAGATGTAGCTATTTAGCTTTACAGATTGGAAGCGGTTAGTAAGAAATTCCAGTATCCATTGTGTTGTATTGTTTTAAAGCTTCAGATTGCGAATTTTTAGTTCTAAACGTTTGTAGGGGACCCTATCAAATGCCTTTGAGAAATCGATAAATATGGCATTGACATGACGGGAAGAGTTAAGCGCAGAATGAAGGTCAGTAATTAATTCAAAAAGTTGCGATTGACATGAGGAATTTTGACGAAAACCGTGTTGGTGGTTTAGGAGCAAGTTATTTAAAATAAGATAAGCCATTATATTTGTGAATAGGATATGTTCGAGAAGTTTGCAACATATGGACGTCAAAGAGATTGGTCTGTAGTTATTGGGCTGAGTATTATCACCAGATTTGAATATTGGGATTATGTAAGCAGATTTCCAGTCCTCTGGTAAGCAACCGGTATCTAAAGATTGTTGAAAAATTAACGCGAGCAAAGAGGCTGAGAAGAGGCTGGTTAGTTTTAAAAGCTTAGCGCTAATATCATCAGGGCCGGGGCTGGTTTTAAGAGCTAAACGATCTATTGCACAAGCTACTCCATGTGCAGTAATTGTGATGGGAGAAAATTGATTAGAGATAGTTAGCTGCGGCAAATTTAGGTTGCTATCGAGTGGTCTCTCGATTGTGTGAACTTCAGAAAAAAAAAAAGGTTAAGTTTTTCAGCACAGCCGGCTAAGCTCAGGGTGTTGCCATCCTCTCCACAGAGTGCTGGCACTGACTCTCTTTTCTTGGGATTTACAGTGCTCCAGAACTTCTTAGGGTCAGTTTTGAACATGTTAGCTAGCGTGTCATTGTAGTACTTATTTTTCGCTTCAGAAATTGCAGTTTCTGTTTGTTTGGAAACGTTTTTATATTTCTGCCAGTCCTCCGACGCGTTCGTTCTCGACGCTTTGGTGTACGCTCTCTTTTTTCTATTAAGCCATATGGATCATTTGCTCTTTCAGTTATTGTTATCACCGGCACACAAAGACGTTCTATTTCTTTTAATTTGTCATGAAATAAGCGCCAGTTTTGTTCAGTAGACTGATTGGGAAAGTTAGATATAAATTCATCCGAAAAGGATTCTAGCAATCTGTTAAGCTTATCAGTGTCTGCGCATGCGTAGTTAAGTATATTTTTTCGGACGTTTGTTTTCTTGGCATGCGGAAGAGGCAGAGAGCAGTGAACTGTCCTATGATCACTTATTTCTTCTAAGATCTCAACTTTAGTGCTGTCGGGATGATTGGTTATTATAAGGTCTAAAATATTACTGTCACGTGTTGGTTTTTGCACAATCTGTTGTAGATTGTGATAATGAAGAAGGCGCAGAAAGTTAAGTTGTTCATGGCGATTAGGATGAGCAGGGACAGATAAAGTGGACCAGTTGACTGAAGGATAGTTAAAGTCGCCACCAAGTATTAGAAAACAATTAGGAAACTTGAGGAGAATGGAATCAATGGCTTCCTGAAGAAGCTCAACAAAATCCTGCCGGCAATCAGGGGGTCAGTAACAGGCACCAATTATGCAATGAATGTGATCGAAATATGATGAAACCCAGACAATATTAAGGGGGGAATCTGAGGGAAGAAGCGATGGCTGATAGATTTCTTTTATGGCAATAATAACGCCACCACCTCGACAACCCATTCTATCTTTACGAAACAGAACAAACGATGATGGAAACGAAAGTTCACTGTTTGTTACGTCCTCGGTCAACCATGATTCTGTACCTACAACTATATCAGCTGAGCACGTGTACACGAGGGCGTTTATTGCATCAAGCTTTTTGTAAACGCTGCGAATATTAAATAAAAGTAGCGAGGCCGATTTTGACAAGTTTGGCGTGTGGTGACGTGTTTTACAGGGTCATTCAGGAGGGCTTTGTTTATTTTTTGACACCATGACCACGCAATCTTTTACCAAGTCGTAACAGAATGTAGAACCATGCATCTGAAGCTTGTTAAAATGCACCGTATATTTTTCATCGCCTTTACGTTGAGCCTTAGCGTAGTCGCATAACTTCTTTCTGGCAAGTTGGACTTTTGGCGAGAAATCTTCCTCAAGCCAGACTTTGGGCTTTTGTAGGTCTTTCAACTTTGGGGCACTAGACAGAGCTTCTAATTTTGATTTGAAGTTCAAAAACTTCACTATGATAGGGCGGTTAAAGTCAGGTCGGGGTTTTCCTAATCTATGAGCACGTTCGATGTCACCAGCCTCAATTTTCAGATGTGTTGAAAAGAATTTTTTTACTATTGTTTCAGACTCCGCATACCCTTCGTGCTCTTCTTCTGGAAGGCCTTTGATTATAAGGTTATTTCGCCTCATTCGATTGTTCATATCGTCCACGACGTCAGCAAGACCTTCGTTCGTCTTGCAAACATTTTCTTTTACTTCCTGAACAGTGTCGATGACAGTTTCAACGTTTCCCGTCAGGTCCGATACTTTGTGAATGGTGTTTTCTAGGCTTGAGAGGCGGCACTCAACACTTGTGGTCTGCTGTTTGATTTCAGTTAAGCTGGACGTGGTTTCATAATGACACTTTTTTAGCAAGCTGAGAACATCCTCGATCTTAGGACCGGGATTGGCCTCCACGTCGCCAGCACAAAGCAGTAGCAATGCAAGACACATTGACAGCAAGAGAGTCGAGGGCCTAGGGCTGAGTACACGAATAAGACCTGATCCAGCAGAGAAACGGCTGCCGAAGAAACATTTAGGCGTTCGGCAAGCAAAGAACAAACCAATGCGAGCACGATAACTACACACATCAATACCCATGTTCAAAAAGAGGGATCTGCAGGCCACATAAAATTCAGTAACAGCTATAACAATAAAAATTCATACCTAAAACGGTAGAAAGCAATGGTTAGACAGTTGCCACTTGTGGCCGCAAATCCCGGTGGTTTGTCGCTTCACTTCGGTTTTATGGGTCTGAAGGCGCTGTGGTCGCTGACATCACGTGGTTGGTCAGCGTTACGGAGATGGCACGGTCACGATTGCTTCGGTCTTCTATCTTTGATAAGCAGCCAGGCGGCAGTCAGCACGAGGCGAACTTTGCAATGCTAAAACGGAAGAAAGCAATGGTTAGACAGCTGCCACTTGTGGCCCCAAATCCTTAATAACTAATAAAGAACTTTATTACGAGTACAAATCGAACCGAGGTTCTCTGCGTGGCAATCAGGTGTTCTACCACAGAGGCACGCCAGTGGTCAAAAGTGATTCTAATGGAGGCGGAAATGTTGTAGGCCCGTGTGCTCAAATTTGGTTGCACGTTAAAGAACCCCAGGTGGTCGAAATTTCCGGAGCCCTCCACTACGGTGTCTCTCATAATGATATAGTGGTTTTGGGACGTTAAACCTCACATATTAATCAATCGAAAGTGATTCTAACAAAAAACTGTCAATGTCATGTAGTGGGATTTCTCATTTATATTGTGTCTAACAAAAAAAAAAACGAAGCGTATTGTTTATACTTTTTTCGTTCATATACTAGAAGAAAACTCTTCAAGGCACGTAATATTAAATGCCAGAAGTATAGAATTGCGCCAGGCGTCAAAACATGTGAAATGTGCAGCGAGCGGTTGTTTTAAAAGCCCCCTCATTAGAGAGGGCTCAAACGCATCTTTGTGTGTTGTCGCACGCACGCGTAGAGGGCCCTTCACGGATTGACGTAATTTGCACATAACAATTGTACTTGCAGTATAATTCTACGGTAGTCTGAAAAGCCCAATATTGCTCGCACAGTCAATCGTTCCCTCACGGCATGGTTGACGCATACACCGAGACCGAAGCTAGGCGAGTACAGTAGAATCTTGATGATACGAATTCGTAGGGAGAACACAAAATATTCTTATCACACCGAATTTGTATGAACCAAAACAAGTTAAAGCTGATCATGAAGATAAACAAGAACTTTATTCAAGTCAACTATTTTTTGCTGAATAAGTCCAGGATGTTTTTTCGAACTTTTTTACCTTTGCTGTCCCTCAAGAAAGCCGCCTGAAAGGCATAAAACTGTGCCGCGGTTTCTTCACTCACGCTGCCGGCACTTACGATGCGGCGCAGGGCATCGAGGGCATAGTGGTTATCAGACGTCGCACACGTTGGCGTCTTCATCGTCACTGTCGGACTTGGTCTCCTTTGCCTCATCAAATTGTTCTTCGACAGATCGCAGCCCACAGGTCGCAACATTGTCATCCGCGGTGATGAAGTCTTGCGCCGAAGCTGGAGTCCGTAGTGTCTCCCAACCTTCGATATTCAAATCACCTTCCAGCCCTTGGTCTTCTTTCATCGGAGCCGCATCGTGTCCTGCAAAAAAGAAACACACTTGCGAAAACAGTTCCCAATTGTGTCCTGGATGACATTGTCCCAGGACATGGCCAGAAAATGTAATGCGTCAAGCAGACTAATCCGGAAGTTTTTGTCTTTGCACTCAATTTTCCCCAGGAGGCTTCGCACAAGCAACCGTTTGAAATGGTGCTTGACATTTTGAATCATTTCGGCGTCCAGGGGCTGCAGAGGGCTCGTAGTATTTGCAGGCAGGAACCTTACGGTGAAATTGGTGAAGTTTCACTCTCTCGGATGGGCTGAAGACTGATCGACAAAAAGCAAAAATTTTTTCTTTAATTTTTGGCTGCCATTTTCTGGTCCAAAGTAATCAAAAACTCTGGGAAAGAATGAGTAGTCATCCAAGCTTTCTTATTTCTTTTGTACAGGCAAGGCAAGCGTCCTGCCTATTGAAAGCACCTTGGCTGTTTCAATTTGCCAATGACAGTCAGGTGAATTTTTTTCCAAACTGTCAGCATTTGTGCAAAATAGCACGATCATCCATTCTTTACTTTTCTGGCAGGCCTGGCCTTTCATGCACAAGCTTTTCTCTGGCTGGAGGTTGAAGAAAAGTCCAGCCTCATCGGCGTTGAACATGTCACACAGAGCGTAATCCGAAATGAGCTCCGGCAGCGTGTTCACCCTGTTGCTGACCTGTGATTCCTCCACTCTCTTACCTTCACCACTACAAACTTTGTACACTAGGCCGTGCTGTTTTTTAAAAGGGTGCAGCCACCTGCCAGAAGCTTGAAAGTCCTCGATGCCAAGAGAAAGCGCAATGTTATCCGCCTTTTCATGTATCACCTTGCCGTCTATGTTGATGCCAGCTGCTGCGAAACCATGTCAGCAAGACCTCTTCCAGATTCATGTGGGTAGCCGTCTTTGCCTGCTTCACATTAGCGCCGAAGTGCTGTGCATTCTTCAACACGACGTCTCGCCGCCCAACATTGGTGCAGAGCGTCAACGGTGCTATGCATAACTCCTTTACCAAGCTGGCGCGTTTCCACTTGGGGTTTTCCTCAGTATTTAAATTTTCTCCTGAAAGGAAAGGGCCTTCCGCTTCCGAGACATGTCCTCTTTTGCTTTGGTTTCCCCGTATTCGAGCAGAAACTCACACGGATTATGCAGCAGCGGAGGCACGAGTGACGAGAACGAGAGCCTCTATGCGCGCCTGCACCACGCCCACCTGAAGTCGAGGTCACGCGGCGTAGTAACGTAGGAATAAAACACACACACACACAACAGCCAATGATCTGCGAGAAAATAGCTGATGTACCAAGCTTGTCAGGCACATGACCTAGCCTGAAATGAGGTGGGAGGGCCCGCTCTGCCATGCCGCATAGCTCAGCGCAACTCTCCTCCTCGCAGGCTCGTATCTCAAGCAAGTGTGCCCAAGCTAGAGATGTTTTTTTTTTTAGCGGTGGGCGTAGCCATTTCCATGGGGAGCAGGCGAGGCGAGGTGAGATTTCGGCGCTTCTTTGCACTGCTGAGAGGCTCGAGCAGCTCAGGAGGGGAAGGCAATCGAGGTGGAAAAAAAAAAAAAAAAAAAAAACTCCATCAGCCGCAATGGCCTCTCGCCCACTTTGAGATCAACCGCGTTGCTTCGCTCGTGTGCAGCGCTCACTCGTGCGTTCATATCCGAATTGGCTTGGGAAACTGTTCGTATAACACCGGAATATGGCATATTTTAAATAGCGTAGTCTGTCCGACACAACCTCAAAATTCGTATCATCGCGAAATTTATATTGTGAGTGAATATCAATATATCAATATCAAGGGTAATCGTATTATTGAGATTTTAGTGTAATTAAACGGAGATTCTCACAGGGCTCGCTTACGCTATCATGGTCTAACTCTTGAAGGCGAAGCTCAAGCGTCATCAAGTTTTTTAATTGCTGTGTTTGTAACTGCTGTGTAATTGTTTCACACCATACAGTTGAGCACGATCGTTCGAACCCACCTATATCGAATTTTCGGGTATATCGAACTCGCAAGTTATCCCCTTAAAATTGCTTTGTAAAAGTATAGAAAGTCGCACATTTATATCGAACAATATTTTTAGACACCTTTGGATATATCAACTGCCGCGCGAGCTGGAAGGTGGGCTTTAGCACTCTCTGCCCCTACCCCCCCACCCACCCCCCTGCGATCTCCGCATCATCGCGGCTCCGCATGCTAGTTGGAAGGCTGGCTTTAGCACTCACAGCACTCGGCGACCTCTTCGCAGCACCACACCTCCGCAAAAACTTGAAACGCTCAAAAAAGGTAAGTTTCGGAGGGCTCGTACTGCACAATCTCTAACTTGCGGAACAACTTTTTTTCTTTCGTTTCTCTTTCTCTCTTTCATGCTTTCTCCGCGCACCCATCGGCTCAGAGAGCAGAAATGAAAAAGCCGATGTCCTCCTCCTTTCACATTTTCTTTTATTTATTGTTGCTGTTTTGCGAGTTTTGATCAGCCAACTACAGCTCATGCCTTTTGCTGTTGCTCTCGCAGGTGGCCGTTTTCTCGCGAGCTTTGTGTTGCTTTCGTACGTGCGTGGCCTACGTACCACCGCATGTGCAGCATTTCTTTTTAGTGTGCGTGGTGTGCAACCCTGCTGTAGACTCTTTGAATTGTCGATTTCTCGTGTAGCTATGACCAGCGTCAAGAAGCGCCTAATTTTTAGAAGTGCACGCAAAGAAAATTCTGTGGATGGCCAGATGCTGATTACTTAGGCCAAATGGTTTGCCGCTGCACTCGGTAAAACAGCTTTGCCGGCAATAGCGGGTGGCTTCACCGATTTAAGCAGCGCTACAACATCATTGGCAAAACCAATTTTGCTGAAAGCGAAGCTGTCAGCAGCCAGGACATCCAGCAGTGGATGACGAAGGAGTGGCCAGAAGTCTTTGCAAAATTTTCTGCCGCAGTGATCTTCAGTGCATGGCGAGACGTGAAAACGAACACAGTGGTCAACTGCTTTCGCAAGGCAGGTTTCGAGACGGCGGAATTCGCGGGAACCGGTGATGACGACGAGCGCATAAGCGACGCGTTTCGCGAGTTGTCGTCCCGCTTGCTGGCAGCAGTTCCACACGATGTGTCTGCTATGTCCAGGCTGACAGCTCATATGACGAGGAGGATGGTCTGGATGAGGCGCTAGCTACACGCGGCTATTTCGCCACTGAAATAGCAGCAGCTTTCAGCCTTATTTGCCGTTGTATTGGCCACATGGAGGGAACCAGGCTGTCGCACCTGGATGGCCTTGATAAGATTGAGAATAGCGTGTTCAACATTTCAAATGCAAAGAATCAGGCCAAGATTAGCAATTTTTTTCACGAAAACAAATCATTCTGTTGCGGCTTGTGTGTGGCATTAGTTGTCATTCTTGAATGAACCTATTGTAGGTGGTGATGCCCTACAGGTAAGCTCTCATGGTCTTTATTTTTTATGTCGAATTTATCATATATCAAATTAATTCCTGATCCCCTTCGAATTCGATATATCCATATTCCACTGTATATACATAATACTTCACGGCGTCACCTCTGCTATATCTGTCATTGCTGCTGCATGTATTATTAATAATAATAATAATAATAATAATAATAATAATAATAATAATAATATATGAAGTCACGGGTAATGCGCAAAACTAGAGAGGACATTTTCTTACGATCGTGTGTCTGCTAGACCGTCGTAGATAAATCTGTTTCTTTTCGGTACGTTTCGTATAAGACAAACGGGTTTTCGTGCAATAATCTATGCCGTGTCAAGAACAGCCGTAGAAATGAGGTGTGAATACAGTGCATCATTCGCAATAACTCCTTGCCATCGATATCGCCGATCACAACACGCACGCCCCGGGTCGCGGGAGCAAAATTAGACTGCAGCACCACTAGTTTTCGTGACCACCACCTGGCCCGTCTCTCCGGAGAGCTTTCAAACGGATTATAGGCAAATGGCCATTTTGTTTCTTTTGTTCCTGTCCTGCCACTTTGTTCATATATGAGCATGAATTAGAGGTTAACAAGAGCTTTTATAGCGTTTTTATAGTGCCTCTAAATACCTCTTTTTAATTCTGTAAGTGACTCTAAATGCCTATTCTTAAAATCGTTGGCTATATGAATGCTATTTAACTTCAAGTTTCGCTAGTGAGTATAGTTGAAGACAGGTATTTGTTACAGGACAAAATTGAGCTTTTGGAACTCTATATCAGGTGTAACCTATACTACACCTTTTAAGTTTTTTTCAGCACAGTCAAAGTTACAAGGCCTTTTAGCCAATAGGAAGGCCGATCAGACTTTACACATGTTTTCACCTGTATTGCGTCATCTGCTGCGTCTGCTCGCATGGAGCAAATAGAAGGTGCTTCTGCACAACCACAGAATGATGAAGAACGAATGCGAAACCGTGGAGTGTCATCAAGGAAAAGTAGAGTGTAGGTAGAAAAACAAAACAAAAAACGAAGGAGTTGTCTTGGGGGGCTTTTGTTTTGTTTGTCATTTGCTTTTTGAATGGCACTTTGCTAGGTACGTCACATGAGAAATTTTTATGCGACACCGGAAGTTGTTGTGGGTCCAATGGAAAGCTTTGAAATACTAGAATTTTTTAATTGGTTCATTAGAACCCACAAAAGCATGACGCGAAGAGGCGAGTTTGAAATCATTGCCACTCGCTCGGTGTAGACTTCACAAGCAAAATTCCTTACCTGCCCTCTTCGGTATCGAAGCAAGTCGAAGCTAGAAGGTCACACGACTCAGGCGCATCAAGACATGTGCACGCAAGGTTACATTCGCATGACATGTCCATGCCAGGTGATGCACGCAAGCGGTGTTGTGTCGCTTCCACGTTCTCTGTATTCTCTGCCTGTTTCTGTGGGATAGATTTCTCTGTGCGCGCACATTTGGAGAGGCCAGCATGGATGATGTATCCTTACCACGATACGCAGCGTTACACCACCGGAACTGCTCTAAGGGACTGTGCAAACATGCCAAGCGTTGTGAATGCTGGCACCAGCACGATGTGAAGATGGTGAGAACACCAATGCAAACGAAATGAAGGCAGCATAGTCTCACATCTCGCTCGATACAAAGTTAGGAAAAAAATGATGTGCATAGATTCCGTTCGTATGTTTTAATATTTCTGTCAATCTTCATACTTCTATTCAGACAACAGACTGCACAAATTGCACACGTTGCCTCGAATAATTCTCACAGTGTCACGTACTGCTTTGATATACACAAGACCATCCTTTGTTGTATACGTCACCTCCACCACGTTGGGGTACGCACCCATGAGATGAAGGTCAAGCGGCATTCGGTCTGACATTTCACTTTTTTCCAGCGTGTGTAGCATTCAAAACCTTGGCAGTTGAGATTTTGAGTGCCCAGTGCATGCATTCCTGTTGCCTGCAAACTGGTGAAGGGCCCTTTAAAGGAACATGAAGAGGAACAATGACTTGTTTTAAATAAATACAGTGCACTTTGAGAACTCTGATGCCATAAGTTTCATCGTGATAAGTCCATTTTTAGCAGAAAAAAATTACGCTTGAACTTTCTCTTCTAAATTTCGGGCTGAAATCTCTGCACGTGACGTAACAAATTTTGAAATGTATGTTTTGTATTTTTGTGACATTGGATTAAATTTTCTGAATCTCTGTATGCTAGGTCTATGTCACCCACAGGTGATGATGTACTTCGATCATTTCTATCGATTAGAGGCTGTGTAGGACTTGGTAGATGCCTTCAAAGTTTAAGACGTCACGGTGTTTGTTGTGGGAATCTCAAGGTGACGTCTCCACTAGTATTCTCTTTTCTCACATTCTTTTCACTTACCAAGCTTCGTATCATAGGAATAGTAGTGTTTTTAGTTTGTGAAATTGTACTTTACTAATCCACGAAAAATTGTTTTGCTCTTTAGTATCCCTTTAAGGTGTTTACAGACAGTATAAAAGAATAGAAATTGATTTTTTGTGATTATACCAATTTAATACGAGGTAAAAAAACCCTTCTGCCCTATTAGCGCTCTAGCTATTCGCTCCTGTGTTGCCCTTCTCAACCACTCCGTGAAGAGAGCTAGGAGCATGTTCTTCTGAGGGTGGATACTTAAGTCACCATGCTGGACTAGAAAAGGAAAGACTGTATTCTGTGAACCCCGAAGGGAAAAAATTATATGGCTATGCTAAACCATTGGTGCCTTTGTACCACCATAAACAAAAGCATTTCTGTCTGTTTTCCTGCCATAGACACAGATTCCACAAGTATTACTTTAAAAACTTAAATTTTGTCAAAGTTTATTGTGCCTATATTTACGATTTTGGGGGCCTAGAACAGTTTTTTGCCCGCCTTTTTTTGGCTCCTAAAACCTGATTTTTTAGTGCCTCTAAATCTGATCTCTAGTCATGTGACTCATTGACTGCGCCTACTCCGCTTTTCAGGTACGAGCACTACTGAGCACAGCTAAATCGCTCTCGCTCTACCAATGGATGACAGTGCTCTTTCCCTTATTTGACCACTGAAACACACTAGCTCTTGTTGTTCAGCGCTTGAGCCGAAAAGGGAGAGAGGTTCCTTGTTCTTTGAAAGAGTCTCCGAGGGGGCTGGTGAAAGCCGTTCCAGCTCAGATATTGTACTTCCGAGCCGGGAATTGAGGCACTCTACAGTACGCCATCGCATGGTGTTTGACAAGTTGACCACAATGTTGATTGTGACATCTTTTCTTGAAGGAACAGCGGCGTCGCTACGGATGACAACTCGTCCCACTAATTGAATGGGGTAATCGGCAGTCCCTTGGATGCGTCAATACATGCGTGGGACCCATCACTTGAGCGAGGGGCATCGTGGTGCCACAGGTGAAGTGTGATTGCTTCGCCCGAGTCAATGACATTGACGTGGACGGGTGGTGTGTTTCCTGGGGTTAGACAGTGTAGTTTGGGGCCTTTTTCCTCACCCATGAATCTGAAGAAACATGACCCTTTATAACCCGCCATCCCGGGCTGGTTCAAGAGATTTTGCGGCGTAGAGCTTTCGACGCGAGATTGATATAATGTAGCTCCCTTCCCGGTTTCTCCTCTATGTAAATAAACATCTGTAATATATGGCCCTCATAATGCGCCTTCCTTCATGAAATATGGTCTAAACGAGTCTTGTAGCGGGGGCCAGCAACCTGTGACGAAAGCCACTGGACCCGAGCCGCAACAACTGCTAGAGGAGACTTTAACAAGGTGCTTGATTGGGCTGGTTCATGCTGCATGGTAGACGAAGAAAGTGCTATCCCCTCCTGTCAATTGCGCTGTTAAGCACTTTCTTCGTCTACCATGCTAGAAGAGGCATCTTTTTAACCCCAGTCCTAACACTCTGAAGAGAGAAATTTCAGCATGTTTTTGAGTGCTGCTGCTCTCCCACGCTTTATTGCTAAAATTCGGCATGTAAGTGAAACGGCAGTACAAAAAGCCTGGTGCTGTCCCCTCCATTTTCTCCAAAAAGCGGAATCGTGTCCTTATCCTGATGGGTCTACCTTTGACCTGGGCTGACAAGGTCAAGCGCGGACCCATCACTGGCCGAACGTGTGAGCAGAGCCAAGAGCATGTGTGTGGTAATTAGGATAAGGACGGGATTCCCTCTTTTGTCACATAAAATGTGACAGCAGCAGTGATATAATTGTACTGAATGTTTGTAGAGAAGTATCCAAGGTTGGGAATGCATTTTTTCGAATAGTCTTGAAGAACAACGTACGAGTCAACTAGTCTGGTCCTCGAAAAATACTTCTTGATACGGTCGCATTGGTGTTGAGGAAAGGAATCTTGACTTGACCAACTTGAACAGTAATCTTTAGCGGCGAAGGATGGCTGGAGCGTTCAATAATGTTAAAGATTGTAACTGTGTTTGTTACAGCAGTATCTTGTACTTCAGCTACGTTACATTCAACTCATAACCACTGAACTTGCACAAGGACGTCCATCCACAGAGTAACATTGACTAATAAAAATTCAGCATAGGCCGCTGATTGCTTCACATGGAACCGAGTCCCATAATGAGTGAAATCTGCTCATTTTAATTTTTGTTGTTTTCTTTTCTCCTATGTTCTACTATTGATACTTCGTTGTTGTTGGTGCTCTATTCATTTTAAAACGTTTTTATCTTTTATAATGCTAAGCAAGAATATTTGTTTTACTAGCATATTATGCAATCAACTGCCTACACCTTTTACCTGTGTCCTTTTACTTGATTATGACTTGATTGACTGTGCCACTTCATACTCAGGGTGGTGATAATGACTACTGATTACTCACTGTAGTTTCCAGCTATTGTATGTTAACTTTCAGCTTTTCCATGTCACTCGTAAAATATAATCAGTTCTCTTAAATAACCCTGATACCTATTAACACTATAGTAATTACTGCTAATACTACTGTCATGGTTCTACTATGTAATAGCATAATAATACGTACAAATATTATGTACATCTCTATTCATGTTGTGATCCAAACATCCAAGCGGCTGCAGTGACGATAATTCCTCAATGGATTTTGCTTGCTCAATATTGTGCAGGACGCTGCAGGCATTCCAGCAGCTGCAGAAAAAGAGTAAGTGGAACACGACCGACTACATCGTGCCCTCGGAGATGTGCGCCATGATAAACGTGGTACTCGAGGCGCGCATTCAGTCGCTGAAGCTCTGCACCGTCGACGGGGCTGACGTGGTTAGTGGTTTTCTCCGCAATCGCAATGCACATTGTCATGAAACCCCTTTCACTGTGTTCGCAATGTGAAGAAACCTTGTTGACTAGTCACATAGAATCTTAATCAAAACAGGTTAATATCATGTTTTAAAGCAATGAGAAATTGCCGAAGGAATACCAGTATTTTAATCAGCAGATTTCTTTTCATGAGGGAAGCAACTACTTGCTTTTAGCAGAGTGTTTGTCATGCCCTGCTCCTAATGTGCATATTAGGTAGAAAAAAAAAAAAAAAGGCAACGGTCTTGGAAGGACGAAAGTACTCTGGGTGACCCATTGACGCAATATAAAAGTTAATGATATGAGAGTGGATGCATGTGTATCTGAAAGCAGAAGAACGATGCTGCTACACTGGATTACAAAAATCAACAAATTTTATTTCATGGCTCCCGCTTGCACGTATCCCTCAACTTCGTTGTCGTCGCTGCGTTGGCACACCAGTATACGACGGGGCTGCCTGCCGTATAGGCACTGTACACTGACCAGAGGGAGCTGCGTTCCTCGCATTAGCTCATCCCAAAATTGCTTATGTTGGCCGTTAGGAGCACGTGCAAAATAGTCGCACACACGCATCCCGCGTGTAGCCCTGTTACAATGCGCCCGCTCATGCCAGGGAAGGAGAAGTGCACATCACATTCCATTTTGGCAAACTACGTCCCATCATTGCATTTTTTCTCCACTAGGCATTGCATTTGCCACTGCAGTCATGCTGGAAAAGTCAACTGCATGGTATCTGTAGGTGGAGTCAAAGTAAAGGTATCTCCATTTGACAGTCATGACCGAGGAGGCGGTGTGGCAAACGGGTGCTCAATTTTTCTCTATAGGTCGGGGCTAGGAGTGGCGCAGAAGACGGGTAGAGCATGGGAGCTTTCCCTAATAACAGGCAGGTGAGGCTGTTCCCTGTAACACTCTAGACGGTTACCCGCAAATCTGGTCTGACTTTTGCATCAAAGCATTGTGATGGTGAGCGTCTCAACATGCGATTGGGTGTACATCGGCAAGTGCCCCCGACAGTAGAAGGTGACTTGTGTTGAAATCTATTGCATTGATTGAATCACGAGCAAGATGGTTGACGACGCAGGAGAAAAGCTGCTATGCATGACCCACATTAACACGCTACCTTGCGTTATTTTTTACTTGTAAACAGGGGCTTCGCAGCAGTGGTGTAGGGCAGCGCTTATGTTGCTGGATCGACCTTTTGTTCAAACATGGGTGCATGAGGTGACAAAGTGCTGGCTGACGGTACGATCTTCGGCCAACGGCAGCGTTAGAAATAGTTGTCCGATCAGCCAATGTTTCTGGTAGGAGCTGACAGGCACGATGAGCTAACAGCGACATTGGTAATACTTCTTAAAAGCCAATGTTTCTGGTAGGATCTGATAGGCATGCTGGGCTAGGGGTAACGTTGATAATAGTTGTTTCTCCTGCCAATGCTTCTAGTAGTAGCCGACACACATGGTGGACTAAAGGCAATGTTGGTAACGTTTCTTCTGTAAAGAATGCTTATGGTAGGAGCTGAGAGATGTGGTGGGCTAACAGTAACATTATATAGTTGTCTCTTCTGCCAATTCTTCTAATAGTGCCTGACAGGCATGGTGGGCTAACAACGACATTAGTAATAGTTCCTCTTCAGTCAATGCTTCTGCAATGCTTCTGGCAGGAGCTCAGAAACATGGTGGGCTTACGGCAATGTTGATAATAGTTGTCTCTTCTGCTAATGCTTCTAGAAAAAGCGGGCAGTCATGCTGGGCTAATAGTGACATTTTTAATAGTTCCTCTTCAGGCAATGCGTCTAGTAGGAGCTGAGAGGCATGGTGAGCTAACGGTAACATTATAATAGTTGTCTCTTCTGCCAATGCTTCTAGTAGGAGCTGACATGCATAGTGGGCTAACGGCGACGTTGGTAATAGCTCCTCTTCAGGTAATGCTTCTGGTACGAGCTGACAGGCATGGTGGGCTGATGATAACGTTGATAATAGTTGTTTTTTTGGAATGGTTGTGGTAGGAGCTGACAGGCATGATGGGCTAACCGCGACATTGGTAATAGTTCCTCTTCAGGCAATTCTTCTGGTTGGAGCTGAAAGGCATGGTGAGGCTAACGACGATGTTGGTAATAGTTCCTCTTCAGGCAATACCTCTGGTAAGAGCTGAGAGGTATGGTGGGCTAACGGCAACATTGGTAATAATTCCACTTCAGGCAATGCTTCTGTTAAGAGCTGACCGGCATGGTGGGCTGACGGCAACGTTGTTAGTAGTTCCTCTTCAGGCAATGTTTCTGGTAGTAGCGGGGACGCATGGTTTGCTAACAGCAACATTGGTAATAGCTCCTATTCAGGCAATGCTTCTAGTAGGAGGAAATAGGCATGGTGGTCTAACAGTGATGTTGGTAATAGTTCCTCTTCAGGCAATGCTTCTGGTAGGAGCTGATCGGCAAAGTGGGCTAACAACGACGCTGTTCATAGTTTCTCTTCAGGCAATGCTTTTGGTAGAAGCTGACAGGCATGGTGGCCTAACTGCGATGTTGGTAATAGTTCATCTTCAGGCATTGCTTCCAGTAGGAGCTGACTGGCAAGGTGGCCTAACGACAATGCTGGTAATAGTTCCCTTTCAGCAATGCTTCTGGTAGAAGCTAAGGGGCACGCCCTGCCATGGTGGTCTAGTGGCTAAGGTACTCAGCTGCTGACCCGCAGGTCACGGGATTAAATCCCGGCTGCGGCGGCTGCGTTTCCGATGGAGGCAGAAATGTTGTAGGCCCGTGTGCTCAGATTCGGGTGCACGTTAATGAGCCCCAGGTGGTCGAGATTTACGGAGCCCTCCACTAAGGTGTCTCTCATAATCCTATGGTGGTTTTGGGACGAAGCGCACAAATCAATCATGTTGAAAGGCATAGTGGCCTAACAGTAACGTTGGTAATAGTTCCACTTCAGGCAATGCTTATGGTAAGAGCTGACAAGCTTGGTGGGCTGACGGCAATATTATTAATACTTCCTCTTCTGGCAATGTGTCTGGGAGGAGCTGAACGGCATAGTGGGCTAACAGCGACATTGGTAATAGTTCATCTTCAAGTAATGCTTCTGGTAGGAGCTGACCGGCAAGGTGGGCTAACAATGACGTTGGTAATGGTTTTTCTTCAGCAATGCTTCTGGTAGGAGCTGGGAGGCATGGTGGGCTAAGGGTGACATTGTTAATAGTTCCTCTTCAGGCAATGTTTCTGGTAGAAGCAGACTGGCATGGTGGGCTAACGGTGACATTGGTATTAGTTCCTATTACCAATGGGCACGTCTGCTGGTCATCTTGTAGCACCATGTTCAAGCCGCTTCTTTTGTGTGAGCAGATATTCCTGTGCAGTGCAACAGCAATGGCCAGCGCACATCAAGATGCGACCAACTTTGTTATTGAAGAACGTGATGCTACTTTCGCGCAAGTGTCAGCCATCATCGACGAAGGTTGACAACGCTGCTTGCAGCGTCATCAACATAAATTCAAGTGAATAAAAGACTCCCCCCATCCCCGGATTCCTTCAGTGGGCAGCTCGGCTGGTCATCTTGTAGCATCATGTTCAAGCCGCTTCTTTTCTTTGTGCAGGTTAATAACGAAGTATCATCTGTTAAAACTAGCGATCGTTATCTCTTCCAGCTGATGTACTCACGTAGCTTGTATACTTTGTATTGTAATGTTAAGCAAGTGTTTTTGTCCCTACTGTTGCTAGACGAGGACGTTGAATCCAATCCAGGACCCTCCACTGCGGAATTGTTGTCACAGTTGATTGAAGGTCAAAACAACATCCAAAAAAGGCTTGGTGATATCGAGCTGAAATTAAAAACTGTGGAGGAAACTTCTCAGATAATTAAAGGATTCAGCAAAAAACAGCCTGGAAAATACGGTTCAAGACTTAGAACGTGAGCTCGTTGATTTAGAGAACAGAAGCAGGTGTAACAACCTTGTTGTGTTCGGCATACTGGAAAAGAATGATGATGCCTCTGACGACCTCATGGATAGCGTAGTTTACGATGTGTTCAGGCATGCTTTAGACGTGAACGTAAACTCAGTCGAGCTAATTCATAGGCTAGGGCGAAGGCAGCATGGTAAAAACCGTCCAGTGATCGTGCGTGAAGTTTTTCGACCACAGGGAAAAAGTTAACGTTCGCAAAGGTTGCTTCAAATTAAAAGAGAAGGGAATCTCAGCCTCGGAGGATTTCTCTGCAAGCACTCGGCTCGTCAGGAAGTTTCTTTGGAACAGCACTTCAGATATTAGGAAATCGGGCACAAAGGTGAAACTTGTACATGGCAAAATTAAGATTGACAATCGATTGCTAACATTAGATGAAGTTCAGCATGGAATGGTCTCTGTGAGCAGACCGCTTACCAGAGGAACTCGTAACAAATGAAACGACAAGAACGGGGGACTTTTCCGATGCCTAAATATTAACGCCCGTAGTATTATTCTACGCGACGATTTATACAGTGTTGGGTTAATATATCACCCTCATCTTTTGACAATTCCTGAAACCTGGCTTCACACTGACATTACTGACGACGAGATCATGCCCCAAGGTTGCCGCATCTATCGCAAAGATAGGAGTAGTCGAGGCGGCGGAGTTGCAATCATATTTAAGGGAACCTTACAAGTTGAAAGATTAGCCGATATACCAGATCTTGAGTGCGTAATCGTGAAAGTAGACACAGGCAATCTTAACTTCATAGTCGGCGCTTTTTGCCGCCCCCAGGCACAGACGAAGCATTCTTTGATAAGCTTAATGAATTTTTTTGCATGGTCCACGGTGACCCAGTAATATAATAGTTGGCGGTGATTTTTACATTCCTTCAGTTATATGGGATACTGATTTTCCTGTACCGTCTTCAGATGCAGTGAAACGTTTAGCCGATATAGTTCTTTTTTATGATTTAACTCAACTAGTTAAGCAACCAACCCGCGTACAGCATGCTGCGTCGTGTAGCGACACCAATGTGCTTGATGGAATATCCGATCACAAATTGGTTTACATGAGCGTTAATCTTAATGACGTTCAAAAAGGCAAAAGGGAAGAACGCTTGGTGTCTGTCTTCCCGCGTGCAAAAGATGTAGAAAGACTGGACACATTAGACTTACATTTTTCTCGATTCACTTTACTTTCTGAATTTAGTACTTGTACTGTTAACAACTTTTGGTGTTTCTTCAAAAACCTTGTGTTGCAGTGCGTTCATGATTTTGTGCCAGAAAAAGTGAAAATAATAAAAAATGTTAGCCCATGGATTACTATGCCAGTTGTTCGTTTTGGGCAAAAGGCAAAGATGATAAGAAAACAACATCGTTAGAACCCCACTCCGTCGACCATGCATAAACTCGCCAACATTCGCAAAGAATTAAAAGACAGTATCAAGAAAGCAAAAGATCAGTACTATAACGTCACTTTAGAAAACTTCTTGCTGTCATCCCCAGCGAAGTTCCGGCAGCATTTTGCCCCACAAAAGAAGCGTTTTCATAATATATGTGTAAATGGGGCTATTGTAACTAACAAAAAAACTATCGCAGAATCATTTAACACGTTATTTTGTTCAGTGTTTACTGATGACGATAAGAGAAGGCCATGTTCAAAAACATTTCATGATATCCCACCAATAAGTGAAGGAATCTTATCTCTGCTTTTTAACATAAATCCCAAAAAGACGCCTGGTATTGATAGCATACCTAACTCGTTCCTTGTGAGGTATGCTGAATGGTGCTCGAAGTTTTTATGCATTATTTTTCAGAAGTCACTGTCACAGCGCGCACTTCCAGATGACTGAAAATTCAGCAAAATTATCCCGATACCCAAATCGTAAAAGATGTCGCGACCAACATTGTGGTCACGACATTAGTGTAAAAAAAAGCTCATGAACAAATCTACTCATAATAATTATGATGAGTAGTTTTGTTCATGAGCTCTTGTGGGTTTACCTTCCCAAAACCACCCAAACTTCCTAATACTGATGTTGTCCAATGTACACCTAAATCTAAGTGCACAGGTATCATCTTCTCCTCCATTGTAATTGCGGTTGCTGTGGCCGTAATTCGATACCTTTATCTGTGGGTCAGCAGTCAAGCACCATAACCGCAAAACCGCCATAACGTGTAGCAAAACTACTACTATAAGAGGCGCGCACGTTATGTTCTGGCAACAAAACGTTTACATAAGATACTCGATGTCTGATTGGTACACACGTAGATCAATGAAAAGAATATTGGTAATTCTCGCCTCAATCGAATCCTAATAAATTCACGTCAAAAAGCTTGCAATGTTTTATTTATAAAATCCATACCTGTGTCACTGGAGAAAACTTCTGGAGTGCGCAAGAGGGCAATATAACTGAGTGAAAGAAGACAAGAAGCATCGCCGATAAAATCCAACCATTGATTTAGCCAACATTGCTTCAAGAGCGGTAACAACACATAAAAAAGGAATAATACTAGTTGTGAAAGCCGTCAGCTGAGGATTCTTACACACGACCATCCCAGCACACAGCAGAGTAACAGTAAGTTTGGTCTAATGTTACCAGCAAAACTCGTCAGCTAAACCGATATCAGCGAAAGTATGGCGGAACAGCAGCAAACTTGGCCCCGTGTTGCCAGGGAAAGCCACCTGCTAGGTCAATGTCGGGACTGCGAGACAGCGGCAAACCCGGCCCATTGTTGCCGGTGAAACCCATCGGCAAAGGCAATATTAGCGAAAGTAGGGCCATTGGCTCATCTATTTTATCAATGCCAGCCAGATGCACCCGATCCTCCTGTTCACCAACTCCCCCCTAACCCATTACTCCTCTCGTCCATCACCTAGCTTCGCCTCTGCTTTGCGGTCATGGGAAAGAGAGCCCTTCATGCAGCATCTTAGAACAAGAATAATATAAAGTAATTTTTTGTTCAGTTGTGTACAGATACGTTGGGGGGTGTCTTTCATTCCTCGTTATCACAATGTTGGCAGTCACGCTGCCTCCGTAATGATACGGTGTTTTCAGATAGCATGTCACCGTTCGTGACTCTAAGCGGGCAATCAATTGGGCGCGTCGCAGTGACGTCGCTTCATAACCAGTACTGTGAGGTGGCAGTGGCATTGCTTCCAACCACAAAGAAGGAGCGCAAAGAAACAAATCTGGCAGACGTGTGATATTGGGGAGGAACACATATGTATGACATTTCCGTCGAAAAGCGCTCGGAAGCGTGGGTCATGCAAGCAGCTGTATTCCTCTGATGGTGTTGCATTACGACCCCTCTCTCAATTAAGGTGGACCGACGGCTCCCGTTCAAGAGCGCGTGTTTACACTGGCATTGAATGAAATAAAGGAGGTGTTAATGCTGTGGCAAACTCGGCCCAATGTTGCCAGTGAAAACCCAACATCCGCTGAAGGGCAGCTAAGCCAGCCCAATTATTCCGGCGAAAGTCGATAGCTCTCCCGATACTGGTGCCACGCCAGCAACGCCGACCCTACTTTGGGCCACACAAGGCCACCTTAATACCGATATTGGCCCGACGTTGTGTGCTGCTTGGGTTGACAGCCATGCTTGTACTAGTTCCTCTTCAGGCAATGCTTTTGGTAGGAGCTGACAAGCATGGTAGCATAACGGCGACATTGGTAATAGTTCCTTCTTGGGCAATGCTTCTGGTAGGAGCTGAGAGGCATGGTGGGCTAATGGCAACTTTGTTAATAGTTCCTCTTCAGGCAATGTTTTTGGCAGGAGCTGAGAGGCATACTGGGCTAACGGCAACGTTGGTATTAGTTTCTATTCAGGCAATGCTTCTAATAGGAGCAGAGAGGCATGTTGGGTTAACGGCAATATATATCGCTTACAGTTGTCTCTTCAGGCAATGGTTCTGGTAGGAGCTGACAGGCATCTTGGGCTAAGGGTAATGTTGGTAATAGTTCTTATTCAGGCAATGCTTCTAGTAGGAGCAGAGAGGCATGGTGGGCTAATGGTAACATGTATTGCTAACAGTTGTCTCTTCTGGCAATGCTTCTGGTAGGAGCTGACAGGCATGGTAGGCTAATGGCAATATTGGTAATACAGTCGAATCTTGATAATTCGAACTCAAAGGGGCCCGAAAGTTTGTTCGAATTAAAAGAAGTTCAAATTAGTGAAAGCTAAATAAACGGAGGGCTCTCCGTACAGTGGTGCATGAGCATTGAGCTGACACACGAGGGGGAAGTTTCAGAAGACTTACATTTATTCACAAATTGCAGGACATCCGTTATTAACTGAAGTAATCAGTGATGCACGTCTGCACATGTTTGCCTTGCAGCGAGTCAATTTCGCACGCAGCTTGCAAAGCATTTTTACTTTGGCTTCAGCATTCTCCTGGCAAGAGAAGTTGCGCGCGGAAATGTGCCCTTGTCAGATGCACGTCTGCACACGTTTGCCTTGCAGCGAGTCAATTTCGCACGCAGCTTGCAAACCATTTTTACTTTGGCTTCAGCATTCTCCTGGCAAGAGAAGTTGCGAACGGAAATGTGCCCTTGTCAGATAGGAAGGAGATGCGCCGTGAAGCGCTTTGTCCCAGAGTCTCGCATAACTCATCAACCTATCATCATCCGTACATCTGTCCCGGCTCTTCCTCCCCCCCTTCCCGGCGCCGACACTTTCTGAAGACGTCGACAACAACGACTGCGTAGCGAAAAGCCACAGCATGGCCAGTATTAAGACAGGGCACGGCGCTAAACACAGCGCCAGAGAACACAGGCACGGCGCTGAAGCATCAGCCGCCAAGAAGTAAGCAGCAGCCGGTAGCCAAGCAGAAACACTTTTTATATACACAAGCATCACTATATATTCACATGTACAACGTCCCCTAGGGGCCAGCCAACCAGTTCTGAAACTGGAACTGAAACCACGACACCACATCATCCCCCTCTGAAATGAAGATGAAGTGGGGTCCTCCACGCAATCAATGCCACACACTGCACGTAGCACAAAGTAGCTCAACGTAGCAATAGCACAACGTAGCACGTAGCACACACTGCAAGTAGCAGTACAAAGGATACGAATGTACGGCACACTATAAAAGCAAGCAAGCTACATGAAAGCAAGGCACAGCGCACAACATACAGCCCATCATCCCCTCCCCCGAGAGAGAATGTCCACATAGTTGCTCTCCTGTTTGTGTGTACGGCGCTGATGCCTGTACCAGTGCAATTTCCACAGGAGGTAGCTGGTATGTTGCTGCCCACAGCAGTCCGGTGGACCAACACAATAGGCCCATGGCTCTGCATCCAGGGTACCTTCGGCATAGTCGGGGCCGGAACAGGCAGGTAACGACCCTCCGATGATGCATGGCTTGGCGCCACCAATGTAGAACCGTGCCGAGAGCAGGAACGGGCACGGGAGGCGTAGACCGGACCAGCGGAGGAACTTTGGCAGCACGTAGAATAGGAACTGACTCTGGAATCATGGCGGGAACGCTTGGTGGATGCACCTCTGGTGGACGGCAAACAGAAACAGTATCTCGGAGATTATCCCCAGTCTGAAGAAGTACAGCCGTGTCAGGAGAAGCAGCATGCAGAACGAGAGCAGGCACAAGCGAAGGATGGACAACTAATGCAGGAAAAGTATGGTCAGCAGCGGCAGGCCCGTCCGGAACAGCCATCCTCACAACAGCACTCTCATTCGAAGCATGTGCAGTCAGGATATGCTCAACTGCATGACACAAGGCAGCAGCAGGCGCCTCAGGAGCATGGCCAGCTTGGACACTAACTTGCAGGACAGTAGCTGTATTGGTCACTGTCGATGTGCCTTGATGACCAGTCGACTCCGTAGTAGTGCGGCAGACCCGCGTGAAGTGTCCACGACATCCGCACTGCAAACACATCTGGCTCCTGGCAAAGCAAGCGGCGGAATCAGCCCAATGCCACATCGAGCCACAGCAGTAACAGGCACCCATGCGAGCCGGCGGCGAAGCTGGAGAGGAGGTGTCAGCAGCAGCGGAGGGGGAGACGGTGCACGCAGGAGAAGTCCTGCCGGCGCCATCTTGCGGCAAAGCTTCGGGAGGACGGCGACCATTTGGCCTGGCATCTCGAATAATTCGGCGAGCTGAGCCGCCATCTTATAACTGTTGTAAGAGTTCCTCGATGTGAGGTAGAGGTAACCTGTTCACCACAATAAACTTGTTCGGCTCAAGGAGATCGACGCACAGTCGGATGGAATTGTCCTTCTTGCGAACGATTAACAAGGGAGACACCCAGTCCGAAGCATCCTTCCTCTCAGTGATGCCAATGTACTCTAGTCGTTGCAGCTCGTCTGCAACTTGTTGCCTCAGCAAGACGGAGAGACGACGACGTTTGGCCGCCACGGCTGCACACGAGGTCGACGCTTGACAAGGTGAATGAAATTCCGGACGGTGCGGATGTCCAATGAAAACAGGTGGTGATACTCTGGTGGCGCATTCCCCGAAACCGCCGAGGAGTTGACGAGAGAACAAGTCAAGGTCTCACCTCTGATAAATATTTTCAGAGCTCGGATGGCATCAAATCCCAGCAGCGAGGTGCCTCTTTTCCATGATATAGAAAGGAATCGTGGCGCAGTTGCTGTTGTATGAAACTGCTGTTTTGAAACAGCCATGAATATTTATGGCTTGCTCTGAATAATTCTGTAGAAGAAGGTGCAAAGGTAGCTACTTGATATGCGAAAAGTTTCTTTTATAATCTTGAATGTTGAGTAATGACACAGCTGCTCCAGTGTTGACGAACATGTTTAAAGTGAATCCATTGATCCGTATGGGAAGAAGGAGAAGTCCAATAGTGGTGGCCGTTTCGTCCACTTGCAGGACAGTAACTGTACTGATCACCGTCAATGTGCCTTGATGATCGGTCGACTCCATAGTAGTGCAGCAGACCTGCGCGATGTGTCCACGACGTCCACACCGTGAACATGTCTGGTACCTGGCAGGGCAAGCAGCGAAGTTGGCCCAATGCCGAGGTGCAGCGGTAACAGGCACCCGCGTGAGCTGGCGGCGAAGCTGGAGAGGAGGTGTCCGCAACAGCGGAGGGTGAGGAGGTGCAGGCAGAAGAAGTCCCGCCGGCGCCATATTTCACTGAAGCTTAAGGAGGACGGACGCCATTTGGCCTGGCATATTGAATCGCTCAAAGAGCTGAGCTGCCATCTTGAATTAAACGTGACGACATGGTGTCGACTTGCGCTCCAGAGCATCGCGCGGCCAACCTGCTCCTTCTCTCTCGCTATGTCGAGCACCTTCTGTAGAAGTCCTTGCCCATCTTGAAAAAAATTCTTCCAATGTGCGGTGACGCGATGCCAGAGACAATCTGGTCGAAAGCGAGGATATTGCCCGCTGCGCTTAATTCACAAAGCTTGGCTATTGGCGTACTTCCTGAATAAATTTGACCGGCGACTGGTTTGGTCCCTAATGCAGCGCTTTGAAGTAGGCACGCAGACACCACGCCGCGTCCGGTTGCGGATCAAATAGTTCATTAAGCAGCCCAAGAGCTGTGTCGTAAACACTCAGTGTCGTCTCCTTAGTTGGCCGGTTGGCTCCTGGCTGTTGATCATCTTTGGCGGCAAGCAAGTAGGTGTTGAGTCCCTCGACGCCCTAGGCGCCGGGATATCCGTATTTATGATTGCCGAAGAGACAGTTGAGAAGACAGTTCAGAAGAGACGCGCATGTCGTTAGCCCTCGTGATTGGACTGGCACGCAAAGTGTAGAAGAGTAGAAATGGATGCAGGAAATACAGTACCAATGAGAGAGCTTTCACGGGTGCTGAGTCGACAGCATGAGGAAGAAGGCTGGATGCCCACTTTATTGCCCGATGCTCCTGGATTGCAGATCCTCATCACCGAAATGTTTTATCCTGTGGCGGACTTGCCGCACGGAGAAAACAGGGCATGGCGCTGAAGCACCGGCCGACAAGAAGTACGCAGCAGCCGGTACCCAAGCAGGAACTCCTTTTATGTATGCAAGCATCACTATATTGCAAAGGGCGGCATGATGCACTTGTACCGCTGTCACTCCGCCGAGCAGGTATCTGCAGGTGACTGTGCTAAGGTTGCTTGCGACGAGTCAAAATGGCCCGCTCATCGCCACTGGCCATCTCACCATCGCTGTTTTCTGATGTTTATTCAATAAGGCTCTGCTGCAAACGCGTGGAAGTTATTTTCACTAATCGCCGCCGTTACCGAAAGAAGGAAAACATTTGGCGGCACTTCGTGATGTCGGCGGGCTGAGCGTAGCTGTGAAGTATTAGGCGATAAAATGTCATCTCTTCTTTCTTGATTTTATGGCTTTTTGTGTTCAAAGGCGTTGTTGGTTAATAGTCGGCGGTCATAGATGCCAAGGACGGTGTCAGAGAAGTTCAAAATTAGGTATTGCGTGACATGAACAGACGACGAAGGTAAATGACACGTCCAGATATAATCATGACATGCGTGTAATGTAAAACATGACTACATGCTATGCTCATAGTGCGCTCGCGGCCGTTTCGTTAGCTCACATATACCAAATTTGGTATTACATGACGTGAATGGTTAATGAAGGTAAATGATTGGTGGAAACATGATAATCATGACATGCATGTCATATAAGAGCATGACTACATAACAAGACAATAGTTATAGCGTGAGAACAGAATGACGACAAAGAGACAGGAAGGACACGAGTGCTCGTGTACTTCCTGTCTCTTTGTCATTGTTCCGGTCACGCGCTCTAACTATCGTCATGTCATGCCACTACATACCAAGCTCATGATGTGTTCATGTACAGTCGTTTCTCTAGCTTTATGTATACTAAATTGGGTATTGCGTGACGTGAATGAAGGATGAAGGTAAATGACACGTCCAATCATCATCTTCATCATAATGTGCGTGTCTTGTAAAAGATGACTACATGACACGATCATAGCGCCCTTGCGGTTGTTTCGCTAGTTTCACATATACCAAATTTAGTATTCCGTTAGGTGAATAGCTGAAGGTAAATGATACCTTCATACGTGATAACCATGACATGCATGTCATGTAAAACATGATTGCATGTTATGCTCATAGCCTGCTTGTGGCCATTGCATAACATGAATGGACAACGAACACAAATGCCAGGTGCAAACATCATAATTATGGCATAGAAGTCATGTATGGCATAATTTACGTGCCTACCACTGCTGGTGCTGATATTGGAAATGTTTGTGGTACCGTCATTGCAGGACTAGAACAACAAGCTTCTATTTTATCTTTTTACGTAAGTGCGCATAACATTTGTACTTCAGTTTACTGTGTACTTCGTCCGTCTGCCTCATAAGGTTGTGCTGATTTTAAAGTGACATTAACTTTCCTCATTCGTGCTTCACATATCATCGATTTCCGCTGTACGTGGGATCTGCCAATTTTATTCTTGTTTTTCTCACTTCCCTTCGGCCAGTGACAAAACGCCTGAAAAGTGAGCAACCTCGCACGGCGAGCTTTTTCTGTAATGATTAGAAGCTCCTCTGTTGGGCTGAGGTGAATGCCCACTAGGTTTTCGCATTTAGAAGAGCGTTCATAGGGCAGGTCATTTCTGCATGCGGGGGAAAAACTTAATCAAGCAGTTTGCATAAATCTTTTCAGTTCCTGAGTGTTTGAAAAGGGTCTCATTTCATTATACCTTGTACTTTTGATGGGTCAGCATAGATTTTTTTTGTTATCAACAATATGCCCAACAACTTTACCCTTTGTACATTGAATTTGCATTTCTGGTGGTTCAATATGACACCATGTTTCTGTAATCTTTGCAGAACCGTTTTGAGATGGGTATTGCACTTTGCTTGCATCATGCCATACATCAGCATGTCCTTCGTGTTACACACAACGCCTTCTAGATTGTTCAGAAACTGTGGCATCTTCCTATGTAAGAACTATGGTCCAGAACTGATTTCAAAAAAGTAATCTCTTAAGTACCTGGCAAATGGCAGTATAAATGTGGTCATGCTTCAAGACTCCTCCGGCAGCTCGAACTGCAAAAATCCTGAATTGGCATCATCTTTGGAAAATGTTGAGGTTCAGCAGGTTGCGCCAGCACATGTTTACTCACAGGCAGAGGGTGAACCTCAACAAACTTGTTTAGCCTGGTCGGGTACACGCATTTGTGCACATCTCCATTAGGCCGTTGAACAATGGCCATTACAGAACAGCACTGTGTTTGCTCCTCAACTGGCTCAATGACTCGGAACTCAACCTTCTCTTCCAGTTTTGTGTTTGCTGGCGACATTGAAAGTATGAGAACTTTTCGAGGAGTGGTAAAAGTACCGGTACAGCATCTTCTTTAGGGTATAAGGCCTAGTGGAAAAAGCAAACTTTTTCTCAATATGTCGTTTTCCAGTATTTGGTTGTGTTAAATCCCCAATTTATTGCCCCTCATATTGCTAAATAAAGTTTCTGTCTGTGTAGTTTCTTCCCAAAGGTACAAGCAAAAATGTTTGACCACTCACCACATATGAAACCGATACTGAAAGTGCTAATTGTGTGTCATTCATAAGATTAGCTTGATATGTAGTACTTTGTTGGTGATTTGGCACCTATATTAAGAGCGAACATATAACAATACTCTAACGATGCTGTCAACACATCATTTTTAGTCAGAAAATTCATAACCTTCTCACCAGGTGAACGTGTAATGTAATATAGATGTGCTTTTCACGTTCAAGGGCACTTATGCGAGCATGTAAACTACCACATTTACTTTGGATGATGATGTGCATGATTTAAATAATGGCAACAAAACCACATTTGATGTTTTTAAGCAAATTAGGATCAAGCTTGACCACTACACTGGAAAAGTGTGCCTCACAAATGATCAGCACTGTAGCGTCAAAGCACCTCGTCATGTCACTGTTGCTGCAAAATGAGCCTGAAAAAAATTTGAGTTGCCGCTAATTGGCACACAATAGTATAGTCTACGATAAAACTGCGACAAATATTGAGAGCTTTAGCCCTCCCAATTGCCTTGTGTAAGCGCTGCACCTGTTTTGATTATTTTTTTTCGTCGATTTTTTCATAACATATATTTGTGACATTTTTCCTATGCAAACAGTCTTAGCTCTTTTGCTAATTAACTATTTTCAATAATACTTTGCATACTTTCTTATCACAATAAAAGGCATGCAATGAACCTAATTGAGCAAAATTATGCCACAAGATTTATAATTGCTGCCTGTTACATGAAGGTGTTCATCAGATCTATTTATCAGATCATCAGATCTGATGAAAAGAGATCTATTCATCAGATCTCTTTTTTTTTTTTTTGCTCATTGCACAGGCCAAAACACTTTATATGCAGTGAAAAATCTTTAACGAGCGCAACTTGAGTTAGAAGGGTTCACGCAAGGCATACCTTAAAAATGAAAAATTAACACAAAATATCAGTTGCTTTATAATTCTCAAATGTGCCTTAAAAGGTGTGATTTATATTGCAGACAAGTAGTCTCTAGTAATTATAACTTCTTTAAAAAATTCACAGCTTTGCCGCAAAGGCGAAGCAATGAAGGCGATAGGAACAAATTGGAAGGTCATGCGCAGGATGGCAAGCAGATCAAAATCTTCCCCACATTTTTCACGCACAAAGGACGCACAAAACGTACTCACAGGTGCAAATTAACGTGAATAAGGGTCTCTGTTCTTACTTCGCTGTGTCTGAAAAGTGCGCCCTTTTTGCAAATGAAGGCTGTGCATTGAGTGCAGTTACCTTTATGCACCCAGTAAAATAACAACGTTCAATTGCACGTAAACAAATTTGTTTTGCTGGTTGCAGTAACTGGTTCTAAGTTATCAAAGTGTGTATTTTTCTGGTGTATTGTTTCCAGTGCTCTTAAGTTTGTGTACAACAAGTGTTGTATTGTCTTTTTACTAGTGGTTATATTTTGGAATAAATGTTCGCGTGTGATTGCACGTAAACGAATTTTGTTTTGCTGGGTGCAGTAACTGGTTCGAAGTTTCCTAAGTGTGTATTTTTCTGGTGTATTGTTCCTAGTGCTCTTGTGTTTGTGTACAACTAGTGTTGTATTGTCTTCTAGACAAGAACTGTCTTCTATGCCATCTTTAAGTATGTACCGATTACTCAGGGTTTGTATACAATTGACGCCATTTTTTCAAAATGTACCTTATGAGTTTTGCCTCGAGACCCCTACAGGCATTTCTGCCTCCAGCCACTCTTAGACGTTCTGACAAATATGCCTCCGTACAAACATGAAACTGAAAACTGTATTGTGTATCTAAGAATTGATGCCCTTCTGCTTTGGTCTCGTATGAGACTGGTAGTATCGAAAATAAATAAATAAATAAAACAGAATAGTTCCGATGAAACTCAAAGGCTAGCCAAAACGGTTCTCTGGACTGCAAGATAAGGGCGCGTGATCGAGCGTACACCCTCTTATTCTCTATGCGGGCCAAAGTAGGCGTGAGAGATGAGAGCTGATAATGCTGAAAACACGATAGTTTCCCCCCGAGATGTCCGCAACAGAGGTAAGTGATAGATATGAATAGCTTGCCGTTTGAACATTGAAGGAGGTACCTCTCAGTGGCTCTGTGGTTAACGCCTCGCATCGACGACGTGGAAGTCCCACATTCGATTCCGCACTCCAAAGTCTTTTTTCTGGGCTTTTTTTCTTTCTTGCATTTTCATATATATATAGATACGTATACATATACGGTGCAGACATGACGCCAACGCCGGCGGGGAAATCTAGCTGGGAGTGTCCAGATAATTGCTATCGCACTAAATATTTTCTGTAATTTGGCCTCATACCTTAAAGCTTGATTTAACCTACACTGGTAAAGAGTTGGGGAAGCTCTGGGTTGACAGCTTTACTTTTCTGACTGATAACTTGATCAAGGCGTCTTTGACAAGAGTGGCACCTGAAGACCGTCCACAATGTATATCGCTATACCGCGAACTCAGAATGACAGCAGAGGACGAGAACATGTGCGCCAACTGAGTTTATTGCTCAGAGCAGGAAAACATACAAAAAGACCGTGTGAAAGCAAAAAAAAATATTTTAAAAATTAAAAAAACAATGGAAGAAGTCTAAGGAAAGAAAGACTAAAAGACTATAGTCGGTGACAAGCTAAGAATAAAAAGTGAAGTGTACCACTGTCCATTTGCATTATGTACGTGTAACTGCAGTTGCTCATTACTATGACGTAAGACGTAAGAGTCACGATGAACCTATGAAAATTCAGCATTGCGCCATTCGTAACGAGAGGCGATGTGCCGCTGCACAGTTTTCTGTGGTGTTTTCTTCATCAAGAAGTGTGCTCAGATTTGCGTGCTCGTTAAAGAACCCCAGGTGGTCTAAATTTCCAGAGTCATCCACTACGGAGTCTCTCATAATCATATAGTGGTTTTGGGACGTTAAACCCCACATATCAATCAAGTCATTTCTTTGTCAAGAAGCTATTTCGTCCAATCTTCCTCGGCATCATCCTCATTGGCCGTCGTTCGATGCTGGCGTTTATGATTTTGCAGCGTTTCAACTGAACCGAAGCAGCAGAGCTTCATCACGTTTTGTCCGTTTGGCAGCGTGAAGCAGCAACACGGCGTTTATTCTCTGCGTCGCCAGGATGACCACTTTCGACGATTGTCGTCGTGCTCATTCGTGTGCAGTAAGGTGAAGGTGAAGTCTGAATGTGAGCGTGTGTGTTATGTAGAATGTACGCGTCTGTAATTTACCGCTTGCAAAAGGTGTGACATCAGCGTTGCTGCGCGTGTCGCAACGTAGGAATCTTGGTGATCATTTGCGATATGCGCTGTGTGGTGCACTCATATGTGTGTTGTGAGTGCGGGCGAGGTGTGAGAAAAAAGCAACCGACAGGGCATGCCAGCGTCACACAGTACGAGAGTAAACAAACCAGGTGGGAAAAATATGCATCGGTGTATGCAATAAAAAGTGAATTGTGGTCATCGTGTGTAATTATTTTTACGTGTAACAATTGGTGCAGCTGCGTCATTTTAACGGAATCTATCGCCACCGGCTCATAATTACATGCCAGATTGAAGTGTTCATTGCCGAAGCACTTGTCTCATGCTCAAAGTACAAATGCTTTGCATGAAAAACACCGTGCGAGGTTCTTCAAACCGGGAAATGATGCGAGCTATATAATATCGCTGCATCGATCAGTATCGATGCAGTGATCGAGATAAATCAGGATCAGTTACATTGATCGTGATCGTCACTGAAAAGACACCGCTGAAAGTATTGTTGAGTGAAAAAAAAAGAGAAACATTTCGTTTTTTAAAACATTGTATCATCCTTAATGATATCATATTAGGAAGTCCTACTTTTTCACATTTTTTTTTTTCATTTTGCCTGAATTGCGTGCTTGTATTACACATGGAGGTAACTTGCTTATATTAAATTAGAGTCCCATGAAAGAAAAGATGGATAAATAGAACTGTCTTGTGAGGCAAAGTTCGGCACGCAATTCACTCGCATTCGCCGGAGAGAAAAAACCTCCTTGCCTGCACAGATACACCTTTTCACCGACACATTCAATAAAGGTAGTGGCCCCTGTGACAGCAAAACTGGGCCCCGCCTTGAAAATGTTTAATATTCAAGGGCTGGTGTGTTCATGTCAAATCATCGAGTGCAAGTGGTCAGACGAAGAATATAAAAAATCACCTACAGATTTTAGTCACTGTCATTTAGCTGTATACACCACCTTGGCATGAACTTAACGAGAATGTATGCAATGGCTCCCACTGTTAAACACAATGTGCGCTACGCGCTTTTATTTTGTTGAAAGAAGTCGTGAAATAAATCATTGGCATTTACCTGAAACACGATGACAAGCACCGAAATTCTAGATGCACATTCGGTATTTACGGCACCACAAGAACCAAAATTCACGAAGTCAATTCCAGATCACTTATTTATTCTTTATTTTGAGTCATAGTAGTAATAGTTACAGCAGATAGCAAAGAAACCTGGTAGCGAAAGTTTCAAAAAACACATGAAAATTGCAAACAACCTTTTGAAATTGCATTTAGGCCCCAGTGTCATTTTTTGAAAGTGCAGAAAGAATATTTTATTTCATAACTTCACTTTAACTGGGACACTGTTTGTTTTAGTACCACTGTAGGTACCGCAGAGAAACGCCGTCTTCGAGAGATCTTGCACTGCTTCTTTGTGGACTTTGAGATAAGTGCAGTGGGTGGTGCGATATAAACAATAGATATATTGCAAAGCTGACGCGGAAGTCCGCACCTTCTCAAGTTTTTTTTTTTTTGAGCTTCGGATTCTGTATTTCAATACCAATCAAGTATTGTAAGGTAATGGTTGTATGCGTGAAAATTATGGCCACTGTTTGGGAACTGGTTCCTTTGTAGTGCGGTGGCATGGAAAATAAAGAAGGACAATGAGGCTTAGTGGGTGGAGCTTATATGTGTTCTTAGGTTGCCACCGACTACAGCTGTGCACACCGATACTTTCAAGGAACCTTAATTCCTTCTCGGATAGAGACAATTGCCAACGCATGAGTCTTGTTCACATGTCATCTGCGCAGCCTCGAGAATGATTCAGGTGCGATCATCTCTGCGCTTATACAGCCTCACTTTGTCTTCAAAAAGAGATGCACAGATACAGCAGCACTTTTTCGGTTTCAGGGTGAGTCCGAAAGTCTTCATTACTTGAAGTACAGCTTCAAGGCGCCGAAGGTGCTCGTCGAAGCTTGAGGACAACATGACGATGTCGTTTAAGCAAACAAGACAAGTCTGTCACTTCAATCCTGCCAGCACCATGTCCATAACGCGTTGAAAAGTCGCAGGTGCCGAGCAAAGACTGAAGGGCATGACCTTGAACTAGAAAAGGCCGTCTGGTGTTATAAACACAGTTTTTTCTCGGTCTCTCTCATCTACATCGATCTGCCAATAGCCTGTCTTGAGGTCCATTGATGAAAAGTATTTGGTGCTGTGGAGTTGATCAAGGGTGTCGTCTATTCAGGGGAGGGGGTATACGTTCTTTTTACTGTTGTCTTGTTGAGCCAGCGATAGTCAACGCGGAAGCGTAGTGTTTCAGTCTTTTTCTTCACTAACACCACCGGTGACACCCATGGACTTGAAGGCTGGATAACGTCGTCGCGGAGCATTTTGTCGACCTGTTTCTTTATGGCCTCGCGTTCTCTCACGTCGAAACTCTGTACGGACTCTGATGAAGTAGCCTGGCATTTTTCTTCTATTACGATTCAATGTTTCGTGGCAGGGGTCTGTCGAATTATCTATGATGAGGAAAAACAGTTCTTGTATTTCAAGAGCAGTTATTTCAAGAGCAGGTTTTAGAGCTGCTCTTGTTTATGCGTCGGAAGGCTCGTATTAACGCCAAATGTTGGTTGAAGGGTTTGAGTCGTCGGAGTAGATTCGGCGGAATCGTTAAGGGCGAAAGCATTGCTGGCTTCCAGTATTTCTTAGGTAACGTAGGTAACTGTCGTGCCTTTGCTCACGTGTTTGTACTCGTTGCTGAAGTTCGTGAGCATCACTCTTGCGTTTCGTTCTCGCAGCTCGGCTATTCCTCTGGCGACGGAAATTTTGCGATTGATCAAGAGGTGTTGGTCTCCTTCAACGACGCCTTGCATGTCTGTCGATTCTTGAGTGCCGACGGAAATGCTGACGCTGGAACGAGGAAGAATGGTGACTTGGTCTTCCAGCACATTCAGGGGTGCCTTCCTGACGACGTGTGCGGCAGCAGTGCCTTTTCTGTTCATAGTGTTATGAACTTGATATGACTTGATATGATAGTGTTATGATAGTGTTATGTCGATGACGGCACCATGGAGGCTTAAGAAGTCCATACCAAAGATGACATCTCTTGAGCAATGCTGCAGTACGATGAAGCTTGCAGGATAAATCTTACGGTTAATGCTCACTCTGGCTGTGCAAGTTCCTGCCGGCGTAAGTAGGTGGTCTTCAGCTGTATGGATTTTGGGGCCTTCCGAAGTTGTCCTAACTTTTTTAACTTCGCGGCGATTGTCTCACTGATGACGGTATAGTTGGCTCCGGTGTCGACGAAAGCTGTGACGCTATGGCCAGTCGATAAGGATGTCGAGGTCGCTAGTTCGTCTCCTCGCGATGCAGTTTGATCGCGGCATCGAATTTCGGCTACCACGATTTTTACTGCTGCTTCGACGTTGCATCATGAAGTCGTCTTCTGGCCCGGAAGTTTCGATGTCAGGGCAAGGTTCATGTTACGGTGGGTTCTTGAAGTTTCTTCGCAACGTCGGTGGCGGCGGTTGATTTTCGGCAGTTCGTCATACATCAACCGCACCTCCAGTGGTTGCTGCCCTTAGTTTTCTGAATAAGGGCTAGGAGACCAGCTTTGGGTCGGGCCAGCGTACGGGCGGCGGTGAGGCGACATGTAGCGACCAGGTGACAGTGAACGAAAAGATCCTCGGGGTGTCCACTGCGCTGCTGCAAGATAGTCGCCACGCAGTCTCATCTGATGGTACCAACAGCGGCGATAGGTATGGTCAGCTTCTCCGCAGTGATAGCAGAGAGGTCGGTGGTAGGGGCACGCAACACTTCGGTTTTCCTCGAAGCGTTGCGCTGACCGGCAGATGGATGGTATGACGTCGGCGGTGGCGGTAGTGGACGACGAAACTGTAACAGTGCGGCCTCTTGACATGGGCGGGAAGGGGAAGCGTAGCGTCGGGCTGCAGCAGCGCAGCTCATTGCTTGCGACTGAGGATGCGGAGCTTCGGACATTCCATGCAAATGCCGAACTTCTTCACGGACGGTGGCAGCAATCGAATCCACTTGGGGCTGCGACGAAGGCCACAGTTTCCTTAGCTCTTCCCGCATGATCTGTCGGATGGTCTCACGCAGGTTGTCCGTGCTAAGGGCATGAGCTTCGGCGTAGTTCGTGGTCGAAGAGCGATGGTCATACTGCCTTGTGTGCATCTCAAGGGCCTCCTTTAGTGTAGAGGCTTTAGGGAGGAATTCTTTAACCGTTTTGGGTGGGTTGCGAATGAGTCCTGCAAACAACTCTTGCTTCATGCTCCACATGAGAAAGCGGAGCTTTTTGTCCTCAGCCATGGTAGGATCGGCGTGCCAAAACAGTTTCGTCTTCTTTTCTGTGAAGATAGTGGCATTTTCGTTGGGTCGCTGCATTGGGTCTCATGCAAAGCAGCGGCTCTTCTTTTGCAAGTGACAATCGTGAAAGTTTCCAGGAATGTGCCGTGAAAAAGAGGATTGCAGTGCTCACTCCCGATTTTCATACCAGGGCCTCGCTGCGTCTTTCTGATAGAAGTAGACGCAGCGCAACTTTTCTTCGGAGTCCCACTGGTTCAAGGCGGCCACTCGTTTGTACGTTTCCAGCCAGTTCTCAGGTTCTTCAAATGAGGATCCGTGGAAGATCGGTGGCTCTTTTGGCTGCTGCATTACGACCACGGTGGGCGTCGGTACAGGGGCTGTCATAGTGGTCACTGTAGTGGTAGTGGCCTTCAGCTTGTGAGTATTATCCAGTAGAGCCCTGTACTTTGGAGGTAGCCGCTGTTGTCGGCGGCTTGCTCGCAGGTCGAGGTTTGCGGGGGTGTGTGCTTCATGGTTGGGGCTTGGCTCTCGACTGGAGGGGGGCGTTCGGTACACGGGTGGCAAGCACCTCCACCACATGTCTAGGAGTCGTGACGTGGACGAAGGCAGCAGACTGTAGGTAGAATAATAAACTGTTTATTCGGGCCGAACTTGTGGCCACGTTAAAAGAAAGTCAGCGTTCACCAAGACACTTGCACTGATAGCGGCAAGCACAGCATCGGCCATCGATCTAATGACAAGCGGCGAAGTGTGTCGGCATTTATACATTCGCCAGCGAACACTCTAGTGTTATCGCTAGCGTCGACGTAGCTTCCAGAATAATCTGAAATGCTCATGACGTGGGCGTAATCACAACAAAATGATCTACGGCAGCCCTGAATCTTCTCAAACTGTACTGAGAATTGCATACAGCGTATTGGAGGGATAAGAAAACTTGAGGAAGGAACGTCGCACTATCAAGGAACTGCGTATAAAACGTTTTGATGGTCAAGGAAATTGTAATGTGAGAATTCTTAGATTCATCAGCATATACAAATTGTTTACTTAAGTTAAATAATAACGTGGCAACAAAAGTATAGGGGATGTTTTATGAGTTAATTGTACTGTATATGTGAATAAAGAAAAGTGGACGGAAAAATAACTTGCCGTGGACGGGGACCGAACCTGCAACCTTCGAATAACGTGTCCGATTCTCTACCAATGCTCTACATTGCTTGAGTTCGTAATAATTATACAGGCGATATCAAGTTTTAACGAAGTTGCTTGCGCCCTTCACATGCTAAAAAATATGTGCACACAATTTTATACCGATTGGTTTATCAGAAGTACCAAAATCATGGTGTCTGAACTCTAGAAGTTGCCAAAAAATGGACCTTGAGAAAAACGCATTTCGAAGGTATGAGTAAAAGCTCACGCATGCAGAAAATATATGCTTCTTAAGATGATTTATTTCATCATGAGAGCTTGGGATTTACGATTATTTTGAGCATGTGGCTTTAGTAAACTTCTCATTCGAAATGCAATGGCAAGCAGCCTGGTGACAATTTCCAGGGGACTCTAGACAATGAACTCTTCTTAGTTTTTAATCGCCACCTTGTGCTTTTCAAGACCAATTTTAAATTACCCCGAGCTTAATCAGAATGCTCACTTTTTGTTGTCCTTAAATTAGAGAAACTGAACTTCTGAAAGAAAATAAAAATGAAGAATATAAAAGCTTGAAAAAGAAAAACAAGCATTATTCAAGTCGCCTCTTCTTAAGAACCGAACTTGTTACCCTTGTTACGTGGGTTTATTTAGGTACGGAGCAACTGGGAAGATAGCAGCAACAGCAGGCAAAGCATAGCCAGGGAGCGAACAGCCGAGCAAGCCAGGCGATAGCAACGTGCTTCCGCATGTGTCTATCTTCTTCCTCACAATAAGCCCCGGTATTGAGAGGTAGCCATCCTGGCGACCTAGAGAGAGGTCAGAGGTTCATAATACGGCTTGAGACGGTTAATGTGGACTGTTTATGCCCCCGACGACAAAGATCGGAAGATGGCATAACGGGTTCAACCACATACGTAACACGAGAGGTCTGCACAATCAGGCGGTAGGGTCCGGGATACTTCGGAAAAAGCTTAGACGAAAGGCTGGGAGCGGCAACTGGCGAGACCCAAAGCCACACGAGAGAGTCGATGGTGAAAGAGTCAGCAAAGATGTCGGCGTCGTGACACTGTTTTTGGCAACGCTGTTGGTCATAGGTGAAATAATGGGCCAGTTGTCGGCATTTCTCAGCGTGATGAGCCACTGCAGACACAGGCTGGTAGTCGTCAACGTCTGAATAGTATGGTAGAATTGTATAAATGGTGCTAGAGGGTTTACGGCCATGTAGCAAAAAAAAATGGTGTGAATCTGGTGGTGGTCCTGGGAGGCGGTGTTGTAGGCGAACCTGACAAATGGAAGAACAAGATCCCAATCGCAGTGGCCTGACGCAGCGTACATCGAGAACATGCCACCCAGAGTTCGGTTAAAGCGTTCCATTAATCTGTTTGTCTGTGGGTGATATGCGATAGTGGTGTGGTGAATAATTCTGCATTCAGATAGGAGTGATTGCAGCACGCCTGAGAGAAACACACGGCCCTGATCACTGAGCAGTTTACGAGGGGCGCCTTGGTGGAGAACAAAGCTGCGTAGAATAAACAATGAAACGTCTTTGGCTGTTGCAGCAGGTAAGGCAGAGGTTTCAGCGTATCTTGTCAAGTGATCTACGGCAACAACGATCCAGCGGTTGCCAGTGTCAGTGCATGGGAGAGGCCCATACAGGTCAATGCCGATGCGATCATATGGGTGGGCTGGGCAGGGAAGCGGCTGGAGGGGTGCTGTGGAGAGCTGTGAGACTGGTTGGCATCGTTGGCAGGCGAGGCATGAGTGGACGTATTTGCAGACAAAGCTGTACATGCCGCTTCAATAATAGCACAGGCAAAGGCGTGTGTACATCTTGAACACGCCGCTGTGGCCACACTGAGGGCCATTGTAGAAAGCGGAGCATAGATCGCGATGAAGATGCCGGGACACGACCACTAACCATGTGAGGCCATCATTGCGGTAGTTACAGCGGTATAAAAGACCATTGCGGATGTACCTGGCGGTGTAGCGCTAGTGGAGCCGGGGTGGTCAGGGGGCTTGACAAAAAGTTTAGAAGTGTGGTGATTCATGCGTCATTTCGTTACTCAGATGCCATGTCCAAGATGTCAAGTGGCAAAATACTGTGATTGTGACTAGATGCGTTAGTGTCTGAAATGAGTGGGAAGCGTGACAAGGCGTCAGCATCAGAGTGTTGTTGGCCAGAACGATATACGACACGGATGTCGTATTCCTGGAGTCGGAGGGCCTACTGAGTGAGTCAACCTGACGGATTCTTGAGGTTTGACAACCGACACAAAGCGTGGTGATCTGTTACGACGTCAAAAGTACGACCATAAAGATAGAGGCGAAACTTCCGTAGAGCCCATATGATGGCCAGGCACTCTTTTTGGGTTACGGTGTAATTGGTCTCAGGTTTTGTGAGCGCGCGACTGGCATATGCAACCACATATTCGTCGTTGGCATCGTCACGTTGTGCAAGCACAGCACCAAGGCCAACACCACCAGCATCAGTGTGAATTTCTATGCGTGCGCTCGGAGCGAAGTGATGCAAAATTGGTGGAGACGTAAGCAGGAGTCGAATTGTCGTAAGCGCATTGTCACAAGCTTCTGACCAGGTAGATAGTTCGCTGTCGCCTTGCATTGAGAGGTGTGATGACAGTAGTAAAATTTTAAACGAAGCGCCGAAAATAGGAGCATAGACCAAGGGAGGTGCGTAGTGTTTTCAAGTTAGTAGGCTTCAGGAACTCGGATGCGACGTGATGTTCAGCAGGATCGGGAAGAATGTCTTTTTTGGAGACGACATGGGCTAGTATAGTTAGTTTTCTAGCGGCGAATAGGCACTTTTTCAAGTTCAGCTGAAGACTGGCATTTTGGACACATGTCAAAACTTGATGCAATCATTGTATATGGGTGGGGAAATCTGGCGCAAAGACAACAATATCATCTAAATAGCAGAGGCAAGTGTGCCACTTCAGGCCGCATAAAATGCAGTCTATCATGCATTCAAAGGTGGCAGGCGCGTTACAGAGACCGAATGGCATTACAGTAAATTCGTACAATTCATCTGGTGTTACGAACTCGGTTTTCGAGTGGTCAATTTCAGCCATGGGCACTTGCCAGTAGCCAGAGTGGAGATCCAAGAAACAAAAAGAACTCACCTGCTTGCAAGCAGTCCAGTGTGTCATCAATTCATGGCAACGGGTACACATCCTCTCGGGTAATTTGGTTAAGCCGGCAGTGATCGACGCGAAATTGTATTGTGCGATCTTTCTTCCAAACAAAGATGACATGTGATGCCCAGGGACTGTTGGAAGGTTGAATGACATCGTGTTTAAGCATGTCATTCACCTGTTCATCGGTAAGGCGCCTTTCACTTGCCGATACTCGGTAGAGACGCTGCCGAATGGGTGCATGGCTTTTGGTGTCGATAGTATGCGAAACAGTCGCTGTGCGGCCGAGTGCGTTTGCTTGGCAGTCAAAGAGGAAGAGAAATCGTCGAGCAAGCGAAGAAGTTGGTCTCATTGTGTCTTCGTAAGGTCGCTGGCTATGGCTGGTGTGAAAGATCGTGGTAGGGGCCAACGAGTTTCTTGAGGGTGGCCATAATTGTGGGGTCATTCATGGTGTCAAACATCGAAGATGACGCCAGTGGCTTGGCTTTGCCGAGGGTTTCCTGGCGGCACAAAGTGATTGCCTCGGTGGATGGATTGGTGATGTACATCACAGAGGTGCCTGAATGGAACTCGAGAACAGCAAATGGCAATGGCAGTGATCGGCGACAAACTAGAAGTGCAGATGGTGCGAAAAGCACTGAGCCGTCGTCTTCAGAGTCACAAGAAATAGAAACAAGAACAGTAGACTGGGCAGGTGCAATGGTGTCGTCACAAACTGCAATTTTGCGACAAGTGTCTTTGTCTTCGATGATGTCTGTCAAAAATGGGAACAACTCGAATTCAGCGCGGGCGCAATTGATGATCGCACATTGTGTAGGGAAAAATTCCACCCTAATATGACGTCGTGAGAACAAGATGGCAACATGGTGAATTCGATCACATAAAGAACATCCTGGATGACGACATGGACTGTGCAGGCACTGGACGGCTCAACGTGCTGCCCGTTGGCTGTATGAAGGGATAGTCCAAAAACAGGCGTCGTGACTTTTCTGATATAGTGGCAAATGCCGGCATCAATCGCTGAAAGCACAGCGTAGGTGTTGACAAGGGCTAGCGTCTATGTTCTTTTTATAGCGACTTCAATAACGTTTTAGGGAGAAGTTTGAGGCCTTATGCATTTCGCCGGAACCGCAGTTCTCGCCTCCTGAGCTGCACTACTTAGTTTTCCTGGCGCACAGGGCTCCACCGTCGGTGCATGGGGGAAAGGGAGCGGCGCTGAGGAGAAGGTGAGCGGCGAGAGGAGGGTGGGGTCCGGGAGGTAAGATCAGATTTGTAGTCGTTTGAATAACTGCGGCGGGGCTGACGTGGCGCATATGTGACCCATGGTGGACCTACACTGTTGGAGATAGGTGGTGCACGAAAGCGACCGTAACGGGCCACATGTCCAACAAGGCTACAATGAAAACAAATAGGACGGTTGTCTTCCGTGCGCCAGGGGTCATCGGCTCGTGCGTATTGTACGACTGGGCTGGTGGGAGGCGATACTTACGGTCGAATAGGCGAACTACGTGCGCTGTAACCTTGCATCACAGGCCTGGAATTGACTGCGGCGTACGTCAGCGGAGCAGCAGTCGGAGCAGCAGTCGGAGCCTGATGGAGAGGAGGCGGAACTTCTTCGGCGACCTGGTTCATGATGATGTTTTGGAGAGCAGGCGCCAACGGAAAATTTGACCGGTCGTGAACAAGTGGTATCAGGGAAAACTGGGCAGCGACCTCTTTACGGACGAAATCCTTAATCTGTAGCATCAGAAATGAGTTGTCAGGAGCAACAATCAATCTCGACATTGAAGTCGCCTGTGGATGAGAGTGGCGCATGGCTGTGCGTTGTTTGCGCAGCTCATCAAAAATTTGGCAAAGACAAGTTCAGATACTGTGGATGGGGTCTTTGCCAGCAGCATCTGAAAGGTGTCGTCTTTAATCCCTTTCAAAATATGCCTGATCTTATTAGCATCGGCCATTGCGACATCAACGCGGTTACACAGGTCGACAACGTCTTCAATGTAGCTAGTGAATGTTTCACCATTCTGCTGCGCACGGCCACGCAACCATTGCTCGGCTTTAAGCTTGCAAACAGCGGGGAGCCTGAATACTTCTGTCACGTGCGTTTTAAAAGCAGCCCACGTTGGAAAGTCGCGTAGGTGGTTTCGATGCCACACGCTGGTGACGTTGCTCAAATAAAATGACAGTTGAGCTTCGTGGTGTCATCCCAGGGGTTGGTCGCTCTTACCTGTTCATATTCAGTAAGCCAGTCTTCAACATCCTTCTCTTCTGTACCGCTGAAGATTGGTGAGTCGGGTTGACGTGATGGGCCAGGGTAGACCAATTTAGGCATTGGGACAGCAGGTTGTTGCTGCGGTTGATTTGGTACTTCATTCGGCATTGCAGAGGCTGGCTTGAGTTTCTGGCTGCAAGTTCCAGGTTGTCGTTACCCAGCAGCTCCATCACTTGTTACGTTGGTTTATTTAGGCACACAGCGACTGGGAAGATAGCAGCAACAGCAGGCAAAGCTTACCCAGGGAGCGAACAGCCGAGCGAGCCAGGTGATGGCAATGCACTTCCGCGTGTGACCATCTTCTCCCTCATTAGAGTTAAAGTAGAAGCTGGCTCATAATAATAATAATAATAAAATTTGGGGTTGACGCCCCAAAACAACGGTATGATTACGTGAGAGATGCTGTAGGGGAGTGCTCCGGAAATTTTTTTCACCTGCTGTTTTTTACCTGTGCTGACATTGCACAGTCTGTAACATTTAACGTGCATCGAAATATGACCTCCGCGACCGGGATCAAAGCCACGACCTTCGGGTAAGCAGCCGGGCACCATAACCCACCATGGTGGACTAAAGCTGGCCAAAGTTGGTTCATGATGTCTGACAGCTCAAGGGACACCAGATAAGATGTCAACCTCTTTCTTGGGCTCGTCTTTATTGGCTCTGTTAAACTTCATGTCTCGCTACCATCGCCACTTCAACCGGCCTTGATGACGTTTTTGGTAAGAAACATTCCGTAAACTATCTATCTCGCTGGTTATGGCGCTCAACTGCTGACCCGCAGGTCGCGGGATTGAATACCGGCTGATGGAGGCGGAAATGTTAGGGGCTTACGAAGTGTTCGTGGATATCATTGAAGCGCATCTTTCACCTTGAGATAGTATGTGATGCGGAATACTTGTTACAGTTGTATTTTGGGATGTTGAATTTCCTCAAACTATGTTTCATATATTGCTGTGCAAATTACTTTATTGAGAATCACTACCACGGTAATATTACTATTTTACGTCCTGAAAGCATGATATAAATATGAGAGATGCTGTAGTGGAGGGCTCCAGAAATTTTGACCACCATGTGGTGTTCTTCAATAACGTGTCCTGACATCGCATAGTACACGGGCTTCCACCGAAATACGACGACAGCGGCCGGGATCGAACCTGCGATATTCATGTCTGCAGCCAAGCACAACTAATCCAATGTGGTGCACCACTTCAATGGTGTTTATGTTGGCAATACAGCCATAGAAATTGGCATATTAGATACATTTTTGCATTTTTTGTGTGTGTGCCCTGCATATATCTTCACTACCTGTTATATTTCTCAACCCCCTTTTACGTTGTGCCTTAACAGACTGTTGATTCACGTATAAGTGAATAAATGAACCTAACAGATATGCACAGTTCTTAGGTTGTCAAATGAGACTACCGTGTGATTACAAAACCAGAGGATTAATTGTGCACATTTGTTGTTCTACAGCACCAGTACCACAGCAAAATTGATGGCCTTGTCGATGGAACTCTTCAGGAGATGCAGACAGGACTCATTACAAAGGTGAGCTCAGCTTGCATGGCCAGCAACTCAAGGAAGAAGTCATTTTGCCACATGATGACGAATTGATGAGACCTAACGGACAATAATACCGAGGATATTATAGGCGGTGGTATTTGTAGCAAATGTAATGTAAATGTGAAGAAAGAAAAGTTGACAAAAAGATAACTTGCCGCGGGCGGGGATCGAACTTGCGACCTTTGAATAACACCTCCGATGCCCTACCAACTAGCTACTGTGGCTGTCAACCGCTTGATGTGCATATATAGGCACAATAAATGCAAAATACATGTTCTAATGTGCAGTACATGTGCATATAAAGGAGAAAGCATTAGTCGCTTTAGCCTTGTAGCCATGATGGGGAACACTTTTCATCTGCCAGTTGTTGTGACCTATCATTACGAGCTCGCAGCTGACCATTCCTCCCATACTTCCTGAAAGCTCTAAGAACAAGACATTCGCTATATCAATGAAGGAAGCGAAAATTTTGAGGGCTGTATTTTTTTTTGTTAGACACTATATAAACAGAACTAACAATTAATAGACAATAATACCAAGGACTTTATAGGGGATGTTACCGTATTTACTCACATAATTTGGGCACTCAAAGTATTTTGCCAGTTTTACAAAAAAAAAAAAACAGAATTTTTATTCGCATATTTTGTGCACCCCTTCCCGCTCGCGCCTGCTCACCGGCACATGCACGGAGACTTTGGACCTTTGGATGCTATAGATGGGCGCGCAGCGCCTCGTCAAGCAAGCGAGTGCAGTCCAATGGCCTGCAAGTGCAAAGTCTCTTCATCCGAGGACCTCGCCCGAACGTACCTCATGCTGTACTTGAATGCTCACACCTGTTGACGGGTCGCCGGAACTGCTCAAGTGTTTGCCTCTCTCTATCTCCCCATCTCTACTACCTGTCTACTACCACCTGCTACCATGAGAATGCACGCTCACATCATGGTTCAGACAACCTTCAGCACCAAAGGAGTGCGAGGGCCAACTGTTCCACTCGTTCTCTGCATCAGTGCTTTAACCCACGCTTAGTTAATTTTGGCAGTTTAGGTTCTGCCATCAGTCTGTCGATTATTATTTCCTTGTGATGGGCTACAGCAAATATATATAAAAAATTCAAGCTCGTGGTTAAAGAGTTTGCCAAAAAAAAAAGGAACATTTCAGCATGAAATTCAACGTGTGACGATTGGTGCGTTCGGTATGGGAGGAAGCAAAAGAATGCGTGCTTGCTAATACACGTTTCCTGCCATTGAAAAAGGCCTTTTCAATCATGCGCGAATGCTTAGGTCATCCGGTATTGCCGTATTGTAAGATCCACTTTCTCCCAGCAATGCCGAGAAGAGCCTTCAGAAAATGGGGCATTCGAAGAGGCTCGACAAAACCGAGGACGATACACTTTGGGTGAGCAAGAGTAGTGAAGCGGCCGCGACGATGATTCTCAATCAGGCGATCGATCAGTGGTTCCGATTAGACCGCACTTAACCGGATCTGACCGGTTATAGTACGAGCTAATTGTGTTAAATTAGGAAGTACACTTTGCTTGTGCTCAAATTTACTATTTTTTTTTTCCAAATGGATATACTGCCTGCTTTAGGACTATTGCACAGTACTTAATATGCGTACGCGAAATCCCCACGTAATTTCGCACCCTCTTGTCAGAGCCCCGAAATTGCGAAAAAAAGTGCGTAAATAATGCAAGTAAATACGGTATTTGCAGTAAATGCAGTTATTTCACTCCTGCGCATAGTGCTTGAAATCAGATTTAGTACGCCATCCTGATAAGATGATTACGCCAAACTGGGCCAAACTCTCGAAGTTGGGGGCGTGTACACTGTTAACACGAAGTAGCCCAGCCATAGGGGTGGGCATTTTAGCATGTTATATACCCTTTTACCACCCAACCCCGAGATACGCCCTTCCTTGGCAGTGGGTAAAATGGATTGAAAGGGCTATTTTACCCTGATCATCAAAATTCAGAAAATATAGGAGTTGAGCCACTGTAAGATGGTAGTAAGCAAGAGAAAAAATTGGCGTGAGGCAGAAGTGCCTATCCAAGTATGCCCACTTGGTCAAGAACAAACAAGCGAGCGTTCTCAGCGTGCCATTGTTCGGCCTATCATGTCTCCATCAAATTTGGTGAACAACACTACTCACCACTGGTTCACTAAGAAATTTAAACTTCTCAAGAAGTTTAAATTGTGGATTACTACAATGTAATCTATAAATTTTATAGTGGCTTCTGTCAGTAAAGCTTTCACATATGGCTGCATTCCGTGTAATTAGTTGCATGCTCTAAACCATGAGCACGTGAAATGTTTATGAACTTCTTATGCACCAACTACGTAGTCTTATAGGGGCTTTGCAACACGTTTTGAGCATAGTCAGAAAACGCTACCTATCCGTAGTCTAGGCTCCCAAAAACACACAAGCCAAATATTATAGCGCAGCATGCAGCCCGGAATTTGGAATAAATCTTTATTAAAGTCAGCCAAAAATCATTTCTTGTTTCAACAAATGACGCTACAAGCTCAAAAATCACTCGTCACAGCCTTTGCATCAGCCATTGACTGATTCCAGCATGGCGTACTCGGTTCCTAAAATGTTACAAGAATTTTCTCTGCCGTCCATATTGAAGACCATGGAGTTGCAACATCTAACTCATTACTGGAATGATACCTAAATTTTGTGGCACGTATGCAGTTGAAGTCGCAATAACAAGGCTGCGGTGTCAAACTCTTATCTCAATTCTTATTTGCCCAGAGCTGGTCTAGCTGCTTCCCTTAATGATTGGTTTTTGTTTGGGGTCCCATTATCTACTACTGTGAAATCTTGGTACAATAAACTTCGGAGGGCGGCGGCAATTCGTTCATTATTTTAAAAGGTCATTATAGTAAAGCCCAAAAATTAACCATAAATGCTTATTTTCGATCGACCAAAATGACTTACCTTTAAAACGTTGGGTCCTTGAACTTGTTTTTCGCGAGAAAAAACAAATGCACAAGTGAACACTAAAAAGCGCACATTTACTTCAAAAAGTTCGTCTTGTTTTGTTTTTTGATGCATACAGCACAAACTATGCAGGACGAAGGCCTCCAGCTTATTCACATTCATGTGTCGGGATTCGATGGTGCGATCCAGTTTCTCGCTTAGTGAAAAGCGCTTTCGCTTTTTTGTCGCAAGCAGAGATGAACTCATTATGAAGCTTTAGAATAGCGCACCGCGAGCCCTTACGGTGCGGCCGCTGCCACTCTGCATATGTCGTAACCCGAGTAGCCGGTACAAATCGCGGCCTTCCTGCAGAAAATCCGAAATAGCGGTCGCGTGTGTGACCGAAAAGCGCTGGTTTCAAGGCTATGGTGTCGCTGCGGTTGTGCGATGCGGTTGCAGGATGGCCAACGCTATTTCAAAGCTCCTATGGTGCTCGCTATGCCAGCGACACCTTCAGCGCCTGCAAACGTTACTCTAATGCTTCCTATAGTAGTAGCACCGCAGCATGAATGCCGACTTGTTTTGCGGACTTGATACGTAATTACCAAAAAGAAATTAGCATGACTGACAAGGCCTCCTGGAGCACATGTAGGAGTGACAAAGACAGAAAAAAAGCTGAAGCCTGTGGCTGTCATCCCCTCTTCCTTAAAAAAAAAGAGCTAAAAAAGAAAATTCCTCGCATTTCATTTTCTGCTCTCTCGCTGTCTCAGGTTTTCCACGCCCATGCTTCCTGCTCTGCAACTCTTACTCTATCTCGCCAACCTTCGAAATGTACTTTTTGGGGGGCTTTGTCTCTAGGATTCAGTGAAGGGAAATTGGCCGATGCATTTCAGGAGTTTATTAAGGTTAAAAAGAGATTCAGGCTGTAGAAGCAATTACTTCTAGATTACTTGTTTCCTAATTGCTTTACTTATTTAGTTATTATTTTATTTATCATTGCTGAAATTATCTGTTTCATTTTCTATATTGATAATTTATATTTGTGAATTTCTGATTCTTCATCTTCTAATGGAGCTGCAGTGTTGCTGACGTATTTTTTTCCCCGTGCCCCCATCGAGAATGCAATTGCAGCTTCTCCTCATACTGGATGGATTCCGAAAATTTTTGCGATGGAAAGTTGGTGAGCAAATAAGCTCCTTCAGTGAAACCATTTTATGGCTACTTTATCACTATCACGTTAAAATGAAGCTTAAAACTTGTCATATTGCGATTATGTGCAACGATGTTGCACATACTTCCACATTATTAATATAGATATTATTATAAGAGACGCTGATAATATTATAAAAGACGCCGAAGCAAAGGGCTCCGGAAATCTTGACCATATGGTGTTCCTTAACCCGCACTGACATTGCACAGTACACAAGCCTCTATCAACTCGCCTCTATCAAAATGCTGCCGCCATGGCCGGGATTGAGCCTACGACTTTCAGGTTGGCAGCCGAGCACCGTATACCCACTGTTCCACTGAGGTGGGCTACATGTTTTTTCATAGCTGTCACCTTCGCACTCATGCGCTTGCATACAACACGGGGTGAGGGAGAGCCAATGATTTATAGCACGACAGTTGAAACTGAAGTCGCCGCAAGTCGCCACTCGTGGCGCTGGCGGTGTATTGTATTGTAGTGAACTATAGTTCACTATAGCAGTATCAGGGGGCTTTATGGGGCAGTGGACTGTTGCACCTCCTGTAAATGCTGTAGGTTCTGTGAATAATTGAGGTGTATTAAGAAATGCATTCAATACCATTTAAATATCAGGAAAAGGCAGTATTCACTCGTTGTTTTCGCACTTACCTTTTCTATAGCGGCCGGCATCTTAAAAAAAATGAACACATAACTTGGGACAGAAATAATAAATTTAAATTATTAACTTTTTCATCACCAGAGTTAGGCAGTTAGGTGGAATGAAGGACTCATGAAAAATGCAGCTTGGAGATTCCGAAAAAGCGGTCTCTATAGTAATAATTGTGAAGTGATGACATCCTCCTAAATTCTGCGGCACAGCCGCAGGCGAAGCACCGATAAGCACTATAGCTGCATTCTGTGCAATGGGCAGGATGCTGTAAAGCACGAGCTATTATGCGCGTGATATCTTTTCCAACTTCCTCAGTGTAACCACTATGGGGTTTTGAGGGCAGTAATATGTGTGCCTTTTTCTAATAGGTGGCTGGCTTTAAACCACAAAGTCGTTATGATCCTAGCTTGTTCTGACACCCAATGGCAATGTACACTTGTACCACGCGATATTACTGCAATAATACAGGTTTTATTATGAAGCTCACAGGACGCGCGTTTGTGAAGCATAAATGTTATTTTCACTGAATTCACAGTGAGGGGAAGTTACTTTCACTGTATTTCTAAGCAGACGCAGGGCTGTGTGGTGGAACAGCTCTTTGCCAGGCAAATGACCTGGGTCCTCACTCAAATCCCGAAAATCTTACTATTTTTTAATGCATTTTTCTCAATTTTTCAGTCACGCACAAGATGATTTCTCACCCACAACTAGTGATGCCTTCGCAGATGCCCGAATTTATGCTAAATGAGCTCTTCAACACTATCGCGTGAACAGATAATGTGACCTTCTTGCCAAGCTATGTATTCAACCATGTTAGGATGCCTGCCTCTGCAGAAACCGCAATTAGGAAGAAAGTGAGCAAATACCACATTCTCCTTATATTGGGGGGACATCAAACATACTTCTTGCAGGAAGAATTCAAGGGTGCAAAGAGCGCGAAGAACTTTCACATCAGCCAGCTTTGTTATTGAGGTCTAGTGTTGCCTAGCGTCGTTGTTTCCAACTCAAGTCTAGATGAGGGCTTGCCCTGTGATGAGCTCGTTCAATTTTTTTCAAATGCGGAGCAAATTAGGGCCTGTTGTTGTTGCCGCTTGACGTAATGCAGGCAGAACCACATATAGCAAAGCCAGTTGTAGCTCACCTGTTTAAAGAATCTGTTTACTAGAACGCGTTCTTTGGGCTAGTTGGTTCATCGTGAACAAATCTGACGGACGCAGACGAAACAATGGAAGCGTTCTGTCCTTTTTTTTTTCGTCAACGTGGGTTGTGTCCTTTCATTTATTTTGTGCAGGCACGTTGGGCCTGAATTATGTCATTCACTGAGCATTTCATCATCTTTTTGCAGGTCAGGTCTACATTTAATAGCAACTGTTATTTTTTCTATAGTCCTGCACAAGAGTGTTGTACGACTTGTTACACGTACGCATGTTTTTGTTTAGTGTGATGCTGAAGAAAATTGGGAACCCACGAACGGTGAATTATTGCATTAAATTCTTGAGAGTCAGAATTTGCTATAAGAAGAATTAGTTGACTTGAAAACTAAAACACAGGACATTATAGCTGAGACGAGAGATTTGTTTAAACATATTCAGACTAACATCTAGAATCTTGAATCTAATACAGCTCACTTAGGTTGTCTTGCAAAATCGGTAAAAATGTTCCAGCAGTTTGTCAACAATCATGTTTGTCAACAGTCTGTTAACAATCAAACAGCACAGATTATCACGTAACTGGCTAATGGCGCGAGTCGTACCAGTACACAAAACAGGTGATAAACATAAAGTACAAAATTATAGACTAATATTCATTACATGTGCATGCTGTAAAATATCCGAGCATATACTATCAAAAAGCTTGTTTAGTTATCTCAAAAACTCACAGGTTTAATCCTAACCAGCATGGGTTTAGGAGCCGCTTATCCATAATCACCCAACTTGCAGAGACAGTGCACCATTTTGCTCAGGTAATTAATGAAACAGATCGACGGAATTCGTTCAGACTTATCGAAAGCTTTTGACCGCATCTCGCACTCATACTTGCTTGGTAAACTACTTGATCTCAGAGTAAATTCAAATATAGCTAAGGGAATTCATTCATATTTAACTAATAGGGCGCTATACTTGGAAATCAGAAACTTTAAATATAACATACGGCATTCCTCGGGGGTTGGTTTTAGGGCCTTTTTTATTTCTTTGTTATATAAATGACATTACAAATGACCTTAGAAGCAAAAATCACTGTTTGCCTATTTGTGGACGATTACCTGATATATTCTAAAATATCATGTCATGAGGATCAGTTAGCGTTCGCTTCAGCACTACAATCTATTACTAATTGGTGTACACAATGGAAAATAAAAATAAACCAAAAGAACACAGTATGCGTGTGTACAACTAGGAAAACAAAAAATGTGTTAGTTTATAATCATATGCCTTTATAATCATATGCCAGATAGTAAGCCATTAACACAAGTAAGGTACTTCAAGTATTTAGTCATTACGACATCTAAAGTTTGCCTCCCAAAATGTTAAACTAAGTGCACACACGACTTTCATACAACCCACCCTTGAATACGGTAGCATAATATAAGATCCCCATCCAAAGAAGGAAATAAAAAAAATTTAAAAAAACACAGACAGGCAGCAAAATTTATTATGTCGAAATATAGGTACACAGGATCATTGACCGAAATGCTCACTCAGCTATACTTGCCTGAGCTTTCATTGCGACGAAAAGTGGCTAGATTGAAATTCATTCACTTAATGAAACACGGTTGCTTCAACTTTAACCCTCACAGATACATACAAAACAGAATGTCATGTATTTCTTGGTCTATCAGATCGAGCCATCAGGATCGATTTGTGCACATACCCGCAAAGGGTGACACCTTTAAGTACTCCCTTTTTTCAAAAACGATTGAAAAGTGAAACGTGCTACTGAATAATATAACTAAAATTACCTATTCAGAGGAATTTGAAAAAATTATACCACCCTATTATTCTTCAAGGTAACTGTATATAAGCACTTTTACCTTCCTTCTTTTTCTATTGAAAAGTGGCTTGTATGCTTTGACATCAGTTCAAATAATTAGACCTAATTATAAGAAAAGTTCCCGATTTCCATGATTATAATGTTGAAGCATGTGGAACAGTGTATGTTCAGTGTAGTGTCTGCGATTGTGTTGCTTTTTGCTCAATGGTGGTCACTACTGTGTAAAACTTGAATACTTTTGCACGTTGTACTTTGGTTAGATTTGCTTTTCGTTTGCATTATGATTTGTATGGTCTGTATGGTCTATAGTTGTGTTTAAAGCTGCCAGATGCACTGTCTGTCTTGATTCACTGTGTAATACTTGTGTCTTTGAACAATATGTGAAGATTATTTCAGTACTCCACCCTGTCTCGGCCTTTGGATAACAGTATAAATAAATAAATAAATAAATAAATAGTTTGCAAACTGATTGGCCTAAAAGTAGGTTGAGCGAAGTTATTCATGGTATCCTTGAAAAGCCGAATGAGACAGAAAGCGTTCTTAAGCAGAAAGTATTTACTGAAACACTCGAAAATAGGTTCAGTGTTTGGTGCGTCTCTATTGGCCAACTTGGAAGGACTGGATCTAAAAATACCAAGAATGTTTTTACAGCATAACGAGAAAGTAGCAAATATTTTTAAACTGAAGTAATCTAGCACTTTTCTTCAAAATTACTATTCTCCAGCCACTTTAAAGAAACGTAAGCTGCTATAGAAAAGTGGGAAGTCGCTTGGAAAGAAAGTTTCACTTCAGCTGCCGAATGGTGCTTACCTGGAATGAAACTAACACGAGATAACTTCTGGTTCTTTCACTTGACAGGTCAAGAAAAAGCTTATTAGATTACTAAACATTGAAGCATGCACTATAATGAATAAAACTAATCAATTTGAATCGGTGTAACGAAAACCTGGCCAAATGCTGAAGTTAGCAACAAACACTTGACCATCCCACGTAGCTACCAAATAATCCGATGGGGTACAACTTGTAGGGATGGTGGTATTGTGACGTGGTCTGTTCTGGTCATTCTATTGAACCAATGAAAGGTCTTCGTGAGCCGCGTTAGTGGCTCGGCGTTCTGTGAAAAGTTCTTGATGAAGTCCTGTAATAGGTGCACAATACGAGAAATCTGCCTCCGGCTATCTTGTCGGTGGGTCTTGTCAGGGTGATGGCAGCTGTTTTATGCGGGTCTGGGCGCACTCCCATCTTGCTTATCACGTGGCCCAAAAATAGAAGCTCCTCGTAGGCGAAGTGACATTTCTCTGGCTTTAAGGTGAGTGCAGAGCTCCTAATTGCTTGAAGTACAGATTCAAAGCACTGAAGGTGTTCGTCAAAGCCTGAGGAAAACACAGCGATGTCGTCCAAGTAAACGAGGCAAGTCTGCCACTTCAAGCCAGCCAGGACAGTATCTATGACTCGTTGCAAAGTTGCAGGTGCTGAGCAAAAGCCGAAGAGCACGACTCTTTCCTTACCTCGCCACTAGGCATCGTTTACCGGTGAACGACGATTTTATGCCCCTATTTTTCAACAAACACCGTGCGTATGAACTTGCAGCGCCATCTAGGCAATTATACACACACTAGAATTTCTGTTTCTGTACGGTTCTCATTTTTATCGCGTGGCGGTGATTTTTAAAGGGCGCGCCCATTCAAAGGTTGAAACGCACGTGATCCGCGTGATGGCGTCAACATCCGAAACCACGCGCGCTCGGAAAAAAGCGATTTAGCTCGATGCCCACCCCTCGACGAGCGATCTTTTGGATTTCTCGAGCAGTGAGGAATCGGACAACGATGTGGTGACATCGGATTTCACTTCCAATGAAGAAATTTTATCAGATCAGCCGGGAACGTCAGCTGTTAGTCGCGAGTAAGTTTGGTTTTCACCTTCTGTTTTCTTTATCGTTTTCTGGAGCTGGCTGACTTGCTCTGTATGTGTCCGACATATTATTATTATTTCTAGCGTGTCTACTTCATTTGGGCGCGATGTGCTGCCTCCAGCACAAAGACACATGGACTTCCCACCCCAGAGGGATCCGGGCATCGACCTCGGCATGACGCTCCGCAGTAGTGCACAATTTATAGCTCGAGAAGTTCTTGAGCTATAACTTTCATTTTTTCAATCCTACTCCAATACGCTGTTTTAAATATTTTGCATCTCTCATAACTTTTCCATAATTTTTTACTCGAAAGATATAAGTATATCATTACGATGTTTGTTGTGAACAAACCTAATTATTTGTGTTTGTCAATTTTTGTTACCTATTTAAATCTGCCAGTTCTTTCGTCAAATGTACCTTTCAAACCCTACATTTAGTACTTGCATTTTGGTATGAAATATTCTGCTGAAAAATTTTTTTTCTTGAAAAAAAAAATCTCGCGTAGGACCAACTCAGAACTTCACTATTTCGCTATGCATCAGGCAATTTTTTTGTAACTCAAAAACAGCTTCGTAAATTTTAACAATTCTTCTAAATAATGTTGCCCTGTGATTACTAAACATTTTGTATATTTCAGAATTCCTCAGAAAAATTTTGTGTCGGAGATATCGCTTCGTTTTTAAAAAAAATTCATGAAAATTTTATAATTTTTTGTATACGAATTTTTTGCGCCAAATAAATTTTTTTTATTGCTTCAAAATAAAAAGCATTCAAAAGTACGTTCATTCGTCTTTATTTTGATGTATTGCATGGCACTGTAAACCTAGTAGCAACGGCACAGAAAATTCCTAGCTGCAACATACAAAAATAGGCCAATTTTCCCGTGGTAAGGAAAGAGTTAAACTCAAACAGGCCGTCTGGTGTTATGAAAGCAGTCTTTTCACGGTCTCTCCCGTCGACTTCGATTTGCCAATAGCCGGTCTTGAGGTCCATCGAAGAAAAGCACCTCGTAGTGTGGAGCCGATCTAAGGCGTCATCTATCCGAGGGAGCAGATATGCGTCCTTCGTGATTTTGTTCACGTGGCGATAGTCTTTGCAGAATTGTAGAGTTTCGTCTTTCTTTTTCATTAAAATCACTGGTAACGTTCATGGGCTCTTTGACGGCCGGATGATGTCACCTAATATTCCATGGACTTGTTTCCTTATGGCCTTGCGTTCTCGCATTGAAATTCTGTACGGGCACTGACAAAGGGGCCTGGCACATACTTCTGTTACGATTCAATGTTTCGCGACAGGGGCCTGTTGATTTCTTGATGGTGATGCAAAGCACTTCTTGTATTCGAGGAGAAGGTTTCTGAGCTGTCCTTGTTTATTCATCAAAAGTCTATAATTAATGTCAAAAGCTGTTTGAAGGGCTTCAGTTATCGTAGGAGGTTTAGTAGACTCGGTGAACGGGAAAGCATTGCTGGCTTCTAATATTTCGTCGATGTAGGCAACCGTCATGCCTTTGCTCACCTGCTTGTACTCATTGGTGAAGTTCGTGAGCATCACTCTTGCGTTCTGTTCTTCAGCTCAGCTATTTTTCAAGCGACCCAAATTTCGCGGTTAATCAACAGGTGCTGGTTGCCTTCAACGATGCCTCACATGTCTCTTGATTCTTTAGTGTCGATGGAAATGCAGAAGTTTGAGCGAGGAGGAATGATGACGTGGTCTTTCAGCGTATTCAAGGTGGGCCTTCCTGATGGCGTGTGCAGCTGCAGAGCTTTTTCGATGGATAGCATTATTGACTCTGACCTCAGGTCGATAATAGCGCCGTGGCGACTTCGGAAGTCCATCTCAAGAATGACATTCCTAGAGCAATGTTGCAGAATTACAAAGCTTGCAGGATACGTTTGGTTACTGAGGCAGACTCTTTCTGTGCAAACTCCAATCGGCGTTATCAGGTGGCCTCAAGATATGCTGATTTCGGGTTCATTCCAAGCTTACTTTACTTGTCAGCTTTAATGTCAGCTTGGTGGCGAACAGCCCACTGATGACGGAATAGTCAGCCCCGGTATCGACGAGAGCGGTGGCCTAATGGCTATTGATCAGAAAATTGAGGTCGCTTGTTCATCGTTTGGCGTGGCGGTGTTGGATCACGGCTACGTCGGCTTGCTCTAATGTTTCTACGTGATTGTTTCCACGAATGTTTCCACGACTCGAATGTTTCCACGTCTTTTTCCGGCGGTCAAGTGTTGTCGTAGGGAACCCTTCGGCTTGCGGCTTGCTCTTAAACCTTCGTTGGGGTGCTATTGCCAGCGGCGGAGGGTATTCGGCATTTCATGGTGCAACAACTGCACCTTTATTGTTCGCTGCCCTTAGTTTTCCTGGTAAGGGCGTGGAGATCGGCCCCGAGCAGGGCTGGCGTTTCTGCAATATGGTGAGGTGTAGCGGCCAGGTGACGGCTTATGATAAGGTCATCAGGGTGACCACTAATCTCCTGCGAGCTAGTCAGCGATGTCGTGTGGTTGTTCAACCCGATGTGGACACGGTGCATTGACGTCGAAACCCCATAGTTCCATCTGTTGGTACTGGCAACAGCGGTAGGTGTGATCCGGCTCCCCACAGTGATAGCAGCGCGGGCAGTTGTCATGGGCACGACATACGTCGGATTTTTGTGGCGCGTAGCGCTGGCCTATGGGAGGGCAAATGGACGCCGATGATGGTAGCGGCAGCGGCGGTATGTGACTGCGCAACTGCGGTGCGCCAGCATCCTGATGTGGGATGAAAGGATCGTTGCGGTGCACTGCAGCGGCGTATGTCATAGTTTTCCGGCTCTGGCTGTGTTGACGCGGATGGAAGGAGCACCGTGGACATTGAGATTGAACTTTTTATTTGACCGAACTTGTGGCCTCGTAAAAAGAAAGTCAGATTACAGCTAGGCACTGGCACTGATAGCGGCAAGCAGAGCATCGGCCGTAGATCAAAAAACTGACAAAGAGTGGTGCGAGTCAGCATTTATACACGTGTCATGGAATAGTCCAGCGTTATCGCTAGCGGCCACACAGGTTCCAGAATAATCTGTACTCTTCGCTAAGTGGGCGTAATCTTAACAAAATCATCTACTGCAGTCCTGAAGCTTCTCGAACAGTGCATGCACAGTTTGCTCTGAGAATTATGTACAGTGCAACGGGGTGATAACAAAACTTGAGGAAGGAACGTGGCAATATGTCTGTTGAGCCTGGCCATTCTGAGCATAATATTGTCACTGTATAGTTTTCGCTCAATGTGAAACATACGCCTGACAAGCATGCAGCTGTGATTGTGAAGGATTCGGCACGGGCTGACGATGTTAGTATAAAAAACTATCTTGACTCTTGCTTTTGTGAATTTCGTGCCCGTGATGTTTCAGAGCTTTAGAACTAATTGAAAGCCATGTGCTTATGTGCATTCATCAGTTCATACCGAACAAATATGTAAAGCCAAATAAACATACACCTTGAATCAACAGCCGTACTATTCTGTTAAAGCGCAGACCCAACTGATTACGAAATAGGATCCCTTGCCGTCTACTTAACCAATGTTCACTGAAATGTTTCGGCCGTAAATAACACGCACACAATGCGTGTGTGTTATTTGTGGCGAAAGCATGTCAGTAAGCAAGTACCAACTAGGCCAACAATCAGTATTGTTACAATATTAACCAATGTTCATGTGGCTCTTTTGTAATCTATTGCAGAAGAAAGGATGTTTTTTGTTTCAGCAACACTTCAACTAATTTTGTTAGAGAATATTCACAAGAGTCCTGGAATTTATCAAGTATCGAAATAAATCGATAATGAGCATTATCCACGACAGTATTGCAATAATTGGTTCCAAGAACATTGCTAACCTTTCAAATGCCCACTTTTGCAGTATCTTCTTCCTGCCTACTCGGCCCTCTTTTCGAATTCCACCATTCTGCTCTTCGGATTATAATATTTCTGAACAGGTTGTGCTTAGCGTGCTTCTACAATTGAAAACGAAATCCTCCGGCATTACGCTGAACCTCCAAGTCAATGTTTTGTTGCAATCATTCAGGCCTCTAGAATATTTGGTACTTCTACTCGATTGGAAAATTGCTCGTGTTGGCCACTTTCTGAGCAGGTGCTATTACAACACCGTGCAAATTTCTCGACTGCCCACAAGACAGTAAAAATGCTTTTGTTTTTTTATATATAATATTTATATATATTTATATACTTTTTTTAAAATTTAGACGACGGGTTTGTGTGAACACCTCTGACTTGCGGTAGAGTTCTACACGCTACAGATAATTTACTGTCAGTCTCTCCTTTTTTTCCTTTTCTTCCCTCTTTCTCATTTATCTTGTCCCCTTCCCTGATCCCCTTGGGTAGACTAGCCAACCGGATGTCTTTCTTGTTAACCTCCCTGCCTTCTTTTTTTGTTTGCTTTCGTCTTTCCTTGTGCCGATTTGAAAAAAATAGTGACCCATCTTCATTCTTCAATTACCATTCAATTTTCATTTTATCCTCTTCGTGCAAAATGATTGAGCATATTTTTGCAGACTACATTAATAAAAAAGTACAAACAATGCAATATTTTACACGAGGGCACAAAAGAAGAGGCAGAGGCAAGCGCTGACTACCAACTGAATTTTCATTTACCACGAAATGAAAATATGTACGGGAAAAAAACATTACAAAAAATAAAGGCTGACAAGATTTATTTTAAGAGATGATTAAACATCATCAAGCTAACCCTTGTTATCACCTGCATGAAAGCAGAGGATGCTATGTAGGCCAAACATGCTTCTGCATATATACGATATTTTCCTTTCATGTTTAACCAAAATTCAGTTGCTCATCAGTGCTTGTCCATGTCTCTTTTTCTTGTGTCCCCATATAGAATATCGTACTCCATTATGCAAAACCAACCAGTCCAAAGCTTCACTCTACTAGATTGAAAACTTCTTAAAAGAACGCAACATGCCAACTCTCATTCGACGTGGCTTCAGAAAGGGTCAGTGAGCGCAGCCATTCACTGACAGAGCTGCTCTAACGGACGCTCTAGATTTTCGAAAGGTGTACTTCCTCATGACTACGAAGTACTGTTCTTTGGTTTCCTTCAGCTTTCAGCTTCATCATGTCATGGATATATACTTATATAATACATCGGAAAGAGAGCGCTGTCATTGATAGACAGAAATCTGATTCCTTCTCGGCAACTCCTGGTGTTCCTGGTATTTGGCCCAGTATTGTTCTTTTTATATTGTTACGACATAGTAGACATCATACATGCCCCTGTAATTATTAATCTTTTTGTGGACGACTGTGCCATTTTTGGGAATATTAATAGTAATACATTTAATGATGAATAGTTGCCTAGTTCAGCCTTACATAATGTTTTTAAGTGGAGCGAAAGATCGGGCATGAAGGTAAACTTTTTGAAAACTCTCTGTCTGCGTCTAACTAAAAAACGCTAGGCCTGTGCGGAAGGGGCAGCACAGTCACAGCAAAAGCTAGAAGATCGGTCTTTCAGAGCTTTTTCTAAACACTCATTGGGTAACTGCTGCGAGCACACTTGCTGGGTACCCACTGCGGCATTAATAATAACAATAATTTCTGGGTTGTAGATCAGCATTCGCTATGCTATTTTTCGTCATTCTTCTGAGAAGCATTGTATACACTGAGCACTTGCAAGGAATTTTGTGCCAATTGTTTATGCAGGGGCTGACGATGATGAGGATTTATGCCTTAAGTGGGTATGCGCCACTGTTAATAGGTGATCAAAAACAAGCTTTTGTGATGGGTTCGAGTGTTGAACAGCCCACTCATTACGCTATTGGCATTGTGTGCACCTCGTTGTTCCTTTGCTGTTCTAAAACACTTTATTGCTCATATTAATGCAATTCCTTTCCCAACATCAAGCCTGCCTAAGGCAAGTTTGCAAACAAGTCCCAAGCACCAGCATGGCTCAGTGATAGAATACTGGGCAGGCATGCAACGGACCCGGGTTTGAGCCCCTTGATACTAGTGTGAAGAGGTTTATTAGTCGTTAAGGACAGTGGTGAGGCAGCATGAAGAATTGTCCAGAGACCGGCACAGCAGCGAACCGAAGCACGAGTCGAGCGAGCCGGGCGTTGGCGATGCTACTCGCTGTAGGCGCATTTTCTTCCTTACACTGGGTTTTTTTTTCTTATTTCGAGATAGTGATTACGGACACCGGCAGCGGCGGCGGCGGACTACTACGGCCCCATGTGTGACCCATACTTTGATCTCATAACAGTTTTTCCTGTAAAAAACAGCACCTCTGATCAGAAGTTTTTGTACTCCATTGATCAAGACCATTTGATTAAAATTAACGAGTGTGAATATCTTGGAGTTATCATTACTAACAACCATAATTGGAATACCCACATTTTTTACACCGCCTTTTTAGCTTTTAGAAAATTACGCATACTTCAATTGCCTCAAGCTTAAACGTGCATCTGATGATGTGAAACTTGGTTCATGCTACTTTTATCAGACCCAAGTTAGAATATGCCCGCATCATTTGGGATTCCTTCATGAATACCAGTGTTCGAAAAAGAAGAGCCACGTGATTTATTTTTTTCTAAGTACACCCGCGATAAAAATGTAACCAGCCTTTCACCTTCTAACAGAGACTTCAAATGAGCCGTAAAGTATCCCGACCGACGAATATATTTCTCCATTCCTTAGTCGATCCTAATTTCTTTTTAGAGATTCTAGGCGAATCTTTTCTGAGACCAGGAAAACATGCCATTTTCGCTTCCTCACACTCTTTCCATATGTTGCCAGAACTAAACTTTTTAGGTATTATTTTTTTACCAGGACTAGTGAAGAACGAAACCTGATACATGTTCATCACCCGGACTCACCAATTACATCTTAACTATTTCCGAATCATGTTTGGTTTAGAGTTGTTCGTTTGGCTGATATCCTTTAAGGTTTTTCAGTTGCGCCTCGTACATGCATTTTTGTCTCACCTTGCCCCTCCTGCTTGGGCACCATGGCCTGCAGTTGGGTTCAAATAAAAAATAAGCGCCCATGCACTCCATACGAATGGTTAACCCGCTAAAGCTGAACCGTGCGACTCTGGGGTTTAGCGGTAGGTTCAACCCGATGTAACATTGAAGCCTTTCAAAATTATTGGGTACATGTTCGGGATTCTTGATGACGTTAGACACACGTTTGACTTGGGTGTACAAAAAGTGTTTATTTCACATGTGGCACATTGTGTCTTGCATGATCACAGTTATAGAGTAGTGTAATGAGCGGTTAAGTGTGTTTCACAATGCGTTAATCACAGTGATTGTTCTCGACCCACAGGCAGTCACAGACCTCGTAGCCGAAGCCAGTGCGTGGCTGGCAAAACTTCCGCCGAAAGTGGGCATTCATCCCACTAAACATGCTTCGCAATCATCACATTGATGCCCCAACGCTGCGTTGTTGCAAGCGTTTCACATCGGGAGCTAACTCGACAGCGTGGTTTGCAGGATTCATCCGTCACCGGCATTTGCGTTCCCATTCACGCTGTAGCGTGGCTTGGAAGGCTGCCGGATCATTGCTGCGCAGTTGGTGCTGGCACTCGGCGTTCCAGGCCTTTTTTTGTGCCCAGACTGCACGATCTGGCCTGCGAATGCGAGCTCAAGCTCTCACATTTCTGCTGTCGCTGCTCTTCTAGGGTTGTCCATGGCGTGTTCATGTGGAAGGTTTCAGTAGAAACTCTCGCGTGCTCGGCACCACAGCTACAATGGAATAAACGACCTACGTCTCTCACAATGCAGCACATGGCGCGCCTGTTATGTACAAGGCTGCGAATGACGCTGATAACACAACCAATGGCCGGAGACCGCTCGTGACACCGCTGCCGCATGGTTTTTCATTTTCCCTAGCCATATAGAGCTTTCATTGTAAAGATATTCTGCATGCACTCTTGCCAAAAAAGAGTGTTCTTTTTCTTGTTGGTCCAGCTCCTTTGAGATGATATTAAGGCAGGCAAATTTACCACGCATTGCATAGCCAGCTGTAGCATTTCTGCATATGCTAAAAATACGTCTTCTTACTCTTGAGCGGCTTGATGACAAGTGAAGACTACGGCTAGGCAAGCACCTAGAAAGAGCCTTCAAGCTTTGCACTTTGTGAAGGCATTTTGTTCATTAGCTGTATTTATTGATAAAGCACACATTGTGCATGCGCAGATGAACAGATTTTCTGGGCAAATCACGCAAGACCGCTTAGGAACAAGAAGCACGCAAACAACTCCTGTGCATAGTGTTAAACATGGCACTAAGTTTCTTATCAGTCACAATCTTGCAGTACACAATCTACATCATCTCGTAATGAATTACTCTAATGTTGAAAAGATTGCTTGGTGCGTATGCAGGAAGTGTGCTTTTTTTGCAGCTGACCAGCATGCTGGAAGTTACCTTGACGAAGCTGTCCCGCTACGACGAAGGCAGTCTGCTGGCACCGATCCTCTCCCTCACGGTGAGTGCTCATGCCTTACGCGAGGACCAACAAGGCCTGCCGCACGACTCGGAGAGGCTCGCAAAATGCTGGTTGGATAACAGTCTATGTTCCCGTGGTGCACCTTGCAGGCGACAGTGCGAGGTATGGTGGCCTCACGTAGCAGTCTGGCTAATCGTGATGATGCCAGGCACCAAGACTTCCAAAATTGCCGCTTGTGCATCACCAACTGGGAAAACATCACAATGTTTTGTGCGAGTTCTTGACGATGTGACGACAGCAGTAACTGAAAGTTGTTCTCAAAAACACTTTAATTATGTCTAAAGGGTATACTCACACTTAGTAGTACAATTTCTACACTCTTGAGAGCTTCGCCTTTGAATTGATGAGAGAAAAAAAAAATGTAACTGATAGTTTACATGTCAGAATCTCTTTTATTTTATTAGTTTCTGTCTTGAAACCGGTTTAAATGTAGTGCATTCATATGGCTTGGTTAAAGGACTCTGACGCTGTTGGGCCACATTACCAATATGTGTGGCCGGGAAAGGTTTTTCAATTCTTGAAGCACATGGCTTTCTTCTTTTCTTTTCACCAGCTACATATATAGTGGAATTTGGACGGCACAAGTGGTTAGGCTTCGGAATGTCCTCACCAAAAAACCATGACCATGCTGTGTTATTAAATCTAAACTTTCCGTGCAAGCCTCCGTTTTTATCTCTATCAGGCTGCTGATTCTTGTTGCCTTCATGGTAACAGTAAAGGTTCACCTGTTTACCAGCTGCAGGTGGAAGACCTGAGTGCCTGTCCCAAAATCAGGGGTGGTGGCGGCACAGAAGTCGGGTGGGGGTTACAGATTCAGGACTGGATAGTTATTGAGGCGACAGAATTATCTTCGAACAAATCCCCCCCAAAATTCGATAAACACTCGCCAGTGAAATTTCGACAGTCAGTATTTATCTAACAAACTACGACTTTAAAAGGGCTCTTTGAAGGTTCAAAGGGCATTTTGTATACTGAGAATCAAAATCATCAGTCGGAAAAAGCACCCTTCCGTCACGGGGAGCAAACTCGTAATGTATGCTTGCGTCTACAGCAACAGGCTACAACACCTACAACAATTGTAGGTGTTTTTCCAGGGTGGCGCCAGGATTTTTATTTTCTTGCCGTCATGGCGGCCGTCATTCACCGTATATCTATGCGTACATATATATATATGCATGTACATATATATATATATATATATATATATATATATATATATATATATATATATATATATTGTACCGAAGCATAGTGGTGCCAGCTCTGTGCCAGCGTGAAAGAAGACGTTGACGTTCGTGTGTGGCTCGTGCTTGCCGGGTTCCTGCCTGTACCAGCTTGTTGCGGCTAACGTTTCTGGAATAATAACCTGTGTTTTTATGCAACCTTGCTCGTTGCATTTGGTGGAAACGTGCTGGGTAACGTCCTGGAGCTCCGCAGCCGTAAGCTACCATCTCAGTCCACGATGACCGAGCGCGTCGATCCCCCACAAGGCTCTTCCACGCTGCCACCCGTCATGTGTTCTGGTGTACTTCGTCTGCGTGACCCACCAGTATACAACGGCGCTGAAGATCAAGATGTCGAGGACTGGCTGGCAGAGTACGAGCATGCCAGCGCGATTAACAAGTGGGATGACCCTGCGAAGCTGATTCACGTCATCTTCTACTTGACGGATTTGGCCAACCTATGGTTCACCAACCACCAAGCCGACATCCCCACCTGGTCGGTTTTCAAAGAGGCCGTCACCTCGTTTTTCGGTCGTCCAGCCATGCGTAAGCTTCGCGCTGAACTGGGACTGCGGGGACGATTTCAGCGAAATGGTGAGAGCCTCACAAGCTACATTGAGGATGTGATCAGCCTCTGTAGGCGAGTTGATGACAGGATGACGGAGGCTGACAGAATAAAGAACATAATGAAAGGCATTGATGACGACGCTTTTCATATGCTTGTGGCCAAAGACCCACACACCGTCACGGCCTTGATTCAGTTATGTCAAAGTTTCGATGAGCTGCGCAAGCAACGAGTTTCTACACGTCGCGCTAATACGCAGACAGCTGATATTTCGGCCTTGGAGTGCAAAAGCAGTGGCCCCGACTACAGCGTGTTAATGCCTCAAATTCAACAGTACATCCGGGAGGAAGTTGCTCGACAGCTCTCTCTTGTTGCCACCATCAACGAGACCCCCACAACACTGGACCACTCACTTCGCCGTGCTATTCAGACGCAAGTTGCCGAGGCTCTCCCTTCGCCCACATCCCCAATATCAGTGGCTGCACCGCTGACTTATGCAGAAGCCGTCCGCCGACCTTCTGCCCAACCGCCGCTCCCTTCATACAGTCCAGCCACCAACTACTACAGGTCACCAGTTTCAGTTTATCCGGTAAATCGGCCCATTCCACCACCTCGAGCACCTGCCAACTCTTGGCGTACTCCGGATAACCGGCCCATCTGCTACAACTGTGGTATTCCAGGACATGTTGCGCGCTACTGTCGTCGCCGTGGATTCTATTTTAATGATGTGCAGCATTCCGGCAACATACCTCGGCCATCAGAATCGCATGTGACACCTGATTCGCATGACCCCCGCTCACGTCGACCAGACTTCAGCCGACGTCGATCTCCTTCACCCCGTCTTCGGTCTCCTTCCCCCATGCTTCGCCGTTCCAACCACGCCCAGGAGGAAAACTGACAGTCGCAGTTCCTGAGGCAAGAGCTGCGCCACCGACGAAATTTCCAAGGCCTCATCTATCGCCCCCTAACGAGATTGCCGTGTTTGTGGATGGTTTCGCCACAACTGCTCTTGTCGACACAGGTGCCGCTATTTGTATAATCAGTGAAGTGTTATGCCGCAAACTGAACAAAGTGACGACTCCACTGGTTGAAATTTCTTTACGCACGGCGAGTTCGCAACACGTCCAACCTTCTGCCACATGCACTGCTCGTGTTGTGATTCAAGGAGTGCTTTACATCGTAGAATTTGTCGTCCTTCCGCATGCGTCACATGAAATCATCCTGGGATGGAACTTTCTTTCCGCTAATCATGCGGTTGTCGACTGCGCTCGTGCTCAACTCGTTTTGTTTCCATTCAGCACGACATTCATAGATCTCCCTCGCTCACCCAAAAAGGTGATCGTCGCCGCTGACGTCGTCATTTCTGCTTTTTCGGTCACCGCGGTATCTCTTTTGTGCAACTCCGTTTCCGATTCAACTGCCCTATTTATGCCGTCACAAGAATGCGCTCGTCGCCGGAACCTTGTCGTCCCGTTTGCCGTCATAACACTTGCCGATGGCTCCAGTGCCGTGTACGTGTGCAATCCGTTCCCTTGTCCCGCTACCTTATTGCATGGCGAATGCATTGGGAGTCTTGACACTTATGATGACATCTTTCCCTTCGATGCCCGTTCTGATACGACACCGATGTCCGTGGATGCTGTCACAGCTGGCACCGCGCCCTCACTACCTGACGAAGACGTTCTGTTGCGCAGCGTAGACACCGGCCTTACGCAAGACCAGCGCAATCAGCTCATTCAACTACTTGACCGTTTCCGCGCCTCCTTCGACCACGGACAACCTCCCTTGGGACGCACGTCAGTTGTCGCTCACCATATCGACACCGGTCATCATACTCCACTTCGTCAGCGCCCCTACCGCGTCTCGCAGGCCGAGCGTGAAGTCATCACTCAACACGTCGACGAGATGCTGCAACGTGGTGTTATTCAGCACTCACACAGTCCTTGGGCTTCGCCAGTGGTCCTCGTGCGAAAAAAGGATGGCTCCATCAGGTTTTGCGTGGATTATCGTCGACTAAACAACATCACACGCAAGGATGTTTATCCCCTGCCACGCATTGATGACGCCTTGGATTGCCTTCAAGGTGCGGAGTTTTTCTCTTCACTGGATCTGCGCTCTGGATATTGGCAAGTACCAATGGCTGAACCAGACCGTCCAAAAACGGCGTTTGTGACCCCTGACGGCTTATATGAATTTAATGTAATGCCCTTCGGTCTTTGCAATGCGCCTGCGACTTTTGAAAGAATGATGGACAGTGTCCTCAGGGGACTTAAATGGCACATCTGTCTTTGCTATTTAGACGACATAGTTGTATTCTCGGCGAATTTCGAAACTCATCTTTCCCGTCTGGAACAAGTTCTCCAGTGCCTTACGGCAGCCGGGTTGCAACTTAACTTCAAGAAATGTCGTTTTGGCGCCCGCAGACTCACAATTCTTGGCCACGTCGTTTCAAAAAAAGGAATATCGCCAGATCCTGCCAGACTGCGTGCCGTTGCCGAGTACCCCAAGCCTACTACCCTAAAGGAGCTTCGTAGTTTCATAGGCTTGTGTTCCTATTTTCGGCGTTTCATTCGCAATTTTGCCTCTATAATTGCCCCTCTGACTCAGCTTCTCTCCCGTAGCACGGACCTCTCTGGCTGGAATTCCCACTGCGATGAGGCATTCACGGCGCTACGCCGGCTACTCATCCCTCCGCCAGTTCTCCGCCACTTCGATCCCAATGCACCCACTGAAATTCACACGGATGCAAGCGGTGTCGGCCTCGGTGCCATTCTCGTTCAACGCAAGGATGGCTGCGACGAGTACGTTGTCGCCTATGCCAGCCGTACACTAACGAAGGCAGAGTCCAACTATTCCGTCACGGAAAAGGAGTGCTTGGCTATCATTTGGGCTATAGGAAAATTTCGCACCTACCTTTACGGACGCCAGTTTGATGTTGTCCAGATCACCATGCCTTATGCTGGTTAGCGTCCATGAAAGATCCTACTGGCCGCCTCGCTCGTTGGGCTTTACGCCTTCAGGAATACGATATCCGTGTTGTTTATCGCTCAGGACGCAGATATTCAGACGCCGATGCACTATCCCGTTCTCCACTGCCTCCTGACCTTGCCTGCTTATCAACTCCCATTTGCGATTCGTCATCGTTGAGCATCACTGACATGCCATCCGAACAGCGCAAGGATCCCTGGATCAATTCTTTGCTCGACGTCCTCTCTCACAGTTCGTCAGAAACGACTTCACGCTCCCTCTCTCGTCAAGCAAGACACTTTGCTGTCCGTGAAGGCTTGTTGTATCGCCGCAATTACGTGACGGATGGCCGTAGGTGGCTCCTTGTCATCCCTCGTCATTTGCGTTCGGACATCTGCGCTGCCTTTCACGATGACCCCCAGTGTGGCCACGCTGGAGTATTTAAGACTTACTCTCGCCTTCGTCTAAGATACTACTGGCGCGGCATGTATCGGCACGCTCGCCAGTACGTTCGGTCATGCACCACGTGTCAACGACGCAAGACGCCTTCTCACAGCACTGCTGGCCCTTTGCAACCCTTACCCTGCCCAGCGAGACCATTCGACCGCGTTGGAATTGATATTTATGGTCCTCTACCCAACTCTCTTCGAGGCAACCGCTGGATTATCGTCGCCGTGGATCATTTAACACGCTACGCTGAAACATCTGCGCTGCCTGCTACCACTGCGAAAGACGTTGCGTCCTTTCTTCTTCACCATCTCATTTTGCGACACGGTGCACCTCGTGAATTACTCAGTGACCGTGGACGCGTGTTTCTCTCGAACGCCGTCGACGAGCTACTCAAGGCATGTCGCACTGTCCATAGGAAATCCTCGGCATACCATCCCCAAACCAATGGCATGACAGAACGCTTTAACCGTACCCTTGGAGATATGCTTGCCATGTACGCCTCTGACGACCACACTAATTGGGACCAAGTGCTCCCTTTTGTCACGTACGCGTACAACTCTGCGCCACAAACAACCACTGGCTTTTCTCCTTTCTTCCTTCTGTACGGACGTGAGCCATCATGCTCCATGGACACCATTCTCCCTTACAGGCCTGATGTTTCCGAAGCGACGCCTGTTTCCGAAGCAGCTGCTTTATGCCGAAGAGTGTCGTCAACTCGCTCGCTCATTTACCGCACAAGACCAATGACGCCAGAAAACTGACCACGATTCCTCTGCGTCTACTGTACACTATAACCCAGGAATGCTGGTTTGGCTCTGGGTCCCGTCTACCCCTCCCGGTCTTTCCCCGAAGCTTTCGTCGAAATACCATGGCCCCTACCGTGTGGTGCGGCAAACATCTCCTGTCAACTATGAAGTTGAGCCCATTGATCCACCCTCGGACCAACGCTGCCGTGGGCGTGAAACAGTACACGTATCACGCCTCAAACCGTGCTATGACCCCCTTGTCGTGTCCTTTCCCTAGGTCGCCAGGTTGGCTCCTTTCTGCGCGGGGAGTAATTGTACCGAAGCATAGTGGCGCCAGCTCTGTGCCAGCGTGAAAGAAGACGTTGACGTTCGTGTGTGGCTCGTGCTTGCTGGGTTCCTGCCTGTACCAGCTTGTTGCGGCTAACGTTTCTGGAATAATAACCTGTGTTTTTACGCAACCTTGCTCGTTGCAATATATATATATATATATAAAAATAAATACGTATACATATATATACATATACATACGCATATACGCATATATATATCTCCGATGGAGGCGGAAATGTTGTAGGCCCGTGGGCTCAGATTTGGGTGCACGTTAAAGAACCCCAGGTGGTCGAAATTTCCGGAGCCCTCCACTACGGCGTCTCTCATAATCATATGGTGGTTTTGGGACGTTAAACCCCACAAATCAATCATCAATCAACGCAAGACAGGATAAGCATTTGTCCCGTCTTTTTCCTTTCTTTTGGGTTACGGTGGCTAAAAGGAGAGATGTCAGTATCGGCATGCTGGAGAGGAAGCGAGAATTCATCCAGATGTGATGACGCTGCTGTCGGCTCTGAGATGCCTCCCTCGCATGCACACTTAGCAGGTGCTTTTTGCAGCAAATATTTCACGATACTGTGCGGATTACACCAGAGGCTAGCTGACACTTGTCTAGTAGCGTGTATTTGTCTAGCGGCAATGCGTGTATTTGCACTTTATAGTAATGTTTTTTGAACTTGCTTTTTTGTATACTAGCTGCGTGTGCCACTCTCACCCCGAGGCGCTGGAAGATAGACCTGTCGTGAGCTTAGAATCAAAACAACGTCTATGCAGTTCTCACTTTGATGCTGCAGTGTTTTTCGTGGTTTCTTAATTAAAGCCAGTTAGATAACGGTTTCTTTAGGAAAAATCACTATTTTGGCCTGTTTTTAGCCCCCCAATAAATAAAGAAAGCTTCTGCTGCATGGTGTCTTCAAGGGGCACCCTAAGCTATCAAAATATATAATGCTGGGATTCAGGGGCATTTTTTTTAAATGGCATAAATCAAATGTAATCGTCTGAATGCTTGACCATATGATGACATGGGTATTGAATGTAGAACGCTCAAAGTGCCTGCAGTAGTACGCCGCATTTAAAATCGTACAGAAGTGAAAAAGAAGGTAGAGGATTATATGGCTTTAGCGCACCACAACAAGGACATAAAAGAGAGATGTACATACAGCGCTAACCGGCAACTAATGTTACATTTGCGATCATACATGGTATTCATACAGTAACAGTAGATCAATAAAACATTATGTAAAAACTACAGCTCAGCTCATGCACACGTCATCACTGAATAGGACAATCTGCACTCGCCAACGTCAAAGTGAAGATTCTAGATTCTGTTTTTCTTTAGCTGACAGGGCAAGGAAGCCACACCCATACTTTTTTCTTTCATTTTATCAATTTTATAGGCTTCAATGATTTCACGAGTAGTTGAGAACACCGTTATTTTGAAACATAGGGGCGCAACCACACTGTTTAGCTTGGCGTAACCAAACATTTAGCTTGGGCCCACAAGCTCGCATCAAGTTTGTTACCTCCCCTAGTACTGATGCATGAAGTACCGAAAGACAACTTCATAAGATTTCTAGACCTCGGGCTGTATTTTTTGCCAGCAGGAGTGTGCTTGAAATAAACTGGTTCTTCCGTTCACGTCCGCTTATTCAAAATTGGTAGAACATGCGGTGGTAAATTCTTGTTTTCCAGATTCACTGGTGAAATCCTGTCACCACAAGATTAATGCAAGCTTGCGGGCCCAAGCAAAACCTTTAATAGACTCTGGTTATCTTATGCACCTGTTAACCACTGTTGTCGAAAATATAAGCAGCTAAGGAAGGGCAAACGCCAGAGAGCAGGCAGCTTTCACTAAGGCAACCAAGGTTTCTGTAGTACCCCACATGCGTACGATTTCGCATAACTTGCGAAAGATAGTGAGAAAGGCCGGTGCAGACGTAGTGTTTACCGCTCCCTAACGGTTACTAGGAATATGCAAAAAGGTTAATGCAGACAGTGGCTGGAAACGGAATTGTAAGATAAAGCAACGGGCAAAATTTGTGCATTGCAGTCGAAGCATTGTCTATTGTATTTTTTTGACTTGTGAATGCATTTACATAGGCCGAACTCAAACGTGTGTGAGCCAAAGACTCGGGGAACACAAGTTCAATGTAGAAAATGCTGTATCTGGTCATTTGCACATCCACTGTCAGGGGTGTGGTTGCACCTCTATGTTTCAAAACACGCATGTTCTCGATAGGGCCCATGACAGGACGACACGTGAAATCATTAAAGTCCATGAAATGAAACAAAAATGAAAAAAATGGTGTGAGTGTGGCTTCCTTAGCCCTGCCAGCTAAAGAAAAAGGGTATCTAGAATCTTCGCTTTTACGTTGGCGAGTGCAGATTGTCGTAATCAGTGCATGAGCTGTGCTGTATTTTTTACATATCTGCAGTTTTATGCACTGAAACCACGATATGAATATGAGGCATGCCGTATCGAAAGGCTCTGGAATTTTCGACAATGTGGGGTTCCTTAACCTCCACTGACATGGCAAAATGGTGTTTCACCTGTCTCGTCTTTCATTTTTTCGTGGTGTTTTTTCAATTTAAATACCATATTTACTCGCATAATTTGCGCACTTTTTCTCACGATTTGGGGGTGCATAAATTACGCGGGGATTTCACGAGCGCACAGAAGATATTGTGTCCTAATGCGCAGTATATGCATTATGCTCACAGTCCTAATGCTCACAGTCCTAATGCGCAGTATATACAATAATGAAAGAAGAAATAAATGGAGCACAAATAAAGCGTACTTGTTTCTTTTGAAAGAAGCAGTGCACACTTCAACCAGTCAGATCCGGTGACACGTGATCTAGCGGGAATCACTGATCGCGATTGGGAATCATCGTCGCGGCCGCTGCCACCGCTTTCCCGAGCCCCGTCGTGGTGGTCTAGTGGCTAAGGTACTCGGCTGCTGACCAGGAGGTCGCGGGTTCAAAGCCCGGCTGCGACGGCTGCATTTCCGATGGAGGCGGAAATGTCGTAGGCCCGTGTGCTCAGATTTGGATGCACGTTAAAGAACCCCAGGTGGTCGAAATTTCCGGAGCCCTCCACTACGGCGTGTCTCATAATCATATGGTGGTTTTGGGACGTTAAACCCCACAAATCAATCAATCACCATCCTCCCGAAGTGCATCGTCCTCGGTTTCGTCGAGCGCGTTCGAACGCCCCATTTTCTTGATGCTATTTCGACAATGCTGGAAGAAACTAGGTCTCACGACCCAACGATACCGGGAGAACTAATCATATGCACATAATTGAAAAGGCCTCATTAAATGGCAGGAAACTTGCATTAGGAAGGGCGCACTCTTTCTTCTTTTTTGCGTACCAATCGCGCCGGTCATCACGTTGAAGTGGGTCCCCTCGAAGTGCTTTGCGGTGGCACGCTTCCTGTTTTTTTTGGCCAAATTTACAACAGTGAGCTTTGATTTTGTCGTATATATATAATTACTTTAGCACATCACAAGGGAACTGTAAAAAAGGCGTTGGCCGGATGGTGAAACATAAGCTTCCGAAATAGACCAAGCGGGCATTGCAGTGCGGACGCAGAGAACAAAGGGAACAGTAGGCGTGACAGGCTCTGGCATGCCTCTGATGCAGAAAGTCATCGGTGCAGCGACGGGACCGTGCATTCTCTCCTTTATCGGGATGATAGAAATTGGGGGATAAGGGGAGACAAATGCTCGAGCAGTTTCGGCGGCCCCTCAACAGGTTAGTGTTCGGGTGCGGTATTCTAGGGGCCTTATAGTTCGGGAGAAGTCCTTGGAAGAAGGGACTTTGCACTCGCAGCCTGTTTGACTGCGCTTGTCTGCTCAGCGAAGCACGTACCGGACCGAAACACCGAAACATGCGTCGAAAGATTCAAAGGTGCGCGTGCCGGCGAGACGACTTCGGGGGGTCGGGAGCGCGAAATATGCGAGTGAAGACTTTTTTTTCCGAAAAGCTGGCAAAATATTAGGGGTGCACAAATTATGCCAGGGTGCAAATTATACCCGTAAATACGATATGTACGAACGAGCTCAAGTTCACACGCTTCTCATCACACAGCACTCTAGGTGGTCTTCATCAAAATGTGACCACCGGGACAAACATCAAAATTACCTTTTTTTACTGTAATACTTCGACTAGCAAGTTATTTTTGTTTAACTACTATATAAACATTAATTCAACAAAGAAGTAACTTTTATCATAACTACATGTCACTTTACCGTGCCATGTTTTAATTCACGATCTGATGTTTGTGAATACGAAAACATATGCTCCTATCACGAACTTTCGAGCTGATCAATTAAACATTTTCAACGGCTATCTACGCTGTATTGTCAAAATGTAGTAAATGTTTGAGACTTTTAATCATTTATTTACTTTTGCACTCGTTATCAAGCAAAGGCAGAATTTTTTTTTCTGAGTTGCTTTACGCGGCCTCGAAGCAACCTGCACCTGAGCCACGATCATTGTGGCACCATCTCAGGCCCTCTTTGCAAAACGAGGACAGAAGTTCTTCGCTTCTGGAGGCGCCGTCAGTCCACCTAAAATACTTCTAATGCCGTGGTCCCAGCATGTCTTCACATAACAACTGACGTCAGAAAAAGGCAGGGCCAGTAATACCTCTTGTATTCTTGCGAGTGTAGGGAAACACCAAGGTATCTAGCCGTCAGGTCCTCAAGTAGAGCATCCAAAACTTCTGGACGTAACGCTGAAGGTACTAAGGTACTACGATGAGGTAGTTGGCCCGAAGTGGCGAGAAGTTTTTCTTCAGGAGAATGTCGTTCCGCAAGAAAAATGACTCAACTTCTTGTTTGAATACTTTTGTAACAACACGGCCTTGCCCTCGAGGTATTTTACAAGGCTCCTGAGTTCCGGGTCAGCTTGTGGTCGCTCGGCAAAGTCGTCGATACTTATAGTTTCTAGGAAGCAGTCATCATCAGGGTCGTCCTTCAGCAGTGGTTCGACGTGGGTACCTGACAGGCAGTCGGCGCTAGACTTGTAAACGACGGTAACGTCCAATTCCTGATGTCTCAGGCTCCACCGTGCAAGGTGACCTGAAAGGTCCTTTAAGTTAACTAGCCAGGTGGTCCCTCACAACTTTGAAAGGCCTGCCATAGACGTAGGAGCGAAATTTGGTGGTAGCCCAGATAATGGCAAGAAACTCCTCTTCTAGTGTAGAATAGTTGGCTTCTGCCTTCGATAGCGACCAGCTAGCAACTGATGACTCTTTCCAGTTCGTTAGTCCCCTCCACTAGAACGGTGCCAAGTCCTACACTGCTTGCGTCGGTTCCTGTCTCAGCGAATTCGTAGAAATGAACAAGTAGCGGAGGCGTTTGCAAACATCGTTTCAGTTCCTGGAATGCTTACTCTTGCGGCATTTCCCCCTTAAACTCCAATTCAGTCCAGGTATTGTTATTGAGTGGCTCTGCACTACAGGCAAAGATTTTGACGAACCATCTGTAATAGGCGCATAGGCAAAGAAAGGCCTGTTTGTCGGTGGGCGGTGGGAAGTTGGCAATGGCAGCTGTTTTCTGTGGGTCGGCATGAATGCTGGACTTGCTGTTGACGTGGCCCAGGAACAAGAGCTCCTCGAATCCAAAGTGCCACTTTTCTACCTTCAGGGTGAGTCCAGAGTTCTTGTTTGCTTGCAGTACAGCTTCAAGGCGCCGGAGGCATTCGTCGAAGTTTGAGGAAAATGCTACAGCGTCTTCCAGGTACACAAGGCAAGTCTGCCACTTCAAGCCGGTCAGTACGAAATCCATAATGCATTGGAACGTCGCAGTTGCCGAGCAAAGACCAAAAGGCATGACGTTTAACTAGAATAAGTCGTCCGGTGTAATGAAGGCAGTTTTTTCTCGATCTCTCTCTTCGACTTTTATATGCCAATAGCCCGTCTTGAAGTCCATCGAAGAAAAGTACCTCCCATTGTGAAGTCGATCCAGGGCGTTGTCTATCCAGGAGAGATGATACATGTCCTTCGTCGTCATATTGTTCAGGCGGCGACAGTCAAGGCAGGAGCATAGGGTTCCGTCCTTGTTCTTGACTAACACAACAGGTCATGCTCACGTACGCTTTGAAGGTTGGATAATGTCGTCGCGTAGCGTTTCGTTGACTTGTTTCTTTCTGGCGTCACGTTCTCGTGTGGACACTCTGTACGGGCTTTGACAGTGTTGCCTGGCACTCTCTTCTGTCAGAATCCGATGTTTTGCGACCAGAGTCTGTCAAATTTTCGAAGAAGATGAAAAACACTCCTTGTATTGGTGGAGCAGAGTTATGTGCTGTTCTTGCTTATGCGTTACAAGGCTTGCGTTAACAACGAAAGCTAGTTGACAAGCTTGGTTCATCGTAAGAGTTTCAGTAGACTCGGTGAGGGCAAAAGTATTGCTGGCTTTCAGTATCTCTTTGATGTAGGGAACCTTGGTGCCTTTGCTCACGTGTTTGTATTCATTGCTGAAGTTCGAAAGAATCACTATAGCTTTCCCTCCTTGCACTTCGGCTATTCCTCTGGCGACACAAATTTCGGGTTTGATCAACAAGTACTGGTCGCCTTGCATATTTGTTGATATCTGTATGCTGACAGAAATGCTGACGCTAGAGCAGGGGGAAATGGTGACTTGTTTTTCCAGCACTTTATGGCATGTGCGAGGGCAGTGCTTTTTCTGTCGATAGCGCTATCGACTTTCATCTGAGGTTGATAACTGCCCCATGAAGGCCCAAGAAGTCCATATCGAGAATGATATGGTCTTCTTCAACCTTGTGGGGAACGCTCCGCTGATGACAGAACAGTCAGCTCCGGTGTCAACGAGAGCTGTCACATTGTGGCCGTCGATAAGAACGTCGAGGTCACTAGTTCATCGTCGCGCATTGCAGTTAGGCCATGGCGTCAGGGCACGACTGCGTCGGCTTGTTCTAATGCATCCGTGTTAGGTCATTAGGTCTTTGGTACATGAGATTGCGATGTCAGGGCTAGGCTGGCATACTGTTGTGTTCTGAAGGTTTTGTCGTGGCAGCAGCCAAGGATCATTGGTAGTTCGTCGTACAGCAACCGCCCCTCTATGACTTCCTGCCCTTAGTTTTCGGAAAGATGCAGGCTAGGTGACCAGCCACGGATTGGGCCAGTGTACGGCCGGCAGTGCGGCGAGTTGTAGCGGCTCGGCAATGGAAAACGGTATGGCCCTCGTTCTTGCCACCGTGTTCCAGCGATGTCGCTAGGCCTTTCACCCAGCTGCGAACGTGGCGCTTTGACAGCGAGTGTCCAGAGCCCTATCTGTTCATACTGCCAGCGGTGGTAGGTGGGGCCAGCCTCCCCCCAGTGGTAGCATAGCGGGTTATTGTCAGGGGCGTGCCAAATGTCCGTTTTTCTTGGTGCGTAGCACTGGCCGAGAGGAAAACAGTATTGCATCGGTGGTGGTGGTGGCGGCGGCGTCTACCATCGGAAGTTTGGCGGAGCGGCATCTCGGTGTGGGCACGGAGGGAGGACATAGCGTCGGGCCGCAGTAGCGTATCTCATTGCTCGCAGCTGAGACTAAGGTGCCAAGTGATTGCCGAAGTTCTTCGTGAACAATGTTGGAAATAAAGTCCTCTTGGGGCTACAAGGATGACAGCAGCTTCCATAGCTCCTCCTGCGCGATCTGTCGGATCGTTTCGCGTATGTTGTCCGAGCCGAGGGAGTGAACAGCTGCGCTGTATTGCATCAATCGGCTATCGTACTGCCGAGTACGCATTTTTAGTGTCTTCTGAACTGTCATAGTCTCCAAAACAAACTCTTGAACTGTTTTGGGTGGGTTCTGCACCAGCCCAGCGAAAAGGTGTTGCTTTATCCCTCGCATGAGCTAACGAACCTTCTTCTCCTTTCTCATGTCAGGGTCGGTGAGTCAGAACAGGCGAATCATCTCTTCTGCAAAGATTGCAATGCTTTCATTCGAAAGCTGCGCCCGACTTTCCAGCACAGCAGCAGCCCTTTCTTTTCGGACGACGCTCGTGAACGTTTTCAGGAATGCGCCGCATAACAGATCCCAGGTTTTAAGTGACGACTCCTGGTTCTCAAACCAGGTCCTCGCTGCGTCTTTCAGGTAAAGTACACGCGACGCAGTTTCTTTTTTTGAGTTCCAGTGGTTTAAGGCGGCCACTCGGTCATGTCTTCAGCCAGGTGTCCGCCTCTTCACATGATGATCCGTGGAAGGTCGGTGGCTCTCTCAGCTGCTACATTACAACCGTGGCGGGCGTTGGCACAGAAGTGGTCATAGTGGTTGATGTAGTGGTGGTGACCTAGGGCTTGCTAATGTTATCAAGTACAACCCCAAACTCTGGATGTAGCCCTCGCTGCCTGCGGCTAGCTCGCTGATCGAAGTTGGTTTCAACGTCCTCTTCATGGTGTGGACTTGGCTCATGGCTGGAGGGAGGCGTTTGGTACATGAGCCAGGCAGTACCTTCACCAGATGTCATGGGGTCATGACGCGGACGAAGGGAACAGAATGCAGATAGAATATTAAACTTTATTTGGAGCTGTACTTGCAGCCACGAAAAAGAAAAGTCAGATTACAGCAATACACTGGCACTGATAGTGGCGGGCAGAGCGTGGGTCGTCGATAAACTGACGAGCGATGAGGTGTGTCAGCAATTATACACTTGCCATCGAATGTTGTAGCGTTATCGCTAGCGGCGGCGTAGGTTGCACAATAAACTGTAATGTTCACGAAATCTTAACAAAATGATCTACTGCCGTTCTGAAGCTTCTCGAAGAGTGAAGGTGCGGTTTGCACTAACAATTACTGTCAGGCAAACGGGGCAATAAGGAAACATGAGGAGAGAATGTGGCAATATGTACAAAGCATGAAGTATGTGCACACACAAAATCAACAAGGAATACGCGCGTCATCCAGTCAATGAGGTGCTAATATGTTCATATTGTTATGGGAAAACAGACACTCAAGACACAAACTTGATGGAATAGCATATATGCATTCAAAACTGGTTAGGCGAGCTGCGCTGCCAATATGAAGAGCTCGCGCAAGTCTATCTTCCGTCGTCCTTTTTTTCGTCTTGTTGATTCCTATGTCACTGGTTCGTAGCATGACCCCCGGCGGCGAAGCACCGTTATGGAGCTTTAGAGGTCATTAGCACAAGCAGAGTTGTAAATCTTTAGCTGTCACACGTAAACAACATCACTCGACTAAATTCATGACAACAAAGAGACGTGGGTCATTTCATAAGTAACAGGCGTTTCCTGCCACAGTGCATGGTAACATAATGACACAAGCGTTTTTCAGATAGGCCCACTCGACTATGAGCAGACCAGACTAACACAAGAGTATGAGGCGCAAAATGTGCATCGTGATTCAAAGCATCATAACGACATTCTTGCTTGATCTGCAACGCCTTCACACAAGCACGTACGAGCTGACGGCATGATCGGCTCATGCAATAGCATCGCGAGCACACTCCCTGTTTTACGGGGTGCTTGAAGTGATATTGTCCAAGGCTAAAGTCGGCTGTCTTTCATACATTAGATAGAAAGGTAAAAAACCTGCTGTGCCATGTCGAGACAAGTTGTACGTGAAAGTCGTGTAGGGTAGGGCAAGATCTCAGCCTCATAATCTGTTGATACATACATAGCAAGCATATCTGTAAAAGTATGATCAAAACGTTTCGTGAGGCCATTGATTTTCGGGTGGTAAGCTGTGGTCACTTTGTGCTGCATGAAACAGGAATGCAGGATGTCAACTATCACTTGAGAGAGAAATGTACGGCTTCGGTTTGTGAGCAGCTGCTTTGGGGCACCGTGAATCAATATAACGTCGAGTAAGAGGAAGTCAGCAACGTCGGTCGCACAACACTTAGGTAGAGCTCGAGTAATAGTGTAGCGTGTGGCGCAATCGCTAGCCACGGCTGTACACTTGTTGACCAGTGTTTATTCGGGAAAAGGACCAAGCATGTCTAACCCAACGCGGTAAAGTGGTTCGGTGGGTATGCTGATTGATTGGAAATGGCCAGCGGGTAGCAGCGATGATGTTTTGCGACGTTGACATATCTCACACGTGGGGACGTATCGTCATATCAAGCGAGCAAGGCCTGGCCAGAAGAAACGATGCTAATGCGCTCGAGCGTGCGAGATACGCCAAGGTGTCCTGCTGTAGGTGCAATATGAAATTCAGCACAGACACTGCGCTGCAAATGCTTAGGCTCGACAACAAGGTCAGGCCCGCCAGGTTGGAAATTACGGTGGTACAGAATGGGCCCTCTTGAAACACAAAGTGACGAATGGAGGCGTCTCTTTGGGAAGTTTCTATGCGGCTGAAGATGTCAAGCAGCAGTGGATTCTTTACTGTTATTCCCCAATCTGCATGAAGTCGGACATTGGGAATATGGAGTGCACTGTGTTCATGTCCCAATCAGCACGATCGTCGACGGGTACCGTAAAAGGTAATCAGCATCCTGGTGCAGGCGGCCAGAGATTCGTACACGGCTGAGTTAGAAAATTATTGCAGGTGTAAAGCCCAGCCACCAAGGCACTGAAAGATCCCTGAGAGATCTTTAAAGAAGTTCAACCAGCGCGTAGTGGTCTGTAACCAGCGAAAATGGATTTCTGTATAGGTGTTGATTATTTTTCACGTTCTGGGCTGGGACAAGGAAACGAAGAAGAAGAAGAGCGCGAGCAAGGGACGCGGGGACGCTCAAGTGACAGCAGAGCGCTTCCGAACGCAGTTAAATAAACAAGTATTTTTGCCTTATACCTAAAAGACGGAGTTGAGTCTGATCGCAGTGTCTGGAACGCCATCGTCTCAACATTGGTGCCGAAGAACCGGGATTGAAAACCAGGGCCCTACGGACGGCTACCAGTCAACTGCAGCGGCATGGAGCGACTGAAGTCGAAGCGGACGTCGCGGCGAGCACAGAACACGAGGATTATAAACGAGGCAAGTGAGCTCCTCGCTAACGACTCTGCCTCCTATGACCAGCTCAACTCCATATATGAGAGGCTGAAGGCTAATAACGAAGAGCTTAAAAACCTGAACAACGAGATTGAGCCGCATATACCTGACGAGGAGTTCGAGGTCGAGTATAACGCTGTCTTACAATACGAGGACGTTGCTACGCGCATTCTCGCTGAGATTCTCAGCAAGAAAGATAGCATGCTAAGGACATCGACCGGAACTCAAGAAACAGTTGCCCAGACAGTCGTAGCACCATCAGACGGAACTGGAGTTAAATTGCCTAAACTGACAATAGCTCCTTTTTTTGGAGACCTATGCAAGTGGACCGAATTTTGGGAACAATTTTACCAAATTGTTCATAGTAACAATCGCATCACTGCCACAGAGAAGTTTCATTACCTGCGACTGTATCTTAAAGGAGACGCTGCATCAGTAATTGCGGGCCTTCCGACGACAGAAAGTTGCTACAGTGACGCCATCAAAATGCTACAGAAGCGATTTGGGGACAAGACGCGCCTGGAGCAAGAATATTTTGCCAAGCTACGGATGTTAAGCCCTGTCCGTTCATCGACTGACACCAAAGCGCTACGCAGCTTGTACGACCAAGTTCTCGTGAATATCCGAGGCTTAGAGACTTTGGGTGTGCACAAGTCGTCATTTTCGTCAATGCTCTGCGACATCCTACTGCGTGCTCTTCCACGGGATATAGTCGTGCAGTATCATCGATCATGTGCCGTCCAGTTGGCATATGACTCGAGAGCTGAAGCTACACCCGTGGGACTGGACCGTGTGCTCAACTTCCTGTGTATCGAGCTGGAAAGCCTGGAGAAGAGTGATTTTAAGGATGCCAAAGGACGAGAACATGGAACACTCCCCGTGGCCAGTCAGTCGACGTACTCTCGGCATGGGAAACCGACGTCATCTGTGCTTCACAGCAACTCGGTACGAGAGAAAAAGGACAACTGCGTATTCTGCTCGTCCAGCCATCACGGATCGGAAGCCTGCACAGCTGACTTGTCACTGACGCAGAAGAAGGAACTGCTTTCCAACGACAAAAGGTGTTTCCGCTGCACCACCAAAGGACATCGGGCACGAGACTGCAAAAAAAGGATTTCCTGCTCCAGATGCCAAGCTCGACACACTACAAGCATGTGCGATCCCGATAGGTGTTCGCGAAAGTCAGACTACGTTAACAAGAACTACGAAAAAACTTCGACAGTCTGTGCATCACTTGGAAGAAGACCCGTCAAGGAAGACTCTACCACTTCCGTTTTTCTTCAGACTTTCAGAGCATGGGCCATGAATGATGACACCTGCCGCTACATACGAGGCGTTTTCAATGGTGGCAGTCAGAGGACTTTCGTAACTGAAGATCTGTCCAAGCACCTCAAGCTGAAAAGCGTGGGAGCAACTCGAATAGCCTTCAATACTTTTGCAAATACATCGGACCAAGAGGCTAAGAGGCGTCGAATAGTAGAACTACGACTGCGAAGCCAGTTTTCCGACGCGGAAATAGTCTTAACTGCAATAGAGATCCCAAACATCTGCCAAGACATCGCAGAGACTGCAATGGACGTAGCCTTCGTTGCGTCTTTCAAGAAGCTGGGAAACGATGTTGCCGATGAGCTCCAACATCCATCTATCATAACTAAGAGTTGCATCAGCGTACTTATCAGGTTCGATCAGATGTGGAAAGTGTTGACCGGCGAAGTTTCACGGTGCGAAGGCAACAAATCATTGATCGCACTGAACTCCAAGCTTGGATGGACCTTCCAGGGAAGCACATCGCACTTGGTGTCCCACCCAACTACTTCACAAATGATGGTGTGCGTGCTAAAAGCTCAGGCTACCGATTCCGACGAGATATTGCGCTCCTTTTGGGAACTTGAAAACATAGGAATTACGGACGCGATAAACAAGCCACCTGAAATGAGCAACACCATGACGCATTTTGAGCAAACGATTAGCTTTAAAAACGGAAGATATGAGGTGACCCTCCCTTGGAAGGATAATTTCGAGCTTGCAAGCAACAGGCAAGTAGCCGTTACTCGACTGGACAAGCTTGTCAACCGTCTCAACTCCAGAAAAGGACTGCTCGAAACGTATGACCGTATCATAAGGGAGTACTTGAGGGCAGGACACGCCGAAGTAGTCAGTGACGTACCTGCAGAGGCGACGAAATTATATTACATGCCGCACAAAGAAGTCATGCGTGAACAAGCACTGACGACGAAAATGAGAGTGGTGTTTGACGCTTCGTCACATGCCAAAGGATGCAAGTCCCTTAATGACTGCCTTCAAAAGGGTGACAACTTATACCAAGACCTCGTGCAAATTCTGCTACGCTTCAGAACGCACCCGGTGGCAGTTATCGCGGACATAGAAAAGGCATTCCTTCAAATTGCGATTAGGGAGGACGACAGAGACGCTTTCCGCTTTCTCTGGTTTGCAGAAGGAGATTTATCCAAGGGCAAGCTGCAAGAGCGGAGGATGACACGAGTGCCTTTTGGAGCTACATGTAGCCCATTTTTGCTCACAGCTACTATTCTCTACCACGTGAAAAGAGCACCGGTTGTCATGGCACAAACAGCGCAAACTCTTGCCGAGTCGTTTTACGTGGATGACTTAGTCACTGGTGCCGACACAGAAGAGGAAGCCGCTAAACTATGCCGAGAAGCGCGCACAATAATGAAATCGGCCGGCATGACATTGCGAAAATGGACAACAAATTCAGCAAATTTGATGCGCACGCTTGAAAATCAAGTGGAATCTACTAGTAATGAGATGGTCGTTCTTCACGAAACGTCGGTCAAGGTCCTGGGTTTGGTTTGGAATCCTGCAAAGGATGAATTCAACTTTTCGGTTGAAAATCTACTCCGGTTTTTGACAGAACAGACGGGTACAAAACGATTTGTCTTGCAGTCAGCATCGAGAATATTTGACCCGTTGGGATTTGTAGGACCATATACTATTGCCATACGAATATTGTTTCAGAGACTGTGGATACGAGGAATTGGCTGGGATGAAGTCCTACCCAATGACCTGCAAAAAGAATGGAATGATTGGGTCATCCAGCTGCCGCAACTGCAAGACGTCGTCGTTCCTCGCTATCTGGGCGGCGGAGCAAGGAAGACCAATGTGCTTCAAGTACATGTTTTCTGCGATGCCAGTTCAGCGGCATACGGCACAGCGATATACGTCGTATTAAGTCCTGAGGAGCCGATACTGTTGATTGCGAAGTCCCGTGTAGCACCCATTAAAGAGACAACGCTGCCGCGATTGGAGCTGCTGGCTGCCTTAATCGGCTCAAGAATGTTGGCATACGTGAAAAGGGCTTTGAGGAATGTTCAAGTTGACTACACGATGTGGACAGATTCCGCCATTGTGTTGTCATGGATAAAAGGTGGCGTCAAAAAGTGGAAACAGTTCATAGCCAATAGTGTCAATGAAATTGGGTGCACTACAGATCCATCAAAGTGGAGATACTGTCCTGTAACGGAAAACCCGGCTGACCTACTCACACGTGGCGCGACGCCTAAAAGAGTGCTGTGCAGCTCAAAATGGTGGCATGGTCCCGAATGGCTAACTAAACCGATGTCTGAATGGCCCCTACAGTTCTGTGAACTAGACATAGCGGAAGCCACCCAAGGTGAAGTTACAACAGTCCACGTCGCACTGATGACACGCTTCTCAGTTCCGATAATTGATATTCAACGGTACAGCAGGCTTCAACAGCTACTCAGAGTCACTGCGTGGATTTTCAGATTTACTGACTGATGCAGAAAAAGAAGTAATCATACAGGACATCTCGTGGCAACAGAAATCCTGAACGCTGAACAGTATTGGATAAGATGTACACAAGAGCAAGGCTTTCTTGAAGAACTCACCACTTTGACCAACGGCCAACCAGTCGAGTCTACATCTCGAATCGCTGAACTACGCCCTTACATAGACAAAGACGGAAATCTTCGGGTTGGAGGCCGTTTATCCCTCATGCGTTCCACACAAGATGTCAAGCACCCAATCATAATGCCGTCAAGTCACCACTTTTCGACACTTTTGGCAAACAGAGCCCATCTTCAAGTCTTACATGGAGGAGTTAGAGATACACTTACGCAGCTTCGGGAACGCTACTGGATTTGTCGAGCTCGCTCTTTGGTAAAAAGAGTGCTGCATGGCTGCAATATATGCAAGCGTTTCAGTGCGGGCCCAGGAACTGCTGAGACTGCTCCGTTAACAAGTCATCGAGTGACACCAACGAACCCGTTCGAAGTTGTAGGAGTCGACTTCGCGGGCCCTCTGTATGCACGCACGGAGAAAGGGGACACGAAGTGCTACGTTGCACTTTTTACGTGCACCGTATCTAGAGCCGTGCATCTCGAGCTTGTCTCGGAAATGACATCCGAGGCTTTCCTGCTGTGCCTACGACGATTTGCAGCTCGGAGAGGATTACCTTGGGTGATATATTCTGACAACGCACGAAGCTTTCACAAGACATCGGCAGACATAAAGCGGCTAAACCGAATGTTCTCTGAAGAGGACGTCGCTGGTCACCTCAGCACCAACGGCATTTCGTGGAAGTTTATAGCACCAAATGCTCCTTGGTGGGGTGGATGGTGGGAGCGCCTTGTACGATCAGTGAAGCTTCCGCTGCGAAAAATTATCGGCAAAGTTCGTCTGAACTACGAAGAAATATCGACAGTGCTGGCGGAGGTCAAAGCAGTCGTAAACTCTAGGCCTCTGACTTTCATCGAGACAGATGCAGGAGAACCTTGCACTTTGACGCCAGCCGAACTTCTCCTTGGACGAAAATTGACTTCCATACTGTATGCGACCGCTGACGAAGTCAACAGTAATTCCAAACGATCAGACGCCATACGCAGACACAACTACAGGAAGCTGCTGGTTGAAAGTTTTTGGAAGCGTTGGCAAAAAGAATACCTGTTGCAATTACGATCTGCACACTTTGCCGACACGAAATCAAATACAGCATTGAAGCAAGGGGACATCGTTCTCGTGCATGCGGTGAACACTCCACGCCAGCTATGGAAGCTTGCAAGGGTCACGGAAGTCTCGCTTGCTGGATTTCGAGCTGACCGGTCGTGCGCTCGCGCGCTCCGCGCGCTTGCGATCTCCCGCGTCAGCGTGGCTCTGGCCGACTGGACTCGCCCTACGTCATCTCCTGCCGCCGACGACCTTCCACCTCCGACGACAGTGCAGCGCTGACTTACTGGACTTGTTCTACGCCATCCACCGACGCCGAAAGGAGCTCTCGCAGGTGCGCCCCGTCCTCGGACTCCAGTGACCGTGCTCAATCTTTCCTATCTCTTCCATCCCCTCGGTTTGTCCTCGCTCGCTGTGGCTTACCACCACACGTCTCTTCTTCTCTTCTCCTTCTTCGGCTTTCCCACATCTTTACTCCTATCCTTTTTTATCCCTCCTCACCCCCATCCCTCGTGAGCTACTGTGGCGGTGTCGCTTATTGAAGCAGACAATAACGGGGCTCGCTTTTCTCTTCTTTTCTCTCTTTTAATAGCCACTCCGGGTCACGGAAGTGTACCGCAGTGCAGACGGTGTCATTCGTTCTTGCAAGATCAAGTTGCAAGGCGGTCACCTTGTTATCAGGCCGATACAAAGACTGTACCCACTTGAACTATGTATTTAACTTTGCGCGGCCGGGAATGTTGATTATTTTTCACGTTCTGGGCTGGGACAAGGAAACGAAGAAGAAGAAGAGCGCGAGCGAGGGACGCGGGGACGTTCAAGTGACAGCAGAGCGCTTCCGAACGCAGTTAAATAAACAAGTACTTTTGCCTTATACCTAAAAGACGGAGTTGAGTCTGATCGCAGTGTCTGGAACGCCATCGTCTAAACATAGGTATGGCCTGAACTCAGAGCTTCATGACAATGTGACGTCTTGCTTGAGGAGCTACGTAATAGACCATGCCGTTTCGGCGAAATTCTTGGTGAAGTGATGTGAATATGAGCATAGTCCAAGGAAGCAGCGTACATTCTTTGAAGATCATGGCACAGGAAAATTTTTGACGGCGCTGATTTTTGTCGGGTCTGGTTGTACGCTGTTAGCATCCGCTAAATGGCCAAGAACTGCGATTCGGTGTTGCCTGAAGTGACACTTGAATGAGTTCAGCAGGATGAGTTCAGCTAATAATAAGTAAGCTTATTTATCTAAGATTGCTTATGGGGGGCTCTATATGGGTTTCAATTGTAGGTGAAAAAACTACATTGTTCAAATAGCACAATAAGGTGGACCATTTAAAGCCTCTGTACAAACAGTCCACCACTTGTTCAAACGTAGCTGGAGCATTACAAAGGCCGACGGGCATAGCCTTAATTTGAAATAACGCATCGGGTGTTATAAATTTTATTCATCTCCTTGCATCTCATCCACCTCAATCGTCTAATACTCAGAACGTCAGTCTGTGGAGCAAAATAGTGGGCACCATAGAGGCAATCGAGAGCATCATCTATTCGGGGCAGAGTGTACACATATTTTTTTGTAATTTTGTTTAAATATTGATAATGGACACAGAAACGCCATGTGCCATCTTTCTTGCGGACTAGCATGACAGTGGATGCTCACTGCAGGATGGGTCGATGATGTGCTTGACAGGCATTTGGACGACGACCCCAGTTTGAATAATTCACTGCTCAGTCGCCAAGCCACGATATAGACGCCTATGAATAGGAGGCTGATCACCATTGTTTATGCGGTGGGTCGCACCAATAGTTCTCCGCGATGGACGGCCGCCGAGTCTGATAACGTCGACGTAAGACAACAGAACCCAGTGGAGCTCGTCAGTATGCTGCACTGTTAAATTAGCAGCAATCATCGGCGTAATTGCACTAGCGGAGTAGCAAGTGGATAGGGCTGAGTTGAGGGGTCAGAAGGAGCGGCCGCCAGGAAAACATCCACTGAGTTGTCTTCTAAACCTGAGGAGTCCAACTGATATTGGCAACTGGGAGGCACGTAGCGTTCCTTGCGACAGAGAGTACGGTGTGGGTAACAGAATGCTATCGATGACGAGATTCAGTACATAGTAGCTGTCAGGAACTGGTGGGATTGATACGAACTCGGCATGTTTGAGGCGGAAGACGAGCATACCCAGCAGTGTAGAGGCGACTCGCTCATGGTTCAGCAGGGTCTGTTATGGGCAAGTGGAGACGGAGCAGTCAATGAGGGCAGAATGCACCTGCAGGAAGTAGAGGCCTAGGATAACTTTAAGCGGGCACTTTTTGAGTACGGTGAGCAGAACAACTGTGTGGTGATCAGCGATGCTTACATGAGCAGAGCGTATTTCGACGACACATGCAATTCTGTCGTCGGCAACACGGACGAACTCAGTCGTCGCAGGCGTGAGGGCTTTCTGGAGCTTGCGGCCAAAATAAGTGGTCATTACAGGAAGTTGAGCCGCTGTGTCCACCTGAGCAGTAGCTGGCACACTGTCGATTTGCACATCGATAAGGTTTTGTTTCGTCTGTAGCGTCAATAGAAGCTTTTCGGTCATGGATGGATGGATGAATGAATGTATCCAGCTGTGCCCTTTAGATTTGTCAGCGACTCACGTGCCTGGCCATGAAGTTAACTACTATCACTATGTGTTGAAAGATTGAATTTCACTCTTACCTTGACTGTAGACACCAATCAGTTGGCCTTTTCCTGGTTATTTCTACTCGTTTAAAGTCTTTTGCCTTCACTTTCCCTAAACCCCAATGCTTTGAAAAATTTCATGCCATTATCTTGGACTATTAGGGTGAAGCCCTTTGTAGAACATTATCAAATGTTCAGCCATTTCTTCCTCCTCTCCACATGCACTACATAATCTGTCTGTACCTTCGTATTTGGCTCGGTACGTCTTGGTCCGCAATACTCTCTTTCTGGCCTCGAACAACACAGAACTACCTTGAGAATTATCGTAGATCTTTCCTTTTGCAATTTCCTGCTTGTAAGTTCAGTAGGTCTCCAGCGATGATTTCGCAAGCATTCCACTTTTCCACATGGCCCCCTCTGTTTTCTTCACCTTCTTCTTAACCGATATTTCCTTTTTGCGTGGTATACTGCTGTTGTCTGAATACTTGCTTGACAATTTTAGAGTTTGCTTCCTCCATTTAGTATCAACAATCTTCATGTACAGGTAGCTGAAAACTTTCCTAGCCCAATGCTCCTCTCCCATTGCTCAAGTCCAATTGATGCAACGCCACCTCCAGGGGCTGCAAAATTCAGTGTTCTGTCGGGAAATGTCAACAGTAGGCGGGGGAAGGCGGTCAGCGTGGCTGGGGAGAATGAGACTCGCAACGTTGAGGTGATGGAGAGTGGGAGCAATGGCGATCACTCACAGGTTCTTGATGTCCTAAATAGTAGGGGCTGGTCTTCTGACGATAAATGGGTTGGGAATTGAAGGAGCGCGAGAACAGTTGTGCAGTAGGACCCCAAGAACTCCTGCAATGACAAGAATTGTGCCCAATACGGTGACAAAAGAAGCATATATGGGCTTGTCATCATGTGTTTGCCTTGCGGAAAGATCGCGGAACCTAAATGAAGAGGCTGACGGTAACGAACATGCAGTCATGAATTATTTCTGGCAGTCAGTACGGGAAGGCAGGGAAATAGAGCCTAGACCCATGCTGGCGATTTACTGTCATACGACTGCTCTGTTAAGCGGCAAGGGAATGGAAGGAGCAGAGTCGGGGGGATGCAGGTGGCACTGTGGCAGAGGCGGCTACTTCAAGTTCACGCTGGACTAGTCGAGTGAAGTTGTCACAGCTGTGAGGTGAATGATATGGGTCAAGGCATGAGGACGTTGCTGCTGTATTTTGAAGGTGCTGGATCTGATGAGAGATGCACTTGCTTTTACCCTGTTCGAGCTGGCGGCGTTCTTGAATCATGGCATCAACAGATGACAGGTTATTGAATACCAACATATTAAAAGCATCGTTGGCGATACCCTTGAGAATGTGCGCAACTTTTTCAGGCTCAGACATGTTTTCATCGGCGTTGCGACATAATGCGATGATATCCTGAGTTTAACTGATGTAGAACTCAGAGGAAGTTTGTGTTCGAGTTATCACCTCATTCTTCACGGCTTGCCATCGGCCATACCATGCTGAATGCGCCGGTTCTTCACGGCTTGACGATGACCAAAATGATTTCCCAAAAGCTTGTGGATCTTTTCCATCAAGCTGTCCTAGCTTGTAATGTTATGCTCGTGGTTGTAAAATGAGACACGAAGGGTTCCGTTTAGGTAAAAGGTGACACTGTGTGTGTGTGCGTCTCTCTTTTTGTGTCCTTGTCGTGGTGCGCAATACCCTTATAAATAATGGACACTTGCAAGCATGAGTGTGGGCTCCCACCTTTGATTGGCGATGACACGTTCGTAGAGGCGTAGGCCTTTATCGAAGTAAGAACTCTCGCTGCTTGAGGATATGCCAGGATTCTTCAAGACGGCAGGCATCACAATATTTGTCGTGACCGGTGCATTGGCAGGCAGGGCAGAAGGTTTGACTACTGGAAAGGATATAGTCAAGTCCTAAGAGGTCATGTTGAAAGCCGTGAGCGAGCGCCCGCTGTGAAGTTTCGTGGTGAGGACTGGGATCGCACAGCTCCCTCAAACATGTTACGGGAAGACAGACTTGCAAGACACAGACTTTACGTAACACGCATATTCACAACTGGTTTGGCGAGCAGCACTGCCGATATGAAAAACTCGCGCCAATCTATCTTCAGTCTCCCTTCTCTTTGTCTTGTTGATTGCTATGCCACTGGTGCATTGCAATATATACAGGGAAGCAACATTATAATGATTTTGCAGATTCAAGGGTTTGTATATGATACATTATTGATGCCAATAGGCCTTTCTTAAGCACACATGTGCTGCCAAAGGGCACTTAAGGGGAGATGTGGGTCGAAAAACGCGCGAGCTTTTTTCAAGAATACCGATTTTTTTTCCGTCTGTTTTGATAAGATTAGTACATCTACTGATATGAAAAAAATGATACAGTTCGAGACTTAACTGAAAATGCTTTAGAATCGCATCTAAAGAGCCCAAGGTGCCTGTTAAAAGGTTGAAAGTGCGCAGTCTTCGATTACCTTGCCGGCGATAATGCGCCGTTGCTCGCCATTGTTGATCGTATGAACCAAAGAGTCGAGCCTCACTCTTCAAATAACAACAGTTTCTCTCGCCGATGCAGCGAAAGAAATAATAAATAGAAGCACTCTTCTGCGCGTTTTTCGAGTGCCGGGACTGACTTATCACGTGGTACGAATCGGGGACCGCCATTGGTCGCTGCGCGCTTGTATGTGCTCTGAAACCTATTTGCGGTGTCCATGTCTTGTCGAGCAGCACAGCTGAACAATGCTTTTCTCGTGTAATTATTTCTGTTATGAATTAAAAAAGGCATTGCTCGCAAGTGAAAGCCATTGTGCAGCGCACTCTGTTGGAATAGGCTGCGAGCAGCTGGTCCGATTTGCGGCAGTTGTTGGCTTGCAAAAGCCGATGTATCAGAAGTCATTCACACTTGTCAGCTGTAAAGTTCGTGATGCGGCAATGGACTACGTCAGCGCCAATCTTGAGAGGTTGAAAAAGCTCGCAGTGAGAGAACTTAGCAGGGACGACATTGCCATTATGTACGACAGTATGTGGCACAAGCATGGCTGCAAAATGGCATGACACTGGACTTAGTTTGGATTTCGCAGTCCTGTCAAACTTCTTCCTAGCTTGCAGTTGGCACAAGGCCAGATGGAGCGGAAGTTTGGCAAGCGTTTTATGGCCCTGTCTGTGAGCGAAATGTCTCTGAGGAGTCGGTTCGAAAAAGCTGAGAGGGACAAACTCTTGGTGCTGGCATATTTTAGTCGCAGTGGCAACTACGAGAAGGATTGTTGTTTTTGGTGTGCAAATTTTATCTGATTTAATAATATGTTTCATAAATAACAACTCAATTTTAACTTTAAAGCTCGTTTTTCTCAAAACACAAATTTCGCCATTTTTTTCTATGTGCCCCTCCTTCTTCGGGCACTTCTAGTGCTCGGATTTGCATGAAATTTTGCCCAAATTTTTTCCAAAGTATGGCAAATGCAATTATCTAGTGTAAATTTCTATATTTTATTGTATAATAAAGAAATTCTATGTAAACCTTCACTAGGGTAAGAGAAATATGGAATTTTTACAACTATTATTATTCACGCATATTACATATTTTGTATGTGCTTCCTAATTAGTTATTTGCACTCTACACTTTATTTGAAGCATTATGAACTATGAATGGTAAAAACTTACAGAAGTTTAGGGATGAAAAGAGGGAGGGAAAAAGGGTTAAGGTTTTCACTTTGTCATGTTGCAGAGCTAAAAGTAGGTAACTTGCAAGAAAACTAATTACATATTTGAAATCAGCATAGAAAGTTCCATAAACAGCTCAAGTTTCATTGCTCTAGTGTGAATAATAAAAAGTGTCTTCGAGTAGCATCTCTCCTTAAGCACTCATGCAAAAAGGGTGCAGCTGCAGAAGCCACAGTGATGAGTGTGCTGGTTTCACGGTTAAACTTTCCTTTTGCGCTGTGCCAGTACTTCTCAAATAAAGTTAACTTGGCAAGGTGCGACATATTGTGATTCACTCACTAATTTTATTGTTTAGCTGCGATGGCCTGTTTATGATTTCCGCTTGTCTCGCTCATGAACCAGCCAAGTGGAACAAATACATCAGTTTTATTATTCTTCAGTGCCAGTACACCTTTGGCATAAATGAAAAAAAAAATACAATTTGGTTGGCTAAGAGATACAGGATCATATCATAATTCACGAAGCAGCAGGATATAATGTTCATCGACACTGTTGACAAGTAAGTTGTAACGATCTGGTATTTCAAAAGTGCCCTAAAAATTACCAGAATTATGTAAATTAATACAGGTTCACTGGAAAGCGTAAGGGTCGCTTGCACCATTTATAGATAACAAACAATACGCATCTTCCCACCTTTCTTGACACTGTGTTTACATGTTGGAAAAAAAACTTACAGGGCAAAAAGAAAGCAGTACAGTCGAACCCCGCTACAACGAAATTTCTGCTACAATGAAAAATTCACAATTTCCCGTCAGCAGTCCATAGGAGTCAATGCATAAATATTGTCACCTCAATGAACTAGGGGTGTGCGAATATTCGAAAGTTTCGAATATTCGTCGAATATTAAATTCGCACTATTCGTATTCGATTCGAAAAAAGTGTATTCGGAAAGTTCAAATATTCGAATCACTTCGAATATTTGACAATATCGAATATTTGATTGGATTATCATGCGGAAAATAACTCTTCTTTAATATTTCCGCTGGGTTCAGACATATTAAAACGTTGCCCAGAGGGGCGATAAGCGTCAGAAGTGCACGGAGGCACTATGTCGGCCAGCGACGGTCAACAATCAGCAGCAAAGTTGACGTTCGTGTAAACGTATTGCACGCTTTTCTTATGCCGCCGTAACGTGGTGCACTACCACACGTTCACTATCGCAACTGTGATAACTGTGATTAACTGTAACTATGCAACTGTGATAACTAGCGCAGACAAATACCCATCACTTTCCACTCAGATACCAATTTTTGGTATGCTAAACTGCCTCAGCAACTTTAGCGGCACAACAGGCTCTCATAAGGAACTGGCAAGGTCTCACAATACCAGATTCCCCTTATATACCGAGGACAAAGAAGCATGTATGGCTAAGTTTTTGGACCCACGCTTCAAGTCAACGGTATTCAGAAACAACAAACAAAAGTTAGTGTGGCTGAAAAATCTGGTGCTTCAGGATGTTGCCCTATGCCCTACTGTGGAAGTCGTGCAGCCAGCAGCAAAAGTGCAGGAGCCACAACAGTTTGTGCAGCCATAATCTGATGTTTGGAGTGCATTTGATAATCTTGCAAGTAGTCAAGTAGCAAGTACACCACTGTCTACTTCAGAATGGGAAATTAAAGCGTATTCTGAAGAAGCCCTACTGAAGAAAGACAGGGACCCATGTGACTGGTGGCGGACTGTGGGCACCTTCAGATACCCCATTCTGGCAAAGGTTTGCCCCAAGTACTTGCCCATACCAGCCACTTCAGTTCCAAGCGAGCGTGCCTTTTCAGTGGCAGGGGAGGTTGTTTCTGTTCGGAGGGAGCGCCTCCTGCCTGATCATGTGGAGCAACTCATATTCCTCCATGATAACATGTAGTCATTATGTTTCATGATAACAGCTAGTCATTACTTGCATTGTGTTCCAAATAACAGTGTATGTTGTGTTAACAGACAGGCTGTTGTGTATTTTTTTAGATAAATACATCTTAAATTATTGTTACTGTAGAGGCATTTGTCCTTTGATATTCGATATTCGATTCGATATTCGAACATAAATATTCGTATTCGATTCGTATTCGAAAAATTTCATATTCGCACACCCCTACAATGAACACTTTTTCTTTGATCGCCTTCCTTTAACAAAATTTTACGATGCAATTTCAGGCTCAGATACCCAATGCTATGCAGTAAACCCAATCTTTTACATTTCAATGCATTTTCAGAGCCTGAAAATGCGTCAACGAAGTCTAAAACACGCATTGGCACCATCAGAAATCGCCGCTGTTTAGCGAGCGTGGGCGCCGCTATTGCTCGATAGCGATGGCAGTGAGACTGCCCTGGCCCTGCTATTGCCGCTGGCTTGCTTTTGATCCGCAGACGATCCGAAGGTGAAGCTCAGTCATTCAGTTAATGGTTTCTGGCCGCCATTGCTGCAACCTGGTGAGAATAGCCGGAATTCTATAATTACCCTGTCGAAATAACGAAAACGCTATTTTCACCTAACTTGGCTTGGATACAGGTGGATTTTTGGAACATTACGGCTTTTCATCAAAGTTCACAATGCCAGTTCAGGCAACCTATGGAAGCTTTTCTTTTGATGAAGGCACATCGATCATATTTTTACAAACACTGTGATTGTGTTTGTTGTTGCAATGTGCTTTGCGAACGTGAACAGTTAGATTGTGTTCACGTTTGTAACCGCTGAATTTTGTGGTTCCCCTGAGCTTGCGTGAAGGCCACGATGTCTAGGATTCGTCAACCTGTTTCAGTGCTCTTTGATATCCGTAATATTTATTTCTGTTGTGTACATGGTGGTGACGTTGTGATAGTCCCTACGTGTTTCCAGTCTTGCTGGGCGCGCGTGTAGATTTGCGGTTTGCGCGGCTGTTTGGCAACCTGCTCTGGTTGTTGCGCTTGTTCATCACATACTTCATTTTACAGGCGTAGTAGCATCGAACTAGTATTAGCTGAGCTGTGAAATGCGTGGTACTTCAACCACTACATCATTCAGAAAAGCTGCCGACCACCCTGTTTTCAAAGTACAGGCATCACACGATGTAATTCCGATGGCTAACCAGTCCAAGTTTCTTCATTGCAATAGATGAGTCAATCATGGTCCAGAAATTCACTTTCGATAGAAAGTGCTCATGTGTCGCCCGCATGCTCAATCAGGCCTCGCTATTCGCTTTCATGGCTGCCTGAGCGATAAAAAAACATTCGACTTTGAGCGTGCGGCTATCACCCTATGGTTGCTGCGCATGGAGCAACATGGGACAGTGGACTACTTGGTATTCCATACTTCAAACTGCTCAGCGCTAAACACAGCAACACAAGTGAGACGAGGATTAGCACCGACATCCAATTGAAGTTTATCACAACTACCAAATGTGTTGCCCTACACCCGAGATCAAAACAACATGCTTATGTTGAAAACAAAAAAAAAATGAAGTGAAGCATAAAATCACAGAGACCGCAAAAAAAAAAAACGAAAAGCGGCGATATAGAGCTAGCCAATGAACCAGGTAAGCCAGTTCTTTGCAGTCAAAAGTATTGAAGGTTCTGGGTGCCATCATGATGATTGATTGATTTGTGGGGTTTAACATCCTAAAACCACCATATGATTATGGGAGACGCCGTAGTGGAAGGCTCCGGAATTATCGTCCACCTGGGGTTCTTTAACATGCACTCAAATGTGAGCACACAGGCCCACAACATATCCACCTCCATCGGAAATGCAGCCGCCGCAGCCGGGATTCGATCCCGCGACCTGCGGGTCAGCAGCTGGGTACCTTAGTCACTAGACCACCGTGGCTGGGCACAGGTGCCATCATGAGGATGAGTGGTAAGAACTTGTGTTTTCTGAGACAGGTGCCGGCAATAGTTTTCTAATTATTAGAAGCCAAACAAACGTTTCTACCTATGTATTTTACTTTTTGCAAATTTTTTGTAACTATTCGATTAGAAACTTTCCTGTTTGACGAACGCATTGAATAGGCAATCTCAGTTATGTGCTTGAACTAGTGTTGTTGAAAAACCTTTGAACCGTAGCCAAGCTATGCACGGCAAAACTTTGTTGACTGTGCAGTAGGTCAAAGAGATGGGTGCCTAAATATAGGGTTGCAGGAACATCGTCAAAAAGTAAAAACCATAGAGATGGTTCTTTGGCTTCTGATTGTTGACAATGTGGTTGCCAGCCTGTGTTCGAGAAAACACAAGCTCTTGCAGCTCACCTTTATGATAGCGCCAGGATTATCATTGAGGCTGCATGAACAGCTAAAGAAAGCTAGTGGCATTAAACGTTCAATGTTACTATCTGTTAAAGAACTGACTTACTTGTATTCATCGTCATGTGCTTTTTTGCCTTTGTTCTTTTTAACAGTTTGTTTCGCCTTCACTTAATATTTTTTTTCGTACCAGGTGCATGTTATTATTTTGGGTGGGGGCTATATATTGTATGTTGTATAAAATTTCAGTTTGAAGCCTGTGCTTGCCCTTGTGCCACTGGTGTTGCTTCATTGACTATTTTTTAATCTCTGCGCAGATGCATTGTATGCATGTTGAAATCAACACAGCAAGAAACTAAAACGCAAGAAGAACAAATACACACCACTGCGTCGTCTCGCAACTATACTTATAAGAAAGCACATCATTGGAATAAAACCAAAGGTATCAAACTCCCCTGATCTTGTGGACGACAATCACAAAGTTTAGTCCTGAAAGGCTAACACAGTGCAGAAGTTTGAAGTGGAAGAGGGGATGAAAAACGCCAAATAATGTAATTTAAAAGGCCTTTTTACTGCATCTTATATATGGGACATTTTAAAAAAAGATTTGTCATCAAAATTCAAGAAAGATGACGATGCCGACATTCAGAATAGCTAAAATATGGATGCTCATTACGAAATGAAAAACATTAACTCACATCATTAGAATGAAACCAAAGGTATCAAACTCCCCTGATCTTGTGGACGACAATCACAAAGTTTAGTCCTGAAAGGTTAGCACAGTGCAGAAGTTTTAAGTGGAAGAGGGGATGAAAAACGCCAAATAATGTAATTTAAAAGGTCTTTTTACTGCATCTTATATATGGGACATTTTAAAAAAAGATTTGTCATCAAAATTCAAGAAAGATGACGATGCCGACATTCAGAATAGCTAAAATATGGATGCTCATTACGAAATGAAAAACATTAACTTCATTATGTTCTGGCTGCACGGTGTGCTTGTGGAACAAAAGCTTGAGACCAGTTACATATGTGTAATTTACCTGAACACGTTATCAAGGGCAAGAGGCAAGAAATAAGTGCGAGTGACATTTAGAAAAGTGACACAACTTTCTAAACAGCTGCTGAAGTTCTGAACATGCTCGCTTGATGCCTTGGGAAATTTAGCAGCGACAAAAGAAGAAATGTTCGTATTAATTCTTCTGCAGAGACGATTCTCATGGTCGATCGCAGGGCCTCGTCAGTCATCCTTAACAAGAGAACTGACTTTAGTTAGGGTAAAAGTATCGGCTTCAGAGTCTTTTGTGCAGGCTTGGTCACTCAAGAAAGGTCGGCAGGACACGTGTTTCAAGCATCCGATTTAATCTGCAACCAGTGCAAAATGTTGTTCTCACGTGATAACAATGGGACAAAAAAAATTTGAAACAGATTTGCAATAGTGGTGCCAAGCCTCAAAGAAGTGATACTGAACAACCCTCATTGTTTCGTGTCATTAGTTTATTTTTTCCTCCTATTTTTTAGCTGTTATTCCTGTCTTCTTTTTTATAATTTATCTTATTGTATATTTATATTACATTCTATTTCCTTTCTTCACCTTTTTCCCTCACTTTTGTATTGTTTCTTCGTCATTCTTTCTATGCGACACCTTGCTCTCTCCCAACCTTTTTTTCTCTGTTCCTCACTCTCGCTTATCTTTCCAACCCCCTTGCCCACTATACTATAAAAAGCTATGATGAATTCTGCTGGCGTACCTGTATAGTCGAGTGGTTGTTTTCGGATTGTCAGTACATAGATTCGATTGCCATCTCGTTGAGAATGTTTTTTTTTTGCCAACATTTCATTCTCTTTCACTCATTCTCTAGTTCATCAGTCTTAATGCATCCCATGCGGGATGTATCGGCGCATGTGTACTGGGAGTGAAGCACAGCAGGACAAAGATGAACAAGAGGCCAAAGAGAGCATGTGCTTGTTCATAATGATAGTTATTTCTGTTCTCCCATCGCAAACCAATGCTCTGCTTAAACAGATCCACTCTTAAAAAATGAAAAAGGTTGCATGCACAATCTTTTACTATGTTCCAAATGATCTTCCGATTCGGTCTTGATAAGTGTGTGCACCATCCGAGTGTCAAAGCATTTTTTAGCAAAATAAAGGTATTTTGACCGTTTTAATATATCCATCTGGCTAGCTGGGTGCTCGCGTGATCACCTCCTTTACTAGTACGTACCAAAACTGGCATATAAGAGTATGCGTGTATGAGAAACATGACTGACGTGTCAGGACTTGAATGACATGAAATACCTGTCATGCAAATCATGAAACTCTTTCCCACACTTATCTGGTGCATACCCATGAAATGTGGGCATACCACGCTGGTTATGATCCCACAGTAAGGCTTTGCCTTCTCAAGTCTGGCTAAAACAGTCATCGGAAATCTTACCATGATAACATTGAAGAGCTTGTGTCAAAAAAAAAATCCACTGCCCATTTCAGTAGACCATAAAAAATTTGTAGATTATGAAGAATAAAAATCATAATTAAAGGCAAAGTTGAACCCAGGCATTCTGTGAAGCAGTCAATTTTTCAACCCCAGAGTTGTACGACTGCTTAAAGTTGCGTCCACCACGGAGGATCAGGGGCTAAGGTTCTCACCTGCCGATCCAAACTTCCGGAGTTTGATCCCGGCCACGACAATCGCATCTTTTAAACTTGTTACAATGGAACAAGTGAGTATGCCTACAAACACTTGTTACCCCGTCGCAGTGGTCTAGTGGCTAAGGTACTTGGCTGCTAACCCGCAGGTCACGAAATCGAATCCTGGCTGCGGTGGCTGCATTTTCGATAAAGGCGGAAATGGTGTAGGCCCGTGTGCTTCGATTTGGACGCACGTTAAAGAACCCCAGGTGCTTGAAATTTTTGAGCTCTCCACTACGGCATCTCTCATAACCATATGGTGGTTTCGGGACGTTAAACCCCACATATCAATCAATCAATTACAAACAGTTGTTATTATTGACGAAGTGTTAGCCTCGACGAGCTGGTTCAGGCAAAAACCCTGCAAGCATGAGCCACATGAACGTCGTCTTCTTTTACCCTGGCACATAGCTGGCGCCGCTTTTCTCCGGTACATACTATTTGCTTATATATGAAAGCAGTGTCGTACAACGTCTCGATTCAGAAAGCTTGATTACCACATGTATTCAACTTTAAAGAAAAGATATGCCTTATTTTTATGATGCTTCATCTTGTTGCAGAGAGCAGGAGAAAGTGCATTGTCATTTATACCATGGTATACACTGTATTTGATCCCAGATTGATTTATTGTCCTCTGTGGTCTCCAATGCACCCAAAAAACATTCATACATTTAACGCCTCCCATGTTAAGTGCTTTGTCTAGAACTGCATGCTTGCTATGGCAAAGGGGCTAAGAAAGCAAGGGTTCCTGGAAAACATCCATAAAGTGGCTTGTAACGAGCCTGTAATCAGTGTAACTTATTTCATATGACTACCATGTTGCACAAATCACTGGCTTTTGCCTTCTTGCTGAACGAGTTTGTAACAATGAAGAATCTGTTATTTGTCCACAGTATGAATGAAAAAAAGGTAGTTTCCTTGATCTCTTACCTGTCAGCAGATTGTGACATTCTTGTGTGCCTTAAAATAAACTGATATTCATAACTCTGTTTCCTGTGTGGGTTTGTTGATACCACACTTGCAAGCGCAGTCCATGTACAGTTCTAGCCATGTTTTATGCAATGCAGCAAATAAAAACAAACTTTCTGCTGCGCAGTAAATGTACAATGAAGCAAGCCTTGTGGGGATTACAACTCAGGTAACCAATTGCTAGCGGAGCTTTTGCCTCGTTATACAGAATTATGAGGTTGCATCAACAAAGAAACAGATGAAAACCATTTACAAGGTAACACACAATACTGCAATAATGCGCTGCTGAGTATAGTTATTTTCCATTGGTATGACTATTTTCTCCAATCATTTTTTATTGTGTGTCTATGCTGAGCATCTTTTGAAATACAATGAGGCAAAAACATCCTGCATCTTCAGCTTCAATCAAGCTCTTTTTTTTTTTTTTTGCAGCCCTGCTTGCTCTAAATAAATTTTGTACAGTAGCCTGCTTGAAAGTGGGACTGTGCTGCATTTCCCGAGACTGAATTATGCCATGCAGTTTCTTTATGTGAAATAAATCAAACAGCACCATAATTAGAAGATAAGGTGAAAATAGCAGACCTACGGTATGTTGTGTCTGTTGCCTTATCTCTAATTTATAGATAAATTAGAGATGCACGATTCTCCCCTAAAATAGATGTATTCAGTAGTACACCTTCAGAGTATGCTACTAAGCACGTTGTGAAAAAGTGCTCCACACAATAAATGAGGAAGTTATTCATTTAAGAGCTTAGTATAGAAGCAGAAGCTACACTTTGGTATGCATAGGTTCTATAACAAAAAAAAAAAAAACAGAAAATAAGTATACCACTCTTGCAGGAAGTTAAAAGCACACCAGCAATTCTAAAGCTGAAGAAGAAGGACAAAGGATTCCGAAAACCTAGCACTCATATGTAATAAGGTATCACAATCTTGTGCATTTGAAATAAAGCTATATTCATACCCTGATTTCATCTATGGCTTTGTTGATGCCAGGGGTGTATGCATTGTCCCTGTACTGCTGCAGCCACGTATGAAACACAGCAAAGAAAAACACTTTCTTCTATATAGTATAAGTACGTCCCAGGAACTAGCATGGATTTGGTGACTAATTACCAACAGAATTGAAAGTTGGGCTAGTTGGATATGCAGGGTATAACTGTTGTTCGAGCGCACAAATAAACGGAAAGGAAGAGAGGACAAGCGCTTGTCCTGTCTTTCTTTCTGTTTATTGGTGCATTTGAACGACAGTTAGACTAATTACCAATTGAGCTATTTTGAACAAAGAATTAACAGAGTATATGTGGTTGTTTTAACAGGGAAAGATAAAACCTGAGACCAAGGTTACAAGCAATGTTGCACCTATGCTGTCCTCATTGTAGTTATTTCCTTTTGTCATGATTTATATATCAGTCATTCTTTAGCATGTGTCTATGCCAAGCAATCTTATGACTCATAATAGAGTCAAAAGATTCCGCGTCAAGTTAGGGCAATGTTTTCTGGGTTACATTAACCAAGTGTCTCAATGATTAGGCTGCATTTGCATAGACTTGATTTAGCCACGAATTTATGAGGATGACAAAAATCAGCATTATAAATAAAGAAAGGGTGAGGTGAAAAATACAGACACAGCATGTGTGTTCATTGCCTGCTCTTTATTTCATCGATAGCGCTGTTATTCCTCCTAAAAAAGAAGTAGTATTCAACGCTACACCTGCATACACTGTGCATTTGCCACCAAGCACATTCCAAACAAGTGCTTCACAAAAACTGTGTGAGTCATTCCTTTCAGAGCCAATTACATCTGGTGCGTAATAAGTATCCCCCTTTTGCCAAAGAGTTATAAAAGCATATGCCAGCAATTCTAAAGCTTGACAGAAAGGAAATATCTTTCAAATGCTAGGTATTTAATTGACAAAAAACTTTGAATATAGCTTGCTGAAAGAATCAGATTTCCAAGGAACTGCAGGATTAGTACTGTTTAGCTAGTACTGCAGATGACTTCAAGTATGGTCACATATTCCTTGTTACGTACGTGTACTGTACACATACATGTGCATCGTCACTGCACAGTGAAAGTCATTGCAGTTGATGAATCAGGGAACGAAGTTTCTGAATTAATTACAGCTATATAAACTACTTAGTTCATCTTGGGTTCCAAGATACACTTTGCACCCGGACATATACATTGTTGCAAGAGATACTTGTACTGCAAATGAAACAAGTCGTGCAAGGAATAGGTACAGGCGATAATTAACAGCATAATGTTGTGAGACCAAGGTGACTATCACAACTGTATTAGTTATAACAGCCGAGTTTATTGCTACTAGTTAGCTACTTTCCCTCTTAACCATAAATGTTCCATGCATCCCTGCTTGACTCTTTGCCAACCCATACTTTTAAGTATGAATGCACCGATCCCACTCGCCTTTTTGCTGCCTTCTGTTCTATTGCAATATTCTCATAAGTAGCCTGGATTGCAAGGTGGTTGCTCCATGTCCAGAAGATGTGTCTCCACAACCCCCTATACCATCAGCTCCTCCTGCCTCAACTGCTTTTCTATCTCTTCCGACTTTAACCTATTCCTGCCACCCTGCATGTTAATATAGCCTATGTCTGACTTAACTCGGCGCCTGTGCTTACGTCGATTTCTTCTCCCACGGACTCCGTGTGGCTTGAATATTTGTGTCCCATTTAGAACCGTCTTTGGCTACACTGTTGGCCTCAGGGCTCTGGGTCCCACCAAAAAGCTATGGTATGATGACCCATTCTATTACTGACCCTCCTGCCTGTCGCACCACTGTAGTGAATGCCATCCTGTGCAAAGGGGCGAGCGCCGGGCTCGTACACGTCTTGGTTCACTTCCATTACGCTGTATCCGAGTTGCCAGCTCATACCCTTGATCACACAGTTGGCCTCCACTATTCTCCTTTCAATCCCACGAGACTGCCCCCAGACCTCTGGGACTGTGCATATGGTCACATGCTCTATCATCTGCTCCCGTTCTGCCCTAAGCTCCCCCTGAAGCCCCTCAATGCTAGCCTCCATGTGCTGCACGGCCGCTTTCAGTGCCTCGCACAGCCTGCACCAGAAGCTCACCTTCTGCGCGTCGGCCAAACTCGAGAATTCTATCTTGCCCAAGTAGCACCAGTGCTTGCATTCTTCGCAATGCACCAGCTCACTCTCGCCCGTGGTTTTCTTAGCCTCGTTAGCCATCGCCCGCCCGGCCATCGGACCGAGCGCCCGACAGCCCTAAGTTCAACCCTAATGTATTGATAGCGCTCCGGCGCCTTCTGAGACCCGCCTCCTCTCAGCGTTGTCGGATACACTTTGACGGCGGACAGCTGCAAGTGTTAATGTGTTAATGCAACTGTTTGGTATGTTCACGAAAGTAGTTGTTGGCATTGTTTCAGTGTGCTTTTCATCATGGCCTCGCGATGATGATGCATGACTGAGAATGGCGTCGTGATGCTGCTGGGAAGGAATAGGAAGCAGCGGACTCTCTGAATTTTGAAAATAATTGTTTCTTTGTTTTGCTAGCTCAGATCAGCTATATTTTTTTTTATTTCACTACAACGAAATTTTTGCTATATCTTGTCCTAGATGTCAGGCTCTACCCAGGGGGCCTTGCGAAAAACGCCGCCATCAGTTCCCCTATCACCGTGCCGCCATAAATGGATTGTGAAAAGAGAGCCGTCCGCATGTGAGCATTGTGGGGTCTCGAATCGGCGAGCGCAGGCCACACTCTTGGAGTGAACGGACACAGTTGACACGGTCCGTACAATACCAAACAACATACATACATTTATTTACCTACATTCGAACGACGATATCGTCCAGCGAATCGACACATCAATTGCAATTAACACGCTAGGACATCCTTACACAATAACACGACAAACACACAACTTGACAAACACAGTGACACACCCAACGCGGCGTCGCCAACGCTTGACTCACCACGAGGGCCCCCGGACGCGCAGGCCTGAGGTGCCATTCACCGAGGGCCCACGCTAGAGACAACCGTTCGCTGCAACCGCCACGCGCAGAAGAGAGTCGCTCAACTCTCGCTCGTCACTAAGGCTTGCTTCCCCCAAGGGTCACTGCCGGCGCTACCCCATGATGATGATGACGATAGTGGTGGCCAACTCCCGCGAACACAATGCCACCTACCGCCCGGTGGTTGTAACCCGAAATGCGGCTTTTGGGCGAGACACGTACGCCACGCAGCTTAAACAACTTTACAAAGGGTGTCGGCACTTTCATAGCATGCATAGGCCCTCCTTTTTCGTGTGCATTGAGGCACAGTTTCCTGAAAATCAAAGTCTTGGCAAGCCTCTTCCTTCAATCCAAGCTTGTTTAATTAAAATAAGAAGCTCATCAAAACAAACTGCAGGTACATTGCAAATGATGTTTGTTATTTTGGTGTGGTGCGAGTGAGCTTTGCATGACATCGAATTCGAGGCAAGCACTCCGACGAGCATTCTGTAATGCTTACGTACGTTAAACTTAGGCATACACAAGATGCCAAAGCGTTGAAGTGCATACACGAGCAATCTAACGATCAGGAGTAGGAAACTTGCTTTATCGGGCACGAATGGCCCTGGCGAGTTTTCCCCATTGCAGCTGCATTCTCCATCGAGCTCACGCTTCCTGTGCGTTGAAGTGTTTTATTACGCATACTATAATGTTCTGTTCATGGTTGTCTTCCATTTGTATGTACTGCAAAAAGGGATACAGGCGTGTTCACTTTCTTAGCATACAACAAAAAGCAAAACTGAGGCCTCCGAGATAGCTCCAGCAATTGCGAAGACCAACAGCAAGAAAAACCTGATTTTGGTCGCGATGTACGTGTTTGCATTTCGTAGTCGAAGCTAGAACTGGGAGCTTTCAAAGGCCTACATTTGTAATACTGCATAATAGCGACAACTTCAGACTATTCATGGTCGTGGTGTGTGCGATGTTTATTGCTTGCATCACCTGTCTACTCTTGCACGGCGCCCACCGCAGTCAGATGCTCTGTTACCTTCAAATGAATGTTACCACGGTTCTCCGTCATGGCTACTGAAAACACTAACAGGAGACCTACACTATCACACTTTATCATGCTACCGGTTGTGGAGAACGCGAGTAATTCGCTTACCCAACACGCTAGGAACAGCCCACATCCAGCGCTCTCATTGTTCTGCTCTTAGAAAGCTGCGAAAATTGGTGAAACTTAAATCGTTTACGTTTGTGGCAATTCACAACTCAACAGTAGGGCCGAGTGGGGTCTCCTTTCATAGAATGCAAAGCTGGTGTATCTGCTTTTGTTTTCGCCATCGTTCTGGTGAGTGAACCAGCAAGCATTTTATGGCCGTTCGGTGATGCGTTTGACTAGCGGAGAGAAATTCTCTTACCAAGTGTTCAACGCACAACAATGCCCAAATACACCTAATATTTAGCTGAATCGGTGTTCTGTGTGCTGTAGTTGCACCTGGTTGCGCAGCAAGTTGAGCAAGAAAGTCGGGCTTTGCCCTACTCAAAACTGCGTCGACAGGTGGCACTGCATGTTCACAAAACTCCAGAATCTGAAGTCTATAACGGGTGAGTGCATTTTAACTACGAGGATGTTTAATGTGCGTGTTAGGGCTCGTCGGTGTCTGCTGGTAGATACATAGATTTTTTATAGGAGAAAGGGAGAACTGAAGGTAACAAACGGGGAGACTGGAGGAGGGGAAGCAGTGATAACCACACATTAGAGCTCCGGAGTGGGCTATTGTGACATGCTGATGTGAATTATCGAAGATGTTTTTTAGTACCGCTTCAAAATCTGGATGTTACAAAATGGCGTTGTTCTTTCGATAATGATGTTGGCCAGGACAGTGTAGAATTAGGTGCTCCATGCTGATTGTGCATGAAGAATGGCATGCATGAAGATAGCTCCGGCAATCGTTAAGACCAACGGCAAGAAAAACCTGACTGTGGTCACGGTCATTTTGCAATTTACCTGTATGACGTGCTGCATGCAGTTTTGCATGGGTACTAAAACAGTTCAACGCACAGGAAGTGAGAGTTTGATGGAGAATGCAACTGCAAAGTTAAAAATTGCCAGGGCTATTCTTGTCAGATAAAGTGAGCTTCGTACCACTGATTACTGGAGTGACAAAAGAATGCAGGGTGTAAAGGTGTCCATTCCCTTCTTCCAGTGAACAAGAATGTGTCATTTGTAAATTATATAAGGTGCAGTGGCTGCGTTTGTGAGTACTTTGTTAAGAATATTTCCTGGAATTGGCTCAGGGCAAGATTCTGAAGGATACGAGGAAGAGTGACATCCTTGAGTCTCTCCTGGTTAATATACTTCAGGAAGCACTGCATGCATGCCATTTCAAAGTGATAGCTTGATGACATATTTACATTGGGGTGGCTACCAATATCAGGAGATGCACAAAGGAGAGGTTGGAGATAAAGTAGAAGTCCAGCATTTGAGGTGGCAAGACTGTGTGCCACCTCATTACCTCTCCCTTGGATCCCCTCATAACCCGGTGTACAGGTGACTGTAGTTTCAATACTATTCTTCTGTTTATGCAGAATTTTACGAATACGTAAAGTCACGACATATGTATTTCAATTTTCTGTTTCATTTAATGCCTGAACTGATACTCTGCGAATAGTTGACGGTGCTAAGTTATTCTGTAGGGTGGGCCAAATGGTTAAAAGTTCTTCTTGTTAGGCGTCGCGTAGTTCATTCTGCATGTATAGCAATTGACCTCACCAGTCAGTTTGTACCATGCTAAGACCAAGCTCTGTCCATCGAGAGCGGTGTCGTTAAAAATGGCATAGGTGGTATGCAAATTGTGCATGCCAAGTGACGATGTCACCATGCTTTGCCTAGGAATGTGCTGGAAGAAAGCGAGGAGAAGACATAAATAAAAACGAGGAAAAGTTTGTTTTTCTTTTTTTTTTTTTGCCCTCGGTCTGAGAGCGAGCATTGTAAGCACTCGGTATGCAGGTGCGCGAGCAGCAAAAACGTTTTTCGACAGACAGACAAGCCAGACAGACAGATAATGAGGGGAGAAACAAAGAGAGGGAGAAAATGAACTTTGGCTTAGCGATCTTTCATTGTGGCTATCACCTAGGCTTAGCGGCAGTAGGAAAGCCCCCTAGCTTCACTGTTTCTTCATGCCTTGCTCTAGTGATGCCCTAATTTTTACTGCTTCTTCTGTTCTAGCAGAACAAATAAATGGCATGACATTCAGAAATGTCTTTATGATCTACTGATGCAGTACCGGCAAGGCATGTCCAGTTCAGGCAAGGAAGTGGGCCAGCAGTACATCAACTCTGTGCGCAACAGCATGGAGCAGCTACGACAAAAGGTCAGCGACGAGCTCTGGGTGCTCGCCCTGTTTGAGGTAAGCTTGTATTGTGTCCCTTCAATACACCACTTGCGGCAAATCAATTTTGAGGTTGTGTCTCGACATCAGTTCATGAAATAGACTTTTTTTATTTATTCCTCATTGCTCCATTCATTAGTCCCTTCATCCTGCGAATAATAATTGATGGCGTTTCTTTGACGTCCCGAAACCAGCATGCATGATTTCGAGAGACCTCTTAGTGGAGAGCCTTTCCCACCTGGGGTTCTTTAACCCTTTAACTGCTCATTTTTCTGGAAAATTTCCGGTCAAAAAGTGCCTATTTTTTCTATTCCTGATTTCGAATCTGATTGTACTAAAGAGTAGCTAGTCGATGCTGAAAAAATATTTTGTCTACATAGTAAAATCAACAAAATAAAGTTTATTTCTGAACAATACTTAGGAAACCAACTACCTAGTGCTAATAAAATTTAAAAACCTTATAAACCAAACAGTTACACATGCCACGTCTTTCTTCATTTCTGTAGGCTAAGCACTCTTAGGATATTTCACTTGAGAAGCTTCGGGGCTTCGCGAAAAATTTCAAAATGCGGAATAATGCAAGACGGTTTCACTGGTGGGCACTCGACATGTTCGCGTCCGAGCTGTCTTCATCATCACCTGAGCAGCTACTCGATTCACCGTCATCGCTGTCTTCCGTTCTGGACACACGATAAATATCTTCACTCGAATCGCCATCACTCCGAGAATATCGCGAAAACAAATAGCATTTTTTTTTTTTATACACTGGCCAGCTATGCGTGTGTCACCACCACTGCATACTGTCTTTCCCTACAAAAACCACTCTCTTGCCGCAGTAGGAACCCAAATCCTCGAGAAAATGCTGCCATCTGGTGCATGACACGCAATGTAAGCCGTAAATGTGCGCTTCTCTGCCTAAGGCTATAGGGGTGTACCTATTCTGCTAGGACGACTCGCCCGAAGCAGTTTGGTGACAGTTTGGGCAGAGCTCGTTCAAAGCAGTTAAGGGGTTAACGTGCACATAAATCTGAATACACAGACTTCGAGCTCTGTTGCCTCCATTGAAATGGCTAACATGCCTGCCCACTACGCAGCCTGTGGATGTTAAGCACGAGATTCTGGGACATTGCAGAAGCACGTGTGCTGGTGAGGTTTTCGAAGCATTCTTCATCAACATGGGAAGTGGTTGCTGTTTAAAGTGAGGCCTTGATATCGCTCTGCAGTGCAGAAGTGCCCTTTTTAATGAATAAGGTGTGTTAGCATGTGATGTTTTTCGGGGCGTCTGCACAGCTACGTTTCGTTTCGCTACTTAACGAACGCTCTACAGTGTATAAAAACAGTTTGTAGTTCGTGTATGACTTGTTTAATTGTTCCTTCTTTGTGGCATCATTTTTTTTTTAGTGCAATTTTTTTCTGCATAGAATGGTTTGACAATAAAGTGGTTCGTTGAACGCGTTGGTATGGCATATTGGAAGGAAACAGCGCTGTTGCCCTCTAAGAAAAGGACATTGTCTTTTTATCTGGTTGATTACGCATGCTATGAGAATGGTTTTATGGTGATCATTTTTTTATTAATCTACAACTATCACTTTTGCTTCATTTCTTTTTGTTTCACTGTATAGATATATATGCGTGGTTTGAAGAATAAAATTTTTTTTGTACGTCAATGTTCTGTATATGTCCTTCTTTGTCTGTTTCTCATTTTGCGCCCTTTTTCTTTCTAATAAGATTCGACAAATATGACTCTCTGGTCATGACATGAATAATGTTACAATATTGTCCTGTAAGTTGTCAAACACATTCCCCCAAACAGTGGCACCTACCCGCGGGTGGGTATGTGCCACTGGTTTGCGGGTATGTGCCACAGATGATGACACCCCTTATCTACCCAGGAATGGTGAGAACACACGTGGGTAATTTTAGCGCGTGAGCTTTAGGAAAAAGCTGATGTCGGCTGCATGGACCCGACGATTGTAAAGAAACGATGTCAGGATCCCAGCTGTAATCTGCGTGCCAACCAAGTATTCTATCTAAGAACCACGCAAGGTCTCGCACCTCCTCTTTAGGTAGATCGCAATGTTCATGAAGTGTGGATTTGAGATTCAGTGATGGGTATCCATGGCTATCTTTATGTTATAATCATTGCATGCCACCATTGAAGAAAGAGCCGCTGTGGCTCATACACGTTTTTGAGTGTAAAGAGGAAGAGAGTAGCTTTTATAAGGTCTTAAACAGCCGACTGCAGGATTATCTTGCACATGCAGAAACGAATAATATTATAGCCACAGATGCTTCAGTAGGATGAAAAAACAGGTGTAGGTATATACTTCCATTCGCTTGGCTGGTCTTTTTCATTAAGACTACCGGATTTCACTCCCGTTTTTGAAGCTGAACTGTTGGCAATAGTTCTAGCGCTGTGAAAACTACCTTTGAATGCCTATAACGCGATCATAATCATGGATTCCCTGTCAGTATGTATGTCGATTACGGGGCCAACAAAAGCGATGGCCTCAAAGACCAGCTATGCCAAGCTTTCCAAAAATACAGCTACAAAAATACCCGAGTTAACGGGGGAGTTCTGACTCACTCCCACACCTAGCCGTGCGTGGCTCCGCCGTGTCCAGGGAAAAGGGGATCCTGAGGGTTGAGCCGACGCCGGGTGATCGGACCTTTAAGGCCCCCCAGCAGAGGCAACACACCCTTTTGGCCCCGGCTTCACGTAGACGGCACCCCTGGGCTGACCCACCCAGGGGAAATCAGCAGTCGCCTTTTCCTATCTTTCTCCCTACATCTTCGTCTTTATCTCTCACTTTTTTATCTATCCTGTCTTCTACTCTCTTCTGTTTACTTTCAAACTTCCTGGCAGCTAGGGTTAACTTTGTGCAAATAGCCTACGTTGGTCTAGGCGCATTGGGTTATAGTTGCATTGTACGGCTAGCGTCTGCAGGTTTTAGCATCCGCAAACTTGTTGCGTCCCCTCGTTGGGCTTCGTGGTGGGTGGCCGCCAACGCATCTGAAGAAAATTAAGCTGGCATGCATAGAGCGTTTTTCTTATTAAGTGATCGTACCGCCTTGAAGCACGTACGCATCGAAGACTTAGGCTTTTTCAACCGATCAAATGAAAACTTCCCCCATTTTCATGTTATACATAGTGAGATAAGTGGCAAGCAAGCCAGAACTGTATCCCCCTTTGTAGTAGCCAGATGTCTCACAGAAACTCTTGGGGCCGGGTACAAAGTTACCAAAATGGCCAGCGGAGACCTCCTTCTTGAAGTTCGAGAAAAAGAACAGTTTGAGAAGCTACAAAATCTTTCAACTTTTGGTAACACTCCGATCACTGTAACACCACACAGATCTATGAACACAACCCGTGGAGTAGTATCTGATGCTGATTTGCTCGGCTTGACCGAAGAGGAACTTCTGGAGGGGTGGAAAAGTCAGAATGTGACCAATGTACAAAGGATCATCATCAGAAGAGACAACAAGGTAACACCAACAAAACACCTAATACTCACGTTCGCTTTCAGTAATCTGCCAGAAAGTATTCAAACAGGGTACACGAAGACGTCGATCAGACCATACATACCTAACCCACGTCGTTGTTTTAATTGCCAGAGGTATGGCCACCGCTCACAAAGCTGTCGTGGTCACCAAACTTGTGCACAATGTGGAGTGTCAGGCCACAATTCAAACAACTGCGAAGAACCATCACACTGTGTGAACTGTGGCGGAAATCATGCCGCATACTCACGGTCTTGTTCATTTTGGAAAAAAGAAAAAGAAATCATCACATTGAAAATTAAAGAAAATATCACATTCATTCAAAAAAGCAAGATGAAGAGTGTCGCCATTTTATGGCGCTACATATGCTGATGCGGCGCATCAGGGGGCAACGCCGCAGCAGCCCTCGCCACTCCTTCGGCCAGCGCAGAGCGAGCCGACGGCTGTGACGCTTGCCCCCAAGGCGGCAGTAGTTCAGTCTACTCCGCCTCCTAGCGAATTGAGGCCGGAGACTCCAGGATCCTCTGGTCTCAAGGCCTCACCGCACCAGGCGAGGCCTAAAATCCGAACCACCAGCTCGCATGTGCGGGCACCCAGTGCCTCTGAGGAGGCAATGGATACAACGGTACCCTTGGTACCGAAAGAGCGGCGCGGCTTCTTGGAGCGCATCAAGAAAAATAAAGAACCAACAATGGGGCCGGACGACCGTCCTGCCACCTTAATTAACAAGCTCACTCCAACACAGGATACTCTCTGTACACACAGCAGCATCTCTTTTTTTAATATGCAGACAGAAATATTACAGTGGAACATCCGAGGCCTTCTTCGAAACCTCGATGACTTACAAGAACTCCTCCATGAACACAATCCTAGAGTGCTGTGTGTACAAGAGACACACTTAAAACGAACAAACACAAACTTTTTACATAACTACGTAATCTTCCGAAAGGATAGAGATGATGCCATGCCACCATCTGGTGGTGTAGCAGTTTAGTTAGTTAAGGTATAGCATGTACACAATTACCCCTTCAGACTTCCCTCGAGGCGGTGGCTGTTCGAGCAGTTATTTTTAAACAAACTCGTCGCCGTCTGCTCTTTGTATATACCTCCGCACCACCGTCTTGAAAAACTTCAATTCCAGTCTTTAATAGACGAACTACCTGAACCTTATCTGGTCCTTGGGGACCTGAACGCGCATAACGGTCTGTGGGGTGACTCTCGCTGTGATGCACGAGGTCGTCTCATTGAACACTTTCTCGTTCCATCAGATGCTTGTCTGTTGAATAGGAAAGAGGCAACATACTATAACCTTGCCAACAAAACTTACTCTTCCATAGACCTCAGTATCGCATCTCCTTCACTTGTACCATTACTTCAGTGGAAAGTCATAAATAATCCATACAGAAGTGACCATTTTCCTTTAGTTTTGAGTACACCAATATTATATAAATGTCCTCCACGTGTTCCCAAATGGCTGATAAACAAAGCCGACTGGGAACAATTTCGAAAGATTACTCACTTAAGTTGGACTGACATATGCGGATTAGGCATAGATGAAGCTGTGCAGTACTTCACGGCTTTTCTTACTGACGCAGCAGCCAAGTGCATCCCACAAACATCTGGACTGCCCGGCAAACGACACATCCTATGGTGGAACACTGAGTGTCGTAATGCGCGAAAGGAACATAACAGGGCATGGAGGTTGCTGTGGAACTTGCCGACAGCGGAAAACTTTGAGAACTTCAAGAAAATAAAATCTCGAGGCAGGAGAATGCATCGGCAGACCAGAGGAGAAAGCTGGCACAAGTTTCTATCAGAGATAAATTCATATACACAAGAGGCTGTTATATCCCGACACCGGGCACATGGTGTCACATCTTTATTACTGAGGCGCACACTGCCAGCCTCAACACAAGCAGTACAAAACAGAATAACACCCTCCAGATACTGTTGACAGTATATGTACACACTCTATCTCTCGGCGCATGCGCAACTGGCAGTAGCTTGAGAGCATGCATACAAACCCTGCGACTGACGTCACAACACTTCCTTCACGCACAATTTTAGAAACTATCATAAGTCAGGCGCTCAGGTGGGCGCCGTTGCCTTGTGCTACGTCGTAAGGGAACCGGCTGCTCACGATTTTCGGGAAGTGAGAGTCTCGTGGGTGACGACGAATCTGAGCTTTGGTTGGTCGTCGATGTAGCATTTGTGATGTCCGATGCATGTGGTAGTTCCACTTCCGGTGGTGGGTCCTGTTGTGCCGTCGGTTCGATGTCCGATGGTCGCAAGTGGTCCGCGTGCACAAACCGCACTTTGTTTCGCACATGCACTAAATACGTCGAAGAAGATTTCACACACGTCACTTCTCCAGGCCACCAGTTCACAAGTTGCCCACGCACAGAACGCACCAGTACACGATCACCTACAGCAAACACTCGAGGTGAACCTCGGAGCCTGTCAGCAGACTTTTTTATTTCTGCGGTCTTAGCTCTCATCTGATTTGTTACGTCCGGGTGCAGCAGCGACAATCGGGTCCGCAGCTTCCTTCTCACAAATAATTCAGCAGGGGTTCTTCCCGTGAAAGTGTGAGGTGTGGTTCGATAACAAAACACGAAGTTATCTATCCTGTGTTGCAGTGTTCTGTTTGTGCCCTTTTCCGAGTCTTCTAGCACTTGTTTGAGCAGTGCTTTTTTTGTTGTCTGAACTGCGCGCTCCGCCGCACCGTTAGACTGCGGATGGTACGGCGGCGTTAGTGTGTGCCTCACACCATTAGCTTGAAGGAATTCTTTGAACTCAGTTGCCCGAAACTGCGGCCCGTTGTCCGTCACTACCTCCAGCAAAAGGCCATGCGCCGCGAACCATGAACGCACTACTTCAACGGTCTTCGCCACGGTGGTTACACTCATTATCTTAATTTCAAGCCATTTGGAATAGGTGTCGATAGCGAGGAGAAACATCCTTCCCTTTTCTTCAGCGAAGTCTAAATGCACACGCTCCCACGGATTCTGGCATATTTGCCACGAGGACAAGGGTACGGGTTGAGCTGCAGGGAGAACCGTTTGGCATATTGCACATTTGCGCACTGTGTTTTCGAGGGCTTTGTCCATTCCCGGCCACCATACTACTGACCTCGCTAATGCTTTCATTCGGGTTATACCTAAGTGCTGCTCGTACAGCAACTGCAAAACATTCTTGTGCAATGATTCCGGTACTACCACTCTGTTTGTCCATATAACGCACCCGTTGTCTACACTGAGCTCGAGCCGGCGTACCCAGAACGGCTTTAGCTGCTCCGACACGGTCTTGGGCCATCCATGCCAGATCATGTCGCGTACAGCCCTCAGCACTTTATCGCATCCTGTTTCTCGACTGACATCATTTGACGTTAAAGGCAAGTCGTTTAGTGCTGAAAAGTAGATTTCTTCGCACTTGCTACCTGTGTCAGGTAACGGTAAACGGGACAATGCGTCTGCATGCTGGATAGCTGATCCTGGTTTGTGTTTGATTCTATAGGTGTAGTCGGCCAAAAATGTCAGCCAACGATGCACTCGTGCCGTGGCTACTGCACTGCCCTGCCGTTTAGGGTCAAACAAAATTGTCAAAGGTTGGTGATCTGTTATTATGTTAAAGGGCCGTCCGTAAAGGTACTTATGAAATTTTTTTACAGCAAACACAATACTAAGTGCTTCTTTCTCAATCTGCCCATAGTTACGTTCGGCCGCTGATAATGACCGCGAAGCAAAAGAAACCGGCTTTTCCTCACCGTTCACCAAGTGCGATAGCACAGCCCCTAACCCGTAATCAGAAGCATCACATGTGATCCAGATTTCTTTTTTTACGTCATACAACTGCAACACAGTCTTATCAGTCAACAATTCTTTGCATCTTTCGAATGCTTCATTACATTCGCGTGACCAGTGCCATGTAGTTTCTTTTCGCAACAAGTTGTGCAGTGGTTCCAAGATCGATGCTAAATTTGGCAAAAATTTTCCGTAGTAATTAATCAAACCTAAAAAGGCCTTCAACTGACTCACGTTAGTGGGCCTTGGCGCTTTTCTGATAGCTTCAACTTTTTCCGCTGTTGGGTGTAAGCCGTGCTTGTCGATCTCGTGTCCCAAGTATGTGACGCGTTGCTGAAAGAAGCTGCATTTCCTTGCGTTCACTTTTACGCCGTGTTTACTTAGGCGTTGAAGAACTTGCTCCACCCTTTCATAACACTGCCCGTCGTTCTCACCAGCGATGACTACATCATCAATGTAGCACGCGGTTCCAGGCAGATTACGCAGTATCTGGTCCATGACCGCCTGGAAAATAGCTGGTGCGCACGCTACGCCATACGGCAAGCGGCGGAATCTAAACAGACCTAGGTGGGTGTTAATAGTGAGCTGTTCCTGCGCTTGTTTGTTTAGTTCGAGTTGCAAGTACGCTTTTGAGAAGTCTATGATAGAAAACACAGTTCCACCCTGAAGATTTGCGAATATGTCTTCAGGAAGTGGCAAGGGATAGTGATCGACCTTGATGGCTGGGTTTACTGTGACGCGATAGTCGCCACATAATCTCAGTTCTTGATTGTTCTTTTTTGGAACAATCACAAGAGGCGTTGTCCATGGACTATGTCTGACCTTATATATGACTCCAGCTTTTTCTAGCTTGACCAATTCTTGTTCAACGCGCTCGCGCAAAGCGTATGGCACTGGTCGCGCTTTCATAAAGACAGGGCGCGCGTCATCCTTCAATTCAATGCTGCATTCGAATCCCTTAATTGTACCAAAACCCGCGCCAAACACTTCGGGAAATTTCTCAGCAAGCAATGCCTCCTTAGCCACCACATTTACTGAAAATACTTCCTGCCAATTTATTTTGATTTTAGAAAGCCAATCTCGGCCAAACAACGTGGGCATTCTAGCACCCTGCGTTTATTTCGCTATGACAAGTGGCAGTTCGAAACACTGGTCTTGGTATTGCACCTTTACATCCATAATACCAACAGTAGGGACCGTCGTGCCATTGTACATGGCTAGTTTGACATTTGCTTGCCTGCAAGAGGCGTTTGGGAAGTGTTTAGCACACTCTGTTTCTGACATTATTGACACCGCTGCGCCCGCGTCAAGTTCCATGGGTATCACTTTATCATTTATGCAAACCTTGATTGCAATGGCGGGCATACCTTCTTTGTGGTTCGTATTATACAGAGATAGCAGTTCGTTAGTATTTTCTTTCTCGCATTCTTCGCTCTCTACTCTATTTACAAGCTTAGATTTGCACATTTTAGCAACATGACCCCTTTTTGTACACCTATAACAGGTACTGTTCAGAAATCGGCAACTCACGGGTGAATGCTGTCCTCCGCAACGATGACACATTCTTTTCGTTTGTTCTTTCGCTGCCCCATTTTCCTTGTCCCAGCTGGACTACGTCGGCGCTTCCCTCGAAGGTGCTTTACTCGGTTGTGAGATTTTCCGTTGCCAGTAGATGTCCTCCGTTTCTACAGCTGCTCCTTTCGAACTGGTTTGCAGCATTTCTTTCGTGTCTTGTGTTGCCGCTTCCATGGCCATGGCTACGCTGCATGCGCGTTCCCACGTTACTTCCTCGTCTGGCATTGCCAATAGCCTGCACCGTACTCCCTCGGTACGTATTCCAGCGACGAGCCGGTCACGCAATGCTTCGGTCAAAAAGGCACCGAATTCGCATGTTGCCGCGAGTTTCTTCAATTCGACTATAAAGTCTGCGACAGTCTCATGCGGCTCTTGCTTTCGCTGGTGAAAACGATACCTTTCGGTGACCACGGAGCGCTTGGGAGCGTAATGCTTCTTCAGAACGTCAACAACTTCCGTGAATGACGTCTTAGCTGGTGTTTTAAGCAGCAGCAAGCTCCGAAGCGTGACGTAGGCCTTCTCACCTATAGCCGTGAGAAAGATTGGAAGCTTCTTGTCTTCCGCGATGTCATTGGCCGCGGCAAATACTTCGAACCGCTCCAGGTATACCTCGAAGTTACCGTCCTCTTGTTGGAACTCGGGTAACTTACCGACAGTGGTCGCCATACTCAGTTCAAGCTGGTTAGAGTGGGATTCCTAGAAGCCTGCGGCGGATCCCATCCTCGTCGCCAGTTGTTATATCCCGACACCGGGCACATGGTATCACATCTTTATTACTGAGGCGCACACTGCCAGCCTCAACACAAGCAGTACAAAACAGAATAACACCCTCCAGATACTGTTGACAGTATATGTACACACGCTATCTCTCGGCGCATGCGCAACTGGCAGTAGCTTGAGAGCATGCATACAAACCCCGCGACTGACGTCACAACAGAGGCTAAAGTCTGGAACATGGTTGATAGGGTAGCAGGAAGACAAGTACACTCACTCCCACTCGTAAATACACAGGGTGACAGCCTGGAAGATCAGCTTAACTTCCTCGGTGCATACTACGAGAAGGTGTCGAGCTCGTCACACTATACAGAAGCTTTCCAAAGATACAAAGCAAGGATAGAAAAACAGAAACTAGAATACAAGTGCACAAATTACGAGGCATACAACCAACCTTTCAACTTAGCTGAGCTACAAACATCACTAAACTCCTGCAGTAATGCTGCCCCAGGCTACGACCGTGTCACATATGAAATGTTGAAAAACCTGCCGCTCAAAACGCGAAAAGCTTTACTCTCCCTATACAATGCTATCTGGCTTTCTGACACCATCCCTTCTTCCTGGAAAGAGGCTATTATTGTTCCTATTTTGAAACAGGGCAAGGACCCTTCCTCAGTTGCGAGTTATAGGCCCATTGCACTTACAAGCTGCCTTTGTAAACTTCTTGAAAAGATGATAAACCGCCGACATTTACATTTCCTCGAAACACACAATCTGCTCGACCGATTCTAGTGCGGATTTCGAGAGGGTAGATCCACCACCGACCATCTGGTGCGCATTGAGGCAGAAATCCGAGACGCTTTCGTCCACAAACAATACTTTCTCTCTGTGTTTCACAATATCGAGAAGGCATACAACACAACATGGCGTCTTGGCATATTAAGAGACCTGTCTCACTTGGGTGTGCAGGTAGAATGCTTTCCATAATCGAGAGTTACTTGTCCAATCGGACATTCCGTGTCCGTGTGGGCAGTATTCTCTCCCAAACATTTGTCCAAGAAACGGGAGTACCGCAAAGTGGTGTACTTAGTTGTACACTTTTTATTATCAAAATGAATTCCTTGCACCTGTCCATCCCCCGCAACATGTTCTACTGTACATATGTCGATGACGTCCAGCTTGGCTTTAAGTCATCTAACCTGGCAATGTGTGAGGGGCAGGTTCAGTTAGGTTTAAACAAGGTCTCCAAATGGGCAGCGGAAAACGGATTCCGACTGAACCCACAAAAAAGCACGTGTGTCTTGTTCTCCCGAAAGAGAGGCATGCACTCAAGACCCGACATTGAACTGAACGGTCAACGTCTGTCTGTTAATGCGGAGCATAAATTCTTGGGCTTAATCTTGAACAACAAGTTGACTTTGTACCGCACATCAAGTATTTAAAAACAAAATGTTTAAAAGCCATGAATGTCCTAAAAGTGTTGTCACATACTACGTGGGGTAGTGACAATGTCTCATGAACCTGTATAGAAGCCTCATTCGCACCTGCTTAAATTATGGGGCAGTTGTTTATCAGTCTGCGACTCAAAGTGCTTTGAAGATGCTGGACCTCGTGCACCATTTGGGCATTTGCCTTTCTACGGGTGCTTTTCGCACGAGCCCTGTAGAAAGCCTTTACGTTGAGTCAAATGAGTGGTTGCTTCATCTGCAGAGAACTTACATGTCCTTTGTATATTTGCTTAAGTTGAAAGAAGACAAGGAGCACCCCTCATACTCCACTATTAATGATTTGTCGAGCTCCATACTGTTTCAAAACAGGCCTTCGATGAGGCCGCCCTACTCAGTTTGCCTCACGGGTCTATCTGAGGAAACTGGTGTCTCACTGGAACACAGTTTATTGGCTCCTGTAGCATACCCGCCACCTTGGCAGTGGCAGACTATAGAATGCGATGTGTCTTTCCGAGAAATTACAAAACACGCGCCCATTGCTCATATCCGAAGATACTTCCTGGAACTTCAACACAAATACACACGTCCTGAGTTCTTTACAGATGCCTTCAAGTCTATCTCCTTTGTGTCCTACGCTGCTGTTGGCCCATCCTTTTCGGATGCTGGCCCTCTGCATCCAGGCACAAGTATCTTCACAGCGGAAGCTTACGCGATACTTGTGGCAGCTAAACACATCAAACAATTACAAATACAAAAAGCAGTAATTTTTACGGACTCCCTCAGTGTGGTAACGGCTCTGCAAAGTCTTAAAAAACAAAAAAACCTTGTCCTCGTTTCGCTTTACTCCATTTTATGCACACTCTACACACTCAACCAACATGTTGTAGTGTGCTGGGTGCCAGGGCACCGTGAGATTCAAGGCAACGTGAGGGCGGATCAGCTCGCTGCATCCGTCCACAAAAGCACTGCCCCTACACCCATATCAATCCCGGCCCTTGATCTTAAGCCGTCTCTTTAATGAAACCTCAGGGACTACTGGCAGAGCAAGTGGGATTGACACACACAAAACAATCTACACATTATTAAGCCACACCTTGGCCATTGGCGGCCAGTATCAAAATCGCGTCATACAGAGGTAATACTAACGAGGCTCAGGATAGGACACACATACACGACACACACATATCTTTTGTCCGGTGGCGATCCACCATTGTGTGACAGATGTGGTGAAGCATTAACAGTTCACATGTTAATCCAGTGCAAACAGTTAGAAACTCAAAGAAAACAACACTTTCCATTACCCTACCGACAACATATACCTTTACACCCAGCAATGTTCGTTGGTAGGGAACCACTTTTTAGTTATAAATCATTGTTAGCGTTTTCAAAGGAAATTTGTAGTTTTCATATCATATACCCAGGCAATGCGTAGCACGACCTCTTAAGAGAGGTTGCTGCTGCAGTGACTACATTGAAAAGCACTTGCCTCGCAGCCCTTGGACACAAGGGCGCTGATGAGGCACTTGTGCTAGTGCAAAATATTTTTACACATGTTTTTATTATCAAAACAATTTGTCACCAATTTTTACTATTCATATCATGCCACAGTCATGATTTTAATACTTATGTTTTTACCCGCATTATAGCGAGGAATTTTAAGGCCCCTATACAGCCACGCAACATATCATTGCTAACATCTCTACTCATTGAAATGGCACTCTTTGGCCATCGATTGGCCCTTGCGCCGTAAAGTGCCACACTTCATCATCAATATAAAAAAAAAAGTCTCGCTGAATCAAATCATCGATTGTTGGCCGATCTCCCTGAGTGGGTACGAGTCATGGCTGTGGAATCATCATTATCATCATCATGCTCAAGTTTGGATCAACTCCTGCTTATGTAACAGCAGCAAGGTTCAGAAACCTTTCCCTTCTTGAAGACTCATCAAAAATTACAATACCGAATCCAGATTTCTCCCACCTGCACTTCGCATGGCATAATGGCACGCGTATTGGAAGTCTCCATAACAAAATTTCGTTGCCGTCTACCACCTCTTAATTTCGACTTAAACAGGTCTGGTTCTGGTGCCATCCCCTCTGTGGTTAAGCTGTAATGAATCCGAAAACATCGATCATTTTCTTCTCACATGTCATCATTTTAAAAATCAAAGAAAAAATAGTTTCAAAATTTTAATAAAAAAAACTAGGAATATCACTTACTACTTTTAATATTTTGTCTTTTGTGGGGCTGCTTCATTAGGACTCGGCGACAGGAACATCTGAAGGGCTCTCTGCGTATTCCTATGTAACACAAGAAGATTACCTTGCTGAGCCATTGATCAGCTCTCGATTTTTACTAGCCAATCTGACATTTAATATTTAGCTATTACACTTTAATGACTTAACCTTCAGAAGAATTTTATATAACAATTACACCTCAGATATTCAACAAATCCTATTATTTCTCTTCTCTTTTTTTTTGCGTTGTGCCAAACTAATTCCACCAAGTCAAAATAAAGTAATCCTATTTCCCTAGCCTGGATAATCTAAAGGTATTGACTTGCATTAACCGCCGGCTTCGTGGCCAATCCCCATTAATGGGTGAGAGCCACAAAAAAAAGGGATCAAGCAAGCAACTTCCTGCTGTCAGTCTAGTTTTTGCTCACAACATTACTGGGAGAGATTCTGGGTACGTGTATTTTGGCTGTGTCAGCCATCACTTCTAGCACCTTAAAGACAGCTACATCTCCCAGAGCAAGAAGCAGCCGCTGCCTGTGTGGGTTGACCCTTGAATTTGGTCACTTGGCGACGACACCCAAAAATATGACAACTCCGATGACAAGCCGGGTGTTCCAAACCAGCAACGCCCATGGTTCTCCTCTCGCGCATGTTTTTCATGCACCACAGACACCAAAATTGTTCCATGGAGACTTCTTTCAGGATGTTGATGACCGGCTTAACCACTTTGATCGGGTTGCCAGTATCAACAAATTGGACGATGTTCTCAAGTTGCACCGAGTATACTTGGAAGATTCTGTGAAGATGTAGTACGAGAACCAAGAGGGCTCTTTTGTTGCATGGCGAAAGTTTAGCCGTCAGCTCTGCAATGCCTACCGCAACGCCGAAAGAAAGGAGAGGGCTGAACAAGCCATATTCTGCAGGGACCAGTGGCCAAAATAACGAGTCTTTATGTTTGTCGTGGACATGCTTCGGTTCTTCAGACGCGCAGATCGTGCCATGTCAGAAGAAAAGAAGGTACGACATTTGATGCGTGCAGTATAAGAACAGCTATTGGCTGGACTCGTGCGCAGTCAATTGATGAAAGTCACTGAGTTCATCAGTGAGGGAACCACTGTGGAGCGTACTCTGCAGCAGCGGCTGTCACAATACGAAGCCACATCCTGGCCACCGCATGCTCTATCGGCTTAGATAGCGAGAGACAAGCCCTCTCAGACTTCATTCGAAGTATTGTGCGGTACAATATGCGACAGCTTCATGCAGTGGGATCCCATCCACCTGTGCTAGCCCTCGCGGATGTAATCAGATACGGAGTTCGGCAGGCAGTCGCACCACCAATACCCGAGGCCCCAGTCCTAACTCATGCGGCGGCATAGCGATCCCCTGTGCCACCAACTACAGGTCCCGCTATGCGGACAATGGACCAGGCTATGCTCCCATTCCAGGATACTGCTTTGAGTCTGCCTCTCGGCTCAAGGTTTTTGAGTGTACCCTGTTATCTGCCGTCTACCTCAAGATTAAGTGCTAGCAAAGCAAGCACATGGCGTACCTCGAATAACCATCTGCTCTGCTATCACTGCGGCGAAGCGGGTCACGTGTACCGTAACTGTCAGTACTGCCATCTAGGTCTCCGTCGCTTTCACTCTGATGCTCGATGCCCACGCTACGATGAGCACTCCCGCAAAGTCGAAGTGTATCCCACGGGCCATTCAACTTCTTCAACTGTTCAGCACCACTAATCGAGATTGCCATCACTGCACCGGTCTACGTCACCCAATTTTCCCTCGTCATTTTCTGCTCCTTTCAAGAGCCGGTCACCAAGTCCCCGTAGAGGAAACTAGGAACGGCGACTTCTGGGGGTGAAGTCATGATCTGGCGAACTGTTAGAGAACCTTCTTCGACGCAACGACTCAATGATGACCATTTTGGTTTTTCCGTGTTCTCCGACAGCAGAAGAATGATCATTTCTACTGTAATCGCTGTTTTCGTCGACAATCATGCTGTCAGTGCCTTCGTCAACATCGGCGCCGGCTAAACCGTAATGAGTGCCGCACCGGCCTCTGAACTAAGGAAGGATATTACACCTTGGCAAAGACCCCAGCTGCGCATGGCAAGTGGTCATCTGAGGATACCTACTGGTATGTGCACGGCACACATTCCAATCCGTACGTCGACATTTGAGGGGTCTTTCCTCGTATTTCGCCTAAGCTTTTGGCTAATCATCCTGGAAACGGGCTTTTTTCATGAATGCGGTGTAGCCGTTCATGCGGTAATTGCAGAGGCCAATTTGTCTCCCCTTATTTCACGCCAAATCTGTGTTGCCTGAGGAATCATTCAACCTAGCAACAGGCATGTTCACCTGCTGGTCACAAACTTCAGCGACGAATATTGCCACTTCACGAGGCACACTGCCATTGCATATTGTGAAGGACTTGCCGATGCCGAAGGTTCATCCACGTTAGCTTCATTTTCATCGAATGGCCACCCTGACGAGGCCTTTGCAAGCACTCTCGACGTAAACGAGAGTCTACCTTCAGCTCAACGAGAAAGCCTTTTGTGTATACTCGGCTCATTTCAAGACTGCTTTGCCACTACGTTGAAGTTGAACAGACACCACTCTCTCAGCATCGTATCATCACGAAACACACCGAGAGACCCATTCGACAACATGCCTAGGGTGTCGCAAAATGAACAAGACGCTATGTGTGACCAAGTCCAGCAGATACTTCAGGACGATGTCATCCAGCCATCGACGAGCCCCTGGGCTTCGCCAGTTGGGCTAGTAAAAAAGAAGGATGGTACGTTGCGCTTTTGCGTTAATTACCGTAAACTGAACAAGGTCACCAAAAAGGACATTTATTCTCTACCCCGGATATACGACTTGCTAGACCGTATACGCAATGCTAAATATTTTTTCTTCAGTGATTTGCGTAGCGGCTACTGGCAAATCGCAGTAGATCAGCGCGACCGCGAAAAGACAGCTTTTATTACTCTCGACGGCCTGTACGAGTTTAAAGTGTTGCCTTTCCGTCTATGCTCAGCGCCAGCTACTTTCCAAGAATGATGGTCTATGCTCAGCGCCAGCTACTTCCCAAGAATGATGACAGGTGTATGTATGCGCGGATGCACGGTTTCAGATTTTTCAGATTTTTATTGGTACGAATACAAGAATGTGACATGTGTTTAGTATACAAAAGGAGGTCCAAAGTCAGAGACTGTATCGGGACCTCCTAGACTGTAGCAGGACCTCCATTGGATGCATGGACAGATAGATGGATGAATGGATAGATGTACGTGCAGACGGATAAACAGACAGACAGATGCATAAGTGGTCGGACAGACGAATGACGCAGACGATCATGTCTTGTGCTGTCGTATAGTTGATTATTGTAAAGTCGGTTGTTTACACATATTCCCGAAGTGTGTTTCCTTGGGCTAGTTGGGCAAATATGGTAAAAGGTAAAAACCGCACGAACTATAAAAGACCAGGAAATAACAGACAGGGCGAGTTCTCGTCCTGTCTCTTATTTTTTTATACATTGTCTCTTCTAGCTAGCGCAGTTTTTACCAATTACAAATATTTTTTCGTTTTTTGTTGTGCAGGTGTTCAGCTTCAGTTTTGGTTTTGGGGGACGTGATGGACGCTAACTAGGTTGGCCCTAAGGAGCTTCGCCCCTAAAAGCTGATATCAGCAGCCTTGACCCAACAAATGCATAGAATAAATATTGTAGTCCTAGCAGGAATCAAACCCCAGCAGTCTGCCTGGCAGTCAAGTATTCTTCCCCACAACCATGCCAGATCTCAGAACTACTTTTTAAGTAGACCTTAATGTTTTTGAAACATTAATTGTCGTGAAGCGCCATCCGCTGAAGCTCATTTTTCTAGCAGTGTCTGGGACCGCCATCCTCGCTAGCGCACAGACTAATATCAGCTTACCGCCTATGGTGTTGCTAATACCCATCTTGCTGTTTGCATGCTTACGCAACAGTAAACATGCGGCTGTTTGACATATGTCTGTGCATACAACATTTATACATAATTTTAGTGTCATTTCATAACATTTCACAGAATGAAAAAATTACTACACACTCTGCACACTTCACATAGCATCAATTCCCAAAGTACGTGGGATCTGCCGATTTTTTATTTTTTTTACTGGCGACTTTGCGCAATGAGTAGGGAGGGTGCACTTTGAAAGTCGTTGCCCTGCCCCTTGCGATGCGCATGTGCTTCAACTCCTCGTGTGCCCATGACCTTGATTGGGGCACTTTTTCAGTTTGTCACCGCAAGTGTACGTTAAAGAGAGCGCAAAGGTCACTTGGTCCGCTTCTGTGGCCGGGCTTGTGAGAGGAACATTCCGCCCACACTTAAGCAACATTTGTTACAAGTAGGATTTTTAGTAGGGCTAGTTGATGCATATTTAATGGAAGGAATAAGGCGCAAATGCGACGGACACAAGTAGAGACTGAGCCAAAGCCAGTCCTTGCTTGTATCCGGCTTGTTAGTGCTCGTCTTGTATACTTTTATGCGCTCAGTCGGTGCGTCCTTCTTTGTGTTTGACCAAAGTCATTTAAAGAAACAGGCTTTTTCTTTATTAGTTTATCTAGAACAATTTTTTAAATTCTTCAGAAACACACATATAAAGGCAAACATTACCTGACTGAGATTCAGCACAGGAACGCGTGTAGCAATGATTGTCGAGACGACTGCAACAAAAATGGTGCAATCAATGTGCCAAAAGTCAAGTTATGAGTCATGGAAATTCACAACTTATGCAAACAAGGATGACAAACCTTCACTTTGGCAATTCACACACCTGCTCAAGTCAAAGACCACTTCTATTTACAACGTTCGTCTCATAAAGACATACCGGAAATGTCACTTTATAGTGGCTTTTACACACTATCTCGCTACCTCTGTTTTGAAGGGCTTCGTTAGCTTAATTACAACAAACCGCGTGCGTCAGGTAGCAGATGCTGCGATCATCCCACTGTGTGAGATTTCGCAGGTGGCCTTCTCGGTTTGCATGCAAAACGCATTCTACAGCAACACCGGCATGCGGCGCATGTCGTATTTTTGGCTGGCTAAAAAGGGGGTATGCGTTTGCACCTTTAGTGGCTGGAGTAACGACGGCCTCGTTCGCCTACTAAGTATCGATCCTGTTCCTTATTCTGAAAATTCTTTATTGGAAACAAATATTTCATTGCAATAGGAATTATATGAACAGTCTCGGCTGGTGTTTGCTGTCTCCGCTGCTGTAATTCACGCACACACACACACACACACACACACACACACACACACACACACACACACACACACACACACACACACACACACACACACACACACATATATATATATATATATATATATATATATATATATGAAAGTAGATGCGCTTTCACATAACAACTGTTTATTGTGCCGTTGTTTCGACGGGAACCCCGTCTTTTTCAAGGCATAATACTATTTACACATGTTCCGTGTCTTCTTATATCCTGTCGAGACAGGAGGGGAGGGGTCAAAAGAGAGAGAGAAGAAAAAAAAAAAGAAACAGCGAAACGGGAGGACATACATTAAATAGAAGAAGCAAGACCGACACGGCGTAATTAGAAAGGGGCAGCATTTCAACAGAGTAAAGCAGAGGTAGATAAGCAATGTCATCATTGTCAACAATACCTTCCCCGCACCCACTCTTCCCCAAGTGGGCAAGGAGCCGCCGTTCTTGTATTTAACCTTTCCGTGTAGTCCGCTGGCGGCTCGTTCCTCTTTGAAGTGTATGACAAGTTAATGGGGAGGGCTTAAGCGCTTTGAGTGCGTGCTGGTGGCGTCGGGAGGAGCGAAAAAACCGGTGAATGAGGCACCGCCATCGATATTCATTATATGCATTGGCTCCTTGTCAGTGAAGGAACAGAATTTGCGTTAAAAATTAAAGAAGGAAAAAAAAAAAGACCAGGGGGGGGGGGGGGGGGAGGGGGAGACTGTACGACATCCGAGACAGTCACCACACAGTTGCGGCTCACTGGGAAGACATGCGCGCATGTATGAAAAAGGTAACGAAACCACCTAGCTGTCAGCTCCTTGTCAGTGAAGGAACAGAATGTGCGTTGAAACTTGAAAAAGAGAAAGAAAAAAAAAGAAAAAAGAAAAAAAGAAGGGGGGGGGGGGGGGACCGTACGACATCCGGGACAACTTATCTGTGCGTTCCGGCTGTGCTTGATGAGGCAAATCATTTCTATGTTGTCAGATGCATAGGCCAAAAGCTTTGTTAGCGGGTAATATTATTGTCGTAATGAAACCGGACTGATTAGAGAGAAGCGTTTGCGTCTTTTAGCGGTCGTAACGCAGACAGAGTGTCTGGGTGTTCATTTATTCCATATTTTATCGTGTTAAATTTGTAGATAAAATAAGATTCTTGTTGTTCCCGTTCTCTGATTGTTCGAAAGTTGTGTTCTAGTAGTGTAACCCTGATGTCATCAAAGCTGTGGTCTTTTAATGTGCAGTGTTTTGAAAGTGGAAGGCCTGGCAGAGATCGTACATGTGCCCAATGGTTGTTGAATCTAATTTTAAACGGAGTGTCTGTCTGGCCGACGTATTACTTGTTACATACCCCACATTCTAGGAGGTATATGACGTTGTCTGAGTCACAGTCTAGTGCACCTCTTATCCTGTGCTTAAAATCCGAGTGGGTGCTTTTCGCCACTGTCGTTGTCTGCATGTGTTTGCATACCCTGCATCTGCTTTTTCCGCAAGGGTGACACCCAATTTGAGGTTTCACACCTATCTTTGAATTTATTAAATGATCCTTTATATTTTTCGGCCTTCTGTATACAACACAAGGAGGAGAAGTGAAAATTTTGGATAGTCGCATAGTCACACGCTCTGTTCCAATATGTTAAAGTGTTTTCTTAGGACCGTGTTTATGTTCGGTGGGTTGCTCGTGAAAGTTAATAGCAAGTTTTTGTTGCGGTGTTGGTCGGCGTTTCTCTGGTGGTTGAGAAGAATCTGGCGGTCCAGATTTTCAGCTTTTTTGATGGCGTTATCGATGACGCCATCAAAAAAGCTGAAAGCCTTTTTTATTGAGCCGACCCCGACATGGCAGAAGAAAAGAAGGTCCGTCATTTAATGCGAGGAGTGAAGGAGCAGCTTTTGGCTGGCCTCGTTTGCTGTCCCCCAAAGACCGTGGCGGAATTCTTGACCGAAGTCACAACCATAGAGCAAGTGCTTCAGCAGCGCTCTACTGTGTACGATCGGCAAGTGAGTGCCGCTTCGTCAATAGGTCAGATCGGAGGTGCGGCAAGCAACATCAACATCGAGTCTCTCTCTCTGCGACCTCATTCGATTGGTGGTGCGCGACAAACTACGAAAGATTCAGTGTCAGTCCCAACCTACTGCAGGGTCTATTTGCAGCCTTGTCAGAAACGAAGCACGACAGGCTCTCCAAGTGCTGCCTTTCAGCTATGTCCCGCTTGTCCCGGCGGAGCCACATCGTGCATGATACCCAGAAGCTGTAAGCCGATATATTCCTGCTTCACCGCGCTTCATTAATTCTATGCCTCAGGATGCACTTCCTTCGTTGCAGCCAGTTCAGCACTTGGAAAATCGACAGCCGCTTACCAGAAAATCCGACATATGGCGCACACCGGGCAGACAACCACTGTGTTATCACTGTGGTGAAGCTAGACATGTGTACCAGGAATGTCCCTATCGTCGCCTCGGACTACTGGGTTTTGCCGTCGGCGCACCACGGCCGAGATTTGGCGAAAGACGGAGAGCTATTGAAGGTTATCTCTCACAGCAGTGCACGCCACTGCGGCGGCAGTCGTGGTCCCCATCCCCAAGGCGATCTTCTTCGAATTTTCGGAGCCTCCCAGAAGTGGCACCAGCATGCTCGCCAAGCCCTAGGCGGGAAAACTAACGACAGCAACCTTCGGGAGCGAGGCCGCTGATACTCGACGCAAGCAAGGCCTCCCACCGACGCAAGCACGGACACGGAGTGATTCTCTGACAACAGCGACGAAAGCCAGAAGCAGATTTTCTTTGGATATACATGTGGTAGTCAACGGTCACCACGACGTTGGTGCATTATTTGACACAGGTGCGGACTACTCGATCGTAAGTGGGAAACTAGCAGCGCACATAAAGAAAGTTGTTACGCCTTGGTTCGAAGCACAAATTCGTACTACCGGCAGACACGTAGTCATCCCAATCGGCATGTGCCCTATCAGAGTGAGCATTCGGGGACGTACGTTTTTTACCAGATGCCTCATAACTCGTGGCTGTTCCCGAGACCTAATCCTGGCAGTCGACTTTTTGTGGGAGCACGGCGCTATTATCGATCTTCGATAGCGTACTGTGATGTTCTCGACAGCTGGATCCTTCGACAAATCTGACGACATCCGTGACAGCACGCTGCGCATCACGTTGCCTCCGCGTTCAAGCGTCCTAGTTGATGTGGTGTCTGACAAGTTACGGGATGGTGAGGTTGTCGCCGAAGGCAACTTGACGCTTTTGTTCGCGCTAGGTGTCTGCGCTGCACGCAGCCTTGTCGCGCTTTCTGACGGACACTCTGCCATAGTTGTGACTAATTTCAGTAACGAGTACCGGCACCTGTTTCGTGACACCGCCATCGCTTTCGCCTACCCCATCGCAGATATTTCTGAATGCTTCGCACCTACATCAGCTGACGACGGGCTTCGACCGACACCAAGGAATGTGACTTTATTACTTGCAAAAGTTGATGTCAACTCGACCCTCTCGGAACAACAACAGACCGAGCTACGTGAACTGCTATATCAATTTAAAGAGTGCTTTGCGTCCACCTGGAAGGTTCGTCAGACACCGATCGCCAAACACCGAATAATTATTTATAGCGACGCCTCGCCCATAAAACAACATCCTTACAGCGTTTTGGCAAAGCAACGTGACGTGATAAATGCTCAAGTCGAAGAGACGTTGCAAGATGACGTTATTCAACCTTCAAAGAGTGCCTGATCATCTCCCGTCGTGCTCGTGAAGAAAAAAGATGGATAACTGCGCTTCTGCGTGGACTACAGGAAACTCAACAGCGTGACTAAAAAAGACGTCTATCCGCGGCCCCGCATCGACGATTCCCTCGACAGACTGCCGCGGGCCAAGTATTCTAATCGATAGACTTGAAAAGTGGCTACTGGCAGATCGAAGTTGATGGACGAGATGGTGAAAAAACCGCCTTCGTTACACCGGATGGCCTATATGAATTCAAAGTGCTTCCCTTCGGCCTCTGTTCTGCACCTGCGATATTCCAGAGAATAATGGACACTATTCTTACCGGTCTAAAGTGGCACACGTGCCTAGTTTATCTGGATGATGTTGACGTGTTTTCTGCCACCTTTGAGGAGCACCTGAAGCGTCTGCAGAATGTGCTGGAAGCGCTCCGCTCTGCTAACCTGACACTGAAGCCAGAAAAATGCCACTTTGGTTACAAGGAACTTAAGTTTCTCGGCCATGTTGTCAGTGAGGATGGTATTTGACCAGACCCTGACAGAAGTACCTTTGTGGCCTCGTTTCCTGTTCCACGTGATAAGAAGGCAGTACGTCGCTTCCTAGGGCTCTGCGCGTACTATCGCCACTTTATAGCCAATTTTTCTAGGATTGCTGAACCGCTCACTCGACTCACTCATGAAGATGTTCCATTCGTCTGGGAGGAAGAACAGGACGCAGCTTTCTCTGAGCTACGGGAGCGTTTGCAGACACCACCAGTCCTCGCTCACTTTGATCAAGACGCTGATACTGAAATTCATACTGATGCCAGCAATGTGGCTCTTGGTGCTGTCCTCGCACAACAACAAGAGAGCACAGAGTGAGTGATAGCGTACGCTAGCCGCACTCTTTTTCACGCTGAGGTCAACTACTCCACGTCAGAGAAAGAGTGCCTCGCTGTTGTATGGGCCACGATGAAATTTAGGCCTTACCTTTACGAACGCCACTTCAAGGTAGTGACCGACCATCATTCGTCGTGCTGGTTAGCCAACCTACGGGGCCCGTGCGGGCCACTTGCGCGATGGAGTCTTCCTCTGCAGCAATACGATTTCACGATCGCTTACAAACTGGGCCGCAAGCACGAAGATACTGATTCATTATCCCATGCACCTGTCGCCTGTCGAAGTTTGTAAGCACGACACCGAGAATGACGGTGGTTTTCTTGGGGCCCTTACTACAACAGATCTGAATAAACGACAGCGCGCGGACGATGAAATTCGAGCAGTTATCGAAAACCTTGAAGGACGCAACTTGTCCATACCTCGATGTATTTCTCAAAGTCTGTCGTCGTTCCGTCTGCGAGATGGGGTCCTGTATAAGAAAAACTCCAACGGCAATGAGAGAACTTATCTTCTAGTTGTGCCAACTGACATGCGTGACATTCACGGCCCAGCTCATTCATGATGTATTCAAGCTCTGCTACACGAGCCATCGCAAGACCACGGCATATCATCCGCAGAGCAACGGCTTGACAGAGCGACTCAACAAGACCATCACTGACATGTTATCCATGTACGTAGATGTCCAACATAAGACCTAGGACCAGGTGCAACCAAACGACACATTCGCGTACAATACTGCTGTCCAGGAAACTACGCAATTCACGCCTTTCTGTCTTGTCTATGGACGTGAGGTCCAGACCATGCTGGATGCAACGCTTCCACACAATTGCGACGCTTTGATCACTCCTGATGCTGTGCAGCTTACCCAGTACGCCGAAGAAGCACGCCAGTTAGCACGCCTACACATTACGCACCAGCAGAGTATAGACACATGCCACTACAGCGCTCACCATCGACAAGTTGAATACCACCCAGGCGATCAAGTTTGGGTGTGGACTCCAGTCCGACGCCAGGGATTGTCAGAAAAACTGCTCAGTCGCTACTTCGGACCATACAAAGTGTTGCGACGCGTGAGCGATGTGAACTACGAGGTAGTGCCTGACGGCAATTTCTCGCCACGGCGGCGAAGGCATTCCTCGGAGATCGTGCACGTCGTGGGACTGAAGCCGTACTTCACGCGGCAGTGCGACTGCGCATGAGCCTTATCGCTGTTTCTGTGTATGCGCATATTTTCTGTTGGTTTGCCCCGACTTTGCCTTTGTACTTTCCGAGCATCAGAGCGATGCCTTTTTTTTTTCAGAGGTGGAATAATGCCACTTGGCCGTTAGTTACGGCGAGCGCAAGCCAAGACAGCCCGCGAGCACGAAAGACGATGCTCAGGGGCAGCGCGTGTTTTGGCTAGTTGTTGATTATCAAGGCAGCCATCTTGCCAGTTTTTGGTGCGTCTCTCCGCCGGCTCAGTTCTTCCTAGTTTAAGACCTTTTGTAGCACGTGACAACTGGTGGAGGTGCTGGGTAAACCCCAGCCGATGTTCCAAACGCCTCCAGGTAGCCCTGTACCTGCAGTGACAACACCTGTTCATCGCTCAAGCCGAAGACTTTGACGACTACCTCCTGAGCGTGGACCTCTTCCCGAGATGACGTCTGTCATACCCCCGAACGCTACGGAAGGCGCTGCAGCCTCCAACGCTCAGGAAAGCGCTGCAGCCACGCCTCATACGCTGTGGAAGCCATGTGTGGTGTAGTATAGTGACAAGGTGGTGTTTGTGAAGTGTGGTGGCATCGTGTTGTTATGTACAACCTGCTCGGAGGCAACGGCAGCGGTGCTTCTCTTTTGAGCGGCGGGAGGACGATGATGACGTTGGCGCGAAACGTCACGCATGAAACTGCGGCCCGCCAAAAGGAAGAGGAAGTTTGCGCGAAAGGTGGCAGTGCCAATGCACGAGAGCGAAGAAGAGGAAGACCAGTTGGGGGCAGAACGAGATCGAGCTGGCTGGAGTGCAGATCCTGGGTGTCGCGCAACTGCGGTGTCGGGTTCCGGACTTGACCGCGTGAAGTCAGGCAACGCCAGGTCGCTCCAGCTGCCCAAGGTGTACTCGGAGGTACGCAGCCTTCCAGAGTTCCAGCCATGACTGTCCAAGGTCCCGTCCCAGGTGTTCGTTCCCGTCGTGACTGTTCAGGATCACATCCCAGGTGTCCGGGCTTCGACTCCAATTCTTCCAAGCTTCGACTCTATTCCAAGCTTCGACTCTAATCGCTATCACTGGCGCGGCATGTATAATTTTGTACGCAAATTCGTGCAGTGCTGTCCTGACTGCCAGCGATGCAAATCAACATGGCTACGTGCGACTGGCGCATTGCAGCCACTTCCATGCCCTGCCAAGCCATTTAATCGCGTTGGCGTTGACCTCTTTGGCTTCCTTCTATTGACACCAGATGACAATCAGTGGATTATAGTGGTGGTCGACTATTTAACACGCTACGCCGAATCAGCCGCTTTGCCAAGCGCTAACGCTTAGGATCTCTCCTCTTTCATTTTACGTCGCTTTATCTTTCGACATGGCACATATCGAGAGCTCCTTAGTGACAGAGGCCGCTCTTTCCTCTTCGAGGTCGCCGAAGCTCTGCTTTCGGAATGCCACGTCATTCATCGAAAAACGACAGCATACCAGCCGCAGACTAACCGGCTAACAGAAGGGTTTAACCGCACGCTTGGTGATATGCTCTCAATCTACGTGGCATCTGATCATAGCAACTGGGACCGTGTTCTCCCATACGTGGCATTCGCATATAATACTGCAATACAAACAACCATGGGATTTTCACCTTTCTTTCTTTTTTACGAACGCGAGCCTTCCCATACAATCGATACTCTACTTCCCTACCATCCTGATGCTTCTGAGTGTCCACCTATCTCCGATGCTGCTCGACAAGCCGAAGAGTGCCGCCAGCTTGCCGGTACGTTCACCTCGGATGAGCAGCAACGCCAGGAAAGAAAACTGTAGCACCTCTCTTCTGGATCCCAGCTATGCCCCAGGGTCTTTTGTGTGGCTTGCCATCATATACCAAACTCCGGAACTCTCATCGAAACTTGTGCCCCGGTACGAGGGGCCTTACACCGTTTCAGAGAAAACCTCTCCGGTTAATTTCCTAATTGAGCCAGTTTCCCGATTGGACGGCATGCGCCATCGTGCACGTGACAGCGTTCATGTTTTCGCCTGAAACCGTATTTTGAGCCTCTGCCTGAAACTTCTTAGGTCGCCAGGATGGTTCCTTGTTTAGCGGGGGCGATTGTGAAGAAGAAGATGTGCCTGCAGCAAGCAGCATCGCCAACGCACGGCTCTCTCGGCTCGTGCTTCGGTTCGTTGCTGTGCCGATCCCTGGACGGTTCTTCATGCTTCCTCGTTGCTGTCTTTAACGTCTGATAGATCTCTTCACAATATATATATATTGATACACAACAGCCGGCACAGCCTGGCTGCAAGAAAGAGAAAGACCACGTTGGGGGCTGGTTGTGGATGAACTGTCGCCATCTTGTTCGTCGAGCACGATGCATTGTATTTAATTTATTAAATAAGTTATCCGTAACATTATTGGTGGAGGTAGACAACTCCTGTACCTCGATGGAGACGCGCAGCGGTCGAAACACCGGGGACTCTTCGGCTACTTCAACTGCCAGTGCCTCATCACCACCGGTTTCTCGATCCGAGTCGACAACCTACGTCACCCTGCCACCCCTGCGGGATCCTGGAACTTTCTCTGCTGACGGTACCATCGACGTTGACACCTCGCTGCATCGGTGCGAGTGAGTCAGTGCTACCCACTGCTGGGATCCCACGCTCATGCTCGCCAATGTTGTGTTCTACCTCGACGGCACGCCGCGGACATGGTTTGAAACCCGCGAAGCTGAGATCACAAGCTGGGATCTTTTCAAATCGAAGATCCGTGATCTTTTCGGCGATTCATCTGGTCGTCAGCTCGCTGCCAAGAAGACTCTCGCCACTCGCGCCCAGACGTCTACTGAATCGTACGTCTCATACATTCTTCACGTCTTGGCGCTTTGTAGCAAGGTCGACCAGCGCATGTCAGAAGAAGAAAAAGTTAATCACGTCCTCAAAGGGATTGCTGACGATGCCTTCAACCTGCTGGTTTTTAATAATGTCACGAGCATCGACACGATCCTGACAGAAAGCCCGCCGCGTCACCCACGGCATCACGTGCCTGCCGAACACAGCTGCTACTTCCTCTTGTGATGACACCGTCCGCCCAGTTCCCCGATGTGACAACCTCACCCGCATCATTGGTCGCAAGGTCGAGGCAGCCCAACCAGTAGCTTCTCCATTTCCAACGCCTGATCCTTCACCAACCACTATCTCACTGATACAAGCCGTCGTTCGTCAAGAATCATCGGACGTCGGCCTACATCACATTCAACCAGTCTACTCTGCCGAGCCTTTTTATCGTCGTTCCTCCGCTCCTCGATTCGGTTCCAAGTACTCTCAACAGCGCAATTTGTTCGAATGGCGTACACTGGACGTCAAGCCCATATGCTTCAACTGCCGACGTGTCGGTCATATTGCTCGCCACTGCCACAATCACTGGGCTCCGCCGGCACACTATGGGTCTCCTACCCAGGCCACTTCTGTCCACCAGTCGTCATCGACATTTGATTTTGATTCCCCTATGCCGACCACATTCTCTGATTCTGCCGCACCTCTGACGAGACCTCGCTACGCCCGCTCACTATCCCCTGCTTGCCGTCAATCTCGTTCGCCCCCACAATGCCGTCCTGCCTCTCCGACATATTTGCAGCGCCCCCGACCGGAAAACTAGGCAGTGCAGCTTCTGGAGGTGAAGCTGCATTGACGACAACCTCTGCAAGAAATCCTCGTGCAACATTACCGACCACCCGGAATCTGTTGAACGTTACTTTAGACAATGTACCTGTGCGCGCGTTGATCGATACTGGTGCGCATGTGTTCATAATGAGTGCTGCTTTTCGTTGTCGCCTAAAGAAAGTTATCGCACCGGCCTTGAACTGAGCCGTTCGAGTCGCCGACGGGGGAACTGCCGCGATTATCGGCATGTGCTCTGCCCGTGTGACTATCGCCGATAGAAGCACTGCTGTTCTTTTCACCGTTATAGAAAATTGCCCTCACTAAGTAATTTTAGGCATGGATTTTCTAACCGCTCGGCCCTTATAGATTGTTCAGCCGGCTGTCTTGACCTTAAAATGCCTCTACTTTCTGATCTGACCAACCCGCCCCAAAGTCGCCTTTGCTGCATTGATTTTGCACGCCTTCCGCCTAACTGTGTCACACATATCGACCTCTTCTCTACACCACCTGTACCTGACGACGATTACATGATGGCCCCGATTCATGCCGTGATGCTTACGCATGGCGTCACTGTTCCGCACACCATTTTGACAATCCTTGAAAACCGCACATGCCTTCCTATTGTCAATTTTCCCTCACTGCCCAAATTCTTCCACAAGGTATCTCACTGGCCGAAATCGCTGCTCTACAAGACCATACGGTTGAACCCTTCAGAGTGGATGATTGCTGCACCTCAGACCATGAACTAACTCTATCACGTTCATCGGGCGTCGCTGTTGACCACATGGTACCATTAGACCTTGCTCCTGATCAAGCAGAAGCCCTTCGTCACGTCCTGGAGTCCTATAGTGACATTTTTTACTTCACTAGCACGGCTTTAAGCTGAACGAGTGTTGTTACTCATCGCATCAATACTGGTGACGCGAGTCCCATTCACTGACGTCCATACCGTTTTTCCGCGTCCGAGCGCACAGCCATACAACAGGAAGTCGAAAAGATGCTTGCAAAAGACATAATCGAGCCCTCTTGTAGCCCCTGGGCTTCTCCTGTCGTCCTGATGAGAAAGAAGGATGGACATGGCCCTTTTGTGTAGATTATAGGCATCTCAACAAAATTACGACAAAAGATGTTTACCCGATGCCTAGAATCGACGATGCCTTGTACTGCCTTTACGGTGCTACGTATTTTTCCACTATCGACCTTCGATCTGGCTATTGGCAGATCGCTGTGGACGAGATGGACCGTGAGAAGATCGCATTCGTCACTCCTGACGGGCTTTATCACTTCAAAGTTATGCCCTTTAGTCTCTGTAATGCGCCGGCCACATTCAAAAGAATGATGGACTCATTGCTCCAAGGGTTTAAATGGTCAACCTGCTTATGTTATTTAGATGACGTTATCGTTTTCTTGCCCACATTCGACTTCGATCTCAAGCGTTTATTGGCGATTCTTGAAGTTTTTCGTCGAGCCGGACTTCAACTGAACTCGTCGAAATGCTACTTTGCTCGTCGTCAAATAACCGTACTTGGCCACATCGTCGATGCCGCAGGAGTCCGTCCGGATCCCGAGAAAGTTCGCGCCGTCACGGACTTTCCTGTTCTGAAGTCAACAAAGGACATTCGCAGTTTTGTGGGCTTGTGCTCCCACTTTCGACGGTTTGTTAAGGACTTCGCCATCATTGCATGCTCACTCACAAACCACCTGAAGAAGGACACCCCGTTTTTCTGGGGCGCTGATCAAGCCTCATCTTTTTCCTAGCTCACGGCGCTCCTTACAATGCCAATTTTGGCTCATTTCGATCCATCAGTTCCAACCGAGGTTCGAACTGACGCTAGTGAGCATGGCATCGGGGCAATGCTATTGCAACACCAACGCGGACATGACCGTGTTATAGGATATGCAAGCCGACTGCTATCTACAGCCGAGCACAACTATTCAATCACGGAGCGTGAGTGTCTCGCTCTTGTGTGGGCAGTCGCCAAGTTACGCCCATACTTATACGGGTGTCCATTCCGGGTAGTCACTGACCACCACGCGCTCTGCTGGCTGGCCTCACTCAAGGATCCCACAGGACGCCTCGCTCGTTGGAATCAATACACGTTTACCGTATCGTACAAAACAGGGCGGTCACATCAAGATGCGGATTGTTTATCACGCTACCTTGTGGAAGAGGCTGCCCATACTGACACCTTTCCAGACCTTCTGTCTGTGACGCAGCTACTCAACCTTGGCCACGAACAATGCCGGGATGCTTCCCTGCGAACCATCATTGACGAGCTTGAGTCAATGTCTCGCGACTCATCTCTACAAATGTTCCTGGTAAAAGACGGCACCCTGTATTGCCGTAACTTCGATCGATATAGCCATGACTTGCTCCCCGTCATACCAGCACATCTTCGTGCGTCTGTTCTCAACCAATTTCATGATGCTTCTTTGGCGGGCCACTTGGGCGTCTCTCGCACATACCATGTACGTCGTCGTTTCTTTCGGCCTGGTCTTGCCCACTCTGTTCGACGTTACGTCGCCGCTTGTGAGCCCTGCCAGCGCCGCAAAAAGCCATCTTCCCTACCAGCTGGATTCCTTCAGCCGATCGACATTCCCATTGAACCTTTTTTTCGAGTTGGCCTCGACCTGCTTGGCCCATTCCCGATCTCCAACTCAGGCAACAAATGGATCGCTGTCGCCACTGACTATGCGACACAGTACGCTATCACACGAGCACTTCCGACGAGCTGCGCAACCGATGTGGCGGACTTTCTAGTATATGATATTATTTTAGTACACGGAGCTCCATGCCAACTTCTCACTGACCGGAGCCTGACCTTCCTATCAGCTGTCGTTGATGAAATCCTGTGCTCTTGCTCTGCCAAGCACAAGTTTGCCACTTTGTATCATCTGCAAACGAACGGTCTTACGGAGCGCCTCAACCGCACCATAACCGACGTGCTTTCTAAATACATAGCTGCCGACCGCCAGAACTGGGATGTTTATTTGCCATTTGTGACGTTCGCATATAATTCGTCACGTCTCGACACTACCGGCTATTCACCATTCTATCTTCTATACGGCCGAGAACCCGCCCTACCCTTTGACACCTTGTGTCCCTTGGTCACTGAGTATGCCGGCGAAGCCATTGCGCGAGCCAGCCAAGCACGCCAACTCGCCCGCAGCCGTCTGCAGACCTCACAGGAGCACCAAAGACAGCTCTACGATTCCCATCATCGAAATGTGCACTTTTCACCGGGTTTCTTTGTCCTCCTCTGGGCCCCCACTCGGCGTGTAGGGCTTTCTGAAAAACTGCTGTCACGCTACACTGGACCATACCGCGTCGTTCGCCAGGTGACTGACGTTACATATGAGATCGTTCCAGCCGATTCAACGTCATTATCGTCACCTTTGAGTGACATCGTGCACATAGCTCGACTCAAGCCTTATCACCCTCCTTCTACCGCATCCGAATTGCTCAAGCACCGAGACGGTGCTTCTACCGCCGGGGGGTTATGATACACAACAGCCGGCACAGCCTGGCTGCAAGAAAGAGAAAGACGACGTTGGTGGCTGGTTGTGGATGAACTGTTGCCATCTTGTTCGCCGAGCACGGTGCATTGTATTTAATTTATTAAATAAGTTACCCGTAACAATATATATATATATATATATATATATATATATATATATATATATATATATATATATATATATACACACGGTGATTGAAGCGCTAGCCTCCTTTTTCTGTGGAGTGAACATCGCCTTTTTGGCCAGGGTCGGCTGCGCGCGGGCTTATCTCGTGAGCGAACCAAGGAAAGGGGTGCTTATGGTTGCGCTCTATCGTGGCAACAATCAGCACGTGGCTTGTGCTGCCACAGCAGGCAGGAGCTTTTACGGGTTGCATTCTCAACACGAAAAAAGGGTGCCAAAAGTGTACCTGGAGTGGCCGTGTTCTGTTACATCGGCGTTTTGTAGAGGTACGTGATATCGGATCTAAGTGAGTTGACTACCAGCCTCACTATGTAAACATTGCAATTTGTCGTAAAGATCACATCACAGAAAACTTGGTTACTTAGCAGGCCCATGCTTAATACAAATAATATTGCTCCTAAGTATGCTAGCCTTACTTTGTAGAACATTCTAATATGTTGCTATCACATTCCTTGCTTCGCTTTTTGGCGAAACTTTGACTTTCTTTGTGAGAAAGCAGAAAAAATGTTGCACGCATTGGTCGTGTCAAGCCAATCAAAAACGAATGGCCTTTGTCGTCATTGTTACGTGATACTATGTCACTTCACATAACAAAAATAGCCTATATGTGTCGCTATAGTTGAAAATCACGGTAGTTTATCGCGTGAATAACGATCTAACGGCAGCTTCGCCTTCGGCCTTACCACCTGCGCAAGGAAATCAGCACACTCCTCAGCACCAGAATAATCTATAAAAAATACACGTTGAAATTGTGTCACAGCGCCCCTCTAAATGTCGAACTGTGACAGTTGCTAGTTCGAACTTGTCTTCTGTATGTTCTTCGGGCACATCTTTTCGGCTTGAAGAACGAGCGGCAAGTTTCGAGTGATTGGTTATTCTTTGCGTGACGTTACAATTTCTTCCTATAGCATTCGATTCTTCGACCTTTTGGCAAACAAGGCACAACTACGTCTATGAAGACAGGTCTCACTTTCTCGTTATTTTTATTTTTATGACAGAAGCATCAGTATTTTTTTTTTTCAAGTTTTATTTTGCGTCTTTTTGGCCAAATGGTTGTGATAGGCTTAGATATTAAATGTTTCCTTTTCAAAAAAAGCAGTTGAACGTTCGTGGTTAATCCAGCTTACTTCTGTCCTTTCATTTATTGTTGCCATGCACATTGCACTTTGGGCATGACGAAAAAATATCTGGGAATTAGGTGGGGGAGGACTCATAGAGTTTTCTAAAATTAACTAGAGGGGACGGTGGCACTGCGATTGTAAGTCACCATGGGAATAATGGGTAGTGCACAAATATGCCTAGTCTTTGTGCTTGCGGGCTTAGAACGCATGTATGGGTTCATTTATTGCTGTGTTTTGGTATTGTTTCAAATAAAAGAACGGACCATTGTGAAATTCGTGAGCAAATTTTAATCTGTGGTCCTGCGACAAAGCAAATGCAAGCCACGTGTAGTCCAACGGAACCGAAAAAAAATGAAGACTAGGCAATTTTGTGTTTTAACCATCAATTCCATGCATGCTAAAGTGCTGTTCGTTGCAGCTTTCATAAACGCCAGAATTGCTCCTAATGAACTTGTTTATAGAGAACCCTATTGATGCTCGCACTAAGAACCCTATCACTCGTCTTCTAACTCAGCACGTCCACGACAGGGATTTTATATTCTGACTTTTATATTCTGATTTTCAAGGGTGTTCTTGTAGTAGTAATAAATGAATAATCTCGAAAAAACTTAAATATTTGATTGTTCTTTAATACCACCATTCTTAAGAATGGAAGCTTGAGCGAGTTGGTATGCATTCATATTGGTTGAACAGCGCAGCATGAGATGATAACAAAGTAAAAGAACATAGACAGACGCTGACTCACAACTAAAATTTATTTGGGAAAGAACAGCTGACATATAGGTGAAGTGCAACTTAACGGAAAATTTAAAAAAAACAGCGTAGTCAATTTCATTGAGCGATGCAGAATTTAGCTACCTTTCCTGCACCTGCAGAAGATTATGCCAATATATTTTTTTTTCTCTTGCTTGTGGGGTGTTTGGATGTATTGCTGTTTGGTTTCTTTTTTGCATTTTCTGTTAGGTTGCACTTCATCATCAGCTGCTCTTTTCCAAATAAATTTTAGTTGCGAGTCAACGCCTGTCTGTGTTCTTTTATCATATATACTCGCATAATAGACCCATCTTTTCTTTAGAAGAGTTGACGCCAATTTGAGGGAGGGTTCATTACGTAGGATAAAAAAAGTCACGGGAGTTATAAATGTGAAAATATCGCACGGTTGTGTTGGCCCGCGAAATGCGTGACGAATTTTTTTTGTAGCCTAAAGCTCGTCCAGTTTTCTCCCATAATGAACGCGCACAGATTGGCGCCAAAGTGTCATGCCCCAGTGCATGCAGCTGTGTAGCTAGCGAACAGGCTGAAGGTGTCCAACTAAATTCACTACGACAAACCTGACAACAAAAACGCAGTTTAGGATGGCGGCGCACAAACATTGTGAATGCACAGCGTGCGGTCGGCGCAGTTTGCACTTTGCATGGCCTCCGAAATGGAGGACATGCGGCGTGTTTTTACGCAGTGCACCCGTCATCTCGGAAGCCATGTGCTTTGTTTTTGTATCGCTGTGCTTGCGTGGCACTAGAAGCAAAAAGGTTTCTTCTACATTCAACGGATGGCGCTCTACCGCAAAAGGCATGACTTAAAATTTTTGTTGACGTCATCCGTGCTCGCCCTGCTTGCAACTGTTAAGCATGGTTGCCTCACTATATTTTCTCTTTTATTTAATCATTATTTTGTGATATAACAGCTTGATTTAACATTGTTTCGATTTTCAATGACACAGGCTATCACATCAAAATGATATGAAGAGATCCATTAAAAAATTACCTTTTTTCTTTCTTCAAGGACCAAGATGGGGTTGGGTTCATTATGCGAGTAAATATGGTAGTTTGTCGACGTCTCTTGTGCGCTGTTCAGCCAAGATGAACTCTAGCTTTTCTTGAGGATAACGATTTAGCTTCATGGTCTTATTGTAGAAGCATAGAAGTATTGCACCTTCTCCTTCTTTTTTCTTTGATTTTCTGTGTAATCATAATGTAGTATTGGAAATATTCTTGAGGGTTTCATATGAGCATTTCTTGGCTCATCCATCAGCTACGTATGAGAATAACATCATCATCAAAAACAAGACAACATGTTTTAACAAGATTGTTTGCTGGCCTAGTTGGTACTGAAAGACGTGATTTGGCTGCGAAATACTGCATTGTAAAACCTGCAAGTGTCAGCCACATTATAAAGAGACAATACTTTTAAGCAGAAGCAAGTACCAGACAACGTGTGAGTTGATGGAAGGCTCACCACATAAAAAAGAAAGTTCTATCAGAGATATGTCTTTCACGTTGTATGCATGGGAAATAAAATTGTTTGATCGCTGGATAGCATAAGTTGGGATGAGACTGCGCATGTATGTTGCTCATGTATTTTCAAATTAGTGCCCAAAATAGTTCAGTTGAAAATGTTGTTTGCCCTTTCATCGGGTCTCTCCTTTCCTGTGGGTTCTGATTCATGGCTGAATTATGTGAACAGGCTCCTGTCAGGCATGTATGTGGTTACTCACATGTAATATTTAAGAGGGACACATGCGTATGCTTTCCGCAAATCATTTTTATTCTCGCAGTGTTAACAAGACGCACACTACATGGGGCTTAAATCAACATTGCATGTTTGGGTCAGATGATGTGTATAGCCAACGTAGTGCCTGCATGTTGGTACACATTTGTTATGCCTGTCCTGTTCAATTTTACTTACTCTTTGCTATAGATTTTTTTTGTTGCAATTAATGAATCTGCTTGATTTCGTGGCAACAGCACTGCCTTAAAAGCCACTCTGGGAATTGCGTGAATAGGTCATACATATAAGCTGTTCCTCCAAATCATGCAGCAATTTGAACAGGGAACATTTCTTTAAAACAAGCTATAACTTCAGATGTATTTGGTACCTGTACCACATATTAAAACAAAATACGGTCAACGAAAACTTGCGGTGCTGATTCCTAGCCTTCTCAACGACTATACTTGAACAGCAGATTTCCTCAATGCTGGAATTACCAAGCGAGCAATTCATAAAATGATAAGAAAAATTAACAATAAGAGAATCATTACTTTCAGAGGGCTAAAACTAAAGTTACTAAACTACGAAGACTTATTCCGCATCAATGTTTTGTTTTTTTTTCGCAAGTGGCTCATGAGCCCTGTGATGTTGTTCCTAATTGCCATTCATTCATTTGTTTTTTGGTTTCGTTTCTTTTTTCTCGACAGTTATATGTGTATTTTTTGTTGTATATTTGAACTGCTCCTTTTGTACTGCTGAATAACTGTCAAACTGTATAGTGTTGTTGTTCTTGTGTTTTTCCTTTATTACCTTTAATTTTTATGAATTGTAAATTTAATCTTGTAAATCAAGTATAGTGATTGATTTTTGTCCATGCCTTAATATATTGTATATTTTTGTGCTGCTACTGTATGGGTGGTATGCCCAGTCAGGCAATGTTTGCCTTGTCCCGTAGGACAATTTCAATATTGTTGTAAATGAACCAATAAGGAAATAAATAAAGGAAGAGATAGTGCTGACCTGCATCACGTGTTGCCGTTCCAGCAATGGTATGCTGCCCAAATGAGCTTGCTGTGTTCTTGGCTTTCGGAGCGCCTGGATCACGGACTCCACTCAATCCAGCTATCGGCACTACTCCACATTGCTCGGGTAAGGCATTACAAAAAAGATATATCGTATATTACGTTCCTTCTTCTGCATGCTCATCTGCAATGTTAAGGTTTTGGCTCCTTTTGTGCACTGCAGTTTTCTCGTGAAAATTAATAATGCAGCATCTACATGTAAAATATATTTTTTTGGTACACAGCGTCTGATCTTGCTAGCAAAACGAGTGTAGCTGTTCATGCCACTATTCCTTGTTTGAATTAATTTTTGTGGTTTCTTCTATTTGCTTTTGTTAAAATTACTTCATCATTTACATTTTTGATTGTCTTGGTTGGCTTTTTAGTTTTTATCATTTATGAATATTTTATCCTTTATTACAAAAGCTATAGAAATTATTTAAAATAAATGACTCATGGTTCGCCTAGTTTCCTGAAAACCCCCGTTTATGTTTTGTTAGGAGGTCCCCCACGACAGTTTTCACTCCGGGACCTCTGAAGTTGCGCTTGTTGTCCACCTTGTATTCTCGTCAAATTTTATCAAATAAGTGTCACTTTAAATACAGGTACTCAACTCATTTCACCACTACCATTCAGCACTACCAAGGCTACAAGGTGTAAGTGAGCTGCGCGTTTGTACAGGAAAGTATATAGTAGTAGTAGTAGTAATAATAATAATAATAATAATAATAATAATGTTTATTTTCAACATGTTACATCTCGACATGTTCCATGTGAATGAATGATACGGCTAAAGGCAGATTAACTGCCTGAAAATGGCCCTACCACCCATGCACTGTTCATCAGGCTTTTGAACATATATAAATTATACAATTACTTAGAAAGCGGAAGCACCAAGAGAAAAAAAGACATGAGTGTACTATCAAGAACAGCTCATGACATACATGAAATAAATTAAAGTACTATTTTAATACAAATGTCATACACCACATAACGCTTGAGGCCCCGGCTCATACTATGAAGGCACACAGGACCAGAAGTAAGACTTGACGACAAGCCTAAACACAAATTTTGACATGGTTTTATTCACAAAATGTAGAACTTACAGATTTTGATTTCAAAAAGAAGGTATCAAGTATTCAAGTTGCTTAGTTCCGTATTTAGTTCTACAAAGCAGAAGTACGAAGTGGCTTTATCTTGGACTAGAATGCTCACGTGTGGCTAGGAACATTTGTAAAAATGTTGATTTATCTTCTCGTATGTCTATGTGTATGTATTTGCAAGTCTGAGGTTATATAACAGATCAACTTTTAATATCTCATTTTTTTGAGTAGAATGGTGCTGTGCGATCAAGCCATTCAAGGTTTTCTATGTGTCAGACAGCTTGCTTTTGAAGGACTGTCAGCCTACCTAAGTTTGTTTTGCTTGTAGTGCCCCAGATTAGTAAGCAACAACGTAGCTGAGAATGTATCATCGAATAATACAGCTGACATTTTAGCCAAGTTGGAAACACATGCCGGATTTGAGGAAGCTTTCCATTAGATGTGGAAATGCTAGTACGTAATTTGTTTACATGATGAGTTCAGTTGAAATGTTCGAATAACACTCCCAGACATTTCACCGGTACCCAGTCAATAACACAAGCATCAAAAGAAAGAGAAATGTCCGCATCATCAGGTTTGTTCCTAGGTTTTGACACATTTAGCTGAAGTTGGTTGAGAGATTTCCAAATCGCAGGTCATGCAACCAATATTTCACTGCTGTTTCCAAGTGCGCTAAACTTTTACCAGAGAAAAATAAACTAGTATCATCGGAGCAGAGGATCATTTTAGGTGTATGCAGTATATTCACGATATCATCAATATAAATGATAAAAAATAGGGTACCCATAATGAACCCCTCAGGTACGCCACACTTTATTTCTTTCAAGTCTGTGTATACGCTGTTATGGCTCACTAATTGAAATCTGTCTGTAAAATACCTATTAATACAATTTAAGGCAATGACTCTAATTCCACATATAGGTAGCTTTTGAAATAAAGTGTGATGCTTTTTTCAATCAAAAGCTTTTTTTGAAATCAAGGAGAACTCCGAAAGTTTACAGCTTATTTTCAAAGTTATCTAGTATATTTGGCGCTCAGGCTTGGCGGGATGAAGAAGAGTGTTGCGACAATTCATGGTCGATTCCTACGAGTGGATATGAGCCATGTTTGAGGAATCATCATCATTTTGCTTCGCAAGTGGCATAAGAGTGGTGCACTGTTCGGTCCTTTTCTGGCGGTTTCTCGTCAGTACAGTGACTAGACTAGGGAAGTGCGATGAACGCGCCGGATAGCGCGTAACGCGTTGGGAGGAAACCACCAGGTAGCGCTGGCAAACGTTTGCACGTCACCCTAGCCGACGATGACCATGCTCAATAAGTGTGGCAGGACCTCTTTAAATTGGAAGGAAGGGTTCGCGGCAGAGCGGATTTTTTTTTTTTTTTTGATAGGTGCTTTTACTGTTTAGCATCCGTACCCTGCAGCGAAACCACCTTTTCAAGCAGTTGCATGCGGATCAATGTACACCTATTCATTCACTGCGAATACTTCAAATTTTCAATAATTTAAATTTGAATTAAAGCAGATTCAAGTATTCTACTATTTGTTATGAGCCTAAAAAACAGAAGTTGGCCAAGGATGAGGCCTTTTGTTATCCTGGAGTTTACTGGTGTTAGGGTGGATCTTTCGTCTTCTACGAAACACATTGGTCCCTGAGGGAAAGGTGTGCCCAAATCCATGCTAGCAAGATTCATTTTTTTAGGGTTGGTTTTAATTTTATAAGCAACTCTTGATGGGAAACGCGATAGAATGGTTTTTTGAAATCAAGGACAATCAAGTCAATTTAACTATGGTTACCTAGAGCTCATGCGAGGTCATCAATTGTCGCAAGCAATTGCGTCATCGTTGAGAGCCCTTTCTGGAAACCGTGCTGCTGCGGGTTGATGATGTTATTAGCTTCAAAGAACGCCGAGATGTGTTTAAATATTATGTGTTCAAGTAATTTTGCACATGCACATAAGCACGAAATAGCCTTGCATGATGGCACTAGCGACTTGTTGTTGGATTTAAGTAAGTAGCCCCGCCGCAGTGGTCTAGTGGCTAAGGTACTCGGCTGCTGACCCGCAAGTCGCGGGATCGAATTCCGGCTGCGGCGGCTGCATTTCCGATAGAGGCAGAAATGTTGTAGGCCCGTGTGCTCAAGTTTAGATGCACGTTAAAGAACCCCAGGTGGTCGAAATTTCCGGAGCCCTCCACTACGGCGTCTCTCATAATCATATGGTGGTTTTGGGACGTTAAACCCCACATATCAATCAATCAAAGATTTAATCAAACTCTTGTTGTCATTGTACGTTGCGTCAGACCACTGCAATTGGGATCTTGTCCTTCCATATGTGACATTCAAGTACAACACTCGCACCCAAGCCACCACCGGATTGTCGCCATTCTGCGAAGGATAAGGTCATTGAAGTGTTGACTGTGCTCTTGCGAGGTAGTCGGCGATGTCATGCGATCAGTCACCTCGTTATGGGCACAACGCGTTGATGTCGAAGCCCCATAGACCCATCTGTTGCTACTGGCAACAGCGGTATGTGTGCCCGGCCTCGTCGCCATGGTAGCAGAGCGGGCGGTTGTCAGGTGCTTGCGAAACGTCAGTTTTCTTCGATGCACTGCGCTGACCCGCTGGTGAACAGTAGGGCCTCGGAGGTGGTGGTGGCGGCGGTGGTGTCTGGCGACGGAAATGCAACGGGGCGGCGTTTTGGCGTGGGCATGAAGGAAGGGCTTGACGGTGGGCTGCAGCAGCATAGCTCACGGCTTGTGGCTCAGGCTGTGCTGGTTCGGGTGTCCGGAAAAATTGCTGGACTCTCTGCCGTACAACGTTGGTGATCGGGTCGACGAAATGCTGTGAAGCTGGCAGCGATTTACGCAGCTCTTCCCATACGATCGCTCGTATCGTTTCGCGAAGGTTATCAGAGGCGAGAGCATGAAGAGCTGCGCTGTATTCCATCGTTAGCCAATTGTACTGGCGGGTTCGCATTTCCAGCGTGTTCTCGATAGATTTTGCTTCCAACAGGAATTTCTGGATGGTCATCGGGGGGTTTGGAATCAGTCCAGCGAAGAGTTCTTGCTTGACCCCTCGCATGAAAAAACGAACTTTTTTCTCCTCGAGCATGTCGGGGTCAGAGTGGTGGAAAAGTTGCGTAATTTTTTTGCATTATTACATTTTACAGATTATTACATTTTCATTCGAGAGTCACACACTCATTTCCAGCAACGTCGTGGCTCCTACCTTGCAGGCAATGCTCCTGAACGTATCCAAGAATACCCCGCAGAAGAGATCCCATGTTTGAAGGGCAGACTCCCCATTCTCGAACCAGGTCCTAGCCGCATCCTTCAAATAAAAGTAGCTTCTCTTCTGTGATCCAGCTGTTCAGGACGGCAACCCGGTCATAGGTCTTTGGCCAGGTCTCTGGATCTTCAAATCATGACCCACCGAAAATTGGTGGTTCCTTTGGCCGCTGCATCACGATCGCGGGCTGTGGCGCAGCAGTTGTCATCAATGCCGCGGTCGATATCATGGTCTTGGTCTTCCGAGTCTTGTCCGGTAAAACCCTATACTCCGGCGACAGACCTTGTTGCCTGCTGCTAACTCGCTGCTTGTTGCTGGGGTCGGTGTATTCTTCGCGGCATGGGCTGGGTTCACAACTTGATAGGGATGTCTGGTACATGGAAGAAACAGCACCTCCACCAGATGTCACGGGGTCGTGACTTGGATGAATAGAGCACACTGCGAGTCAAACAATAAACTTTATTTGGGCGAACCTGTGCCCAGTGAATGGAAAGTCAGATCACAGTAGCAGTCTTACACTGATAGCGGCGTACAGAGCGTCGGCCGTCGATTGGTAGTGATAAGCAGCGAAGCGTCTCGACATGTATATTCTTGCCATCGAATATTCTAGCCTTATTGCTAGTGGCAATGTAAGTTCTCAAGTAATCTGTGACGCTCCCGAAGTGGCCGTAATCTTGACAAAACGTTCTACTAAAGCCTCGAACCTTCTCGAATATCGTTAGCACATTTTGGGCTGAACGTAGTGAAACGGGGGGCTAATAAAATTTGAGGAAAGTAACATGGCGATAGTATACATCAGGAGGTCACATAGACAAGAGACTGCATATGGATCTTCTGTACAAAGGCGAATAGGGTAGCATAACATTCCAAGGCAACAATAGCGAAATATAATAGTCAAGCGGAAAATACACTGGTGATTACGTAAAATAGCATGGTTTTAACATATAACTGAAGAAGTTGCAATAAAGTAATTTAAAGAGCAAGCATACAACTGTTACAAAATGGGAAACGATTCGAAATCCAACTAAAAAGTATGTGAAGATAGGTAAACCCGACAGTTCGGAACCGACTTGGTTCCTTCTTCAGGGGGGACTGGGGCTACGTGGCAGCGGCATCTTCAGAGCACTCGTGGGGTGGTTAATGACCCTGTCTTTCTCTTTCATCCCGTTTCGCCGAGGAGCGAGGTCCATGTGTGTTTACCGGGGAAAGGGTTCCGAGAGAACGATTGATATTCTGGGCCGTTCGCTGTATATGCCATAACTTGAGCAGTAACCTTCTCCTCCAGTTAGTCTTACTTTCAAGAATGGCCATTGCCAGTGCAACGACTATTCTTGAAATGCAATGACTTGATTGATTTGATTTATTTGTAGGGTTTAACGTCCCAAAGCCACGATATGATTATGAGAGACGCCGTAGTGGAGGGCTTCGGAAATTTCGACCACCTGGGGTTCTTTAACGTGCATTTAAACTTGAGCACACGGGCCTACAACATTTCCGCCTCTATGTAAAATGTAGCCGCCGCAGCCGGGATTCGATCCCTCGACCTGCGGGTCAGCAGCCGCGTCCCTTAGCCACTAGACCATTGCGGTGGGGATGAAACGCGACTATCACTGGTAAACTACCTCATCAAGCCCCTGGAACTGTCTTCAAACTATTCTCGTTGTGGCCAAGAAATTCTCCAAGTGTCCAGACTGAAGCAATGCAACGACCCACCCGTGTTTAGTTATCCAAAGGTCGCCAGGATGACCCCTTATTTCGCAGGGGATAATTGTAATGAATTTAAATGATGGACGCTCTGCTGTTGCAGAAGGCGACGATGATGATCCGTGGCTGTAGTTCCCACTCGCACATTCTCATCGCCAGTAGCCTGACCTGCTCGATAAAGCGCCTTTTGCTCAGGAACGTCTAAACTTTTCTTGATATACAACACCCCTATTTTAATGTGTGTGTGTGTGTGTGTGTGTGTGTATATATATATATACATATATATATATATATATATATATATATATATATATATATATATATATATATATATATATATTGTAGTGACAATTAGGGGCACAGCTAGAGCAACGACGAAGATGGCGTTTGTTGTGGCTGAGGATCGTGCTGCTGCTGCTGCTGCTGCTGCTGCTGCTAAAACAACTGGCTGCTGTCTCGCTGCTGTTTGGCCCATTAAACGGGTGCCTTACCTGGCCATCTAGAAGCATTCTTACATTTGGTGGAGAGTGCTGCTTTCCTCAGCCTGGATCTTCGTTTTCAGACTCTACCTCAAGCCCTCGCCTCACCAATGCCTGATGACATGACCCAGCCACCTGCAGTCCTAATCTCATCTGTTACCAGTACCAAAACGCCATGACAGCGAGATCCGGTGATTTTTAACGGGAGCGATGACCAAGATGCTGAAGGCTGGTTGTTCCAGTATGAAGTGGTAAGCACTCACAATAAGTGGGAGGACCCAGACAAGCTCAGCTACCTTAATTTCTGTCTCGCGGGTGTGGCACAGCTATGGTTTAACAACCATAAAGCTAAAGTTTCCTCTTGGTCAACCTTTAACACGCGCTTTGCGGAAGTCTTCGGTTGACTCGCTGTTCGCAAGCTCTGCGTAGTAGTGCACAGCGCTCTGGTGAAACCTTCACCTCATATATGGAAAATGTTATGGACTTCTGCCGTCGCATCGATCTCGACATGTTCGGTACTGACAAAATACGGCACATCATGAAAGGTATCGAGGGCGACAATGCTTGTTGCGAAAAAACCCCGAATTGTCATCACTGTCAGAGTTACGACGAGCTTCGGAGAGAGCGCATTTCTACATGACTTCCAAACCTTGACACGACCACCACATCTGCGTTAATCATTGGCACTGTTACCTCTGAACAATGCACGGCAATGCAGCAAATCCAGCAGTTCCTCCGAGAAGAAGTGGCGCGCCAATTGTCTTTTGTGCCGGATGTTCCAACCAGTGTGCACACGCTGACCCCAACGCTCCACTAGGCAATTGAAGAGCAAATTTCTGACGCTCTGCCTCCCACATACAATCCTTCACCTATCTCTGCACCTGTACGCTGAGGCCGCAAGACGATCATTGCCGTCGCTACCACCCGTCACGGATCCTGCTCAACAGCCCCATCCCCTCTAGACAGTGAGTCTGCCTATCCATCCACACCCACCTCCTTTTTGCCGCTCAACACCACCGTCGACTAACCCTTGGCACACACCGGACAACAGGCCACCTTGCTACTTCTGACATCTCCCCGGCCACGTAGAATGCTACTGCCATCATCGTGATTACAACGCAAGCGCTGGTGAGGCGAGTTACAGCTCCTATCGTCCCGAGCCACCACAGTCATCTTCGTTACCCCAATCGTCGGATCAGTCGCCGCCACGTCGACGTGGCTTCGACAGGAATCAGTCGCCTTGACCACGATGCCGCTTTGTTTCTCCGATGCTTCTTTGATCGTCACCCGCCCCAGCGGAAAACTGACCGTCGCAGTTCTCGAGGCAAGAGCTGCGCACATACCAAAAACTTCAAGGCCTCCATTTTTTCTGCTATTAAAATAACTGTGCATATTGATGGTGTACCTGCGCAAGCACTCGTTGATACTGGTACTGCCGTATTCATGCTCAATGGTGAACTTTGTCGCAGATTGAAGAAGCTTACGCTGCTGCTTTCCAACGTCTCTCTCCACACGGCAACTGCACATCACAACCAACCTTCCGTAGTGTGCACAGCTTGACTGGTAATCTAGAATATTTTGTATGCAGTTGAATTCATTGTGTTTTTTCCATGTTTACACGACGTCATTTTGGTCTGGCACTTTCTTTACGCTCATCATGCCATCGTTCACTGTGTGTGTGCCAAACTAAAGTTGTCAACGATGTGTGAACTGTCCCTGTGTGAAAAGCCGATGTCTGACAGACCCCCTTTTCAGTCGTTATCATCTCGAGTCGTCGTAACTGCAGACTCTCGCATTTCTTCTCTATCTTGTCTTTTTGTGCCACTCTCCAGGGATGATGTGCCCTCTGTCGATGCCCTCTTTATCCTCTTCGACACCTTCAGCTCTCGCAAAAGCTTCCTTCTCCCATTTGCAGTTGTCACCATAGAAACTCGTTTGGCTCCATCTACATAACGAACTCGCTTCTTTGCCCAGCCACCTTACTTCATGGCGATGTCATTGGTCACCTTAGGGCATTGATTCTGTTTCTTTTAGTCACTTACCTGATGGCTTGCCATCATCTCACGTAAACACCATTACTCCTGCTACCTCTCCCACTTCATCTCCTGAGGCATTTTTTTTATCAATTGACCCTGAACTTTCAGCTGCTCAGCATACCCAGCTCCTGGTTCTACTCGATCGCTTCAATATAACCATAGCCAACCTTCTTTGGGTCGCACGTCTGCCATCGTTCACCACATCCACATCGGTAGTTCACCTTCGCGCCAGCGCTCATATCAAGCTTCTCATGCTGAAGGCCGTGTCAATGATGCTCAGGTGAACGATATGCTTCAGCCTGGCATGACAAATTGAACCAAGTTGAGACAAGTTGAACCACGTGACGGCGAATATAAAGACTGTGGTGAAACAAGCTCAAGATATCTTTTTCTACTTTTCATACAAGGCTCAAAGATCGGCCTAAAGAATTTCGGAGTGTTATCAAAATCAATAAAAAACACGAGATAACTATACCTTCTTTGTTACACGATGGTATTGTTCACGATAGCCACCCTAAGACGAAGTGCTTTAACTCACTTTTGGCTTAGTGTTAGTCTGCTGTGACACCAGGGATGACAAGCTAGTATCCCGCTATGATAAATTATGCCCAGTATGAATGTATGACATCATTTTTTTCCAGCATGGAATTGAATTTCTACTAAATGATTTAGATAGGGCAGCAGGATCCCAGGACTTGTTGCCACAACTGCTTTCCTTATGCGCTATCAATCTCTAGGTACTCGTGTATTTTATTAAAAAAATCTATTGATGAAGGTGTATTGCCCAATGATTGGAAAATGGCAAACGTAGTTCCGTTGCACAAGTCAGGTCCTCGCAACAACATTCAATATTGCAGACCAATTTCACTCACTAGTGTTGTGTGTAAATTATTTGAACATGTCCTGTTCACTAGCAATATGACCCACCTAATTGCGCACTCATTACTGATCCCCCATGGTTTCCGTAGCGGTCACTCTCGTGTGACTTAACAAAACAGGTACACAAAATATCAAGCGCCCTTGATAAGGGACTGGTAGTAGACGCGGTCTTCATATATTTCAAGAAAGCTTTTGATTTCATGTCCCACTCCTGGTTGATTGAAAAATTAGAATGGTATAACATAGACACATCAGTTATTACTTGAATCAAACATTACCTAAGTGCACATAGTCAGAGGGTTATTGTTAACAACACAAGCTCTCACGAGGTTGGAGTGACATCTGGAGTTGTGCAAGGTTATGTTCTTGGCCCTTTGTTGTTTTTAAATTTTTAAATGATATCAGTGATGGTCTCTCGTCTTCTGTGCGATTATTCGCAGATGATTGCATGTTGTACATAATAACCCATGGTACAAGTGATTGTGCTTCATTCATTGCAAGACAATTTGAACAGGTTATTTAATTGGTGCGATGTTTGGAAAATGTGCATAAATTATGATAACATGGTAAAGATGTTAGTTACAAGAAAGCAGATGACTAACAAGTTTAATTATTACCTAAATGGCAACCACATAACGTCAGTGAGAGAATTTAAGTATTTAGGAGTATTCTTAACAGAAACTTTATCTTGGCCTTGTCATATTCGATACGCAATTGCTAAAGCCTGTAAAATGTTTGGCTTCCTGTGTAGGTACGCAAGACACTTTCCGATAGAATCAAAACAACAACTGTATCAAATGAACGACTGGCCTATAATCGAGTATGCTTGCACAGCTCGGATCTGTGGTTAAAACAGGACATCAAGGCACTAGAAAGGGTATAATATTTAGCTGTAAGGTTTGTTCTCAATCATTATAGATTGATATTTCACATATTTCTTGCGAAAGAGAGTTTAGAGTGGTAAACTTTGGAAATGTAGAGGAAAAATTCAAGATTAAAAATGTTTTATAGCATATTTCATTCCAAAACAAGTATAGATAGAAATAAGTACATATTTCAACCACATTACATCTCAACAGGAGTTGACCATTCTGACAAAGTTAGAGAATACAAGTGCAGAACTGAGTCATTTAAAAACACATTTTTCCCCCACACAATTTCTCAATAGAATCATCTTACTAATGATGTTGCCATCATCACCTCTAACTCTGCCTTCTACTCTTTGTTATAATGTTATGTGCACTTTAGTTTTGTTGTCATTAATTTTTGAGTGTGGAGTCCAATGCCTCATACATTATTATCTTTTTTTTCTGTTGTGTTACAAAACCTGTAATTATGTATTTATTATCAATTATGTATTGTGTGACCCCCCTCTGTAATGCTTTTTGGCGCTGAGGTTACTCTGATAAATAAATAAATACAACCCTCAAATAGCCCTTCAGCTTCTCTGGTTGTACTAGTGAAAAAAAAAAGGACGGCAGCATCAGATTTCGTGTTGATTGTAGGCGTCTTAATAAGATCACGCAAGATAACGTTTATCCGCTGCCCAGAATCATTGACGCCCTCGATCACCTGCAAGGAGCAGAGTTCTTTTCTTCTTTAGACCTTCGATCGGGCTATTGGTAGGTCCCTATGAATGAAGCCAGCCGTTCAAAGACTACATTTGTAATGCCTGATGAATTGTATGAGTTCAACGTGATGCCGTTTGGCCTTTGTAATGCACCTGCCAACTTCGAACATCTCATAAACGACAACCCCAGATGCTTTAAATGGAACACATGCTTATGCTATTTGGATGGCGTCATGATTTTCTCGAACAACTTCGAATCCCACCTCAGCCGCCTCGCAAGCATCTTGACTTGTATTACGGATGCTGGACTGCAGCTGAGTTTGGAGAAATGCCACTTCACCACCCGCCAGCTTACCAACTTAGGGCATGTTGTTAGCAAGCATCGTGTCTGTCCTAATCCAGCCACGCTTCACGCTGTCACCGACTTTCCCAGGCTGGCTTCAATAAAATAACTTCAAAGCTTCATAGACCTATGTTCATATTTTTGCCGTTTTGTGCGCAATTTTGCCATCATAATTGCACCCCTGACACAGCTACTTGCCGACAACCAAGACATCACGGCGTGTTCCCCCGCACGTGACGGGCATTCGCTTCTTTACGCCATCTTCTGAGATCGCCATCTATTCTATGCTACTTTTATCCAGACGCTCCCGAAATCTATACGGACGCCAGTGGAGTAGGCCTCAGCACTATTCTTGCCCAGTGTAAATCTAGTTTTGATGAGTATGTAGTATCCTATGCAAGTCACACCCTCACTAAAGCAGAAAAGAGGTACTCAGTAACGGGAAAAGGATGTCTTGTCATCGTTTGGTCAATCAAAAAATTTCGACCTTGCATATATGGCCGCCCATTCGATGTCGTGACTGATCACCACGCATTGTGTTGTTTATCGACATTAAAAGATCCATCAGGTCACATTGTTTGCTGGGTGCTAATTCTTCAAGATTAGGACACTCGTGTAGTCTATCGGTTAGGCTGCAAGGATTCAGATGCTGACACTCTTTCTTCTTCGCCACTTCCCCGCAATTATGTTACAGCATCTGTTTCAAGCTGCGAATGTTCTTCACTTAAACATGCTGACATGTCCTCTTGAGCAACACCAGGATCTATGGATAGTGTCTCTCCTAGAGTACCTGTCTCAGACGTCTTCATGTACTGACAACTCTTCACTTCGACGGCTTGCCCACCATTTTACTATCCGTGATGGCCTTCTGTACCGGTCAAACTACTTATCTGATGGGCGCAAATGGTTGCTGGTAATTTTTTGCCACCTACATTTTGACATCTGTGCCTTTTTCCATGCAGATTCGCAATGCGTTCATGCTGATATAGTGAAGACCTATGCTTGCCTATGGATTCGATACTACTGGCGCAGAATGTACCGCTTTGTTTGGCGGTACGTCCGTTCATGTTCCTTGTGCCAATGCCAGAAGAGCTCCTCTCACACAACCACAGGGCCACTGCACCCACTGCCTTGTCCTTCTCGGCTTTTCGAGTGCATCAAAATCAACTTTTACGATCCCCTTGTGCACCAAACGGAAATCGCTGGGTCATCGTAGCCGTGGACCACCTTACGCACTACGCGGAAACTTCAGAACTTCCCGAGGCCACTGCTTGTAAAGTCGGCTTGTTTATTCTACGCAATCTCGTCCTTCGACGTGGTGCACTTCGCGAGCTTCTCAGTGACTTTGGGCATTCCTTCTTGTCTAAAGCTGTAAAAGCCCTCTTGCACGAATGCAACATCGGGCATCGAAAAACGACGCATATCGTCCCCAAACCTATAGGATGACCGAGCGATTTAATCGCACGCTACGTGATAAGCTCTCCATGTATGTTACCGATGACCACACGAATTGGGACCGCATACTGCTATTCATCACTTACACTTAGACCAGCGCCATTCAATCTACAACTAGATTCTCCCCGTTTTTCCTTTTTTACGTGTCGGGAACTTCCCTCGTTCCTGGACATTATCCTTCTGTACCGCCCAGACCCGTCAGAATCGATGACTTTAGCCGAAGCCCCCACTTCTGCCGAAGAATGTCAGCAGCTCGCACGTTCACTTACCACGCACAATCAGGCTCGCCAGAAGCACACTCATGACTGACACTCATTCCGTTCGTCATACGCCCCTGGAAAAATTGTGTGGCTTCGCGTGCCATTGTCTGCCCCAGCTTTTCCTAAAAGTTTACACCCAAGTATGACGGTCCATACCGGGCCCTGTGCCAAACATCACCAGTCAACTACATTGTTGAACCCATTCAGCCAACTACAGATCAAAGGTGCCGCGGGCGCTAAACTGTGCACATCCACTGTTTGAAACCTCATTACGAGCCACCAGTCCTGCCTGTGTCATAGGTCGCAGGGATGGCTCGTTTTCTACCGGGGAGTCTTTGTAGTGATAAATACGGGCACACCTAGAGCAACGACAAAGACGACATTTGTTGTGGCTGAGGCTCGTGCTGCTGCTGCTGCTGCTGCTAAATTGACTGGCTGCTGTCTTGCTGCTGCTCGGCATATTAAACGGTTTTCTTACCGGGGTGTCTAAAGGTATTCTTAGAATATATATATATATATATATATATATATATATATATATATATATAAAAATAAAAGGGAAAGAAGTGTATACCTATGGGCTCGTTTTTCCGTGTTTTGGCACAATATTAATGAGATCTAACAGACAGTAATGCCAAGGAATGTATAGGGGAAGTTATCAGAACAAATGGAATGTAAATAAGAAGAAAGAAAAGTGGGTGAAAAAATAACCAGCCGTCAGCAGGAATCGAACCTACGACCTTCAAATAACGCGTTCGATGCTCTAACCACTGAGCTATCACAGCGGCCTTCCCTCCATTCATTTTTTTTTGGGGTAATATGTGAATTTAGAAGTAGGAGTGTCAGTCAGCGCCATCTATAAGCCAAGCGGCGAGTGTTAAACACACTTTTATGCGCATGTGTGGCGTCACGTAGTACGTAAACTTATTACGAGCGGGCAGCTGACCAATAGTCCCTCATATACAACCTAATGACACCAAGTCTGCTAGTACGAGACCCTCGTTAATGAATAAGGGAAAGAAGTGTATACCTAAGGGCTCGTTTTTCCGTGTTTTGACACAATATTAATGAGATCTAACAGACAGTAACGCCAAGGAATGTATAGGGGAAGTTATTAGAACAAATGGAATGTAAATAAGAAGAAAGAAAAGTGGGTGAAAAAATAACCAGCCGTCAGCAGGAATCGAATCTATGACCTTCGAATAACGCGTTCGATACTCTAACCACTGAGCTATCACAGCGGCCTTCCCTCCATCCACTTTTATTTTCTTTTTATTTACATTCCATTTGTTTCAATAACTTCCCGTATACATTCCTTGGCATTACTGTCTGTTAGATCTCATTAATATTGTGTCAAAACACGGAAAAATGAGCCCTTAGGTATAAACTTCTTTCCCTTAATCATTAACGAGGGACTATTGGTCAGCTGCCCGCTTGTAATAAGTTCGCGTGCTACGTGACGCCACACATGCGCATAAAAGGGTGTTTCACTCTCGCCGCTTGGCTTATAGATGGCGCTGACTCACACTCATACTTCTAAATTCTTATACAAACCGAAAAAAAGTGGATGGAGGGAAGGTTGCTGTGATAGCTCAGTGGTTAGAGCATCGAACGTGTTATTCGAAGGGTTTCGATTCCTGCTGACGGCTGGTTATTTTTTCACCCACTTTTCTTTCTTATTTACATTCCATTTGTTCTAATAACTTCCCCTATACATTCCTTGGCATTACTGTCTGTTAGATCTCATTATATATATACATCTATATATATATATATATATATATATGCGTGCTTGTGTGTGTGTGTGACAAGCAGGCAAATGAAAAGGTTAGAATTTAACAAAAAACAAAACCCGTACTTCGAAAACTAAATGTTTCACCTGGCTCTTGTGCCCAAGTACGCAGGCATTGTTGGGCGCATAGCTATCATAAGACAGGGCATCCAAAAAAAGTGGGTATTGCCTGCTTAGAGCTACGAAGTTCATTTTATAATGATTACTACACTAGAGTCATTTAAATGAGCACATATAACGTGCCCTTTACAATCGTTGACTTCGTTGTCTGTTTGTTTTAGTAGGCTTTCCTGGTGGAGACGTGTGTCCAGCCCTGCATAATTGTTCCTCTTTATTATCGGTTATTTGGTTTAGGTGTCTGCGTTGTGCTTTTTCGTTTATTGAAACAAGTCATGTCATGTATATCGTACACGACTTTGTCAACTTCAATTGATGAAGGGCGTTTGTTTAAGTGCGTAGCACTTTAGGAGCCCGTCCATTCGTAGATATCATGTGGCCTGATCTCGTTTAAAGTCAAATGCCTGAAACATTGCTAATGATGCTCAAAATTATCTTAAAATCAACAAAAAAGGTCCAAAGTAAAGCAAATAAGTGAAGTAGTGAAGAAGCGATTGCAATAAGTAACTTCAAATGGCTAAAACTTCACCACCTCGCGAAGTATGATTGCTCTTCCCAAGGGAAAAGATTCGCTGGACCGCAACTTAACCGCACCGCAACGAGCACTAAGTCGATAAAGTGCAACAAAAAGTCTGTCTTACACAGAGTTTGTGAATTTCTGTGCAGAGATAAAACTCACATAAAACATTGACCTCATCTACAGTTTTGTGAATGGATCAAAGGGAAACGTAGCGGTGGAGCTGCATTTAACGGAGAATTTATAATATCAACAATTGCTGAGTTTGAATGTCCTGAAAGCATGGCATGATTATGAGAGCTGCCGTAGTAGAAAGCTCCGGAAATTTCCAACAGTTTGAGTTCTTTAGTATGCACCCTAATCAATGTAAACGGACCCCAAGCATTTTTGTCTGCATCAAAAATGCCACGCCGCAGCGGAAATTCGATGCTGGGGCCGACGGGCCAGCAGTTGAGCACAGCGCAGGATTTAGAACTCCACCAATCAATACCCAAGAAGTTTTTAATATGAGCACAACCTAAAGAAAAGGCTAGCAGTGTTGTGCAGGACGAGTAATCTGGTTAATCGGTTGATTTGTGTATTTTCCACAGAAGCTGTACTCTGATTTCGAGCTACAAGGCATTGAGGAGGAGAAACTCAACTCGAAGGTGTACCAAACTGTCTGCAGTCGACTGCAGTTAGAGGAAGCAGCTGCCTCAGTATCGGATGCCAATAGCCGTGAGAAGGATGACTCAGAGTAAGTGAAATTTACAAAATAATTATTTTCACAGTGCAGACCTCTGTATTTGTGCTTGGGCTCTCATAATTACCTGGTAAGCCAAACATGCCAGAATAATATGTAACAACGAAAACATGCTAGATGTTCCACGTAGAAAAGGCACAGCACTCGTGTGTGTTTTGTTTTCTATGTGGGGTGTCTTGTGTACTTGCACTGTTAAATTTAATTCTAGAATATGTATGCACCAATTAGGCCCATACGACGTTTTATTAGAACACATCTGGCTTTGCCTACAATGTCTTATTCTGTAGTATTACTGAATGCGTAGAGACAATGTGCATTTACAAAATGTGCATAACACATGGAACTTCACTGCCAAAAGCTGCATGGCAAATGCAGGCTGGTTATATAGGAAATGCGTAAATTTCGCCTCGCTTGCAGCTGTGCCGGACTTCCTGACTCTGTGATTGCTTGAAAATACACGTCTGCTGTCTTTGGTCTTGTATGGCGAAGGATTCACTTCATTGAGATATATATAAAATTTTTTAGCCCTAGTACACTCGCCACACTGTCACGAACTTATCTCAGGAGCGCTTGCATTGGATAGAATTGAGAGAGTCAGAAGACAGGCATGGCAAAAACACACTTTATGAACCAAAGGATAAAAGGCAAAAAATTAAAAGCAAAAACAAAATCAACCCTTGCAGACTTAAAATTACCCCAATAACAGCACAAGCAAAACTGTCTGCAAACCAGTCTAAATTCATTGTTAGCCCTAGCCACTGCTCCTAATCTAATATGGCGTCTCAACAATCGAGCGATCTTACAGTTCACGTCGGCTTCTCTTTGTTACTGTGTCGAGGTTTGTCAAGCACGTCGTTGACTTTGTCCTCAACCTCCTACTGTTGCCGTCGGTTGGTCACGTCGAACGAGCCGCTCATTGCCGTGGCCAGTGTCCCAGACTTTGTCGCCTTCTTTGGCCCCGCTAGGCTAGGCTTAGCCTCTTCATGGGCTTCTTTGAAGGCAAGTCCGCTCTGCTGACTGGTATGGGCTGTTGCCGTCCTGCCGCAAAGTGGGAGAGCTGCAAGTCGACCAGTAACTGCTGTGCAAGGGTGCAGCAAGTCCGGGCAGCCTCACTCTAAAACTCCGAGGTCGACAGCCAGTCCCCGGGCCTCTCGCGCTGACACCCCTCAGAACCAGGTGGCTATACTGCTTCCGTCATGGTAGCGATGCTCGTTTTCCATGTCTTTGCAGCTCGGGGTCCCAACGCACACTGTCAGCTCATCGTCTGAGATTTTTGCTCCCGGTTTGGGTCGCGTGCCACAAGCCTTTTTCTGACCAATCTCTTGTGTTTACGTGGCTGGTGCACGTGCTCTCTGGTGACTCTTTTCTCCCTGTGCACCTTCGCCGCGCTTCCAGATTCAGCATGTGCCTCATGCCTCTCCTTTACTCATGACACATGCACTTTTTCTGTAACTGCGTACTTCCCCCAATGCACCTGTGAGATGGTCTCAAATTTATGGACTTGATGCTGGGCGTTATTCATTCGTGGGACAGTAAACACATCCTTTGTGGTGATTTTGTTTGGGGAACGGTAATCGACGCTGGGTTACATCTTTCGCAGTGAAATAGCTTGAACTAAACAACAGACCGGATGAGAAGGAACACAGGGTGCACCAACGGGAAGTTTATTTACTATTTACGCAGATTAAATACAGTCGACTCCTCTTAAATGGAACTCGAAGGGGATTCATAAAACTGTTTCATTTATCACAAGTTTCATTTAAGCAAAGTACACTTATTTAGTGAACCAAGACCTTTATTCAAATTGCACAAACCTCACCTTACTTATGAGGATGAGTAGGAGAAAAAAAGGAGTGAAGAGTGGTTTGTTTGGCAAGCTTGAGTTGTTTTTTACAAGGTATGCATTCATGCCTGACAAACTCGCTAGAATTTCTGGACAACCTTCATGCTCAAAATAGCGCTGCAAAACCTCACCAGCCTATTTAGCTGATCGGTCTGGTGGCACCACTGCACTGGCAGTATTGTCATCACATTCATCACTGAAGGGTTGATCCTCATCATGTACTTCGGCAATCATTTCCTCGACAGTCTCTTCACGACAGGTGTGAATATTTTCATCAATTGATTTGTAGTCCTGCAGCGTGAAAGGGGCAGAGGGTACGACTTGACTGAATACTGTCTCAATGTCGGCATCAGCAGGGCTTTCTTCCTCATCAGGTACTGCTTTCTTGCGCTTGAAAGCCAGCATGGTGAAAGCATCTGTGTATTGTTGTGGCCTTCACTTGCTCTCAGGCATGAGCCAAAATGTGGATTGCTGCCAATAAATCTATGCTGTAGCATTTCCCGCTGTCTGCTCTACGTAGCATTTGATAGAGCAATTGTCTGCAGTAATGAACTTTAATGTTCTGAATAACCCCTTGATCCATAGGCTGGATCACTGCCGTTGCATTGGCTGGCAAGAACTCCAGAGTGATTGCTTGGAATACTTGAAACTGACTGAGGGCTTGGCAATTACCCACAATGAAGACAACCTTCCTGCCTTGCCTCATAAATCTTGCGTCTTCCTCCCGAAGCCAGTTTTTGAAAATGGCCATGGTCATCCACGCTTTTCTGTTCCTATGGTACACAACGGGAAGGTGTCGAATGCCTTTGAAACTACATGGGTGCCTTGATTTTTCTGTTACCAACAGCTTCAATTCCTCAACTCCTGCCATATTTGCACCCACCAGCACAGTGATGCGATCTTTACAGCGTTTTCCTCCACTACAGGCTTCGCCTTTGAAGGTGAGAGTCCTTGATGGAAGGGCCTTATAAAAAAGTCCCACCTCGTCGACAGTGAAGACGTCTCGTGGCTCAAAGCTCATCAAAATTTCCTTGAACCGCCCCTGTTGCTAGTCGGTGCCAATGTCTCTGTTGACCACTCTCACCTGTGATTGCTTTGAAGACTAGGCCATGGCATGTTTTGAAGCAGCTTAGCCATCCGTCGCTTAGGACAAAGTTCTTAACGCCCATTTGCGTGGCGATCTCTCAAGCTTTCTGCTCGAGAATTGGTCCGCTTACGGGCAAATTGGAAATCCATGCACGCTTGAACCACAGAAAAAGAACTTTTCTAGTTGTTCATAAGGCGTCGTCCGCATCCGTTTAGATGTAAAGGTCCCGTTATTAACTGTGCCTTCAATCTTTTCTCCGTCTTTCCATATCCGCAGCAGCGTCGATTTCGGGATGTACTTTTTCGCCACCTCCATCTTGGGCAGGCCGCTTCGATCGAGCTCCTGTAGAATTTGCAGCTTTTTTTCAAGCGAGAGTATATGGCGCGGCCGCTTCCTTTCCATCAGGCTGAAGTAACATCGTGATGCACCGCACTTTGCCGCACAAATAGGCCTAACCCACAATTGACTCGCGGACTTTGCTCCCACAGCCACAAGCGAGAATGGCTGCTAGATTGGCATGTCTTGATCTCAAGGTGTTGCCATAGTTGTGAGACTACCTCTGGCATGAGCGAGTCTATGCTGTGCTTAGAGTTTGTTCCGTTTAACCGTAGGTGACCAATAAGCACCGTTTCCCAATAACTGATGAGTTTTACTGTGCAACACATAGAAATCCAGCTATGTGAGCCCGTTTAGTTTCATTAATGAGGCATTTTCGTTTAAATAAGTTTCTTTATTGGTAGTCCACTGTACTTCCTTCAGATCAACAAATAGAAGAAATACGGATTCAGGAGTGATCACTCTTACTGCATGTGCAAAACTACTACTGCAAAAAATTTGACCTCCTTCTCCGGAAGCATGACAGGAGGCAAGCTGATGGCATGGCAGATTTCTGGCAGGAACTGTTTTACATGCACAGTAGGACTGATATCACATGGGGCACTCTCATACCTCTTTTGTTTATTGATGTGAAGGCAGTATTTATCTCCTGTGAAAATACTGAATGACCTTTAGTGTGCCTTGTGACCTCGTCTGGTTTATTGTTTTCACTGGCGCTGTGTGAATACGTACCAACTAAGCAGACCCTGACAAGTCCCATCCTTCTACTCTACTAACACACACCAACAAGCGAAAATGCATTAGGCCTGTGCTGGGTCATGTCTTCTGTCTTGTTGGCGGGTGTTCCTGCTGTGAACCAACGTTCCCTAAAAGAGGTTTTCATGCTTCACAGGAGATGCCCATGGACTCAAGAACAGGTGTCGTCCTTTCGTCTACTTCTTTATTTACAACCTCGCATTAAAACTCTGTAATGACTTTGACGTCTAGGCTTGTGTAAATATTTGAATGCTTCCATTATTCAAATGAACAATAGGGCACTTTAATTTGCTTCTATTTCAATTTAAATTGCTGAAAATATGAAGTATTTGCAAGCAACAAATACGTTCATATTAATCCGAATGTACCGCCTGTAAAAGTGGTTTCGCTGCAGGGTAGAGGTGCTGAATGGTGAAAGCACCTATTCAAAAGAAATTCACTCTGCCGCAAAGCCCCCCTTCAAATTTAAAGAGGCCCTGCAAGATTTTTTAGCATTATCAGAAAATGCTGACGATTGGTAGTCGAAGCTACCGAGGACACGCAAGCCAAATAATATAGCACAGCACGCGGCGTACGATTCACAACAAATTCTCAAAGTCAGCTAAAAATAGTTCTTTTCTCTGGGCATATGGTTCCAAGCATGTGTGACAAATTTTCTTTCCTCGTGCCATCGCTTCCTGCTTAGCTTTCAGCACTTTCGTCAGGACGAGAAGAGAGAATGAGCTTGCAGCGTGTGAGAAATATTTGCAACTCCGGGCATACTGAACGGATTCTAAAAATATGTGTTGCGGTGAATTCATGAGGCAAGGTGAGGCAACATTTTGAGAGCAACATCACATACTGCGATGGAAAATATAAAGTGGCATTACCTTTGAAAGACCGATTTGAGCTTTTGGACAACAAGCAAGTTACTGTGACAAGGCTTCGTTAGCTACTCATGCGTCTAGCAAAACAGAAAGGATTACTAGAGATATATGATGACACCATACGCGAGTACATATCAGCAGGACATGCCGAAATTGTTGATGATGTTCTCCCGAGCCAAGCAAGTTGTACTACATGCCACACAAGAAAGTCATCAGAGAGCAGACGTTGACTGCTAAAGTACAGGTGGTTCTCGATGCATCTTCTCATGACAAAAGATGCAAGTCTCTCAAAGAGTGCCTTGAAAATGGAGACAACCTCTACCAAGATCTTGGGAAGATACTTCTGCATTTCGGGACACATCCCATAGCGGTAATCCCTGACATAGAGAAGGCGTTTCTACAGATATCTGTACATGAACAAGACAAAGACACCTTTCGCTTCCTGTGGTTAGCCGAAGGGGACTTAATGGGTAGTCAGCTTCAAGAATGGAGAATGACGCCTGCACCGTTTAGAGCTACATGCAGCCCATTCCTGCTCACGGCAACGATTCTTCACCATGTGAGGAGAACGCAAGGTGCCAAAGCAAAAACAGCAAACAGATTGGCAGAGTTGTTTTACATAGATGACCTGGTCACGGGCACTGCATGGAAGACAACGCTGAAGAATTTTGTCACGAGGTGCAAGAAATGAAATCAGCAAGAATGGTCCTATGCAAGTGGACCATAAGCTCACCGAATGTGATGGTTGCCCTAGAATGGAAAAAGGAATTTGCCAGCAAAGAACTGGTAGTCCTTCATGAGCAATCTGTTAGTGTCCTTGGCATTGCCTGGAATCCCACAAAAGATGAGTTCAGCTTTTCTTTTGAAAAACTGTGGATTTTATGAAAGAAAAACTTGACACTAAATGGTTCGTTCTGCAGGCAATGTCGAAAATATTTGACCCACTCAGAATCGTTGGACCATTCACCATTGCCATACGAATACTATTCCAAAAACTGTGGATACGTGGAATGAGCTGGGATGAGCAACTGCCTGATGACCTGCGACACAAATGGCAAAGCCTAGTCCAGCAGCTTTCACAACTGCAGGAAATATCGATTCCTCACTATCTCGGTGGAGGAAGCAAGTTGCCAAGTTAAATGCAACTGCATGTCTTCTGCGATGCCAGCCCAGCTGTGTACGGAGCCGTAATCCATGCCGTCACTGATATTGCTGAACGACTCATCTCGCTGATCTCCAAGGCACGGGTGGCTACCATTAAAAAAACGACGCACGCCTGGAGCTTTTGAGTGCATTGGTTGGTGCAAGATTGCTGACATACATGAGTAGTGCACTCAACGGCGTTCATATTGAATACACTATGTGGACAGACTACACAATTGTATTGTCCTGGATACGAGGAGACTGTATTAAGTGGAAGCAATTCATGGATAAATGCATCACTGATATCAAGTGCCAAATAGAACAATCCCAGTGAAGATATTTCCCAGGTCGGAGAATCAATCTGATCTACTCACGAGGGAGGCGGCATTGGACAAAGTTTGGTCTAGCTCAGTGTGGTGGCATGTTCCTGTCTGGCTACATGACTCAGCAGACAAGTGGCCTCTTCAACCTATAATTTCGCCTGACATCGGTGAAGCTACCAGAACCAAGGTAGCAGCAATTCAAGTAGCAACACCAGAGCATATCCTCAGTCTAATTGTAGACATTGAGCATTTCAGCCAATTTCAGCACCTGTTGCAAATAACAGCTTAGATGTTTTGATAAACAGACCACTGCCAATGCAAAAAAAAAAAAACTAGCCACAGTTTGGTGCCGATCGACCCGGGATTGACCAACCAATGGCTACGAGTGGCCTAGAAGACATGGAAAAGATCAAGGCAAAGCAGACATTGTGACAAGCTCTAAACAGCTGGGTAATCAATGAGGCAAGTGTCCTACTTTGCAATTACTCTGCAACACAAAAAACAGCTCGTTTTCATATACAAGATGGCTAAAGACAAATAACGATGAGCTGAACAAGATCGACTCTGTATTGGAGAGTCTCATCTCGGACGAGGGCTTCCAAGCCAAGTACGATACCATACTCGAATAAGAGGACAATGCGACTCGAATCCTGGCCGAGATTCTAAGCAGGCGAAAACCCATTTCAAGGGCACAAGCAGAAAATGAATAAGTGACGGCTACCTATACAATCGCTATACCATCTGACAGAATGGGAGCCAAGCTACCGCAGCTCACGATTGCGCCCTTTTCTGGGGACGTGTGTAAATGAATGGAGTTTTGGGAGCAATTTATTCAGATTGTCCACAACAATACCACTCTGACAACGACGAAGAAATTCCATTGTTTGAGGCAGTTTTTGAAAGAAAAGGCTGCTTCAGCGGTGGCTGGTCTTCCAACGAGAGAAGCATGTTACAAGGACACTGCCAGGAGCAGGAGTACTTTGCAGGATTGTGTCATCTGACTCCTGTACAAGCATCTGGTGACACAAGAGCCCTTTGGAAACTGTATCATCACGTCTTAGTGAACATCCAAGGGATGGAGTTACTGAGCTTCATCGATTTACACATCTCGAACTGCTCCGGACGGCCCTGGACGCCAGCGCCACATTTGTTTTTCTCAGGAACCACCTGAAAACTCTGCCCAATGGTTCCGGATTTCTTGGAAGCATGTTGGTTTTTCGCGTGCCTGGCGGCCTGCAGCCTGGGACTGTCCGACACAGGCATGTGGTGCGCATGCCTGTGTCGGACAATCCCGGGCTGCAGGCCGCCACGCACGCGAAAAACCAACATGCTTCCAAGCAATCCGGAACCAGTGGGCAGAGTTTTCTGGTGGTTCCTGAGAAAAACGAATGTGGCGCTGGCGCCCAGGGCCGTCCGGAGCAGTTCGAGATGTGTAAATCGATGAAGCTCAGTAACTCCATCCCTTGGATGTTCACTAGGACGTGATCATACAGTTTCCAAAGGGCTCTTGTGTCACCAGATGCTTGTACAGGAGTCAGATGACACAATCCTGCAAAGTACTCCTGCTCCTGGCAGTGTCCTTGTAACATGCTTCTCTCGTTGGAAGACCAGCCACCGCTGAAGCAGCCTTTTCTTTCAAAAACTGCCTCAAATAATGGAATTTCTTCGTCGTTGTCAGAGTGTGTGGCCATCTTAAGTTAGGCACGGAAAGTTTTCGATGCACTCTTGTTCTCCTTTTGCTTTTCTGTTCGCTTCTCGCATGTTTCTGGATTTCGCATTGTTGGCGCACCCAGTTCTTATCATCGGTGTTCTGAGGTCGAGCATGTGCGTATTGGCGAAGGCCGGGCAAGTACACGTTATACTCGCTAGGAGAAACAGCGGTAGAACGCCCGCTCTGGTCTATAATGTGCACACACTCGAGTAGTTCACTTACAGTAAGTTGCATCATAATAGAAATAGATATGCAGTTAAACCTGGATATAACGAAATTGATAAATTCTCAGAAAAATTTGTTATAAAGAGGTTTTCTTATATGCAGGTTGGATACGAAAATTCGGAAAATAAACGTGCAAATTAAACAAAAGAGGAATCGAAGGCAGACTTAACCCCGAACACTCATTTTACAGTAAAAAACTGCGTTATTATTGCGATAGCAATTAAATGGACACTCTCGGCGGGTTCTTGCTGTCGCCGCCATGTTCCGCAACAAGTCTAAATTGACAACATGACCCCACGCATTGGAACTTTCACAAGCGAGTAAAAGCGCGCGAGCGCTGCTGAAGCAGAGATCAAATGAGTCGGCCCATCCCTATCATCTGGAAAGTGCATAACATCTCCCGCGTGTTGGAACTGCCATCGAATGCTCAAATACAAAAAAAACCACCTGTCCTAAACGAGCATGAAACAACGTGGGGAGGAGGGGGAATCGCTAGAGTACCAATAATGAACTTGGATTTTAAGGGCGGTCGCGATCGCTGGCGCGTTTGCTGTCTCTGCGAGTATTAGTGCAGTCTCAACGCGAAGGGACTGTGTGAAAAGAGCAAACACAATCGTTTCGGTCAAAGTCAAAGGTGCGCGATATTCCCCACCGAAGGATAGGCGTGCGCACACAAGCATCTAACCCCCCTCTCCCCCCTCCGCATTCGCAGAGCAAAGTTCGCGTGGGAGATGAGCGCCCGTCGGCACATCATGACGAGCTGAGCTCCAAACGCGGGCGGCTTTTTTTTTTTCTTGAGTTTTCATATATATCTAGGTACATATACATATACTATACATATACGATGAAGGAAGGCGGCGGCAAACAGCCAGCTGAAACTGTCCATGTATATAATTTCTATTGCAATATAAAGCAAATTTGTCGGGGAGCACATCATGCACGCACACTGAAACTGTGCACGCACACACAGCATCAAAAACAAAGAGCGAATGACACGGACACAGACACGGTTACCGCAGAAACTATTCGGTAAAGCGCCCTCCACATGCAGCGCGACCCCACATATCTGACGCTAACTAAAAGCATGGCACTACCAACGCGCATAAGTAGTTTTTATTGTGATAGCAATTCTGTGGACACTCTTGGCTGGATTTCACCGCCGGCTTCGATGTGGGCGTCGGCGTCGATGTCATGCACCATATATGTATACGTATCTATATATATAAAAATGCAAGAAAGGAAAAAAATCCAGAAAAGACACTCCGGTGCGGGGAATCGAACGTGGGACCTTTGCATCGTGGAAGCGAGGCGTTAACCATTGAGCCACCCCGGAGCACATCCTTTACCGCTCAAACAGCTAGCTACTTGTATCTACCACTTATCCCTGCTCACGAGCATCTCGGTGGGAATTGTGTTTTCAGCATTACCAGCAAGATGGCGCAATGAGAGTGCGTCCCCTCCTACACGTACTTTGCCCGGCTTATAGAAGGGGAGCGACGTTCCCTCATGCGCCCTTATCTTGAGGCGGCGAGGAGGGGAAATCATACGCCTTGGCCGGCCTAGCGCTTGACCTGGAAGGATTCTGCTGTAGTTATCGTGTGCACAAAAGTCACTACAATCATTGCAGTCTCCGTTTGCGAAAAGCGTGCGCTTTTCAGACACAGCAAAGTAACAAATGAGACGCTTATTCGCGTGCATCCGTACCTGTGAGTAGGTTTTGTGCGTGATTTGTGCATGAGGAATGCGGGGCATGTTTCGATCTGCTTTCCATTCTTCGTGTGACCTTTCAATTTGTTGCTATCGCGTTCATTGCTTTGCCTTTTCGGTAAAGCTGTGTTTTTTTTATTTTGGTTTAGAGGCGGTGGGGGGCATACCCGCGCATGCGACCGCGGCGGTGAGAAAGAGGGCAACGCTGGCTTGTAAGGTGCAGGCTCACCTGCCTGCCCGCCTCACGCGCACGCGTGCCCGCCACCATCGCTTTGCGCTTCGGCGGCGGCGGGGCAGCGGCGGAAAATGCATGGTCGTGCCGAAATGCGGAGTGAAATTTCAAGATTGTTCGTAAGAAAAATTCGTTATATCAAGGTTGTCTCCCGTAGTTACTTTGTTACATAGAGGTCACATGTGCTTCTATGGAGCAATGGCGGGGAAGAGAAAAAGCTCATTATATCCAAGAATTTGTTATATGGAGGATCGTTAAGCAGGTTTAACTGTAATTCACTACCTAACTTTTGTTTAGGTTGGAATTGGGTCGGCGTTGTGGCCTGTGTCACAGCTATGGAGGGAGCAGATAGCATAGCCTGGCATAGGAGACGCCACAGCAGATGCAGCCAGCATCAAGCGCGCAGGTGGCCCAAGGCCGCTCGGGCTGGCGTGGGACTTTTAGATCACGTGCATGTGCATAACCGCCTATGAGCCGAGGCCTCCGCGTGCCGCCAGCGACTAATTTGGGACTTGGTAAATCGATAAAGCTCACTGGGTGTGCAGTGGTCTTGATTTTTGTCAATGCTCTGTGACATCGTACGGTGGGCACTATCAATAGACATTGTGGTTCTGTACCACCGTACTTGTGCCGCACAATGGGCTACGGACAATGCTGCTGGTAAATCGATAAAGCTCACTGGGTGTGCAGTGGTCTTCATTTTTGTCAATGCTCTGTGACATCGTACGGAGGGCACTATCAATAGACATTGTGGTTCTGTACCACCGTACCTGTGCCGCACAATGGGCTACGGACAATGCTGCTGATCATTCGGGGCTTAATGGTCTACTGACCTTCCTTTCAATGGAACTAGAGAGTCTCGAGAAAAGTAATTACAAGGATAGCAGTGGACGAGACAGTGGTGGTCAACATTTTTCAAAAGAACCAGCCCGAAGCCACAACTGGGACCACCCGACTTCATCTGTTCTGCTGACGAATTCTTCTGGAGGTTTCGAAGGTGAAAGAAAGATTAGTGTGTTCTGCACATTAAAGCAGCACTTCACTAAAGCGTGTCCGACTGACATGTCCTTAACACAGAAGAAGCAAGTGCTGTCCAATAATGAGCGTTGCTTCACGTTTACAACGAAAGGCCACAGGGTGTGTGACTGCAAATGAGGAGTCTCTTGCTTGAGGTGCAAAGGCTGACATGCCTCAAGCATGTGTAATCCACAGGGAGTTTCTTGGACCTCGCATCAATGCCTAACCAAAAAAAATTGGCAGATACCACATACAGTGGGAATTGATGATATGTGAAGCACGAATGAGAAAAATTTATATGTCACTTTGAAATCTGCACAATGTTAGGAGGTGGAGGTAAATGATGTCTTACGTGACTTATGTGTCAAGATTATCATTTTTTGATGTGTCGCTTACCTTTGTCATCTATTCACGTCACGTGATACCAAATTCAGTATTTGTGAAGCTAGCGAAATGGCCGTGAGTGCGCTATGAGCGTGGTATGTTGTTTTTTACATGACACGCTTGTTAGAATTGTCATATTTGCACCAGTCATATACTTTCGTCATTCATTGACATCACGTAACACCAAATTTGCTGTATGTGAAGCTAGAAAAACGGCCCCGAGCGCATCATGAAGGGCCCGATGTACTCGAATGTAGCGTTGACACGCGCGCACGCTGGGCGTGCATTGGGCACAGCGACGCTACGTTAACAAAAGGCGAGCACTCTATAGTCTGACGCCCAGCGTGACCAGCGTCTGTCGGCATGGCCCGACGGTAGCCAGCGCGAAAGGCGACTTGCTGCATTTCGCGGTGATGCGTTACGCAGACAACACTGCGACGCCTCTTTTCGTAGCGGAGGAACGCCAGACGCGCTAAAACGTGCATGCATCAAAGCAACACAGCACGGCACGCGCCTGCGAGTGTACGGCAGTACCGGTGCCTGGTGTGGAAACGCCGGCGTTAAGCGATGACATGAACGCCCGTGAGCATGCGCCCGCGTCACGTCCAATTGTATTGGCGTCGTGACTGTGGCATGTAGTCATGTTCTCACATTACACGCATGTCGTAATAATCACGTTTGCACCAGTCACATACCTTCTAATCCATTGGCGTCACGTTATACAATATTTGGTATATGTGAAGCTAGAGAAATGGCCGTGAGTGCATCATAAGTGTGGCATGTAGCCATGTTGTTACATGACACACATGTCGTGATTATCATGTTTGGATGTGTCATTTACTGATGTCATCCATTCGCGTAGCGTAATACCGAGTTTGGTACTTGTGAAGCTAGCAAAACGGCTGCGAGTGCATCATGAACGTAGCATGTAGTCATGTTGTTGCATGACATGGATTTCATGATTATCATGTTTGCACCAGTCACATACCTTCGTAATTCATTCACATATTGTAATGCCGAATCTGATATATGTGATGCTAGCGAAACGGCCGTGAGCACATCTTGAGCGTGGCATGTAGTCATGTTGTTACATGACACACATGTCATAATTTTTATGTTAGGGTCTGTCGTTTGTGTTAGCCATGCAATCGTGTCATACCATACCAGTTTTGCAACATGCCATGTGAACGAAACCCCCGCAAGAGCTGCAGGACCATGAAATGTAAATAATGACATTCTTGACATATGTCATGATTTTCTTGCTATGACTAGTCAAATATGTTTTCCATACAGTCATGTTATGCCATGCCAAGTTTGGTATCGATACCATTATCGAAACGGTCAGGAGAGCTAAAAGTCGTAGGTGGGTGGATGGACGGACGGACGGACAGACGGACGGACGGACGGGCAAGCGGGCGGGCGGGCGGGCGAACGGGCGAGTGGGCGGGCGGGCGGGCGTTTTTTAGTGAATTCATTCCATGGCTTTTTGAAAACGTGTCGCACGGCCTTTTTAAATGAAAATATTATCTCAAACCAATTTGATTTATTAAGCTTAATAGCTAGTTTCATTAGTCCTCTGCAGACACCAAGAAAAAATAAGCTAACTGTGTGCAATCTGTATATGTTAATTTTTTTGCTAGAGTAGAGCCTCATATCTCAAGTATTGATGTGTGTTACTTATTCGTTATATCCAAAGATAGCAGAAATTGGGGAACAAGTTTGAAAGAACTCTGGGTGCCTCAGTAGCCGTCAGACATTTATGTGGTAAAAGGTGTCAATACACTCGTGGCTATACTCCACCCTGTTTCAAAACGTACAACAGGAAATAAAAACCATAATCATGACCTTTTTTATGTAGAGCTCTTGCTTCGTCCGTGGGACTGCTTCCATGTTGTTTTGAGTGCCATGATAACACGTGCACTTCTACAAACGAGGAGGCTTATCAATTATGGCCGAAATACGAAAAAGGCGAAGGTGGCCGTAAAAATAAGCAAAAATTTGTTCTATACGTTGGTCATTCCAGGTAAATGCTAAACATTTTTGGCTAATTGCGAAGTGCTAAATATTTGCAACTGCCTCTCTAGCACGAAAAATTGGCCACATTTGCATCGATTGGCACGCCTCTGCATCTTCATCTCGCTTGAAGTGCACCAACAACAGCTCCGGAGATATTCATAGCTCACGAATTGCATTGAAAAGTCTACCAAGCACGCAGGCAGAAAAAGGTGTGGCGGACATCGGAGCGTGTCTGCATAGTTGAATGTTTTTCCTGGATACTAGGGCGCACATATAATGTCAGCAGTGTACCGTTGCTGTTGCAGCAGTACCACCTAGTAAACGTCTTCTTAAGGTATGCAAGAGGGCCTTTAACTCAATATAGTGGTGCAAAATTATATTACACTATAAAAAGTAAAGAAGGAATAGCGGTATCGAGGTTGCTCCTTTAGAGGAGTAACTGACTTGCCACACGTATTGCTCCATTTTAAGGGTAACTGTGGAGTTTGTCCGCCTTGTTTCGGTTACTCCTCAAGGAAGCAAGTTATTTTTCGCAAATGAAAAATCATACTTTGGTTCATTGAACCAGCATTTTTAAGTGTGTGCAGGCATATGATTAGATGTACAATCAATGTGCAAGCATCGCATTTAGAAATAAATTCAAAAATACTGGATTCGAACTCACGACCACTGAATCAGCTTACACGTACACTAGCCACTATACCACGCCACACGCCCCGCCGCGGTGGTCTAGTGGCTAAGGTACTCGGCTGCTGACCCGCAGGTCGCGGGTTCGAATCCCAGCGGCGGCGGCTGCATTTTCGATGGAGACGGAAATGTTGTAGGCCCGTGTGCTCATATTTGGGTGCACGTTAAAGAACTCTAGGTGGTCGAAATTTCCACAGCCCTCCACTACAGCGTCTTTTGTAATCATACGGTGGTTTTGGGACGTTGAACCCCACATATCAATCAACGCCACACCATGCTATGTCACCCCCAGGAAGGAAAGAGGTTTATATATGTGCTGACGGGTCATTTGCACACGGTGCGAACATTTCTGCAGTTACTCCAAAAACAGGGCGCTTTCCTTCACTTGAAGAAAAGCGCCCCTCCTTGCTGTGCCGTGTACAAACATTCGCATTCATTTCGCCTTTTGGAGGAACAAAGCACCCTTTTCGGGGTAATTGCGCAGTTGCTTCGGAAAGCTTCCAGAGTGTGCGAGTTTCTTGAAATGATGTATAGCATATACTGACAGAGCAAAATGTCAGACATCTTGTACTTCCCATTTTCAGTGCATACTAAAGCACTCCAGGGGATCGAACTTAGCCGAAACCCTCAACTACGCGATCTTACGTAACCTGGGTTGCTTAGCGATTATAAACCCCACAAAAAAAAAACTAAAGCAAACAGAGTATACACGCGATTATATTGATATGCAGGGTGTTCCAAGAAAGGTATCCAATATTATTTAAAAATTTTGCGTCCTATATCAGGAGCGTTTCCTTTCTTTGGCAGAAGGCATCTTCAGATGTCAAAAAACATTATTTTGGAAATAATTATAGGAATCAAAACAGTTAATTTTTTAACCAGTGGAAATGGCCGGTCAAATAACATGAGCAAATTAAAGTTCTTCTTATGAATAGTGTTTAGGCACTTGAAAATTTTGGAAAAGTGGCCTCTGGTAATCACCAGGAAGCGATGAAATCTGGCTAATTAAGCTGGCAAAACCTAAACCGGTGCACTAAACAGTACATCTATTATTCTCTTCAAAAATTACCTTAATGAAAAGAATTTTTTTAATTATTAGCAAGTTGATTGTTTTAGTTCTATATTTACAGTGGCAATTAATGTTTGTACCGATCTAAAAATGCTTTCGGCCAAATTAAATGGAACGCCACAGGTGGCACGCAAATGCCTCCTTTCTGTAACATGAATAATATTGTTACGATAAAAGATGTTTATTTGAAGATAGGCTGATGGAAAAGGGCTGAATGGCTGCCGCTCGGCACAGATCAACTCGCAAGACAAGCACTCTTCGTCATCCTCTTCTCTTCGTCCTCCCTGTCGCGTTAGCGTAGCAATATTATACACATTTCTTGAAACACCCTGAATATGAAACCCAGGCCTAATACAGGCCTGACTCGAGCCCAAGCCCAGCCCGGGCCCAATCCAACAATGTTTTACCCGGCTCAGCCCGACGCCCGGGCCCATGCAGTGCTGTAGTTTGAATATGCACCTTTACAAGTCTATCAAGACAGTATAGTTCAGTCCAGGCACTGTGCGTTATAGCAATCGAAGCCCCACTGACTGTTTACTTTATGCCACAGCCTCGTATATTATGCCGAAAAATTTCTTTGCTGGCATTATTAGTAAAACTACATTTTAGCAATCACTTTATCGAGTCACCTACTTAGTCGCTTAAAGCGCTGTGTCAAAAACTACGTGAAACCAGCGATTTATAGAGCAAAATTTGTCAAGAATTGTACACAGTTCTCGACAAATAAAGATAAAGTTCTCCTGTTTCCTTTTTTGGAACATAAATATAACTTACTATGGTGACTGTCATCGAAAAAGCTATAATCTCAGTAGTATCTGAAGCCATTTTTGTTCGAGTTTTGCTTTTTTTTTTCTTGAAAGTAAATGTGATTTCGGCAGCAACGGGTGATAAATGAGCAAGAAAGCACACGGAGCCGCTGGGCTGCGTCGGCTTCTACATTCAGAAGGGGGAGTGGCTTTTCTGCATGACACAGATGCCTCAGCTAGCAAGATGATGGACCTATGCGCAACTCAGCTACCGAAAGGTAGCATATACAGTACCATTAAGTACGCTTCCGCATGCTGACAGAAATGGCTCACCGGTGCACACTACTTATTTTGCGGTGCGAGTAGATGATGCTCTCGTTCTGCGCCTTTTGGCAATGGGGCACACATGCACTGTAAGTAAGAAACATGATTCAGCTAAGACACTGTGCCTTACGTGACACTATGAACATATACCTTCATCATTTATTCACGTAACGTAACACCAAATTCGGTATATGTGAAGCTAGCAAAGCGGCCGCAAGCACACTGAGCATAGGATTAGTCATGTTTTACATGACTCGCATGTCATGATTAATATGTTTGGACGTGACATTTACCTTCGTTGTCTAATGGCGCCACGTAAAACCAAATTTGGCATATGGGAAGCTAGCGAAACGTCCATGAACATGCTATGAGCGTAGCATGTAGTCATGTTTTGCATGACACGCATATCTTGATTATCATGTTTGGACATGTCATTTAGTTCGCCGTTCATTCACGTCTTGTAATACCAAGTTTAGTATGTGTCAAGATAGTGAAACGACCGGGAGTGCACCATGAGCGTGGCGTGTAGTCATGACTTACATGACATGCATGTCATAAATTCCACTTTAAGGCCATCACCTATGTTTTCCATGCAGTCACGGCATACCATACTAGTTTTGCAATATGTCATGTGAACGAAACCACCCCATAGCGGCAAGGCATTGACATGTAAATAATAACACTCATGACATACATGTAATGATTTTCCTGTTATGACTAGTCATAGTCATTTATGCTCGTCAAACAATCATGTTATACCGTACCAATTTTGGTATAGATCCCATTATCGAAACGGCCAGGAGAGCTGAAAGTCGTAGGCGGTTAGATTGACAGACGGACAGACTGATTGATTGATACAGCTTGAGTCGCCGAAATTCGCCAGGAAATGTTTTGCATTTAAAAACATAAAAGCATGGGTAGTTTTAGCTGCTGCTCATGTAAATATAACAGTACTTCTTTTATACAGGACAAAATTAATTTCATATTCTATACACAATTGAGTCATTTTGAAAGACGATTATGTCACGACGTCTGACAACGTGTTGTTGTACATTTGTACTGATGTGTTTGAGTGGCTGGTGTTGTGCAATTGTTTCCAGAGCCAGCAAAAGGGGCAAGTCGCTGCAGGTTAACACTGCCATTTCTGTGAGTAGTGTACTCTACTTTGTAAAGGGTTTCTCTTCCTGCCTGGGTGGTGGACCTCCTGCTTTTTACTGCTTTATCTTTTTTGAATTGTTTATTTGTTTGTGAGTCGTTTTAGTTATTTCAAAGGTATTTTAATGCCACGCAAGAATTTCAGAATTTCAGCAGGCGTGAGCCCAAATACGAAGCCTATGCGATCATTTATGATTATGGTTCATATATGGAAAAACAAAAGGTTCAAGGATTTGTGGTTAGTTCACGGAAAAATATGTGCTTTTTTTGCTTTTATAAGCTTTGGTGCATTTGCTTCTGTGACGGTTACCTGATTGAGAGCATTTCATCTTTTCTGGAATTTCAGGAGAGTGGATAGAGAGTGCACCTCAAAAAAGATAGAGAATAAAAATGTCAACATGAGTTCAGGTGTCCCATGAATCGGTCGTATGGCTAGCCCGGCTCTGTGATGCAGTGAGCTCAAATCTGTATGCTGCACAAACTCTTGTACACTTTGTATGTCAAGGAACTGTGGCACTGCTACGGCGGGAAAGATGAAAGACATTGACGATATACAGAACACTGCAGATATACCTAGTCACCATCATTGCAGTTTCTGTTGTGGATTAAGACTAAGCATGCTGTAGACAAATAGTAACCGGTAAGGCAGAAAAAAATAGATTCCTACTGTCTAAGCTCAGTTTACTGAACCCTTATGGTTTTCATTTCATCTTGAATGCCCTAAAGAGCCCATCAATATTACCGTATTGTAGCCCATATCTTATGTAATGACCCCCATCAGGGGTGTTTTTGATACTACCTACACGATTAATATGGTTGTAAAAACTATCAGTCAACTTACATTTCATATGATGAAATTTGTAGTTTAGTCACATCGGGTTCACAAATAAATAAGTATACCAAGCATTACATGAATATCTGTGTAAACTGAGTAGTCTTTCCAGGCAGGCCAACTACACTGGCGTTGCGAGCGGTTATGTTATTGTTCGGGCCCGCCGAAGTCTCTGCCAATGAGATGGAAAGTGAAAAAGCGCCAAGAACTGGTAGTGTCCAGAAGGGTAACTCTGGTCTCACGTAACATTGTCACTTGCGTTACAGCATTGTGGTGAATTGGGCATTATTCTTTGGGTACCTGAAATGATTTGTGCAGCAGGAAATACAGACCTAAAACAAAACAGGAGATGACATACAAGTGCTAATTACCAACGAAAGTTTATTGAACATTGCTCATGTATATACTGCTCTCATTACCGTTGCACATGCGCGCACGGCTTTCTAAGAAAGTGGGGCTCTTTACCAAGAATGTGTACAAATGGTGAGGTGACCCAAGTTCATCAATAGAAAAGTTTTCTATATATAGTGAACTTCATGAGATGGATTCGAGTCTTCGCTTCCAGTCTGAGAATGGCTGGCTACCCTTTGCATGCATACAGTGTTTCGTTGCGCGACCCTTGCTCTCACATATGCACGTGCAAGGTATCAGCATGTGACCTCATCATGCAAACTCCTCACTAGAAATTCAAGAAGAGAATGCTCAGGGCAGCGACACATGTTGTTTTAGTCTGCTGTGGAAGAGGTGAAGAATTTGCGAGACAGCATGAAGGTTAAATTTAAAAACTGCAAATTGTCAATGAAAGGGAGCTCAAGCGTAAAGAAAGCTCTTTGTCATGTTGTCTGAACGAAAAAACGTCATCTGCAGCATGAGTGGTCGTTTTACAGCAAGGTTATATTTTAAGATGACTCAAAAAAACAGAAACATATCTAAAATTGTGTATCTTTAGGGCATCATCAAGAATCAAAGACAACTCTCGGGCTATAGCAGTGAAATGCAAATGCCATAAAACTGGCACGACAAACGACCCAATGCAAATACCTTGACACTGGATATAGTACTAGTCCTTGTAAGAAATGAAGTCCACGAGCCTAATGCATTTCGCCTTGATCAAAATGCTGCCGCCGCTTCCGGGATTCGCTTCTGCGACCTTAGGGTTGAACTTCCTTAGGCATATATGTCAGTAAAACAGTGTTCATGAATATTTTATGCATATCCACTTTTAATACCTAAATAGAGGTGTGCACTCAATATCCACTGAATATCCACAAATAACATAGGATATTCAGACCATTTGTGGACATCTTCTAAATATTGATGGTTTGCTGGGTACATACATACATACATACATACATACTCTCATACATACATACACACACACACATACATACAAACATACATACATACATACATACATACATACATACATACATACATACATACATACATACATACATACATACATACATACATGCATGCATGCATGCATGCATGCATACATGCATGCATACATATATCTGTAATATCAGAGTTAAATCGACCTTTAATAGGACCCAAGGCACAGATCACAAGCAAGCTCAGTTCCCACAACAGATGAAGACATTGAACACTCATGATGATGAACATGTATGAAGAACATAGATGTGCCTAATGAATGCGCACAATACATACATACATATATACATACACACACACACATACATATGTACGTACGTACATAAGAACTGTCGTAAGTGCACTTGATATCGACTATCATAGACAAGGGGATATTATCTTTCCAATTACAGCAGGTTTTCAGAGCCCTACACTGAGAAGAGTTAAGATGAGAGTTAATGGAGAGCACCTTAAAAACCTGTGCTTCACTGATGACATTGCATTGCTGAATAACTCAGGGGACTAATTACAGTCCTTGATTATAGAAGTAGACAACGAGAGCATAAAGGTATGCCTTAAAATTAATCTGCAGAAAAAGAAAGTGTCTACACAACCTTGGAAAACAACAGCGCTTCGAGATAGGTAGCAGTGCACTTGTAGTTGTGAAAGAGTACATTTACTTAAGACAGGTAGTCACTGTGGAGCCGAATCATGAGATTGAAGTAACTAGAAGAATAAGAATGGGGTGGAGCACATTTGGAAAGCACTTTCAAATCATGACTGGTAGATTGCCACTATTCCTCAAGAGGAAGGTATATAACAGCTGCATCTTTCTGGTACTTACTTATAGAGCAGAAACTTGGAGACATAAAAAGAGAGTTCAGCCTAAATTGAGGACGACACAGTGAGCGATGAAAAGGAAAATGATAGGTGTAACCCTAAGAGACAAGAAAAGAGAGTGGGTCAGGGAACAAACCGGAATGAAGGATATCATAGTTGAAATAAAGAAGAAATGGTATGGGCAGGGCTCGTAGCTCGAAGGCAAGATAACCGCTGGCCATTAAAATTCACAGACTGGTTCCCAAGAGAAGGCAAGTGGGTGAGGGGGATACAGAAAGTTGGGTGGGCAGCTGAAATAAGGAAGTTCGCAGGTATAAAGTACAAGCAGCAACCACAGGACCGAATTGACTGGCGGGACATGGGAGAGGCCTTTGTCCTGCAGTGGGCGTACTCAGGTTGATGATGATTATTGTTTGTATGATGATGGTGATGATCATACAAATACGATTATGCTTGTTGACGTAGATGTCTTTTGCCTAAATTTTGGGTACATACCATGGCTTCAGTATCAAATTATAAACTTGGTTGCCCTTGGCCCTTGATTAGTAATAATAGTATCTGTTGTTTAATGTTACAAAAGGGCCCTTGTGTGGGATAATAGCTGCTTTTAGCAACATCGGAGCTGTTTAGGCTCGACAAACCGCTGGCTCTGGTTCTTGGAAACTATCATCATGAAAGCTCGCTGCTACTTTATGTGGTCTCTGGCTTGGCCTAAAATATGGCACACCAAGCGGGTTCAACACTAACTCAGCCGGCGTGTGCTCTTTTCGTCATCTTCTTCATCCTTCATGTAAACATGCATCTGGTGTGCATGCACCCTTTGGTTGTGCCGATTTGTGCAATATAGGACGCTCTAACACAAATAAGCGAGTGAACAGAAAGAAATAGAAAGAAATCGATAATAAAAATAATTGAAAGCTTATATATGAAAGAAAAATACATAGACAGAAGGAAATAGTGAGAAGATGTGGAAAGAAGCAGACAAAAAAATAAAACTAAGCAAGAGAAAAAGAGAGGGTGCAGGAATCATGACATGGTTCATCCAAAATCACATAGCAGCTGCTGAAGCAACATGTTTCTGTCAAAATCATGTGACAGCTAGCAACACTTGGCTTTTTTTTAGCAAAACTTAGCCAACCCAGCGGAACCTGGAAGATGCTAGGTCAATCAGAACGTTGTTACGAAGGCGAGACGCCAACATGGTGTCGAAGGCGCCACTTCTACGAACTCCGCCGCCAAGGTCACCAGCCGTTTGGTAGCGTGTGTTACTCAGCTCGCGACTGCTTCTGCGCAGAGCTGATTGACGAGCGGACAAGACGACGGTGAGTTAAACAAGGTTTATGTACAGCATAGATACAGAGGCGTTACAAATTCGGCACTGGGGCCGACAGCTTAGAGACTCGAAGAGCCGAGATGTCTTCTCTCACGCGCATCCGTCAGCTTCTCTCTGCCGCATAAGTCAACTGCTGTTACGAAGCGCACCGTCGACGAGGTTACGAAGGGCGCCACAAAACTTACCGCTTACAAGGACACTGGCCGCGCCAACAGCGAAAGAGCTCGAACCGACGAGAGGCTTCTCTGACACATAGGTCAGCTGCTGGCGATGCGCCGCAGGGCTTTTTTTATAGGCACTGGGTGGATCCTTTGAGTCACCAACGTCCACGTAAGAAGCGTTGCTGGCCGTGATGTCAGAATCCTCCAATGGGGCCTGCAGCTGGGTTGCGTCATGCTCATCAAATCTGGAGCCGCTGCGCGTGGTTGCAGCCAAGGATGAGTGACAGTCCCACGCATTGCGTAAGACTCGCCAGACTGGAAGGCGGCGATCGCTTCAACGGGCTCATGAGCTGAGGGAGCTCGCTATGCATTGCGTGACAGACCGGCACCGCCGCTTGATGACGTCGTTGAGTCGATCGTGTCAGGTGGGCTTGATTGCTGGCCTTGACACAGATTGCTTTTGCAGAGGCATTGACATTCGGTGTGGACTCCCAGGCATAACAACGTGGACTGTTTGCTTTGACCTCGTGTACGCTTTTTTATTTTGTTTAGCTTTACTTGTTTATTTTGCCAAAATTAACCTCTTCAGTACGATTACTTATGTTATGTGACTTTTTCTTATGTTGGTGCGTCAGACGGCCTAACTGTCTGGCTTCCTCGGTGCACTGAAGATAGACTATGACATCAGAGCTTTCGTCATCGGTGACATCAGAAAGCATGGCTTCATTGTGGGGCTCGTTCCTTAAACTAGCTTAAAAGGCACTGAGGTTTCTTGTGTCATCAGTATGCATCATCGAATAATGAAGCATCCTGAAAGAAGCAGAAGGGGTTGTCACCATTTTTGTGCATGGTTTGACTTTATCCTTTCACCCTCGGTGGGCCAACAAGACGCCGCGTGAAAACTTCCCGGACTGAGTGCCTTACTGATACAAACTTCCTTTATCAAACCCTTTGGTGTACGCAACTGCTGCAGTGGTTAGAACCTATCGTCATGAGCTTTGTGTTCGTCCAAGTGTGCCAAGCCAAATGAGTGATACTATGAAACAAAATGAAAAGCCTGGGGACTTGCAGGCACGACAAAACATCATAAACCTGGCCCTAATATTCGCTAACAATTGTGAGGTGGCTTCACCGAGCTCGGCAGGAATTCATGGAGATGAAACCAAGAGTGAAAAGCCTTGCTTAGAGGAGAATTTTTTTGGCAAGGAAAGGTCACCTTATTTCCTAAATGAAAAAGAAGACATGGGCAAAGGTGAGCCATTTACCTTGGTTACGTATAAGAGAGAGAGAGCAGAGCTTTTCCCAGTTGTCTTTCAACCAACAGTTAAAGTTTTCTGGCAAGTGAACCACAATGAAGTGTCAGTCAAAGTAGTTTCCACTGGTAAACACAAAGTGCAGTCTATCAGAATGACCAGAGATGGAAGCTTCAGTGTCAGGGTTGCTTCCTTAGCTTCAGCACAGCGTCTTTCGATGCTTTCGAAAGTCGGTGTATGGAAGTCAAGCCTTTCATTCCAGAGTCGTACATGCGAAATGTGAAAATAAAGCATGTGCCTCTGCAGTATTCAGACAAAGAATTCCTAAAATACTTGAGATATGCATGTGTTATATCGGCGTGGCGTCAAATGAAGTATTACCTTAGAAGTACTTGTTGCTGGGCTAGTTGGTTCGTCATACTGAGGAAACTTCTAGACGCGTAAAAAACACCACAAGAAGAAAGACACACAGAGACAGAGTGTCAACTCGCAACTGATTTATTCACAGGAGAAACACAAGAAATATATAGCCGCACCACACATGTGCAAAGTACACTGCATCACCTAGTCACATGACCACTAATAAAAAACTGACGACATTCGATAGGCATATCTAATCAAGCAACGAAGTGCAAAAATCAAACTCGGACATGCGCAAAACCACTGACGTGTCACTTATACGCAAGTCACCTTTTTTCTTTATCTAGAACTCTTCCATTATTTCACGGGCCAGAGCATCCAAGCTTTTGCGGGGACAGAAATGCTTGAAAACTTCGCCTCACAAGAACAGGAACGGCAATGTGCAGGCAAATGTGGTCATGCATTATTTCTAATTGAAAGCTCGTGTTTCCTATTTCTGAGATTCGAACACCGTTCAGTTTGGCTGAAGTAAACCTGTCCACAACTAAGTGGGATTTCATACACCATGCTCACTGATCAAACCACGTACTTCAATGCGTGTATCTTCCCACAGGTGGAGTCGCTCGGTGATTTAAAAATTCGTGGGCATAGGCCAGCCAGCTTTCATGGCCCAGAAAAAACAATAGGCATGTTGTACCTGTAAGCCACTTTCTTAAGGTTGTGGGCTACCTTATGAACATAGGCTACAAGCATAGATCGTTTATCCCTCAGCTGCCTACAATTTCGTCCTTCAGCTTTTAGAGGATGGTTTCGGAAACAGATACAATGACAGAGTTTGGATAGCCAGCTGAATGTAGTTGCCTAACCTGATTCAAGTAACTATCCTGCATCCTGTGATGGAAATATCTCACCACCGCTCCCTCAAGACACATGGTCGCAATGGCTCTTTTAACAGGAAACGGAACCGCCAGAAAGATGTAGCAGTGACATCGTGCCCACTATACACAGTGATTCTGACTTTCCGTGACAACTGCACCACTCCAGGAAGAATCCATTTGGGATTCGTCAGTCACTCAGGGGAGGAAAATCTTGATCTAGCACTTCGGTGCTATAACTGCCAGTGATTCAGATGCATGGAAAAAAGTGGCCGTCATGCACGCTGACGCAAGATCTGATCAGAATAACATGACCTTAAAGAGTGCAAGTCAGTTCTCCTGCGCAAATGTACGAACTGTGCAAGTAATCACGCCGCCTCCTATTCAGGCTGCCCGTGAAGCAAAGCTGCTGCAAAATTGCGCTGGCATGAGCTTATCCTTGGAAGGAAACCGTGCCTCGATGAACCCTCTCCTACCCTTGATCCTGTGCATGATCCGCCGCTGCGAACACCAGAACAACAACAGCCGAAAGAACCGCCAAGAGTACACTCGCTAAAGTAAGGCATGTGCTTGTATCACCATTACTTATGTATAATTTTTCTTGCTTTTATGCTGCACCCATAATTTTGTTTATTATACACATTGTCACTTCGTTATATTTTTACCACTTGTTACATTATTGCATTCTTATTTCAGTTTTCCCTTTTGCATGCCTTCTTGATCACCTTTTATATTTCGGTATTAGGATTTACTATTATTAATCATGTACTATTACATTTTCTCCTTTATCTTGTTAATTCCTAATGTCCTCTTTGCTTATATATGAATGTCTTATATATGCATTGTTATATTGTAAAAAGTCAATACGCCCTTCCTGTAATGACATCTGATAGTATTGACAATATAAAAAAAATGGGCCACTCAAGGGCATACATGTAAAAGCTGGGTCATTTCAGGCCAAACAGGCCAGCCATTTGGCGACCATGTGAAATGTATTGGAAAAAAAGTCGTGCTGATTTTTAACATTGAAAATTTAACAGTGTCATACTATTTCGGGGAGATAGTTTTTGGTCACGTGGAAGCCTTCCGAACATCCCAGGATGTCGTCTGGGTCAATAAGGTTGAGAGCTGGGCTAGCTGGTAACTAATAGTTTTCGGTAAAGTATAGTACATTTTTAACATGAACAGCACAAACAAAAAGACACGACACACAACTAAATTTATTTCAGAAAACTCCATCATATATATTTATTTATTTACAATACTGCCAGTTTTATGTCGAGACAATAGCAGGTGGCTGTATTGTTTACAAAAATCCAAGTTTTATTACAAAGGGCATAAAAAATACAGCACTTTTTCATTGTAAAGATACAACAAACAAATGCAACATGAGATGCACTGAAACTGAAGTCTAGAACACTTTATATGAATAAAAAATGCGACACGATTGCACAATGAACTAAAATATGCAAATAAAAAAACAGAAAAAACAATTACGTTCGGTGAAGGAAAGTGGAAGTTGAACAAGTGTTAGTACAAAAAAGTTGCTTCAGATAATGGAAATTGAAAGACATTGTTACACAAAGGCTGTTTACTAATTGCTTATAACATCTTCTTATAACCTAGTAAAATCTAACTGTGATACAGTGTTATCTATGGGTGGATCTAGGCTAGTCCACTAACGGACAATATGCGGAAAAAAAGAAAACTGAAAGGTATCATTATTACAAAATCGCTCTCTCGGTTTTTATGAATGATTATGGTGGCAATGCATTATTGATGAAAGGTAATGTATTTTGAAGCGTCTAGTTTACATGTTTGTGTATCATCTGATGGAGAAAATTTCAAACGAGCTTTTATTGCTCTATAGCCTAGGTTGAAATCCCTGACTCTGTTGTAGAAAAGTAGGCGAGCAATGACTCCGGTATTTCTTATGAATAAATGTAATTGCCTTTCTCTGAATGCTTTTAAATTTACACATACAGTAGAGTCACAATACTTCAAACTCTGATAATTCATATATTCAGTTGATTCAAACAAAATTCAATTTTTGGTCGGCCTTCTATTCTTTTAATGTATTTAAAAGCCTCTTAATTCAAACATTATTTTTACTCATCAAGCATCAAACATCATAGTTTATACTTTTTGCAAGTCCATACCAGGATATATCAGCTGCTTTCTCACTACTATTTAAAAATTTGTGTGCTTTTATAATCCTAACATTCTAACAATAAAAAATAAGCACCTCAGGCCTTCAAGGGAAAAGCCTTTACAAGTAAACGAATGTTTGAAACGAAGTACACTCTTACAAGCTGCCACTTTAGTGTCGCCAGCGCGAAGTCGGCGACGGGAATGACAGCAGGTTGGTTCGTTCCGTACGCAAGCAGAGACAGTGAAGAGATCAGAGACGTAAGAAAACAAAAACTTTACTCTAGTGATATTGCAGCACACGGGATCTAGTACAACACTTGATACAACTAAAAAACATATAAAAACAATAAATCGACTTGCGCGAGGGAACTATTACAAACTACACAAACTAACAACAATAGAACTACGGAGAAGAAAGTTCAAAGATATAAACAGGTGAAGGCATACGTGTGATGACCGGCAGCGTTGCGTCCCCGACGATCGGATGCGAGAAGTCGAAGAGAGTTGTGGCACGACTGCGATGTCGGCGGTGTTGCAACGCTGGTGGCTCCGGGAGGCTAGTGCTTGCAGGTGACTTCGAGCAGGTTGAGCTAACTCGAGGCGAAGTCCCGATGTCTACGTTGCAGACGTTAGTATCGCGTCACAACTAGACGAACGGCTAAGTTTAGGTGGCCAGCCGATACAGAGCCACACTAAAAACTTCTAGAAGAGATGCTTGTTGATCTGTTTCTACACCATGTTGGTCAGCGACTAGTCTGCCTAGCAGGGCAAAATCCTGCGCTTAAATCCCCCACGTGTCTCCTCGCTCTCTTCTTTGGGGACAAGAGACCTCTACATGGGTCCAATCATGCGCGTTTAGTTGATGGAACTCCGCCTCAAAAATATATTGACTCCACGACTTTTTAATTGGGAGAGGGCCCTCAACTAGCGAGAGTGACAACCTGTTGGGTTGTTGTCATACGGCTTGGCCACCAGAGGGTTTCCCACACTTTTTCCTGTGGGAAACGGTCAGACTGTTTGGCTCTCAGCCGGTGCGTCCCGTAGCCTAATCCTTGTTCGGGGCACATCGCGGCCTTCCACGACCTTGCAGACGCCGCCGCAGTTACAAAAGGATCAATCGTCGACGGCGACGTTCCAAGAAGAGCACCCCATTCTGCACTTCTCGGCTCCCTTTCATGCGCCCGCCGTTCCCACGGTCAGTGGGGAAGTACGGCGCCCGTTAATTGCCGTGACGCGGGGCCGCCGAAAATGGCCGTCCGCGACCTATCTCCCCACTTTCAGAATGTTATTCATAACATTGGCTCACACGGAGGGGAATTTTTCGGCAACAAGGAACAAAACACCACCAACAAGGGAGACATGAGGACAGTCCCTCTCATACACAACATAAATAGGCAGAGTGCATCAAAGTAACAACAAAAAAAAAAAACAATTGTTAGAGTACCAGGTTCAGTTACACGCAACAATATCAATGCGCCATGCAAACAAGAAAAAGAAATCCGTGTACAACAGCCATCAATACAGAATACGATGCACGAATGTATACTACGAACAAAACGGAACAGGTGCGCTCCTCTACTGTATTGAAATCCTTCAATGTGCATTACAACATGTAAAAACAACCAATGCACCAAGCAAAAAGAAAATAACTCAAAATACACTTCTTGTACAATGAAATATGTACATACAAACAGAAAACAAACGACGAAAGGAAAAAAAAGAAAAAAAAATAACATGCTCATAGACCCCAAGAACTATATCCGGCTCAAGTAATCGGCTCCCACGTTTTCGCTACCCTTAATATGCGAAATGGTGAACTGGTACTCTTGGAGTAGTAAACTCCATCGAAGTACTCAAGCGTTCAGCTGTTTTGCCTGTTGAATATAACTCAGAGGCTGGTGGTCTGTCTGGACACAAAAATGTACTCCATATAAGTACAAGGAGAATTTCTGAATTCCCCATACCAACGCGAGACATTTGCGTTCGATGGTACTATAGGAAGCCTCCCAGGGAAGCAGCTTTCGGCTGGCATAAGCTGTGAGGTAGAGCTTGCCTTCGTGGGCCTGCATGAGCGCGGCTCCGAGACTTGTGTCCGATGCGTCCGTTCGAAGTACGAATGGTTGGTGAAAATTTGGTAGCCGTAGTATCGGCTCCGCAGAGACATGTTGTTTGAGACTTCGAAAAGCCTCCTCGTGGGCTGCTGTCCATTTCACTGAGTTAGCTTTGCCCTTCCGGGTTATATCTGTAAGGGGAGCGCTGACTTCTGCGTAATTCGGGATAAATTCCCGATAGCACCCGGTCAAACCGAGGAAGGCGCGCACTTGTCGCTTGGTTGAAGGACGTGGTGGAGCTTCGATCTTGTCGAGTGTTTTCCCCAGTGGTCGCAATCTGCCCCTGCCAACTCGGTGTGCCAAGAAGTCGATTTCTTCCACACCAAGTTTGAATTTACTGGGGCGCACTGTAAGCCCGGCCCTCTGTATGCGCTCAAAAAGCAGTCTTAGAGACCTCAGGTGCTCTTTCCATGCCTCGGTGGCTACCAGTACATCATCGTAGTAGTGGTCCACACCGGGTATACCTTCTGCAACCTTCCGCATCAACTGTGCAGCTCTATCACCACGCTGTCCGCACGGTTCTCGTTCACCCCTCACTGTCTTACTCTTGTACGAAACGTTCTGTCGCGGACGCCAGTTTTGTTACAAGCTGCCACTCTAGCGTCGCCAGTGCGAAGTCGGCGACGGGAATGACAGCAGGTTGGTTCGTTTCGTACGCAAGCAGAGACAGTGAAGAGATCAGAGACGTAAGAAGACAAAACAAACTTTACTCTAGTGATATTGCAGCACACGGGCACTGGTACAACACTTCAATACAACTAACCAAAATACATCAACACTGGATACGACTAAAAAACATATAAAAACAATAAATCAGCTTACGCGAGGGAACTATTACAAACTACACAAACTAACAACAATAGAACTACGGAGAAGAAAGTTCAAAGATATAAACAGGTGAAGGCATACGTGTGATGACCGGCAGCGTTGCGTCCCCGACGATCGGATGCGAGAAGTCGAAGAGAGTTGTGGCACGACTGCGATGTCGGCGGTGTTGCATAGCTGGTGGCTCCGGGAGGCTAGTGCTTGCAGGTGACTTCGAGCAGGTTGAGCTAACTCGAGGCGTAGTCCCGATGTCTACGTTGCAGACGTTAATATCGCGTCACAACTAGACAAACGGCTAAGTTTAGGTAGCCAGCCGATACAGAGCCACACTAAATACTTCTAGAAGAGATGCTTGTTGATCTGTTTCTACACCATGTTGGTCAGCGACTAGTCTGCCTAGCAGGGCAAAATCCTGCGCTTAAATCCCCCTCGTGTCTCCTCGCTCTCTTCCTTGGAGACAAGAGACCTCTACATGGGTCCAATCATGCGCGTTTAGTTGATGGAACTCCGCCTCAAAAATATATTGACCCCACCCCTTTTTAATTGGGAGAGGGCCCTCAACTAGCGAGAGTGACAACCTGTTGGGTTGTTGTCATACGGCTTGGCCACCAGAGGGTTTCCCACGCTTTTTCCCGTGGGAAACGGTCAGACTGTTTGGCTCTCAGCCGGTGCGTCCCGTAGCCTAATCCTTGTTCGGGGTACATTGCGGCCTTCCACGACCTTGCAGACGCCGCCGCAGTTACAAAAGGATCAATCGTCGACGGCGACGTTCCAAGAAGAGCACCCCATTCTGCACTTCTCGGCTCCCTTTCATGCGCCCCCCGTTCCCACGGTCAGTGGGGAAGTACGGCGCCCGTTAATTGCCATGACGCGGGGCCGCCAAAAATGGCCGTCCGTGACATACACGCATGGTAAACCGTGGTGCTTCTCAACTGGTATAGAAATATTTGTGTTGAAGGCACATATGTATAGAAATGAAGCAGTCAAAAATTCATGATTTCTTTAAAAGGTCTGGTCAGAAGTAAATGGCCGATAAACGTATGGACTTAACACCTCTGCTTTCTGTTCACGGCATGCAGTTAGGGCATAAAGACACTTACAGATTTTTTAAATGTAATAAAATCAATCCCTAATCATAATGTGTGGTGTCACTTCACCCAGAGCCATCTATCTGAGAACCTCTGATAATTCAAACTTCTTGATAGTACAAACAAACCTCGAAGATTCCTTTGAGTTTGAATTAACAAGAGCCGACTGTATGATCTTTAATGTGCAGAAATCGTACGCCATTAGCACATTCAAGAACAGGTCTAATAAATTTCGTATCAGCCAAAAGTTTCACGTTGGTGCCAGTTGTAGACACCTTTCAAAAAACAGTTTTTTCAATACTTTAGAAGTGACATTGTTAATGTGTGATGTCCAGTTAAGATCAAATATTATTGTTATGTCGAGGTACTTGAGCTTTTCCACACTAGTTACGAGGCCATGGTTAAGTTCGTATGGAAAGAGTGACGGGCATGAGTTCTGTGTTCCTGTCATGCTGACAGTTTTTTTTTTTTTATTGAGGGTCATTTGCCATGTACCACACCATTTGGTTATTTTCGTTAGTGTGCTATTGAGCAGAATGTGATCTTCTATTGCATATCTCTCTATATATAATACAGTCATGTATGAAGAGTTTAATTATACAATCAATGTCACTTGCTTTGTCATTGATAAAAATAATAGCAGTAGGCCATTACTGAGCTTTGTGGGACACCCGAAGTCACTGGCACAGGAGCACATGAAGCATTGTCGATAGTGACAAATTGTGATCGATCGATCACAATCATATATTCACTCATGCTGACCCCAAGTGATGCAGAAATGAAATAATGGGCAATAAAAACTTATTCGATTTCAAGTTTAGAGCACTTAAGGATAAAATAATTGTGCCACATCTGCTTTCTAATCCACACACACACAGGCTGCACATGCTTCATTTTTATTGCTTGAGTTTGCGCACATTGTGTTTGGTGGATAAGAAAACAAGCTGGCACAAGCAGTTGGCATGGGCTGCAAGTACATCCTCGCAGCCAATGCCTGAATAATAAAGCAGAAAGGGCTGAACATCTCGTGGCACCCACCACTTGCTTTGCTGCCATGCTCACTCAAAAATATATGTCATAGTCATGTACAGTAAGACAACAGGAAGAGGAAGTCAGGGGAAGGGGGGACCATAAAAAGAAGAAAAAATAAAGCACTGCATAACAAGGTATGGGAATACAGTGAATACCATATTCATATAGAGCAAAGGAACAGAGAATAAATGTGAGAGGACGATAGAAATAAAAAAAATGTGCAGCACTGCATAGCATGGTATGGCATTAAGCAGGAAATACAATGAATACCATAGTTATGTACAGCAAAGGAAAGGAAAAAGGAAGTGAGGGAGGACAGAAAGAAGAAAAGTGTAAAGCACTGCATAGCAATGTATGGCATCAAGCAGAAAATACAATGAATACTATAGTCATGTACAGCAAAAGAACAGAAAAAGGAAATGAGGGGGCAACCAAAAAAAAGAAAAACGTAAAACACTGCATAGCAACGTTCGGCATTAAGCAGGGAATACAATGAGTACCATAGTCATGTACAGCAAGGGAACGGAAAAAGGAAGTGAGGAGGGGATAGAAAGAAGAAAAATGTAAAGCACTGCATAACAAGATATGGCATTAAACAGGGAATACAATGAATACCATAATCATGTGCAGCAAAGGAACAAGATAAGGAATTCATGGGGGGGATAGAAAGAAGAAAAACATAAAGGGCTGCACAGCAAGGTATGACGTTAAGGAGGGAATACAATGAGTACCATAGCCATGCACAGCAAGAAAACGGGAAAAGGAAGTGAGGAGAGATAGAAAAAAGGAGAACGTAAAGCACTGCATAGCAAGGTACGGCTCCAAGCAGGGAATACAATCAGTGTGATACTCATGTACAGCAAGGGAACGGGAAAAGGAGGGGATGGCGGGATAGAAAGAAGAAAATATTAGGCACTGCATAGCATGGTATGATATTAAGCAGGGAATACAATGAGTACCATAGTCATGAACAGCAAGGGAATGAACAAAAGTAAGTGAGAGGGGATAGAAAGAAGAAAAACGTAAAGCACTGCAGAGCAAGGTATGGCATTAAGCAGGGAATACAATGAATACCATAGTCAAATACAGCAAGGGCATGGGAAAAGGAAGTGAGGGGCAGCAAAGAAGAAAAAAACAAAGCACTGCATAGTAAGGTATGGCGTTAAGTAGGAAATGCAATGAATACAATACTCATGTACAGCAAAGAACACAAAAGCTAGTGAAATGAGATGGGGCAGAAAAAAAAACGTAAAGCACTGCATAGCAAGGTATGGCATTAAGCAGAGAATACGATGAATACCATACTCATGTACAGAAAAGGAATGGGAAAAAAAAGTGAGGGGCAATAAATTGAAGAAAAACATAAAGTATCTCATGGTACAGTATGGTGTTAAGCAGGGAATACAATGAATGCCATAGTCATGTACAGCAAAGGAATGGGAAAAAAGGGGAGAATAGAAAGAAGGCATAATTAACACTGCATAGCAAGGTATGGCATTAAGCAGTGAATTCGTTGAATACCGTACTCATGTACAGCAAAAGAACACAAAAAGAAATGAGGGGGGGAACAGGAAAAAGAAAAACATGAAGCACTACTTAGCATGGTATGACATTAAGCAGGGAATACAATGAATACCATAGTTATGTACAGCAAAGGAACGGGAAAAGGAAGTGAGGGAGGACAGAAAAAAGTAAAATGTAAAGCACTGCATAGCAATGTATGGCGTCAAGCAGGGAATACAATGAATACCATACTCATGTACAGAAAGGGAATGGGAAAAAGAAGTGAGTGGGATAGAAAGAAGAAAGTGTATAGCACTGCATAGCAAGGTATGGAGTTAAGTAGGAAATGCAATGAATACCGTACTCATGTACAACAAAGAACACAAAAGCAAGTGAAATGAGATTCGGCAGAAAAAAAAACGTAAAGCACTGCATAGCCAGGTGTGGCATTAAGCAGGGAATACGATAAATACCATATTCAAGTACAGAAAGGGAATGGGAAAAAAAGTGAGAGACAATAGAAAGAAGAAAAACATAAAGTACCTCATGGTACAGTATGACGTTCAGCAGGGAATACAATGAATGCCGTAGTCATGTACAGCAAAGGAATGGAAAAAAGAGGGGACAATAGAAAAAAGAAAACATAATTGGCACTGCATAGCAAGGTATGGCATTAAGCAGGGAATACAATGAATACCACACTCATGTACAGCAAAAAAAAACAGAAAAAAAACTGAGAGGGGAGAATAGAAAAAGAAAAAACGTGAAGCATTGTGTAGCATGGTATGGCATAAGCAGGGAATACAATGAATACAATAGTTATGTACAGCGAAGGAAGGAGAAAAGAACGTGAGGGGGATAGAAAGAAAAAAAACGTATAGCACTGCATATCAGGGTATGCCGCCAAGCGGGAAATAAAATGAATATCATTGTCATCTACAGCAAGGCAACGGGAAAAGGAGGTGAGGGGGATAAAAAGGAGAAAACATAAAGCAATCCATAACAAGGTATGGTGCCAAGCAAGGAATAAAATGAATATCATTGTCATGTACAGCAAGGCAATGGGAAAAGGAGGTGAGGGGGATAAAAAGGAGAAAACGTAAAGCACTCCATAACAAGGTATGGCGCCAAGCAGGGAATACAATGAACGCCATACTCATGTACAGGAGGGGAATGGGAAAAAGAAGTGAGGGGGATAAAAAAAAAGAAAAACGTATAGCACTGCATATCAAGGTGGGGGGCCAAGCAGGGAATACAATGAATACCATGATCATGTACAGCAAGGAAACTTGAAAAGGAATTGATGAGGGAAATACAAAAAAGAAGAACGTAGAGCATCGTATAGCAAGGTATCAGGTTAAGCAAGGAATACAATGAATACCACAATCATGTACAGCAAGGAAGTGGGAAAAGAAGGTGAGGGAGGGATAGAAAGAAGAAAACACAATGCACTGCATATTAAGGTATGGCATCAAGCAGAGAATACAATGACTATCATTGTCATGTACAGCAAGAGAGTGGGAAAAGGAAGTGAGGGAGGGATAGAAAGAAGAAAGCATAAGGCACTGCATAGCAATGTGTGGCGTTAAGCAGGGAACACAATGTATATCATTGTCATGTACAGCAAGGGAATGGGAAAATGATTGATTGATATGTAGGGTTTAATGTCCCAAAACCACCATATGATTATGAGAGACGCTGTAGTGGAGGGTTCCCGAAATTTCGACCACCTGGGGTTCTTTAACGTGCACACAAATCTGATCACAAGGGCCTACAACATTTCCGCCTCCATCAGAAATTCAGCCGCCGCAGCCGGGATTCGATCCTGCAACCTGCTGGTCAGCAAGCGAGTACCTTGGCCACTAGACCAGCGCGGCGGAGCGAACGGGAAAAAGAAGTGAGGGGAGATAGAAAGAAGAAAACGAATAGCACTGCATATCAAGGTATGGCGTCGAGCAGGGACTACAATGAATATCATTGTCATGTACAGCAAGGGAACGAGAAAAGTAGGTGAGGGGCGATAGAAAAAAGCAAATGTAAAGCTTTGCATATCAAGGTACGGCGCGAAGCCGAGAATGCAATGAATACTATAGTCATGTACAGCAAGGTAATGGGAAGAGGACGTGATGGGGGGCTAGAAAGAAGAAAAGGTGAAACACTTCATAGCAAGGTATAGCAATAAGCAGAGAATACAATGAATACCATAATCATGTACAGCAAGAAAATGGGAAAAGGAAGTGATGGGGGGTCTAGAAAGAAGAAAAGGTAAAGCACTGCATAGCAAGGTATGGCATTAAGCAGGGAATACAATGAACACCTTAGTAATGTACAGCAAGGGAACAGGAAAAGAAAGTGAGGGGGATAGAAAGAGGAAAAACGTAAAGCACTGCGTAGCAAGGTTCGGCATTAAGCAGGGAAATAAGTACCATACTCATGTACAGCAAGGGAACGGAAAAAGGAAGTGATGGGGAATAGAAAGTAGAAAAACGTAAAGCACTGCATAGCAAGATATTGCATCAAGCAGAAAATACAATAAATACCATATTCATGTATAGCAAAGAAACAGAAAAAAGAAATGAGAGGTGGACAGAAAAAAGAAAAACGTGAAGCACTGCATAGCATGGTATGGTTGTAAGCAGGGAATACAATGAGTACCGTAGTCATGTACAGTAATGGAACCGAAAAATGCAGTGAGTGGGGTATAGAAAGAAGGAAAACGTAAAGCACTGCAGAGCAAGGTATGGCGTTAAGCAGGGAATACAATGAATACCATAGTCATGTATAGCAAGGGCATGGGAAAAGGAAGTGATGATTGATTGATTTGTGGAGTTTAACGTCCCAAAACCACCATATGATTATGAGAGACGCCGTAGTGGAGGACTCCGGAAATTTTGACCACCTGGGGTTTTTTAACGTGCACCCAAATCTGAGCACACGGGCCTATGACATTTCCGCCTCCATCGGAAATGCAGCCGCCGCAGCCGTTATTCGAACCCGCGCCCTGCGGGTCAGCAGCCGAGTACCTTAGCCACTAGACCACTGCGGCGGGAAGAAAAGGAAGTGAGGGGGAGCAAAGAAGAAAAACAAAGCATTGCATTGCAAGGTATGGAGTTAAGCAGGGAATTGAGTTAGTAGCATTGTCATGTACAGTAAGGGAACGAGAAAAGAGAATGAGGGGGGATAGAAAGAAGCAAACATATAAAGCACTGCAAAGCAAGATATTGCATTAAGCAGGAATACAATGAATACCATACTCATGTACAGAAAGGGAATGGGAAAAAAGTGAGGGGCAATAGAAAGAAGAAAAACATAAAGTACTGTGTCGTACGGTATGGCGTTAAGCAGGGAATACAATGAATGCCATAGTCATGTACAGCAAAGGAATAGGAAAAAGGGGGAGAATAGAAAGAAGGCATAATTGGCACTGCATATCAAGGTATGACATTAAGCAGTGAATTCGTTGAATACCGTACTCATGTACAGCAAAAGCACAGAAAAAAATGAGGGGGGAACAGGAAAAAGAAAAACGTGAAGCACTACTTAGCATGGTATGGTATTAAGCAGGGAATACAATGAATACCATAGTTATGTACAGCAAAGGAACGGGAAAAGGAAGTGAGGGAGGACAGAAAAAAGAAAAATGTAAAGCACTGCATAGCAATGTATGGCGTCAAGCAGGGAATACAATGAATACCATACTCATGTACAGAAAGGGAGTGGGAAAAAGAAGTGAGGGGGATAGAAAGAAGAAAGTGTATAGCACTGCATTTCAAGGTAAGGCGTCAAGCAGGGAATGAAATGAATATCATTGTCATTTACAGCAAGGCCATGGGAAAAGGAGGTGAGAAGGGATAAAAAGGAGAAAACAAAAAGCACTCCATAACAAGGTACGGCGTTGAGCAGGGACCATAATGAATGCCATACTCATGTACAGGAAGAGAATGGGAAAAAGAAGTGAGGGGGGATAAAAAGAAGAAAAACGTGAAGCACATTATAGCAAGGTAAGGTGTTAAGCAGGGAATACAATGAATACCATAGTCATTTACAGCAAGGAAGTGGGAAAAGAAAGTGAGGGAGAGATAGAAAGAAGAAAACATAATGCACTGCATAGGAAGGTGTGGCGTTAAGCAGGGAACACAATGAATACCATTGTAATGTACAGCAAGAGAATGGGAAAAAGAAGTGAGGGGAGAAAGGAAGAAGAAAACGTATAGTACTGCATATCAAGGTATGGCATCAAGCAGGGAATACAATAAATATCATTGCCATGTATAGCAAGCGAACGAGAAAAGGAGCTAAGGGGGGATAGAAAGGAGAAAATTTATAGTACTTCATAGCAAGATACGGCACCAAGCCGAGAATGCAATGAATACCATAGTCATGTACAGCAAGGTAATGGGAAAAGGACGTGATGGGGGGCTAGAAAAAAGAAAAGGTGAAACACTGCATAGCAAGGTATGGCGTTAAGCAGGGAATACAATGCACACCATAGTAATGTACAGCAAAGGAACGGGAAAAAGACGTGAGGGGGGGATAGATGGAAGAAAACGTATAGCACTACATATCAAGGTATGGTGCCAAGCAGGGAATAAAATGAATATCATTGTCATGTACAGCAAAGCAATGGGAAAAGGAGGTGACGGGGATAAAAAGGAGAAAACATAAAGCAATCCATAACAAGGTATGGCGCCAAGCAAGGAATAAAATAAATATCATTGTCATGTACAGCAAGGCAATCGGAAAAAGAGATGAGGGAGGATAAAAAGGAGAAAACATAAAGCACTCCATAACAATGTATGGCGTCAAGCAGGGAATACAATGAATACCATGATCATGTACAGCAAGGAAACTTGAAGAGGAATTCATGAGGGGGATAGAAAAAAGAACGTAGAGCATCGTATAGCAAGGTATCAGGTTAAGCAAGGAATACAATGAATACCATAATCATGTTCAGCAAGGAAGTGGGAAAAGAAGGTTAGGGAAAAATAGAAAGAAGAAAACATAATGCACTACATAGGAAGGTATGGCGTTAAGCAGGGAATAGAATGAATACCATTGTCATGGACAGCAAGAGAACGGGAAAAAGAAGTGAGGGAAGAAAGAAGAAAATGTATAGCACTGCATTTCAAGGTAAGGTGTCAAGCAGGGAATAAAATGAATATCATTGTCATGTACTGCAAAGCAATGGGAAAAGGAGGTGAGGGGGGATAAAAAGGAGAAAACGTAAAGCACTCCATAACAAGGTATGGCGTTAAGCAGGGAATACAATGAATACCATTGTCATGTACAGCAAGAGAATGGGAAAAAGAAGAGAGGGGAGGAAGAAAGAAGAAAACGTATAGTACTGCATATAAAGGTATGGCATCAAGCAGGGAATACAATGAATATCATTGCCATGTACAGCAAGCGAACGAGAAAAAGAAGTAAGAGGGGGATAAAGATAAGAAAAATGTAAAGCACAGAATTTCAATATATGGTTTCAAGCAGGAAATTAAATGAATATCAAATCATGTACAGCAAGGGAACGAGAAAAAGAATATATGGGGGATAGAAAAAAGAAAAACAAAAAGCACTGCATAGCAAGTATGGCGTTAAGCAGGAAATACAATCAATATTATACTCATGTACAGCAATGGAACGGGAAAAGGAAATGGTGGGGGATAGAAAGAAAAGAAACAAAAGGCACAGCATAGCAAGGTATGCCATTAAGCAGAGAATACAATGAATACCATACTCATGTACATCAAGGGAAAGGGAAAAGGAAGTGATGGAAATAGAAAGAATAGAAGTGTAAAGCACTGTATGGCACGATACAGCGTTAAGCAGGAAATACATTGAATACCATATTCATGTGCAACAAAGGTACCAGAAAAGGTGGTGAGGGGGATAGAAAGAAGAGAAAATTAAAGCACTGCATAGCAAGGTATGGCGTCAAGCAGGGAATACAATAAATATCATAATCCAGTACAGCAAGGGAATGAGTAAAGGAATGAGTAAAGCAAAGATCGAGGGATAGAAAGAAAAAGATTGTAAAGCATTGCATAGCAAGGTATGGCGTTAAGCAGGAAATACAATGAATACTATAGTCATGTGCAGCATGGGAACGAGAAAAAGAAGAGAGGGGAGGGGAAACATGAAGCACTGCATAGCAAGGTATGACGTTAAGGCAATACGTCATAATCATGATCAGCGTGGCTACGTCCACTGCAGGACAAAGGCCTCTCCCATGTTCTGCCAGTCAACTTGGTCTTGTGCTTCCTGCTGCCACTTTACTTTCTGTCTCCGCCTAACCAGCTTGTCTTTTCGGGAATCCAGTCTGTTCTCCTAATGACCATAGATTATCTTGCCTATGTGCTACATCCCCGGCCCATGTCCATTTTCTCTTCTTTTTTTCAACTATGATATCCTTAACTCTGGTTTGTTCCCTGATCCACTCTCTCTTCTTGAGTTTTAAGGTTACACCTATCATTTTCCTTTTGATCGCTCACTGTGTTGTCCTGAATTTAAGCTGAACTCTCTTTGTAATTCTCCATGCAGCAAGATGCAGCCGTTATATACCTTCTTCTGGATGGATAGTGGCAATCTACCAGTTATGATGTGAGAGTGTTTGCCAAATGTGCTCCACCCCATTTTTATTCTTCTAGTTACTTCAATGTCGTAGTTCGGCTGCATGGTTAGTACCTGGCCTTAGAAGACGTAATCTTTTACAACTCCAGGAGCACTATTACTAGTGCGGAATGTTGTTTTCTTCCGAAATTGTTGTACATCACTTTCATGTTTTGCAGATTAATTTTAACACGCACATTTCAGCTCTCCTTGTCTAACTCCGTAATCGTGAGTTGCAATGCTTCCCCTGAGTTACTCAGCAATGCAATGTCATCTGCAATGCGCACGTTACTTAGGTACTCTCTATTAACTCTTATCGTTAACTCTTCCCATTCTAGGCCTCTGAAAACCTCCTGTAAGCACGTGGTAAATAGTATCGGGGAGATTGTATGCCCATGTCTTACACGCTTCTTGAGTGGTTTTCTATTGCTTTCTTTATGGAGCACCGTGGTGGCTGTTGATCCTCTGCATATTTCTTTCAGGATTTTTATATATGCTTTGTTTATGTCCTGATTCCGCAGTGTTTGTGTGACTGCTGATACTTCTACTGAATTTGCTTTGTCGTAATCAATGAAGGCTATGTACAGGGGTTGGCTTTATTCTGAGCATTTCTCTATTCTCTGATTGATAGGCAATACAATGAATACCATATTCATGTATACCAGGGGAGCGGGAAAAGGAAGTGAGGGGGAGGGCATAGAAAGAAGAAAAATGTTAAGTGCTGCATAGCAAGGTATGGTGTTAAGCAGGCAATACAATAAATACCATAGTCTTGTATAGCAAGGGTAGGGGAATGGGAAATGAGGGGGGAGGGGTAGAAATAAGAAACACAGTATAGCAAAGTATGGTAATAAATTGTAATAAAATGGAAAGTTGGGCGAGTTGGTTTTACGACATTCTTGTTTGCACTTGTTTGTCTTCTAGCCTTCTGTTCTCCCATCTACTGTGTGCATGCCAGAATGTTACCAAGAATATTCACAAAGTATGGTGTTCTGTAGACAAAACAATCTATACCATAGTCATGGATTGCAATGGAATGGAAAAGGGAAGTGAGGTGGAAGGGGATAGCGAGAATAAAAAATAAAGCACAGCATAGCTAAGTATGGCATTAATGAGGCAGAACAATGTATACCATAGTGATGTATAACAATGGGTGGGAAAGGGAAGTGAGGGTGAGGGGTAGAAAGAAGAAAAACAGTACAGCAAAGTATGGTGTTCTGCAGACAAAACAATCTGTATCATGGTCATTGATAGCAAGGGAATGAGAAAGGGAGCTGACGGGAAGGGGATAGCAAGAAGAAAAAGATAAAGCACTGCATAGCTAAGTAGGCCGCGTTACGCTCTGGGGAAGTCATCACGCCGTCCAAATGGGAGGGTGCTAATACAAGCTCGATGACAGTTATGGGCAGTCCAACAGGCCAGTGATGCAGCAGAGGCTCGGTCTTTCAGCGGCGGTAGGTGTGGCCGGCCTCCCCACAGTGATAGCGTAGCGGGCGGTTGTCAGGGGCGCGCTAAACGCCCGTTTTTCTTGGTGTGAGGCGCTGGCCTAGAGGAGAATGGGCAATCCAACGGGCCAGTGACGCAGCAGAGAGACTTGGTCTTTCTGTTTTGATGTGGGAGCAACCTGCAGTGTGCTAAAGCGCATTCCAAATGACTAAATAAAGTTCATCCATCTATTTATAGCTAAGTATGGTGTTAATCAGGCAGAACAATGTATACTATAGTGTCGTATAACAAGGATGGGAAAGGGAAGTGAGGGTGAGAAGTAGGAAGAAGAAAAACAGTAAAGCATAGTATGGTGTTCTGCAGACAAAACATTCTGTACCACAGTCATGGATAGCAAGGGAAGGGAATGTGAGGGGGAAAGGGATAGCAAGAAAAAAATGAATCACAGCATAGCTAAGTATTGTGTTAACCATGCAAAACAATATATACCATAGTTATGTATATCAAGGGTCGAGAATGGGAAGTGAGGGTTAGGAGAATAGAGAGGAGCAAAGGAGAGGGCATTGATAGCTTAGCTATGAAGAGTGCGACACAAGCAAAACCATGTATTGCGCAGGTCGGCAACCTGCGACTATGGAGGCAGTGTTACCTATATGGCTCCAGGCACGACGTAGAACTTTTTCCTCATCACTTCCTGTCTGAGAGCTGACATGACTGCTTGTCCTAAAATGGTAGTTCTATCCTCTGTTTGATAGCAACATTGTGGCATGTGTGGTGGAGATCAACATCTCTTTTGCAGTTAAATAAATTATTGACACTGAGCTGAATTGTCTCTTTGTCTGCAAACACCTATCACCTGATCTGACCACCTGTGTGTCGGCTTCATGCAACTTGGCTCTCCGTCTCAGAACCTTGATGACCCCGTGACTTATAGCAAGGGGTGGGAAAAGGAAATCAGAATTAGGAGGATGGAAAGGAGGGAGGGTAAGGCATACCATAGTCATGTATCACATTATGTAGGTGGAACCAAGTATAGCAGAGCTGTGTATGACAAGATGGCAAGAAAACTGGGGTAAGGAGGATGGAAAGGAACTGGGGAAAGGCATAGCCATTTATGGCAGTAGGTAGGCAAAACCCATAATGCATAGCAAGGGGTCGCGAAAGAGGAGGCGGGTAAGGGAAATGGTGTAGCAAAGCATCGGCATGTCTGACGTCAGGCAGAGGTCATGAAAGAAAAAAAAGAGTGAGGAGAGACTGTGCACCTTAACATAGTCATGCATGGCATTAGGCGGGTGTTGCACAGCCGCATATATTAAAGGAAGTTGAGGGCAGGGAGGAAGCAGAAGAGGAGGGGAGAGTGCAAAACAGCTTAGCCATGTATGCCGTTAGGCATGCAGAATTATTAATAGGGTGTACAGTAAGGGAAGTTATACTTCCTTTTTATACACGCTATAGTAAGGGATGCTATACTTGTTTCCAGCTCCCTAATGCCTTGCATGAATATGATAGTCATGTATGATGTTAGGCAGGCAGAACCATGTATAGTACAGCCACTTATAGAATAGTCATATGGCTATTCAATAAGTGGCTATAATTAGAAGGGGGCTGAAAGTAGAAGTGAGGGTAAGGAGGAAGGACGTATGCTGTAATTTCATGTTGTCGCTTGGCGTCAAGCCGACAAAATATGTATACCATAGCTAATTATAGCTAGTTTGTCGCTGAAAGACAGGCGAATCACTGCTCTGCAATTCCTACTGCCTTCACATCAGTGCAATGGCATAAGTTTTTTAACTCCAAAGAGTTTCATGCCGGGGTTCATCATGGCTCCGATGACGTACTTCCGTCACTGATATGGCATTGTAAAATACATACTCATCATCATCATAATTATCAGCCTGACTACACCCACTGCAGGACTAAGGTCTCTCCCATGATCTGCCAATCAACGCGATCTTGTGCTTTTCGTTTCCACATTATAATTGCAAACTTTTTAATCTCACCAGCCCACGTAACTTTCTGTCTCCCCTACATGCGTTTGCCTTCTCTGGAAATCCAGTCAGTTACCCTTAATCGCTAGCGGTTATCCTGCCTACGTGCCTGACCCATGTCCATTACTTCTTGATTTCAACTATGATACCCTTAACCCCGGTTTGTTCCCTGGCTCACTCTGCTCTCTTCTGGTCTCTTAAGGTCACACCTAACATTTTCCTTTCCATCGCTCGCTTTGTCATCCTCAATTTAAGCTAACCCCTTTTTGTAAGCCTCGATATTTCTGCTCCGTAGGTAAGTACTGGCAAGATGCAGCTGTTATATACCTTCCTTTTAAGGGTTAGTGGCAGACAACCATTAATGATTTGAGAACGCTTGCTGAATGTGATAAACCCCATCTTTATTCTTTCATGGTTCAGCTACGCAGCTACTACCTGTCATAAGTAGACATATTCCTTTACAATTTTCAGCATCTCTCCACTTGTCGCAAAGTGCAGTTTTCCACCAAGACTGCTGCACATTAATTTTTAGTCTTGTGCATGTTAATTTTCAGACCTATTTTTCTGCTGTCCCGCTGCAGTGGTCTAGTGGCTAAGGTACTCGGCTGCTGACCCGCAGGTCGCGGGATCGAATCCTTGCTGCAGCGGCTGCATTTTCGATGGAGGCTAAAATGCCGTAAGCCTGTGTGCTCAGATTTGGGTGCACGTTTAAGAACCCCAGGTGGTCGAAATTTCCGGAGCCCTCCACTACGGCGTGTCTCATAATCATATGGTGGTTTTGGGACGTTAAAACCCACATATCAGTCAATCAATCAACTTCTCTGCTTTACGTGTCCAGTTCAGTAATCATGAGCCGTAATTCATCCCCTGAGTCATCAAGGTAATGTCATCAGCAATCCACAGGTCACAAAGATACTCTCAATTAACTCTTATCCTTAACTGTTCCTAGGGTCCTGAAATGCAGTGAATAGCATTGCAGAGATCATGTCTCCCTACCTTACATCCTTGTTTATTGGGATGCTGTCGCTTTCTTCATGAAAAACTATGGTGGCTGTGAATCCACTGTAGATTTCTTTGAGTATGCTTATGTAGGGTTATTCAGTGCTCCGATTTCGTAGTGCCTGCATTACTGCTGACGTCTCGACTGAGTCAAACGCCTTCCCGTAATCTATGAAGGCTATGTATAGGGGTTGGTTGTATGTTGTGCATTTCTCTTTTACTTAATTGATAGTAGGAATATGGTCTACTGTCTGTACAAAATCCTGCTTGTTCCTTTGGTGTGTTGAACTCTAATTTCATCTTAATTTTATTAGCTATGATTTTTGTAAACAGTTTGTAGAGAACTGAGAGTAAGCTCATCAGCCAGTAATTTTCCAACTCCTTGACGTATCCTTTTTTATGGATTAAGATGACGTTGGCATTTTTCCAAGACTCTGGTACCCTTCCTGTCAAAATACACTTCATATATAAGGTGGCCAGTTTTTCTAAGAAAATTTTTCCGCCATCTTTCAAGAGGTTCGTTGTTAACCAGTGGCTTTGCCTCTTTGCATTCCTTATAGGGCTTTCCTTATTTCCTCTGTAGTACTGGTAGGATGTCGAATTCATCTGGACTATTATTCTTTCTCACGATAGCATCTTCAGGTGTGGCAGTGGACTTCAGTGTTTTGGAGCAGCTTTGGCGCAGTAATAGGGGAGTTTTGGAGCAGGTTCAAAGCACCAAAAGGTGCATTTTGGAGCATTGCAAGTTAGTTTTGAAGCAGCTTTCTACGGTCAAACATCATCGTCAATCAAAATTATTTTTGGTAAAAAAAATTGCAATGGTTTTCACTGAACATTCATTAGTAATGAGCCTACCATATGACTTAACACCTACAAGTGTTTAGATGCATGTGTGCACATGCATGTGTATGAAATACAAAACATGCCCATTACACACTCAGCCTGAAGCGAAAAGAAAAATATAGAATGGGTGGTAACAATATGTAACTATTTCTTTACGCGGAAGCACCTACTGCAAGGAGCCTCACTAGCCTCCGCAGTGTTGCACCTCATTCGTGAAACGGCATAGAGATGATCGTTGCGCATTTCACTTTGTGGAAGTTTGTTATCCCCGCGCTAATTAAACATAGTACTTTGCTCATCTGTGCTCAGTCTAGAGCAGAGTGGGGACAAGGAACTCACACAGCAAATCTGTGGGCGCGGTACACCAAGCCGCCTGGCAGCGACAGCATGGGCAGCGTAGGCGCCGCGCTGCACGCAAGTAACCAGGAGATGATCCGAGTTCACCCGACTGCTCCATGTTTCCAAAAAACTGTCAGTCGTCGCTTAGTATCAGATCGCAGAAAAGAAGCACACATATGTATGCCAGAAAGCTGATAGTGTCCGTTATGTTGCTATTTCAGTCGCTGCATATGCTTTATATAGTTTTGAAATGCTTCTTGGCATCTTCACTGCGCACTATAAAATGTTCGTGCACAAGTGCCGGCCCATTGAAATGCTTCTTAGCATCTTCACTGCGCACTATAAAATGTTTGTGCACAAGTGCCAGCCCAGTATCTTTTTCCACACCCTGATAAAAAACAAGAAAACACTTTCTGGTGGGTACTTTGATAAACATATGCTGTAGTAGTGTATTTGTTTACTGGTGGCGATAGGGCATATTAGGAGATGTAGATTTGCACTTGTAAACGCGCTGTGCCGTTTATTGGAAGATCTTGCCGCATTACCAGCTGGTAAAAATTATTGAGGTTTCACTGTATTACTAGATAATTAACATGAGAAATCTGTAAACAGAGGTTGTGTCGAGCCTCTTTTTACGAATTTTTTATCATAAGCTTCCATCTTTTACTTCACTCGTTTTTTAGATAATTCACAGTTACTCATGTTGGTGCCACCATGTTTGCTGCGATAGCACAGCAATAACAGCGATGAGATGAGCACTAGCAAGCTCCATGAATGAACCGAATTTCGAGATCGAACTATACTGGATATGGATGCTGCCTTTGGAGCTAACGACCAGTGTTGCTCAGTTGATAATAATAATCGGCAGAATTCGGCAGTTTACGCTTCCAATCGACAATTATCGAGGAAATTGCAATTTATGCGCATTCATGTGCAGCAGGTCACATTGACGCAGTATGGCGCAATAGGTGCAGCACATTCCACCCCTGCATTTTGGTTGTTTTGGCTTCTGTACAGCTCTCTGTAGAACTTCTCCGCAAATTCCGCTATCCTATTTATATGGGTTATGACATTGCCTTCCTTGTTTCTTAATGTATACATTCCGATTTCTGCCTATGCACAAGGTTGCCTTCGCAGCTTTTAGGCATCTGCCACTTTTTACAGCCTGCTTCATTTTCTCCATGTTATACTTTCCCATGTCGGCTACCTTGCGCATATTGATTAAGTTCGAAAGCTCCACTAGCTCTATTTTGTCAGTTGCAGTTGGGGCCTTCATGGTTTGTTGTCTCTTAATAAGATTTTTCGTCTCCAGAGATAGTTTGCCAGTGTCCTGTCTAGTGACTGTACTTCTTACTTTCATTGCATATTCTTTGGTAATAGTAGTAAGATTATTGCTCATAGTGTCAACGCTAACGTCGGTTACCTTGTTTATTGCCTCATTGATGATTGATTGATTTGTGGGGTTTAACGTCCCAAAACCACGATATGATTATGAGAGACGCCGTAGTGGAGGGCTCCGGAAATTTTGACCACCTGGGGTTCTTTAACGTGCACCCAAATCTGAGCACACGGGCCTACAACATTTCCGCCTCCATCGGAAATGCAGCCGCCGCAGCCGGGATTCGAACCCGCGCCCTGCGGGTCAGCAGCCGAGTACCTTAGCCATTGTTTATTGCCTCAAATCTATCCCATAGCGAAACACTGAATTCCTGTACTTTCCCTTGCTTTTTGTGTATCAGCTTTTGTCTTTGTTTTTTTAAAAATCTAGGTGAATACGAGTTCTTATCATTCTATAGTTACTGCATCGGATCTTGCCAACTACTTATACATCCTGTACTATGCCTTGATGTGCACACAGAATGAAGTCTGTGTCATTTTTAGTTTTGCCATTAGTACTTTGCCACATCCACTTAGAGTTAACCCGTTTTCTGAAGAAAGTATTCAAGATCCGTAAATTATTACGTTCTGTGAACTCTACTAAAAACTCCCCTCTGGCATTTCTAGAGCCGATGGTAGTTGGCTTTTTTTTTTTCGACATTGGCATAAAAGTTGCCCATCAGATTTATATACTCTGACTATATTTTACTAATGGCTGACTCTACGTCTTCATCGAAGTGTTCAAACAAATTATTATCATGGCTCGATTTAGGCGTGTATGCTTGTACCACGTTCATCTTCTTTTGTTAAACTTACTTATGATACTCACCACCTTTTCACTGATGCTATAGTATTCCTCTATGTTGCCAGCCGTATTCTTGTATATAAAAAGCCCCATCCCTAGTTCTTTCTTGTCAACTAATCTACGGTAGCATAGAACATGTCCGTTTTTCAGCACTGTATAAGCCTCACGTGTCCTTCTAACTTCGCTAAACCCTGTTACATCCCATTGAACACCCTCTAATTTCTCGAATAGGACAGCCAGACTAGCCTCACCAGATAGCATTCTAGCGTAGTAGGTAGCCAAGTTCAGATTTAAGTGGTGGCCTATTGGAGCCAGAAACTGTTAGCACCCTCCAATGCGTCACGGGTCTGACCGCCGCCTTAGACAGTTGCATCGCAGCTGCTGAGAATTGGGGGCCAAGGGTTATTGTTGTATTCATGGAAGATTTTGGCCAGGAAATGCGCTACGGTGGCCAGTCCTGCTCTTGTTGGGGAGTGCATTACTGGCAGCTAGTCGCCAGTGAGGTCGCACTCCAGACCTTTTGTTTATTTTCTTTCTTAACGATTTCTTTGTCACGCATTTTAAGTAAATATGCGGTCATTAAAGGCATCTAATGGCAAGTAACGAGGGTATACAATATACATTGCTTCAAATTAATACAAGAAGACATTTATAAATTGGTTCCATTTGCACGACATCAACGTGGTGATGACGCAAGACAATTTACCTAGTAATGCTCAAGAGACAGTTTATTCTATACTACAATGTTGTAGGACAGTCTGCACTGTATATTGTTTGATCAGCCTCCATATCTTGGTGCCCCTTGGATGCGTGGAATGGTTTGGGCTATGTCTACCACAATTTGTTCCGGTTTTGCAGCGCTCCTTCAGGCGTCCATAATCAGGCGACAACGCATCAGTCGTACTGCGTATTCTCCAGGGGCATCGGCTCATTTCACAAAGAACACTTTTGACACGCCCCACTGACGGATTGCCTAGAAAGAGCTATTTGCAGTCGGAGCTGTGGCCACCTCTGTGCTGCTTGGTTCTTCAAAGTATACTGGAGAATGAGCTGAGCATCTAGGATACGTTATCGGGAATGTTCCTCACGTTCCTTTGTGCTTTCATGTCTTCATTTTCTGCACACCGCGGCCTCCCCTGCACCTATGCAACATCAATGAGTCAATTCTGTGCATAGGACTCCACGTCATAACACTGTGCTATGTCGGGCCGTACAATCGCTTTGAGTTTGGTTCTACATGTCTCCCTCGTTGTTGGACATACTGGGCACGGCTCTTCCCTCTTTTCTAGTTGAGAGGGACGCGGTGTTTGACTTTCCCTCTTTGGAGGCAGAGATGAAGACAACAATTTTATTAAAGTGTCTTCAGAGAATCCTGGGAAGAGCCACGCTTTGAAATGCGAGTGCGAGACGCACCAGTCGTGCTTCAACATGTAAATTTTGTAAATAAACGTTCCTGTTACCAGCTCCGGCTCATCTGCTTGTCTTTGCCCTGATGCTTGGTTGGCTTCGGTTCCGAACCAATTCCCCCAGTTGCAACGATATATACGAGTGACATCAGATTACGAGCGCCAATAAAAACGCTCCCACGTCAGGGTGCACGTGCTGCTATATATTTGAATTCAAACACTGCTATGTTGTTTGAATTCAAACGCTGCTATGACAATTCATTCCCTCTAAAGCTTTGCAAGACACCAAAAGGGGCGATAAGAAAACCTAGGCTTACTCATGCTCTACACCACAGAATAAAATAAAAAATAAAATGTATCATGCTTTTGTGGTTTGTAGAAACCCTGAACTTTTTTCAGATTACAAGAAGGTGCGAAACAAGCTTAACTCAGATTTAAAAAAGGCGAAGGATAACTACTGTCAAAATCTATTCGCGCATTGCCAAACAAATCCGAAGAAAGTGTGGCGATCAGTCAATGAAATCGCCGGGAGGATTACAACACCAACGCTTCTTCAAGAACTACTGATTAATGGTCGTGTCGTAACAGGTGAAGCTTTGGTTGACACAGTAAATGAATATTTCGTGAATGCAGGAAAACATGTTAATGCAAATGTAGATAGTGAGTTGTCATTGTAGGCTAGTAATCCTTTATCAAACACTATATTTTTTGAGGCAGTTACTACTCTAGAGGTGGAAATACTGCTTAGCAAACTGTCAAATGATGTCTCAGCAGGATGCGTTGAAATAAAAGCGGAACCAGTCAAGCATGTCGCTAGTACGATAGCACTGATCCTGGCTTACATAATGAACTTGATGTTTGAAAAAGGCATATTCCCAGATTGTTTAAATATTGCAAGGGTGACTCCAATCTACAAAGGAGGCAATAAAAATCAGGTTGCCAATTATAGACCTATTTCAGTCTTACCACTATTTTCAAAAATATTTGAATGGGCCATAAACGAGAAACTGATGAAGTTTCTACACAAATTTAACATCATATCTAGCTCGCAGAATGGGGTTGTAAAAGAAAAATCCACAGAGCAGGCACTGCTTCATGTAAAAGAAAAAAATTATTGAAGCAATCGAGCAAAAGTATTACACCCAAGGATTATTTTTAGACTTACAAAAGGCCTTCGATTCTGTCCACCTCGAAGTGCTGTTGTTGAAGCTTCAACACTATAGGATAAGGGGCATTCCACTAGAACTCATGACAGATTATTTACGTCATCGGTGCCAATTTACAGCAATAAATAACTTTTCATCCAGTCGGTCAAATGTCACAACTGGAGTACCACAAGGCTGAATACTTGGGCCAACTTTATTCCTGCTGTATATCAATGACATAGCGGGCATAGGTATTAAACAAGACATCGTAATGTATGCAGATGACACCAACGTATATTTTACCACAAAAGAAATGAACCTGTTAGAAACAATGACAAACTCCTATCTAGGAGAGTTAACCATATGGCTTCATCATAATAAGTTACAGTTAAATGCAATTAAGACACAGTACATATTATTTGCACCACCAAATAAGCGGAATGTAGGTGACATAATAATTAAATATGGATCCACACAAATTACACAAACGAAGGAACAGAAATTTTTTGGAGTCTGGCGCCACGAAAACATGACATGGGATACACACATTTCACACTTGACAGCAGACATAGCCAAAACCATTGGTTGCATTCGGAGAATTAGTTCTTTATTACCACTGTAATTAAAAAGACAACTTTACTATTCATTAGTGCATTAAAAATTGACATACTGCACTCTAGTTTGGGGAACAACTACGGACACTAATTACAATAAGTTGTTAGTTTTACAAAAAAGGGTGCTGTGTATATTTGAAAACTATATGGGAGACATACGCGACTTACACACACGAGAACTGTTTATAAAGCACAGCATATTAAAGCCCAATCAGATATACTTCTTTAAATTAATGAAGTATATACACAATAATAATGTCTTTAAAGAAAACAGTTATACTGAAACAGACAGATATAAGTTCAGGAATATTCAGCGTCGATTGCCTAAAGTGAGGACGAATTACGGAAGGCAGACATTACATTACCAAATTGCACATTTCCTGAACAAATACAAAGGCATTGTCTGCTGGACTGATTCCACAAAAAAAAAATGAAACATAAATTCAAGACACATCTCATTACCACTGAAGTCGGTGATTAACTGCTTATATACTATTTTTAGTTGCTCTCTATTTGCTTTCAGTAAATTCATATGTGTTCTACGCTTCTGTAATTTTTCTGTAAACATTATGGCTTTGTAGCATTGTATTTATGTAACACTGTACAATCACTACTGTCGTAGCGTTTCATTCCCGCTTCTTCTAGTACATAATTTATTTCTGTATATGTGTGATTTTTGGTGTTACTGTTTGCTTTATGTATTGTGTACCTGCTCCGAACTCCGGGGGGGGGGGGGGGGGGGGCAGAGGCCACCGTCAGGCGATCAAAGCCTTTAGCCTCTGTCTCCTCAGGGTATACCTGAAATAAAGCTGAATTGAATATATGGTTATAGCAATACGTTATACAGATGCCAACCAAACTATCTATCTATCTATCTATCTGTCTGTCTGTCTGTCTGTCTGTCTGTATGTCTGTCCGCCCGTCCGTCGTCAATTATGAAGCCAGTAGATGACGCTACGAGCGTACGTAGATAGCATGCATAGTCCCTGTTGTTCTATTCATTGTAGCTGACATTGACTGGATAGAGCTGACACTGACTTGATAGAGATTCTAGGAGCCGGCGGGATGACATGTTATTTTCCTAGCGATGACAGCAGGATTTTCCCAGTTGAATGGTTTGATTGTGTTCATAGGCATGCTCAGCATTGACATTTGTTGTGTAACCGTTATTAGTGACGTCGCATTTATGTTTCTTGAGGTGCCGGGAGAACTTTTTTGTTTCGCCAATGTACACTTGACGGCAATCAGTGCACGGTATCTTGTACATGACTTCTGGGAATGGCTCACTTGGCCGCCTATCTTTCATATTAACAAGCTAGTTTCTGACCTTCTTGGTTGGCACTAGTGCAATGCCCAAATCATATCTTGAAAATACATGTGAAAGCGTCTCACTCATTCTTTCGATGTAAGCTATGGCCATACGTGCACAGGTTGTCATGTTGCCCTTTGAGTTTGGCTGCAATACCTGCTTTCTCATGGTAGTCTTTCTTCTCTAACAAGACGGTAGCATTTCCTTTGTTGGAGGGTACATTGTCTATGCTTCTATTACTGCAGGCTTCGAATTGCTTCCTTCTGTGCTACCTATGAGCGTGAGCAATGTATGGTGATGAGCAATGTATGGCTTGCCTACAGTTCACAAGCCTGGCATCCCACTTCGACTTCACCAGATTTTCGCTCTACCAACTATCAGGCCACCTTCACGAAGTGTTGAGTCTTCTAGCTGGCAAGACTTCGACGCACGTCGATAATTCCGCATTCGTTTCAAAGGTAAAGGACGTTACACTGAGTAAGGACGACGCTATGGTCTCATTCGACGTCGCATCACTTTTTACAAGTGTTCCAGTGGACTTGACCGTAACCACGTGCGAAGAAGCCCTAAAAGAAGACAGTGGTCTTCCTGATTGCACCCCCTTTGTCGCTCCCCAACTGGTCGAGCTGCTGCGGTTTTGCTTCAGCAACACATAAACGGTGGCATCATTTATCAGCAAGTCCACAGTACGGTGATGAGAGCATCGATATCTGTCACCACGGCTAGTTTTGTAATGAAGCCTTGAAAGAAAAGGTCCTGAAAACGTTCTCTACGGGGCCTAAAGTGTTCTACGGGTACATTGATGACTGCTTTTTCATTCTGAAAAAGCAAGACATTCAACGTTTTTTGGACTGCCTGAATGTCCAGAATAAAAGCTACAGTTTACTGTTGAATATGAGAAGGAAAACGTGCTGCCTTATTTAGACGTTGAGGTTCGCCGAGATGGAAACGCCCTCGCCTTCTTTGTGTATTGGAAGCCTATGCACTCAGTTTAAATTGGGATCATCCTATCGGCCACACGACATCCATCGTGTAATCCTTGACAACATAGGCTGTATGAGTCTGTTAAGATAATGATGCTTTAAAGCAATAATTACGAACGGTTTGTCAGTAACTAAGCCACAACGGCTATCCTGATCATTTCATTGCTAAAACTAAAAAGGGTATTACAGCCAAGCTCACAGGCCAACGCGACAACTTGAGAACTAGCACCTTACGTCGAAGCAATGACTGAAGCGCATTCACGTGTATTTTCAAGCTATGGTTTGCCTATTGCACATGTGCCTACCAACAAGCTCCGAAATTAGGTTGTTAATGTGAAAGATAGGCAGCCGAGTAAGTCATTCCCAGAGTCGTGTACAAGATATTGTGCGCTGATTGCCATCAAGTGTACATTAAGAAAACAGGAAAGTTCTCCCGAAGCCTCAAGGAACACAAACGCGACGTCACTAGTAACAATTACGCGACAAATGACATTGCTGAGCATGTGCATGAACATAATCACGTCATTGACTGGTACAATGCCACTGTTATCGCGAAGGAAAGACCATGTGATCCCGTCGGCTCCTAGAATCTCCAATCATCCATTCAACGCCAGCTACAATGAATAGTGACAGCAAGGGCTATGTCTGCTATATACGCACGCTATTTGCATCTCCTACTGGATTTATAATTGACGAAGACTTCTGGTCAAGCTCAGTGAACAAAGAACTTGTATGCTGTTTTGAAACGTCAAATCTTCATAAGACTTGGTCAGTGACCCTGTTTTATCCCATTGAATGCCTGATCTGATGAGCTTTCGTCGAACCTTTGACTATACCTTGTCGTTTCGTTTCATAATAGTAGAAAGGCATAGGACAAAGTACAAAGGTAAAGCTTTCTTTTTGCAAAGGCTGTGAAATTAATGTGCTGCGCTGCCGGTCAAGCTATTTTTCAGGCTTTTTAAGAATAATAACCCTTGACAAAAAAAGATCAGCCTGCTCATGTGGGATATCATGTGAGGTCCTTGCATTACTGAAATGCACATGTTCCAAAGATCCAGATTATGTCAACGATCGATTAACAGAAGAAATTGACAATACCTGCCATGGCCACGCGGGCATCTTCGTATGCGTTACATATGCACAATGTTTTTCATCGTTTCGGAGGTTGCTGTTTCAAAATCCGCGCTCAGGGCCCGATGGCTTCAGCTGAAACAAACGAGATGAAATATTTTACTTTATCTTAGTGTACCTTATGCGTACTTCACACTTATTCTATGTTTATCCTCGCATAAAATGCACGTGGGAGAGAACCACCTGTAGTTGGACTGTAGGCCAAGCCAAGCACTGAAACTAAGGCATTGTTGAATTTCGGGAAAGTAACGATATATATGTTTATTTAGTTTTTTGTTTATTTCTTTCACAATACTGTCAACTTTCTTGCGAGATTCATTATAGAGGGTAACTAAATAAAGCACAGAAAAGAACATCATTCACAGATGCACTAATACAAGTTACATCAAGATCGGGTCATCCAAGGTCTTTAACTTCTGACAATTCGTTTTGGTACACGACACATATTGGCAATTCATTCCACATTTTAAATATGCCAGGAAAGAAAGACTATCTGATCATGTGGGCGATGGATTGACCTGTTACGAGCTTTGCTTACTTTTTTGCTGATATTTAGTGCACCATTCAGTATTTTCAAGTAATAGTATCGGATGTTTTTTTTTTCTGCCCGCACGTCGTTGAGAGATGCAGGGCAGAAGAACGGAGCATTTTTATAACTTAATCTGTTTTTCAATTCCAGGAGCGTAGAAATCGCACCGCGTTCCTCTTTTTTCTAGTTGTTTTTTAGATAATTTGGTGAGAGCACCATACCACCGATGCGCAATAGGTAGTGAAGCAACATCTAGTTTCGCTGGCATCTATGAGTATTGGTGTTGACATGAGCCTGAAGTATTATATTAGAATATGCAGAATCTTGTCCGGCTCATTATCTTCTTGGGGAGGTCATTCAGCCATTGTGGCAGATGCCTCTTTTGCAAGTACGTCTTGTAAGCACAATGTTCTCTGCGCAGGGACTACCCAGAAACGGGGACTGAAAGCGAGGCCTCACCGCGACGCAAAATCGTGGCCTCGCTCGCAGGCGATGGCGCCGAAGGTTATGTTCGCAGCATCCAGAACGTCACGCAGTCCGTCACTGAGCACCTGTCGTCGCTCAAGCGCAACGTGGGTGGCATGGCGAGCAAGTTCGGCTTCTTCAACCTGTGAACACTTCCTCGTGACATGCGATTTGGTCAGGGCTGGCCGCCGCTTGTGCGCGCTGTTCGACCACCAGCGGCTAAAGCAATGTCTTCCAGTGCGGATGGGCCGCCTCATGTGACCAACATTTAGCTGCTGCTGCAGTGCGCTTAGGTTAGGGCAGCACACCGATTGCACGTTGTCAGTGGCCGTGCACGAACCTATGCAAGGTGGGGGCAGCCCCTGCATTAGTTTGCACTGAGAGCAGTGCACGTAACGGTAAGGTGAACTGGGTAGTGATCACACTGCCGCACTTTGCTTGCTTCGTCGCTGAGGCTGTACCGCACCGTATACTTTGTCTAGTACACTGTCGACGAGGGACGCGATCCAAACAACGAACATTATTTTTTTCACATCTCCACAATAGCCAAGGAGTGTACATTTGCTCACTTCTGAGTTCAAGCGTAGCATGTAAGCAGCTTACTTGCACATTCCCTCTAACCAGTGTGCAAATGAGGCGTACAGTATGGCTGAATATTTGTGCTCCTCTCTTGCATCGGGTAGCCTAGTCACAACACTTTTAGTGTTATGGTTCAGTTAGTGCAAGAGGCAGTATCGTCTTTTGTTGTCCTGGCGGGTCTGTGAGTGCCCACTTTCTAGAACACGACAAAGAAGCTGCTTTCCTTCAAGAATGACATTCTTGCACAACCGCTGTTTTCCGTGTTCTATTGAATTTTCTCATTGGTGTGTCGCGTGCAAATTATGTGAACGCGAAATCAGTGCAAGCACACAAGGATAGCAGTATGTGTTCTTTTGCCTCTTTTTAATATAGCTCTTTCAAGGGAATCTTGTTGATGTCATTAATTTTATGATCAATTTTAGTGCATACTAAACTAATGCACATACTTAAGTGTAATTATCCCAGCCACTTGACCCTCATGTTGCAAACTGTAATTTGTTCCAACTATGTAAATGTAAATACTTGCATTGGCTGTTTAACTGACTAAGCCTTGCATAACATGAAACAAAATAATTTTAGTAAATGAGACAACTTATTATGATGCTTGTGTCTTTTGCACACTTTCCGCTTCTCTTCAGAATGAGCTGGCAGCAGTATTTGAATGATATGATTGCGATCAGAATAACAATGCGGGCCTTTTTGCTCACGTAGCTGCACATCAGTCATAACTAAATAGCACAGCAGGCAAGGTGAAGAAATCAGGGAGAACACCGCACCATACTTCAACTAAGCATTTATTCGTAGAATGGCAAGATGAGGGGCAACCCGGAAAACATCACTCTCGAAACACCCCCCTATCACCGCTAATCTTCTTGCGCATGCCGTGTACTCGTGCCTTTGTATAACGAAATGGTTCCCTGCGCAGATTAAGGTATGCGCATTTTTTTATTGGTGAGAGCCACACCCACGGGGCACTGTAGCAATCGGCCAAGTTCCCGTTGACCAAATTCTACACAGGGACACATGCACGGCTCGATCCTACAGGGGACGAGCAGCTTCATTCTACTGAGTCAAGTGGCATCTGCCATTGGGGCGGTGAACTCAGTGACGCTACGGTTTGACGGCCCTCTCCCATTAGAGCATGTGAGCCTCTTCAAGCTGTAATTATGGGTGCACCATATCAGGCCGTGCCCATTGCAACGCCTGCAGTGCGGTCGTCTGTAATGGGAGCCATCCCTCACCAGACTCTGGGGCTGCAGCGCCCAAGCTCTATGTGTAAGGTGCGGTCGCTACATCATCATCATCATCATCATCAGCCTGACTATGTCCACTGCAGGACAAAGGCCTCTGCCATGTTCCACCAGTTGACCCGGTCCTGTGCTTGCTGCTGCCAATTTACATCAGCAAACTTCTTAATCTTATCTGCCCACCTAACCTTCTGTCTCCCCCTAACCTTCTTGCCTTCTCTAGCAATCCAGTCAGTTACACTTAATGACCAGCCGTTATCCTGCCTACGTGCTAAATGCCTGGTTCATGTCCATTTCCTCTTCTTGATTTCAACTATGATATCCTTAACCCCCGTTTGTTCCCTAATCCACTCTGCTGTCTTCTTGTCTTTTAAGGTTACACCTACCATTTTTCTTTCCATTGCTCGCGGCGTCGTCCTCAATTTAAGCTGAACCCTCTTTGCAAGTCTCCAGGTTTCTGCTCCGTAGCCGAGTACCGGCAAGATACAGCTGTTATATACTTTCCTCTTGAGGGATAGTGGCAATCTACCTGTCATAATTTGAGAGTGCTTGCCAAATGTGCTTCACCCCATTTTCACCCCTAACCAGGAGGAGAACCACCCCACTTTTCAGGCCCTCCTGCTGCCAGCAAAGCCATCAGCATGCCCTGGTTGCCTTTAATGCACTACGTCCTGTACCATCACTTGTCAACCATCCCAATCGTGTTTCCAAAGCATCCCCTGTTGCTGTGAGGCAGTCTGCTGAGCCCGTGGCGACACTGCAATGTGATCCGCGATACGCCATCGCTGACGTGTCGATGAACTGCTTCCACCGGACAGTCCACTGAAGGCCTCCAGTCATTATAGCTATCTGGCACGAGCCCAGCCGCCGCCCATGTGTTGTTCACCTATCCACGGCTGCATAGAAGGAGCTCCTCTCCCTTGCCCACCACCCCACCCAGGTCTTCAAGGCATTTCTTCACGTCTTTTATAGACACTGGTCTGTAGAAACCACCAGCTGCATCATCTATCATGGATGCCACACTCTTCTTTTCCTCTCCTCTTTCCATCTTTACTTCCCTCTCGATCATTCCACTGCAGACGCTCAGTGCCTGCTGTCATTGAGAGTTGAAGAAGTAACGTCTTTTCATCTCCTCAACATCTCCTCTTCCTCCTTCACTTGGCTTCATCTGACTACTTTCCGTGTTTGCAAGCGATTAGCCCCTCCGTGGTCCTTTATCATGGGGCCAGTTTATTTTAATTGGTTTCACTGCATTTTCTGTACGTTCTTCTTTTTACATTTGGCTATGTCCTTGTTCTCTGCTTTGTTTTCTTTGTGGCATGTGCTTTTCAAGAGCGCATGCACTCTGTAAACGTTCGCCACATTGAGACTATAGGAAACCAAAGCTCAAGTTTGTGGAGCGACGACAATGCCGCGCCTGGCTCTGGCAGTGAGCTCCGGAAAACTTGAGGATAGGCATGAAAGAGGGCGCAGGCGAGTTTGTGTGTTTTGCCTAAATGGGAGTACGTGCAACACACGCAGAAGTTGATCCGTTGAACTTCAATGCCGTCTCGTCAGCTTGGCACTTAAACGAGACGCTCGCTGCGCGCTTTCAGCAATGGAAGAAGCGATCCCACAGAAGCGTCAGCGAAATTCGAAGTATTGGTGTGGGCTGCCACAATAATGCAGACAACACCAAGGGACGTTCTCCATGTGTAAAGCTATATCAGTTTTCCACCAAGGCACAGCCAGCGAACACAGTCGCATTCATGAAAGATAGAACAAGCCTGACACCAGAGCCGGAAAAAAAAAAACGAGGCGAATGCTTCAACTTCACTCGCTGTGGTTAAAGCTCAGCTTGCTGCTTCGTGGAGAGGTCAGTGAGTCATGCTCCCGCGGCATGAAGGACATGGCTCTAAAACTTCTCGGACATTTCAATGCCATGACCGTATAACTTTAGTTTTTATTTTTGTAGCACGCCGCAAACGTTTGCACGTGACATTACCCAGCTGCTACTGCTAGATACCACATCAAAACAACAATTGTATGGTTTTTCAATAAAGTCAACGCAGCACATCGATAGAGTAGGCGGCTTCATGTCGGCAGAATGTCACTTACTTCGAGGCATACGAAGATTGATATATGGGGTTTGATGTCCCAAAACTACCATATGATTATGAGAGGCACCGTAGAGGAAGGCTCAGGAAACTTCAACCATCTGGGGTTCTTTAACGTGCGCCCAAATCTGAGCTCATGGGCCTACAGCATTTTCGACTCCATCGAAAATGCAGCCGCCGCAGCCGGGATTCGATCCCACGACCTGCGGGTCAGCAGCCGAGTACCTTAGCCACTAGACCACCGCGGCGGGGCAAGAGGCATACGTCGTACACAGTATTGTCACGAACCTGAGAAATGCATTTCGCAGTGACTTTGGTGTCTTCGTCTTCCGTCGTCTGCTCCACATCATAAACTTGACTAACGAGCTTTGCTCCTTTTGTTAGAGTCACTTCTCAAAAGTGCTTGTCAGCTCTGAAATCTTTATGAAGCCCCACTGCAGGCTGTACATTAAGAGGTGACTCGAACTCACTGCGCGCTCTCTGTGCGAGCACATAAGCGAGCAACAGCGTATTGGCGGGAAGGGAAGACACGCAATATACATCCGCGACTTGTACTTTTCTACCAGAGATGGCATTGCCTGTCCAGAGTCGCAGCGCCACCTTGCGTTGCTTCGGCTTCCTATAAGACCCGGAAAACGTTCAAGAACTTCACATTAAAAAACGGTTCATTATCATCGTTATCAACCTGACTACGCCCACTGCGAGGCAAAGGCCTCTCTCATGTTCCGCCAGTTAACCCTTTCCTGTGCTTTTAAACAATATTACAGCATATGGGTGCTTAAATGCGTTGCTGGCTCTCGCCAAAAAGAAAGTGCATACATTCAAGAAAGTTTATGCACAGAACCATTTAGTCAGATGCGGTATAAGGAGGTTGTTTAGGCAAGCAAAAAGTTGAAGTGGCTTTAGGGGGCGTCTTTAGAGACTTGTTTTTTCTTCATCTTGCACAGCTTCTTGCACAATTTGTGAATTATTGTACTTCAAGTCGTGTCCAGTCTGTTCTTTTTAGCGCTAATTAGTTATGCCGGCTCTTAGCAGCCATCTCAGCTTTGAAAAGTTCGGGTGCTTTTGGTTTACTCCACTGCTTGATTAGATATGACAAGTGTCAGCTTGCGGGCACACTATGAATGATGGCGCAAGCAAGACTCCCTGTGCGTGTGGACAATTCATGCTGTTATTTTAGCCGAAATTGCACGATTTGCATTGTTTTATTTAACCCACAATTCACCTTGAGTGGGCTGCTCAGGCAATTCAGGCCACTGTACATGTAGCTTTCGGGAGAGTTTCGTTGTCAGATATCATTTTCTTGTGGTAATACTTGTCACGAGTTTGGTGACCAATGTTTTATTTCAGCATCTTGCGAGGTCATAGTTTGTTCATAATGATGTAAATCAATTTACTAGTGTGATTATACAAGTTAAGTGGATGTATAATAATGTTTCGTCATAAGATAGCAAAGTTCAAATAAGGTTCCTTCTTTTCTGTGCGCATAACTTGGGCTAGCTGCTGGAAAAACGGATCAGGACTGTGCTGTGTTCGTCCTCATCCGTTTTTAGGGCTCTTTTTTCATGTCATCTTGTCTTTCAATAACAGCTTATCATTTAAATTTTTGTTGTCACGAGCATTTACTCAATGTGAACTTGTAATAAATGCTGAACTCTCCGAGAATATGATGTGGCGTTTTTTGTTTCAAAACGCTGGATTTAGGATGACAGCCAGTTGGGCGTGTTGGTAAAGGTTCATGATGAAACAAGTGCTAAAAAAAGAGGACACAGACAATCACTTACTAGCAACTGAAAATTTTATTTCGAAACAAACTATAATAAATACATAACACGTATGTACGTCATTCCCAATCTCTCCCTGTCATCATCAACAACGTGATATACCAAAATAATCACTTCCATCATCGATGGCAAACAACCCGAAACAAACACATGTCAAAAGCTAAAAAAACGTAAAAAATGAAAAGAAAAGGAAAAAAAGAAAAAAAGAAAAGAAAAATGAAAGGCAGCATCTTTTGCGCCATGCAGCGCAGCAGCCAGCCCCACACAGAATTGGCTCCTGCGTCGCACAGAAGGGACGTCATCTGAAAAATTATTACCTAAAGCGATTTAAACGTATAAATTATTAATGTATAACGTGTTAAACCTACAAAAATTTTACTAAACAGGTGTTTGACGAGTCAATCAGCCTGTATTTGTTAATTGAACAGATATTACAAGTGCAAGGGGTGCCATGGGCGCTGCGGCTGCGAAAGGTAAACAGTGCGAGATGGTAGTTGCCTGTAATGTGTGTTGGTGGTGAAAACTCGGCAAAATTGTGGTCTGGGCCTAGGCAGTGCCCAAGGAGGACCGGAGACCCTGTGTCGTCGCTGCTTCATATGATTGCTGGATGCCCAGTTGAACCTGAGGTTGGACCTAGCCCAGCCGTCCATCGCGCCGCAGCTTCATCCGAGTGTGTGCGCCATAAAGTTTCTCAGTATGAAGTGCGCGTTATTGTTGTTGGGCGTACGGTATTTTCTAGATTGCAATGCCAACCCAAGAAACACGAAACGTCATATAAACTTCTCTAAATAACTAGAAAGATATACGGACATCTAAATATATTATGTGACGTTGAATAAACGTTTTTCACAGGAAGTTTTTAGAAGACTTCGAGAAAAGTTTTTGACAAGAAGTCTTTTTCAAAACGTTTACTAAAAGTTATTTTCTAGAACTTTGGCAGAATACTTATCTTTAGCAAGTATATAATTAGGTACATTTGACCTTGTAGTGCACCTGCGCCTGTAGTGAATGCACTATGATATCAATTTGAAACTGTTTAGCGACTATTATTATGCATTTTTCTCCCACATTTATCAGGTGCTGTACCCTGTCGTTTCGCCACCGATGGGTGGCTGGGGCTTTGTCAAGCTGTCATTGGACAGCTTTTTTCCCGGCCACCTTTTTTCATCGTAAATGTTTTTTGTTTTTGGTGAAAATAAAGTTCTTTGATTGATTCGCGGAAGTCTCAATTGCACATGCAATATATGCAGGGTGTTTTCTACATTTCTTTCTTTTTTATAAATCAAAAGACTATTCGCTTTTTGTATTTTTGTAGTATATATATTTACATATTTAAATGTAATAATTGAGCTTTCTGAACAGCACTAATAAATTGAGATGCGCAAATGCGGTGTGCGCCTGCACGACTAGAAAAGTTTTACTTGTCTCGACGCATTTACCCGCCGCTCAGTCGCCTCATGAAGGAGCGGATATGAGTCGATTTCTCTCATGTTTTAAAAGTGTGCTTGTGCTTTGTGTTCGGGTTTTGTGTTCTGCAAGTGCTGCTGATTACGAAGATGCACTATACTCAAGTGAAGACGTGTGGCTTCGCATCGTGGAGCACTCGCCAGGTATGTACCACACTGCTGCTGTCGGCGCTTTGTTACCACTGCATTCACCACGTTTTTCCTATCATGTGCACGATAAGTGCGCTTTTGTTTACGTTGGGACCCAGCTTTTTTGTAGTATTTAAGCAGTCTAAAAGCAAAGTTGTACGAAGTTAAGCGCGGACAAGTTTTTTCTTTCGTGTGGATTGTGAAGCATGCACGCGTCGCGGGAATTTGGCAGCAGATTCAAGCAGAGTTGTGGTGGCTGTCCTCCTGTGTTGGCAGTGGTGTTGGAGGGGGGCCTTGCTCGCGAGGGACCACTATTTTTGTCTATTAAATTTGGGCCATTTTTTAGCTCAGTTCAGTTTATTTCCTTAAAGGCCCTGTTTATAGGGGTGTTACATAAGGGGTGGGGACAACATGTAATGGGTAAATCCAAATAAAAATAAAAACCAATAGAACTTTGGAAAAAGAGGAGAAAGTAAAAGAAAGAAATATTGATACACTGTGAAAACGAGAACACGCGCTAAGTAATTAATTTGGTAACATTACAAGAAACAAGATGATCTGGCAATATAACGTAATAATCATTGAAAATCTTGCACAAAGATAACACTGTACAATTAAGTACAACAATAACAAACAACGAACACTGTAGAAATAAAGACTTGCGTTAAGTACAATCAATGGCAACTAATTTGGTATAACAGAAGACACAGCAGCATAGAACATGTGACGGTTATTTGCAGATACATTATGGTGCAGAAGGGCATTCCACTCTGACGCTGTACGAGAAAAAAATGAAGTAGAGAAGGTAGTAGTGTGTGTGCGCTGTTTTGAAACCTGTAGCGGGTGACCAAAGCGTTGCGATATTCTTGATGGTGGGGTGATGTACGACATGCGGTTAAGTAAACTGTAAAGAAACTTATAGAAAAGACCAAAGCTGGATATCGTACGACGGTGTAAGAGGGATTGTAGTTTAGATTTTTCTTTCAGGGCGGATATGCTTACGTCATATGAGTAGGATGAATGAATGAATCTTGTTGCACGATTTTGAAGAGACTCAAGTGCGTTGATGAGGTATTTTTGATATGGGTCCCAGATTGGTGAAACATATTCAACTTTAGGCCTGATTAGGGTTATGTACGCTAGTAATCTTATGTTGCGTGGGGCGTGACGTAAGTGGCGCCTCAAGAAGCCGAGTGATTGGTTCGCCGATAACAGAATGCTATTTATATGTGTGCCCCAGTTAAGATGAAATGAAATTAGGACGACTCCTACGTACTTGAATGATAAGACTGTGTCAATGAGACTATTGGCTATCATGTAAGGAGAAGTAATGGGGCTTGGACTACAGGTAAATGATATATGTTTGCATTTTTTTGGATTGAGAGTCATTAGCCACCGGGTACACCAAAACTGCACGTAGTTAAGATTTTGCTGTAATATATCTGGGTCAGTAATATTGTTAATGGTATGATAAATCACGCAGTCGTCTGCGAACATACATATTTTACGAGTTACATGAAGGGTAAGTCATTGATATATACCAGAAAAAGAAGTGGGACAAGAACAGACCCCTGGGGGACACCTGAGGTAACCGGAAGTGGGACGGAGGACTGATCACTGACGCTGACGAATTGCGAACGGTTGACCAAGAACGCTTCAAATCATTTTAGTACGTCGGAGTTTAAGTTTAAGAAGGAAAGTTTACGTGACAAGTGTCGGTGAGAAACCTTGTCAAAAGCTTTTTCATAGTCGCGGAAGATAGCGTCAGTTTGTCTGTTACTGTAAAGATTGGTATAAAGGTCGTGAATGAAAAGAGCTAGCTGCGTTTCGCAAGAAAGGCTCTTGCAGAATCCATGTTGTGCAGGATGAAAGAAATGAATGGCATCCAAATGGTCCATAATGAGTGAGTAAATGACGTGCTCTATGATTTTACTTGGCAGACTCGGGGGGGGGGGGGGGGGGGGATGGGGCAATAATTTAGCGGGTGAAGCCTATTACCTGCTTTATAGATGGGAATGACTTTTCCCACTTTCCAGTCGTGAGGAATGCAACCTACCGAAAGCGACTGAGCAAACAACAGACACAAAAATGACGAGGATATATCTTTAGTGTTTCTTAACAGTTTTGAGTTAATACCATCGATACCGGCACAGGATGAAAGTTTTAGGTTATCAATCACATTTGAAATACCATCTACGCTGAACGTAATGGCCGGCATACTGGATACTATATAGCTAGACAGTAAAGGTAGAGGAGCACTAGTATCCTTAGTAAAAACTGAGACAAAGGCATTGTTGAAAGCTGTGGCGCAGTCGGTATCAGACATAATATTCCCCGAATCATCAGCAAGTGTTAAGGCGCTAACATGACTTGGGTTTATTACTTGCCAGAATTTCTTTGTGTTTTCTCTAAGTATTTTGGGCAAGTCATTGTTAAAAAAAGCATGCTTGGCACCACGAACAGCAGATAGATACATTTTTTCAGCAGAATAATATTTTGCCCAAGTGTTAGCATTCGTACCCTGTTTAGCAGCTCGGAAAAGTTTTTTCTTCTTATTTTCTAAACGCTTTAAGTGATTTGTGAACCACGGCATCTGCCGATTCTCACGGAAGGTAATTTTCAGTATATGTTCCTCTGCTAATTGAATCATTTTACTTTGAAAGAGCACCCAGTTATCATCAATAGATTGCTCGTGAAATCGAGACTCAAAGTTAGGTATAAAGGCAGCTAATTCGTCATTAATGGCTCTGAAGTTTCCTCTATCGTATAGGCTGATTGTTTTGCTACATTTTGCACGTGGTGGTGCGGAAAATCGGTGGTGCGGAAATTGCACGTGGTGGTGCGGAAAATGCGGAAGAACTTTGTGGTCACTGGTAAGAGGAAGAAAGGTTAAAGATTATAAGCTGCCTGGTTGATTAGTTAGTATAAGGTCTAAGACGTTCGGGCAGTCATGCGAAACACGTGTTGGTTCGGAAACAAGCTGTGAAAGATCAAAGTTTAAACAGACGTCGATGAAGTCTCTAGCCTCAGCGTTAGTTGACGCTCCAGAAGATAGGTTACGCCAGTTGATACAGGGGAAGTTAAAGTCGCCGAATAAAAGAATATGAGCATTAGGATGCGCAGCTGTAACCTGGCACAAAACGCTGTTTAACTTGCTAGGAAAATCGGGGCTGTTAACAGGGGGTAGATACAAGACTCCCAGCAGGACAGCCTGTGGAAATGAGCGGAGAAGTAGCCAGGCTATCTCGAGGCCAGCAGGAGGCGCAATTGTTGTGCAAGGTAATTGCTTGCTGAATGCTATAAAAACTCCCCCACCTCGTGTTCTTAGGCGGTCATGACGATGAACTTTGACGTTTGGCAAGTCTGATAATACCTCATCGTCAGTGATGTCGCCCGTGAGCCACGTTTCTGTTATGATGAGTAAATTACTGCTAGATGAAGAAACAAGACTTGATATATCTTCACGCTTTGGAAGGAAACTGCAGGCGTTAGTGAAAATAACAGATAAAGAAAGATTATTCACTGTGGCAATGGGGCGAGGGTTTCATGAACCTCTGTTGCGCTTTGATTGCTAGTGACTCTCTTTAACAATATTGGATGATTCATCATATTCATAACGTTTCGATCCTATAACAAGTGTCTTGAAACGTAGTTTGAAGGGCGTTCCTATTCTTTTGCCGAAAGCAGTAAGATGTTTGCAGGCATTCCGAACGGCTGGTGAAAAATCTTCGCCAATTGCACAATTACTCCCCTTTAACTTACGACCGCCAACCAGGACTAATTCTTTAGTTTTGTAGAGCGCAAATTTAACTATGATGGGGTGGTTACGGCCAGGTGAGTACCGTCCCAGCCGGTGTGCAAGCTCTGTTTCCTTATCATCAAGGCTTATGTGCATGTGCTCACGAATCTTATCAATGAATAATTTTTGGACTGCGTAAATGTTTCAGAAGGGTTGGAATCAGGAATGCCATACAATATTAAGTTATTTCTACGAGACCGGTTGTCAGCGTCGTCTATGCGGCTCTCGAGAATAGACACCAGGCGACCAGTTACACCAGTAGCAGCATGCACTGCTTCTAATTCGTTGCGTAAGGGCATGAGTGCCTGGTAGTGTTGCCCAAGTTCCGTCATTCACTTACCTAGATCCGTCAGTGTTTTATCGGTACTCATAACTTGATTCTTTAGGCTTTGCACCTCAGTGATTAGTTTGCTTTGCCCAGCTGTCAGCTTCTGCAACTCGGCGAGAACATAGCTCATACTAGGCCCTAGATTGGTTTCCATATCTCCTGATAGCAACAGAAAAGACTGGATGACATGTATACATTCACCAAGCAGAGCACGGCAGCACTGGGGGCTCGGGAGCTACACCAAACAGTAATCACTAGATTTATTATTAAATAGGCTGTATTTTGCACTAACCTGCACGGCGAAAACCAGCGTGTTAGAAGACAGCGTTGTGGCGCAGCCACCGAGCCCACAAAGCGGTCGCGATGGTCGCTGCTCTTTTATAGTTGGTGGACTTGACAGTGTCCCTTTCGATGCGGAATCCCACGATGGCTATAGGCGTTGATGCCTGAGCATCAATGCACAGGCGTTGATGCCTGTGCGTTGATGCACTATAGGCGTTGATGCCTGTTCATATTGTGCGCTATTGAAGTGAATGTGTCTAAGGCAGTTTCATCTGCTGTACGTTCCATTTTAAACAGCTACAGTATTGTTATACGTTATCACTACTATCAGAGAAGTTTTTTCCTTGCGGGTGGCCGATTGTATGCCGGTGTGTGCATCCGCGCCGGCACGCGCCTTTATAAACTACCGTGATGCTCGAGTGTATGCGTGTTCGTGAGCAGCGTGTTGCATCATTTTAAATAGGGCTCGCAAAGGTTGCACTTACACTTAAGTGTTCATGCAGCTCGTTTAATAAAATTCCAACTTTCGGTATACACCAGCAACATAGGTTGCCTTATGGGGCCTGAATCCGTGTATTTTAAGCCATTCGTTTATCCTGAACTGTATTTTAGAACAAATATTTGATGGCTAAATGGGGCCAAAATGCTGTACCTTACTTGCGAGCACTTATTCAGTCATTAGTCCATGCGTTCGAGCACCATTGATTTTACTCAATTTTACTCTGCTCGTTTCCGCTATGTTTGTATTTTGTTTTGGTTTACTAAATATTTTATGCACCTCGCCCAACCTTGGTGTTGAAACTTTACTAAACACTTTTACGTGTACGAACATTAAGAATAGTTTATAGCATTACCTCCAATGAAATTGCCTGATTAATGCCAAGCTTAACAGTATATTGGATAAAGTAAACTTTCTAGGCATGCGCTACAGATGTTGACGGAATGTGTGGTATGTGCAGAATGAATATTTTATTTGTCACTCAGAACTCGCGATAATGTTATACATCATGATAAGCACGCATGAGTCATGTGCGTATTGCTGTTAAAATTCGGAAATCAGTTTCATCAAATCTTATTGCTAAATCACGGTCAATAGCTTCCAAGATTCTGGTTCCCGAAGATTGTTGCAGAAGCTTGCATGCTTTATTGGGATGGTGTGTGGTTCAAGGTGGGTGCCTCGTATGTCTTAGTATTTCCACTTTTTTTTTTTCTTTCATTAGACTGCCTGTGATGTTTGAGTGAAGGGTACTGTCTTTTTAGCTAAACAGAATTATTGAAACTGATGACCATAATTAGGCAGCACTGAATAGGAATTCAAGGACACCAATTTCTTACATTATAAGTATAGTCATTCTAGTGTGAGCAGCCTGGAAGTAGCTACATTAGTTGTATCTGAAATCAAGTTCGTGTTCAATAATGTAGGTTACCTGCAATGGATACTTGATGAAAGTGCATACCATCATGTATGTGTTGTGGTAAGATTCAATAATGAACTTATTAGTGACTGCAACAGGTGGCCATGCACGTATTAAAATTTTGAGCCAGTCACATTTCGACATATTTCCGAAAAATTCTGGCATGCCTGTGCTCAGATATTCCGCTGGAAAGTTTAGTTGTGGCTTGTATCATTATGCATGCAGGACAGTGAGCACTAGCACACAGCTGCTACTCTCTGAGGTGCTGCATATAATCTGACCATGGATCGAAGCCATAGACAGGCATTATAATGGCTACCTTTTTACTACCGGCTGGTGGTAGCAAGCACTGACTGCTCATTCTACCAGGGAGTAATGTTTTGCTGATCCTCACTGCCTTGCATGCGTAATCATGAAAAGCACAATAAACTTTCGAATGGAATACCTCAGAGCATAGACATGCTCGAAGAATTTTTCCAAGTGGGAGTGGGTAGAAACAAGACTGCCACAAAGTGATAGTTCTATGCAAACATGCCCGCTTATTGTAGGCACCAAAATATCGGTATTCTTAGTTGATTGGGCAGCTGACAGCATTATTGTCTTACTTTGTGTCCCCCTGGACACATAACTTATCTACAAAGGCAGTTTTCTGTTCCTCGGGCTGAATTTTATGCTGTTTTTCACTGGTAGATTCGGAGCAGGTTTTTTTGCTCCGTGGCGACGAAACCGCATTTCACTGGTAGATTCAGAGTGGATCCGCGCTTTTCACTGGTAGTTTCAGAGCAGCTCGCTCCGAGGCGGATTGCTCGCACTGCTCCGCCGACAAGTCGCAGATTCGGGCGGAAACACGACGAGCAGCATACGTCACTTCCGTCGTTGTACGTTGCTGAGTTTTGCAAAATGGCTGCGTTCGCTGCCTTGGCGGAACTTCTGTCTAGCGACGAAAGCACTTCAAGCAGCAGCTCGTCCAGCTCAGACGACGAAGACTTCGAGGAAAGACAAGCGCTATGCGAAGCCTTCTTTCGGGAAACTTTTTCGGAGTCCCACCGCGAACGTCCCAAAATTTTGGGGTTCATCGAGAACGTTGCGCGGCTGTACACAGACGAGCAGGTAAGCGCGGAGCTCCCTCTTTTCATAATACTACATGAACCTAATTTCATCTTTTTATCATTTCCTTCTCTGCAGTTCCGTCAAGACTTCAGGGTGTCGAGGCGTGTCGCGGAAACGTTGATCCGTGGTTTTGAAGGCTCGCGTCACTACCCATGCAGTGATCGTGGTGGGTCCCCCTCGAAAACCGCGGAAGAGCACATTCTGGTCTTTCTGTGGTAAGTCTGCACGCTGTTTTAAAAGTCATGCCTACCAGTGTGTATAATCTTAATGCTTTCAAGTGCTTCGGCGTAGAAGTACGTTTTTTCGTTGCGTGCGCAGAATTTTGACGGGGAGTCCAACCATTATAAATTTTTGTTCGTGTGTTTATGTGCGCGTGTGTAGAGAATATACACATGTGAAATTTAACAATTTCGGCGGCGTTAAATCTCCCTAGTAGCCTTCCCGTGGCTACGCCGCTTGTGCTTTTTGTCCTTGAAAGTTGCTAAGTGTGATGCAATGGAAACCAATGAAATATGACCGCTTGCAACTGCACAGCCAGAGAGAACAGTGTTAAGAGCTTCTACTTTTCTTACGGCTGCTAATTTTGATGCAAATATTTCATGCCTTTATTTCACAAAGCAGGCTTTACTTGATCACTTTCTTCCATAATGTGTGTTTGCTGTGTCAGGTTTGCTGCAAACAAGGCGTGCCTGAGGGACGTTGCTGGACGCTTTGGCATGGCAACTGCGACAGCATTTAGAGTCGTGGAGCGCACGCTCGAATATTTCCTTGATATAGCCGAAGAGGTAATATCATTTCCAGGAGATCTTGATCAGCTGTCAGCGGACTTCGAACAAGTAAGAATTTTAGGTATTTCACTGTTCCATGGCAAACACAACAAATGAGTTGTCTAATTGAAGCTTACTTTAGAGAATAGTCACATAATACATTGATTGTAGCAGGTTAAGCTGCCGTTGGGGCACAGGGGATGTGGTACTAAGTTGCGCTTGAAAGATGGGGTTATTGTCAAGCAGTCTCACTATCAAATGAGAAATGCTAGTGAAACATGTATTGTTCATTTACAGTGCACATAAAAGCAGGGTGTCTCCCAACGTGGAAAAGTCAGGGAATTTCAAAAAAACCAGGCCAGGTCATGAAAACTGACAGCAGTTCTGTGGGACCGTCACAAAAATAAGCATCGCCATTCATCAAAGCTTAAAAAGTCTCTCAGCTGCAACTACAGTGGGCTGCTGGAAGGTGTGTGAAAAAAAAAAAAGGACAGTGCATAACTCTTGCTTCTGAGTGTAAACGCGAAAGGGACCCATAGAACACAAAGTTTACTGACATTTCAGTACCTCATATGGGAGAGAGCCTTGTTTAAAAGTCATGAAAAAGGCACAGTGTACTTCAGTACGCCTAAATACGTGACGTAAGCAGAGAGAGTACATTGTCAGAAGCCTCCCATCACTCCTGTGCAGCGTATGTACAGTTGTCTGTATCTGGATTCGAGAGTTTTACAAGTCTATTTGGTGGTCTGTGATTCCGTGTGTTCAGGGAGGGCAGTCGAGGCCACGCCTCGTTTTGTGGTATCATATTTGTGTTGTTTAACTTTTACCAGTTTCACCGATGTACTGGTCACAATTATGTCAGCCTATGGCATAAACTAGACTAAGGAAATTTCTGCTCGGCAACTTGTCCTTCACATTGGCTAAAGCATTCTTTAACATCCATGTTGGTATATCCACTCTTTTGGTGCCTGTTGCTTCTACATATCACACGGCATATCTGACTCACGTCTGTAGATTTATGCATGTTTTGTCTATGCCACGATTTCGGCCCGGCTTGAAGGCCGTCTGGTTTTTCTAGGCTAGAACTGCTATCAGCTGAAGCTTGCTGGGCTACTCATGTCTTTTAATAATAATAATAATAATAATAATAATAATAATAATAATAATAATATTATTATTATTATTATTATTATTATTATTATTATTATTATTATTATTATTATTATTATTGGTGGTGCAACACCAAACGTCTTCAGCTACACACTTATGCTGGTAGCTCGTGTTTCAAGGGTAGAACTTGGGTAACTTCAGCTAAATTTTTCATTTCAGTTTTGTGAGATTGTGTAAATAAATCTGCAATTATTTTTCAGTGTCACGTCTACAGCAGAGTACGTAAATCAAGGTAACATGCGGACATTCATGATTCATCTATAGAATCAAGGAAACTGTTCCACCTTGACAAATTCATTCTCACCACCACATATTCAAATGTCAGCACTTTAAACGTTGACCCCAGCTTTCATTTCACTTCAAGTATGACAGCCCAGATAAATGCATGTGCTTGTCGTAAACAAAAAAAAACATTTTGCAGTATGGCTATGTTCTTGCAACGTTGTCGTTACTCGTTGTCAAGGCAAGATACATAGAATATGCGAGTAGTAGTTATTTACTTTTTTTGTTGAAAAGTATACTTTATAGGTGTGCAAATTAGGCGGCGGCGCAAATCAATAGTAAATACATCAATCTAGGTCGAATCAGTTCTAATCTAATCTACATATAAATAGGTGAGTCAGTAAATACAGTAGTTCAGGTCGATCTAATTAAATCCAATCCACATCCTAACCGGCGTGGGCTACAGCCATTATAGTAAAATAGATTTTACTCCAGTGGCAGAACCGGCCAGGCTCCTGTGTTTTCATTTTACACGAATGCCACCAAATGGCACCACTTCTAAGTTTCTCAGCAGCTTTGACTGCGATGTCAAACGATCGCAGACACCTTCAAACTTCATCTGCGGTTACTCTTAACTTGTGTGTTTTCTTCCTGGTTCTTCGGAACATCAAACAGCTGACTTGCTCACTGCCTAGCTCAGGGGTTTTATTTTGGCCAGATTTACATGTTTTTTCACAATTGTCGCATGCCCTGAGAACATTTTGAGTGCGTCTGGTAATTATGTTTACCTTTATAGAGCGCCCGGTTTTTTTTTTCTACTCGGGTTTGTTTGCAGTGTACAGTGTTTTCCATGCAAACGTGGCAGTCATGGAATTTGCTTTGAATCATGATGGAAAACCTGGGAAATTCAAGGAATTTAGAAATATGAAATTGGTAGACACCCTGAAAGGGACCCCTGGCACTTAAAATTTCTAATGCCTTTTGCTGTGGTGTTCCGTACAATGATTCCATAGTTCTGGCATGTAAAAGACTTGTGTCACCTAAAGTTAACTCCGCTAAGACCAACAAAACTACTGCATCAAGTGTTAAGATTATTTACTTCAAGAAGTTCACTACAGGTGTGTTCTTTTTCTCTCACTGTCACAGGTGTCAGGAGTGCCCAACACGATCGGTTGCATTGACGGATCCTACATAAGCATCCGCTGCCCTGCAAAAAAAGTGCGTTCAACCTATGTGAACAGGCACAGTTATCCGTCACTGACACTGCAAGCTCTGTGTGATCACAAAAAGAAGTTTCTCGATGTGACTACTGGACACCCCAGCAAGATTCACGATTCGAGAATCTTCAGGACATCGAGGCTTTCTTCAAAGTTGCCGCATGTGTGCTGTTCCGGGAAGTACCACGTTCTCGGGGACGCTGCCTACCCGCTTCGAGATTACCTCATAACCCCATTCAGGAATTATGGTCACCTTGACGCGAGGCAGCGCGCCTTCAATTATCACTTTTCGGCAACGAGAGTGAAGATTGAGAATGCCTTTGGAGACCTCAAGGCCAGGTTCCGCCAGCTGCTGCACCTGGACTTTCTGTTTGTAGACAAAATGAACAAGTTCATTATAGCTTGTTGTGTTTTGCACAATATGTGCATTAATTGTGGTGATGTGGATGTGCCGCCGTACATCGATGATGAACATGCACCGTGGGAATGGGAGGCACAACCGGATGATGTTCCCCCCAACAATGGCCCGCTTGCATCAACTGAAGATGCACTGCGTCGCCAAGGCGAGGAGAAGCGTGAGCGCTTAATGCAAGCGATGCGCATTTGATTTAAAGTTAGGACTGCCTACGTGTACACAAAACAAGAAACGTTAAGGTGTTGTAAATTTTGTTTCGTGTTGTAGAGATTTCTAGCAGAAAATAACACTAAAAGACGGGACGAAGCAAGGACACAAACTACGGCGCTGACTAACAAGCAAATTCGTTTTATTCTTCTAATCCGCGTATATATACTTTACCACAATCTCAAGGAAACAAAAAAAAATAGAATCATGATAAATGCATGCCCCTCATTTCTGAAGCGTATCATTTACAACGGCGGCGAAACATGCATCAGTTTCCCTTATATTTCCCTCTCTCTGAAGGAGTTACCTCTCCTGTCTTATTGAGCATTTCTTTCCTCCTGAGTCAGCCAACATTTGTGTGTGTCTTTTTTTTGCTTTTTCTCACCCTTCAGATTAGTGGTGGAGTGTATATACCTAGACTGGAAGAATAAGACACATTTGGCTGTTAGTCAGTGCCATGGTTGTGTCTCTGCCATGGTTGTGTCCCTGCTTTGTCCCATCCTTTAGCACTGTTTTCTACAGGAAACACTGTACTAACCAGCTAAAATGCATGCCGCACTGTGTTGTAGTGACTCATCTTGCTAGGGCGCAGCCTGATTTTTTTGTTTCTTAGCTTTGTGACACGTAGCAGCTTCCACATAGCGTGAGTCAACCCAAGATGTTTGCAGGAATCTGACTGGATCAGTGTAATTGTTTCCTATGCGAAGCCATCAGCATGCTTATTGCTGACTAGTGCTAACGCCGCAGCGTGTTGGTCGGTATGGCTACTGCAGCTGAAGATAGCTGGTGATATTGATAGTAACTGCACTCTTCGTGCTGGTGAGACACGAGAAAGTGACAAAGTCAACCGGCCAAACATAGCTGGGCTCCAGCTCTCGTCAGCCACCACAAACATTCTGAGAAACATGTAGTGACATTGGCATAAGTCCAAGCTAGTGCAGGCTACACTGAGGAGCATTTGTGTTAATGGAACAATGTCACCAAAATTACGAGCTTGAAATGTTTGTGTTGTTTGTCTTGCAGTTGGGGCACTATGCTTGTCAGTTAAACCTGTCGCTTCGAGGAATATTCGTAATGAACACCCATCCCGACTCATTGTTTCCCACGCATGGTGCCCAAATTCAAAAAGTGCGCTCTGAACGTCACAAAAGCCCGAGTCTACATAGTCTTATGACTCCTGAGATTGTTCGCTGTGTAATTTTTTGTGATTCCAGTAGTAGTTTTACAGTGATGCCAAAATTAGTCACAAGGAGCCATTCTTGCATTAATTACACAGTACATTGCAATATTTATGATCAAAGTTTGGGGACTACCGGACACAATGCTCTTAATTAAAGCATTCAAGTCAAAACAAAAATTTGTCAGGGGTCCTTTAGGCATGGTGACTGCTGCTGTGAGAAATGGCTTCTTTGTCATGCAATTTGGTTATTGCTTGTGCATTAACATTTCATTTGCCTGATGAAAATTTGCATGGACAAACGTTCTGCATTTCTTAGTCTTTGTTCAGCTTTTCTTACCATCAAAACGGCGTGAAATTATAATGATCATTGCAACTTTGTCTTGTAAAAGGGCCCTGGAACCCTTATTTCACCTCAACAACAAACATTGTCAATCTGTTATCAATGCGCCTGCCAACGTGCACATGTGTACAATGCTTACAATAAACATGCTTTTCACATTTTATTCATTTTTCTTCAAGTTGAAAATTTCACGGAGAAGATTCATCTTTTCTTTGTGCATTTCTTCTCGTCGCTGTGTTTTAGCAAGTCGTCGCTCTTCCCTCTTGCTGTCTCTTTCAGCCTTTCGCTCTGCTCGCCGTTCATCTAACTCCTTCATTTTTTCAAAGAAGGTTTGCAGGTGGAGCTCGCGTGCTGAATTCGGGCGTTTTCTTTTTGAATCAGGAGTGTCGTCCTGCCCAACGGAGCTGGATGGAGAGTGTGACGTTGACGAGCTTGAACCAGCAAGTGGAACAGACTCGGTGGATGACTGTGGACATGTCTTTTTTGATACCACTCCACTTGCGTCGCGTACCACTTCTGGTTCCAAGCTGTCGTCCAGCCACTTGATTTTTTCAAGCTCGGCCTCGTAGGGGACTTCTTGTGGGGAACAGCCAGACGTATTATTTTTCCCAGCTGCCACATTTTTTCTTTTCAGTACGGTTTTGTACCGAGAGCAGCACTGCTCACCAGTTCTCATTACACCCAGTTTATTATTAATGTCTGTTGCAATTTTTTCAAACATGGCCTTTTTGTTGCGAAATTTTTTCAGAGGGCCAACTTGAGGGAAATATGAGGCGTAGAGGTCCAGCAGCAGCTTCGTCTCGCCACTCGTCCACTCACACCCTGCAGCTGAAATATGCATTATACACACATAAAATACATATAAACTGGCATTAATAGACTTTTTTGATACAGGGCACGAAGCTATATGCTCTCTGAGCCATAGAACACTTACTGTAAAGCATTAGTACTGTCACACTGTTTTGGCACAGCAAATATTGGGTGCTGTGGGGATCGCTTTGCATATCAGAACAGACAATCATGCAAATTCATAATATTACTATACATAACTTATTCACAGCATAATTTTCTTAGAGAGTAAATTTGAAAACACTGCATAATAAATATGGGGCCTCTTCGTGCAGCTGACTATTCGTTGAATTCAATTTTATTATTTAAGCACCCAATATTGAGAAGCGTGAGCAAGAAGCCATTAAATGGTTTTGCGTAATTCGTGGTTTTTTTGAGAGGGTTTGCAATCTGCTGGACCTATCTTCATCCTAATGCCACTAGCATGTTTGTGTATGCATGCTTACCACGTGCAGGAGTCCCTGGCTGACAAGCCCGACTTGGTGACGCACCAGTAGACGCTGCAGAATCTGTGTTTGATAATTGAAAAGCATTGTAGTATGTTAATATGTGTTAATTTTAAGCAGGTACACAATTTTCTTCAAGTAGTCCTTACACGTTGCTCGTCAAGGCATTGTCCTCTACATATATAGACGACTGTATACAAAACTAGTTCTACAGAGACACATGTAGACCAATTTACCATTTCCTAAAAATGCGCCCTGTGTATGTGACAAAGCGTCGGTGGCGTCACACTGTGTAGCACCTTCAAATAGAGAAAAAGAAAAGACATTTGCGGGTTAACACCAAAAGAGTAGAGGTCAAGAATCACCAAGAAAACGTTACTTCTCTAGTAAATTTTTCATGCATGTATTCATGCGCGAATACAGAGATCGCCATGCATTTTTATTAAAGGTAATACAGCAGCTTGGTGAGCGCTGCGAAAATTCCGGCGCTTGTGATATTCTAAATAGTAGGACTGTAAGGTGTTGGGTAAGCAACTGCTCTGATTAAAAAAAAAAGCCTGCTCACAACATGCCGTATTTTTGCGAGCGCCGATTGCGGCCGTTACCACGTGTACCCGCATGCTTTACAATTATCTGACCAGTCTTCATGCGGAGCTATCAAAGTTAGCATTCCGTGCAGAGTTTATTATCAGCGTCAAGTACGTCGCACTTACCGTTCAGATCGTTGCCGCTGTTTCTGAAAACGCCCAGCAACAGCCGACGCACAGCCGGTGTCAATTCCGCGTGCTCGTCCATACTTGCTACACAACTGCTGTTCGCGACTGCGTTAAAGTGTTCTACAAAGCTTTAACTGCGTGGTCGAAATGCGCGCCCTGCAGTGGCGGCCAAAGTTGCCAAGGAAACGAAGAGAGCGGAAAAATAAACTGTTTCCGGAACCGGTTTGCGTGACGTATGCATAATCAACTTCCGGGGCACCTCTCACGGAGCATTCTCGTGTTTCACTGGCAGAGGTGGCTTCGTGCGATCCGAGTGCTCGCTCCGGGATTTCGGCGGTCGCTCTGAATCTCCCAGTGAAAAACACCATAAGGTTTTATGTCATATTCAATTTTTGTGTAATCTACAGTTAGTCACTTAAAATTGAACTTTTTGCATTGAAATATGACTGTAACACATCAATGGTTTTATTTTCACTGTAATATTGACTGAATATTTTGTTTTAATGTTTTTGTAACTTTATTTCGTTGTCTTCTTGAATTTAATGCTGTAAGTGCAATCAAGTGATTTTCTACAGTCATACTTAATCATAACTAACTTTGCCAATACCTAACCATGTGTGATATATTACCCAGACAACACAAACACAACCTCAGGTCATCCTCAGTATGCCTCAGTGAGGGCAATATGACGCCCTCAGAATGTTCTCTTATTGTACTAGGACACTAATCCCGTCCCATTGTCCATACACATAACAACATCAGCACATCCTCACAACAACACTTCAGGACTTTTTCAGTATCTTTTCAGAACTATCATAGCGTGGCCGGTTCGGTACTGTGGGCAGTGATACTACTTGGGATTTACTTCTTTTCATAATGTTTTGATACATCAAAAGACGAACACCTGTGAGGTCTCGTATATATATACTGTATCAATCAACAGAGAGGTGACAGTGCTGGACTATTACAGTTAAGCAAACAAAGCTTGTTGACTGAAATTTATTTATTTAACAGTAATTAATCACAACTGGCAGCTTTGTTAGGCATACGAGTCCGCTTGTAGTCTGCAAAAAAGAAAAGCAGTATCAAAGCAGTCAACACAGCTCAATCAACCACGTTTGTAATCTTCACCACGTGTATTATGCCCAATGCACTCACTAGTGTTAGAGGCTCCGCTCTGACATCCTACCAGTACACTCAACACGGGCGTTGACTTCACTTGCCCGAGGTTGGGCCATGTGTCAGATGCAGAAGTCGATCCTTTCACGTCGGGACCAGGCTGTCTCGAAGCACAATTGATCGCGATCGGCTGGTGTTCCAGGCAGCTTCGAACCACACCTCGCCGCTGTCGGGTGGTGACAGTACATCCATGATCAGTCTGAACGTTGGGCAGCCCAGTACACCCATCAACACGGCAATTCATCTCCCGTCGTCACCTACGACTTACACTTTCACACACACCTTTAACCATGCACACAAAGGACACGAACCTTCACTAGTACACTGCACCTTCTCTGACAGACTCCATTTTGACAGTCAGTTGGCCTGGCTACTGGACTGTCTAGAATAGTGGCCGCGGGAGAAGTTCTTTGCAGTACGTTCCACATGGGTCTCCTTTGCGCATGCGTGGCCGTCGCCTAGCAACGGAGACGCGCTTAGCGAGCGTAGCGGAGCCGAATGGTGTTGGGCGAGCACAGGCATGTCGGGCGTGTAATAGCGCGATAGCGCCGCTTGGCCGCTGTGACTACGCTCACCACTTGTTGAGAGCAGATTCCGTGCAGCAAGTTTACAAAGGCGAGCGGATAGAGCCACCCAAAATGCACCGCGGCCCGGCGCTCTTGGAGGCTATGCATTTTCGCCGGCCTTACTGTGTCATCGCGCTGTCGCTCCCCGCGAAACCCCTCAAGGCTTTTGGACCTGCGGCGAGTTGAGTTGGATACTCGCGAAGAAATCGTGTGCGCCCACCTGTCGCCTCTCGCAACCGAAAGCTGGCTCGTTCATGACGCAAGTGGGCACTGGAACGATGTGATCAAGAAAAGGAAAACCCTCTACGATTGACATCTCGCAATCGTTCATGTTTCAAGCAGTGCGCGCGCCTTGTATCGCCGCTGCGCGGCGCTCCTCGCTCTGCCCAACGCAAGCGAGGAGCGTTCCCAGGACGCAAGCTGGAAGCAGTCATGAAGCAAGCGAGCGCAAAGCTCAAAACGACAGCTGATAGACGCAACCTCGTGATAATTTCAGGCGGTTTAAACGATGTCCTAAATGAAGATGCAGCAGGACTAGCAGCCACACTGGCGAAAGGCGTCGATGACATGCGCGCCACTTCTCCTAAGGTGCAGGTAGTGATCTGCACGATACCGGAGGTACCGGTGGGTGATAGCAACCTGCAAAGAGCGGTGGTAAACGCAAACAAAGAGATATGGCGAATGAGTCGAGAGAAAGGCTTTGAGGTGGTGGAAATAAACAGAGAGGTGCATAGGTGGGGGGGTTTTCAACGAGACAGAATTCACTTCGATGGGCGGCTAGGTCGTGAGGTGGGTTGGCGACTTGCAGGACGCACAGTAGCTTTTTTGGGGGGCAAGCGAGCCCTTCGGGGTGCAGGATAGCTAGTAACGAGGAAAACAACCAGGGAGACTCTTCGACAGGTGGTATGGACAGATACGATTCCAAAGTGGCACCAATATCTAAGATACGTAGAGTCCGGGGCATAAATAGACGTAGCCACGAGCGCCGAGCCAATTCAGACATAGGGTATATTAACATGCAGGGTGGTAGGAACAGGCTGGAGTGGGAAGAGATAGAAGAACAGCTAAGGGAAGAGAGGCCGATGGTATACGGTTTTGTAGAAACACATCTCAGGGACATGGAACAACCTCCGAACAATCCGGACTACGCGTGGGAGTATTGTAATAGAACAGAAGGCAGCAGAAAGGGGGGTGGTATTGGGGCATTCATTCATAAAAGTACAGACTGGCAAAGGGTCAAGCAGGAGTGCAAGGAACATTTATGGCTAAAAGGGAAAGTGGCAGATCAAATGACACTCCTTGGTTTCGTGTACTTGTGGACGAGAGCAAAGGCCAGAGAGGAAAACCAGGCAATGGTAGAGTGTATATCAAAGGACATTCAGGGGTTAGGAAGAGAGTGCGAGATAATTATACTAGGAGACATGAATGCGCACATAGAAGATATAGATGGGTATACCGACCCAACAGGCAAAATGATCATGGATATGTGTGAAAGGCTTGATTTGATCATTTGCAACAGTACCGAGAAGTGTGAAGGGCAAAAACATGGGAGGTAGGAAGGCTTCAGTCGACGATAGATTATGCACTGATGTCACATAGGATGTATGATAAGCTCAGGGAAATGCACATAGATGAAGGTGGCTCCAGAAGTCTGGATAGCGATCACAAACGTATCAAGCTAAGTTTTGGAAGAGCAGTGAAAGTGGGAAGGAGACAAGATGAGCAACTACAGGAAAATTTTTATCCAGAAAGGCAAATTGAAATAGCCACTAAACAAATTGAGAAAGTAATCACGGAGGATAATAAGACAGTGTGGACATACACGAATCTAATTAGACTCTTTGAGATAGAGCTTGCTAAGACGCGTGACAAGTCGCCCCGGAAAAGAAGACACAAACACAAAAGTTGGTGGGATGAGGAAGTTAAGAGAGCCATAACAAAACGTCAGGAAGCCTCTAGGGAACACAGACATGCTAAGCAGCGGGGTGAACCGACAGATGATGTGGAAAGAAAATGGGCAACCTTTCTAAGCTGTAGAAGGGATGCATCCCTTCTGATCAATGAAAAGATTAGAAGGAAGGGAGCTCAGTGGCTGGCAGAAGTACATAAAAAAGATAGAAAGGCAGCTGCGAAATTTTGGAACCATCTAAACTCCCTAAGAGGTGAGACGAGCCTAGAGCAGAACTTTATAACTACAGCCCAAGGTGCTAGGCTAGAAGGGGACGAAGCTATTGAATATATAAGAACAAGGGTGACAGAAAAATTTCAACAAAGAAGTACTTTATGCACCACAATAGACAAAGACGAATCAAGTGGTGCAATGGCTCCATTTTCACAACAAGAGTGGGAAAGGGCTGAGAAAAGGGTTCCTAGTAGTACATCAACAGGCCCAGATGGCATTCCAATTAGGCTGATAAAAACATTAGGTTCGAAGTCTAAGCAGGCTTTGAGAGAGGCAGTGAGTACAATATTAATCGATGGTGAAGTTCCCGATGGATGGAAACTTAGCAGGATGAGCATGATCTATAAAGGAAAGGGGGACAAAGCTGACATAAACAACTACCGTCCTATAACAGTGACATCAGTGGTCTACAGGCTGGCGATGCAGATTATAAAGGAACGACTGCAGGCGTGGATAGAGGATGAGGGGGTGCTGGGGGAACTGCAGAATGGGTTTCGGAAACACAGGAGGTTGGAAGACAATCTGTTCTCACTGACGCAGTGCATCGAAATAGCAGAAAAAGAACACAGGCCCCTGTGGCTAGCATTTTTGGATATCAATGGAGCGTACGATAGCGTGGTTCAAGAGGAATTGTGGGGAATACTGGACACACTAGGCGTGGAACATGTAGTCACTAATCTTTTAAAGGGTGTCTATAAAGGTAACAAGGTAGTTATAAAGTGGGAAAAACAGGTATACAAGCCTGCAGATGTAAAACGGGGGCTTAGGCAGGGGTGCCCCCTGTCACCCTTATTATTCATGATGTACCTACAAGGATTAGAGGCAAAATTAGAGGGAAGTGGACTTGGCTTCAACCTCTCTTTAGTCAAACAAGGAAAACTTATTGATCAGGCACTACCGGCATTAATGTACGCAGATGATATAGTGCTAATGGCCAACAACAAGGAAGATTTGCAGAGATTGATGGACATCTGCGGTAATGAGGGAGATAGGTTAGATTTTAGATTCAGTAGGGAAAAATCAGCAGTCATGATTTTCAATGACAACGAAGGTAGTGAGCTTAGAATACAGGAAGTCACGCTAGAGATGACAGATAAATACAAATATCTGGGCGTATGGATAAGCAATGGGACCGAGTATCTGAGGGAACACGAAATATACATGACGACTAAAGGTAACAGGAATGCAGCAGTCATGAAAAATAGGGCACTGTGGAATTACAATAGGTATGATGTTGTGAGAGGAATATGGAAAGGGGTCATGGTTCCTGGGCTGACGTTCAGCAATGCGGTCTTGTGCATGAGATCAGAAGTTCAAGCAAGATTAGAAATTAAGCAACGTGGAATAGGTAGGCTTGCTTTAGGAGCTCACGGGAATACACCAAATCAGGGAGTACAAGGTGATATGGGATGGACATCATTTGAGGGCAGGGAGGCTAGCAGCAAGATAAAATTTGAGAAGCGATTGAGAGAAATGGGGGAAGAGCGTTGGGCTAGGAAGGTTTTCAGCTACTTGTACATGAAGAATGTCGATACAAAATGGAGGAAGCGAACCAGGAAGTTGACTGGTAAATACTTAGAAAACAGCAGGTGGCCAAACCAAAAAGAACTATCGGTTAAGAAAAAAGTGAAGGAAACGGAGACTGACATGTGGAGAATGGGCATGATTAAGAAGTCCGCACTAGAGATCTATCGAACTTTTAAGCAGGAAATTGCCAAGGAAAGGATCTATGATAATACTCGGGGTAGTTCTCTACTGTTTGAGGCCAGGACGGGAGTACTGCGAACCAAGACATATCGGGCCAAATACGAAGGGGTCGACACAATATGCAGTGCGTGTGGAGAGGAAGAAGAAACTGCCGAACACTTGATAATGTTCTGCAAAGGGCTTCACCCTATAGTTCAGGATGATGGCGCAGAGTTTTTCAAAGCACTGGGATTTAGGGACAGCGAGGGCAAAATAGACTTTTAGCGGGTAGACTTAACTAGAAGGAGGTTATCTGATTGGTGGCTAAAGTCAAGGCACGAGTGAAAATTAAACCCTTCACTGCGAAGTACGAATCCTCAACTTCATTATTTAAAGGAAAAAAAGATAAATGTAATGGTTAGTTCACTAAGTATTACGGCTAGGTGGCGTTAGCCGCCGCCCGATCTAAAGGGTACAGCCACATCCATCCATCCATCCATCCATCCATCCAACGTTCAGGATGATGGCGCAGAGTTTTTCAAAGCACTGGGGTTTAGGGACCGGGAGAGCAAAATAAACTTTAAGCGGGTAGACTTAACTAAAAGGAGGTTATCTGATTGGTGGCTAAAGTCAAGGCACGAGTGAAAATTAAACTCTTCACTGCAAAGTACGAATCCTCAAACTCTTTTTTTTTAAGGAAAAAAAAAATATAGTTTTTGGTTCATTAGGGATTACGGCTTGGTGGCGCTAGCCACCGCCCGATCTAAAGGGTACAGCCATATCCATCCATCCAACGTTTTGCCGGCCTGTTATCAACGATGTAAGTTTGGATGTTTACTAAGTCGTATGCAATCAACACAAAACGACGCGATCACGTACTTGTGCAAGCCTTGCCTCGTCGCTGGTCAGAAAGGGGGTTTCGGAAAAATCACACTCCGCTACGTTGCGGTCGTCACCTCAGGGTTAATTAGCTTTAGCTGATGCTCAGCACTGACTTCTAAGCTACGCATTATGAATAGGAACGTGCTATGCCACACGAAGACCTTCCAAACACCATTGTGCGGCTTAAAAAAAGTAAAGCTTCCGGCCTCGCCCGTTCATATATTCAACGCCTCCTTGATATATTACGCGGACAAGCTAATACGCCATCGTTAAGGCAAAAGAACGCCGCTGCTTAAATATTGCCTATCGGCGCAAGTAAGGTTCGAACAAAAACAAAATTTTTCTGGTGCGTCCTGCAGAAAAAAGCGCCCGTGTTTTCTTTTCTTTTTTGGCGCTTCAGTGCAGCATGCATGTGTAATGCGGTGAAGCTGTGAGGGCACGCGCAACTTTATAATATGCGACCGAGCACCTCGACATGATGTTTTTCTCTTTTTTTTCCTACAACCCGCCCTTGTCCAACAAGCAGTCGTGCAAACTTGATGGCAAGTAAAAAAAAAAACATACCTGGCCACAAGTGCCACATAGCCGTCACATGAAATTGAAATAAAAGCAGGAGTGCAGACCATGCATAGAGATACACTGGAGGATGTTCTAAAGCATAGAGCATGCTCAGAATGAAACATAGAGAACTTTGATGCTAGTGTCTGTGGCAGCTGCAATGCACAACACTTCAGCTAGCATGGCAGGGATGGGTAGTACACGAATGTGTCTAATGTTCGTTCTTTTAGCTCTGTGTGGCCTGAATTTGCTTTGCCACAAGACAAAGTTTAGCAAAGGTTTAAAATCAATGCATAGCTATAAACACAGCCACAAGTGCATGGGAAGCCTGCAAACACGAAAACTAGGCAAATCTGTGAAGTACCCATCATTCCCATGGCAACTAAACGACTGCAGTGCCAGAGTTACCTTTAGGAAACTATGAGACCATAAAAGTCACCCAGGATCTTGCAATTACACCTTGTTTTATTTTTGCATCATTTAAAAACAACGCTTTGCTGGTGAAATGCCATTCGAAGTATTACAGGATCATTGCTTGCTTAGACCCCTCATGGAAATTGTTTTGCAAAGCCTTCACAGGCATGGTGGCAAATATATCGGTTAATGCCAGCAATGTCTATTTTCTGCGAAGCTCTGAAAGCTCTTGCACGAGATGTCTAAAATGCCTATACACCTCTTCAGCCTATGAACTTGGCGTTTCACTGCAATGTAATGTTAAATCAGAGGAAATAGTAAACCGCCTGTAAGACTTATAAGCTGTTGTAAAAAAAAAGCAATATATTTATTAATTTTGAAGAAGCATTCTGAACAAAATTACACCAACCGAGGCTGCCACAAGTGGCCTTTTTAAATACTTGCCAACATAAGCTGCTGGTCTAATGTGGAGGCCACGCATTTCAGTCAGCTGTACACATCGATGCTAAGTCTTTGTAATGCTATGAAAATATTCATAATAGCACCTATAGACACAGCATAATACACCCAGTTTATTATGTCTTTTGGCATTGAGGATAAAAGATAGCTTATTCCTTTGCATACATTTCTAATATTTTTGCAGTTATGAAGATTAGAAGCTTGACGACTGCTGGCATACTAGTTTATGTTTCTCAAAGAGATGTGGACATCTATAAATCCAGAAGCCCGAAATATAAATTTCGAAAAGTGCGAGGATATCCAAATGCAGAGCTGTGAAATGTTATGCTCACACCTCTTATTTAATCTCTATACGATGTTTCGATTCAGCAAGGCATTATACAAGTATCGATATTCATATGCCTCATGACTGGCATGTGTATTTGCAAAATTTTTTAACTGCCATTCAGAGTTGTTGCAAGTACTGTACTGAGCATGTGTTCCTCTCTCCCCCTAAAATATCCCTGGTGACAGCACTGTTGCCAGCACCATAAATGAAGCAATGCAGGCAGTGACTACAGTGCCAAATGCATGAAACACCTCGACATTGAGGTCTTGTCATACAAACTAGCTAATCTCAAACTTTGCGAATGATTGGGCTACGGCCCAAATGGTGCAAGGGTTTCTTGCGAGAAGAAAAAAAGTAATAAAAGTGAACTTCTCTGTTAGCCCTTTCAGATACCACCTACGAAGAACTGTATGTACTTGTGTGAAACTGACATTTCAAGGCACTCGATATTCTATTGCAACAAAAATAGCGGCGTAACACGAGGTGCATTCAAAAAGAAACCGAACTTGTGCTTTACTGTAGTCTTTGACTTTGTTTCTCGGCCACAAGTATGGCCAAACAAAAAATTTCATCTTGGAAGTGCCACCTGCTGCTTTAGTCCATATCACAACTATGCGACATCTGGTGGAGGTGGTTTCTTTTATGTTCTGGGCGCCCCCATCAAGCCATGAACCCAGCTCCAGTGCCAAAAAAGATACCCGACGCCGACCTTGAGCCTGTAATCTTCAACTTCTTCAAACATTAATGTTTTTTAGATTACTGCGTAATTTTCAATAAAATAACTAGTGGTAATGGCAATTCACTTCTCCAATCTTACCTCAACACTGTAGCAGCTTGGTGCAGCACATGGCAAATAGATTTAAACATGCGTAACTGTAAGCAAACGTGCATAAGAAGATATGCAGACATCTTGCTAACATACTAGGTAAATGTCCTACGCAATCGGGTCAACTCATATAAATAATTAGGTGTTATTATCTCATTGAACTTACCTCAGGCACCTCACACTGAATATGTTACTAATAATGCCGATTACAAGTTAGGCTACCTACATTGCACCTTCTCAAAACCCCGATATACACTAAAACTACTCCTATATGAAACATTATTACGTCCCAAACTTGAATATGCCTCTTCTGTGCGAGACCCTTGCGTCGACAACTTGATTCACTTGTTTGTACAGAATAACTCCATCCGCTTGAAACCTTCTTACTGTAATTGCATTGCTGGTTTAACTTCAATGAAATCCAGCCGAAGCCTTGCTTCTTTTGCACCCCCTTGGAAAATATCCTATTTGGCTTCATTTCACGAATTATTCTGTCATACCACCCCGCATGACCAACTAATCCTGAATCCTCAGTACATATTCCATTGCAGTGACCTCGTCATAAGGTTGGCATCGCATTATGCAACACCCAGTGTTTTCATCTTGTACATTGGTACATTGAAACCAACTACCTGAAGACATGTCACTATTAGCAATTGTTTTCCAATAAACTTTACTCAGTATTCTGTAATTATCCAAAATAGACTAACTAACATTCTGTATTTACAGGCTGAATTATGTATTGTGTTTGTTGTCCTTACACAGCTAACATTGTGTAATGATGAGTTTATTCTTTGTTTAGCAACTTTTCATGCTGCATTTTCCTTGTCTACTTTGTAACCAGTCCCGTCTATTAATACCGTAAGGATTTCGAGAGTAAATAAAATAAAAATAAATATGCAACTGTATGCTGCAAATTGAAGTTAGATAAAGAGATTAGAAAGTCAATATATTTTGATGTTTCTTAGCCCCTACATATATAAATAGAAAAATCAAGACGTGTACACAATTGTGTACATAGCGTGTCAAACGGTTGACATTCACCCAGCATTCCTTGCAAGCACTGAAAGCCGATGATTCAGTCCTTTTTATGTCAACTTAGTCGGACATCAGGGGTTAGCACTCCTTTAAAAAGTGGAGTTCGCTTGTTTGGGATTAAACAAAACCAACTTCATGCTTCAAAAACTAACATTTTTCAGGCAAAGTAACATGAAGTATCAACATTTTTAGGCTTGCTCTTGTAATTACTACAGTTCATTTATAATTTTAGTGAAGTAAAAGGTTAAACTATGTGACAGCTTTGTGTTAGTAACAACAACAAAGCATTCAGAAATACTACACAAAGGCAGTTGCTGTCCCTATCACAGTACATGTCTACAATGAGGAGAACGTTAGTATACCTTGTGTAGCACATGTGAGAAGAAGACTCGGCAGGTTTTCACACAACCAATGTTTTCTTTATTTTCTGTCCCCCTCGCGCCAGTATTGCTGCTGCATCGCACGTGATCACGCGCATCCCCTTCTTCCATCACGGCGCGATCCCCTTGCTGTTGGTGGCACTACAACCCAGTGGCATTCAAGCCCTTAGCACCGAGGTTCACACTGTTTTTGGTGGCCAGCCTGCAAGTAGGAAAGATACCAAAGTGTTTTTAAGTATCAAGTTCTGTGACCTGCTTTCAAGTCAATTTTTATTCTAGTTTCTCAGAACTTTGCAAGGAAATATGAGGAAATGGAAACAGTCAGCAATCCTAGATGTATCAGAACTATAGTACAAGTCAAAAAGAAGGCAGGAAATTGAACACACAGAGAAGCACACAAGCAGCACAATAAAGAGGACCCCAAGACATAATGCATACAACACCATGAGAAGTGCATTGTCGATGACACATTTTGATCACTAAGCTTACCAGATATATTTTCGGCAAGCAGCACACCTATAGGGTACTGCACATGGAGATGCATGTCAACTGTGGGCACACAGTATTGAGTTAACATGGCTCACATTTTTCTATGCTTCATGGGCATGTAGGACTATCTTGTGGGGGTGTGCGGCAATGGATGGTGGAGCTTGTGCGCTGAGAAGCAGCAAAGGTGGCCCAATAAGGAATGAAAGCACTATTTGCAAGAAAAAAAAAAAGAGAGTTCAATTATTTTGTATTAACGGCGTGTTGCTATTATGTCCTTATTGTACCAAACTCATGAAAATGAACATTGGTGATTTTATTATTTACAAGTAAGCAAATACACAAGTGAAATAAAAACTGTCTGTTTGCATCATTTTTCACACACCCCACAGGCATCGAGAGGCTAGACGAGACCATCTGAAGCTTCTGGTGGGTAGGGTACAATGACGATAAATCTATTCTAGCTTTATTTAGCGCTCATAAGTATGTAGGATGACTGCCAGTTGGGCGTGTTGGTAAATGTTCATGATGAAACAAGCGCAAACAAGTGCAGTGTCCTCTACGAGTCTGGGCTCATAAGTAATTTAGTCATTCAAATGCAAGCTCTGAAGGCCAGAATGCAAGGCAGCACCCCAAGTCAGTCTTTCACTTTCAAGTGACTATGATACTCCTCCACTGCTTTGCTGTTTTGTATCGCAATAAAAAGCATACGTCTGAAGTGTCCAACATTCCAACGGCTTCTCTGGCGAGTGTGTAGAAATCCTCAAAAAAAATTTTTTATTCTGCGTTCAGTCTTCTTCCATCGGAGTGATGAACGCCCGGAACGATGGCTGGTGGACGTGATCACAGTGGCGTGAAAGTCTAAAACTGAAACCGTGTGCAGTTTTTGCAAGGCCTTCACCAATCATACTACATACACCGTTCTGGTCGTATAAAGCATGGAAATTGTCAGATAATGTATTACCGAAGTTTCTCCAGCTTTGTTTAGTTAGCCTCAAAAACCACCACAGTTGAGGGGAAGAGTTTGTTCCAGCAACACTGGTATTCCAGCATTGTGAAACGAACTGTAGTGGTTTTACTCCTGCCAAGTGTGCATGCAACTAAAACAAACATGAAATGTCCTTCACAAAACAGCAGAATGTCCCCGCTGTCTTGCAGTTGTGTTTAGGTGTTCTGCGTTGCATATGGGATGAGAGCCAGCATGGGCAACATGATTAAGCGAAATGTGATGGCAAAATGTTCTCTAATGTTAGAACTTTGGTAAGTACTGTTGTGCACTTTAAGCAGAAACGCTCGCGCAACACTACTAGATGACACTGGACCCACGGGCATGGTTCGAAAATTTACTGAAATCAGTTGTGCTAATACTTGCCAAAGACTTTTTTTTTGTTGTTGTTGTTGAGAGTGGCACCAGACGCAGCACTCGCTTTTCTCTGCCGTAGGCAAGCACGTGACCGTCTCGCCGGCAGTGCCACGGTGCCTCTTTGAACGCGTGATAAAACAAGCAAAAGTACTCTCTTGGGCAGTCTAAAGTTGCCTCAAGGAAATGAAATGCAATTTCAAGTTAAACATGTTTGTTTTTAAGCAAAATCAGCCTACTTGCGAGCACTTCTGTGTGGATAAATAGAACCACATAGCTGCTGGGTGATGCCAGCAGTTGCTTTGTAGATTTTCAACATCAAAATTACTCCTTTTATATGGTACAAAAACATGCTCATTGGTGCTGATGAGATTAACAATCTTCTCATTTTCACCATAATAAGCAAAAAGTTCTGTGCAGTAGACAGTCCCTTTAAAAAAATTGTACCACAATATTACAGCTTCATTGCAATAGAAATACTGCAAATTGATTACATATAACGAGCTCTCCTCGCAGCAAATTCCGAATATGCATGAAACCTGACAAGACAGCTTGTATATGCTTGGTAATCTTCAGTTCTACCATTCAACATGATTGAAAAATATAGGCGTCCAACAGTTCGCCCTGTCAGAAAACATGCATGTGATTTTCGGCCACAACTTCTTCCACGCACCTGTCCAAAACAGCCAGAAGAAGCAAGAACTGCAAGGTTTAGTGATGGGCAAATAGTTATGTGAGGTTGAAAAAGTAGTAACTTGGTTGAATCATTTAAATGAAGCATTCTTATTATGATCCAATAACCTTAAAAATTTTACGAATAAGAATTAGGCTTGTACGAATATCACATGCGCTTGTGTAATTTCCTCGCCTCTTAGCAGTGTCCTTTTTTGCTCTTATACCAGGAATGTCTCTTTCTTGTAGATATTAGTGAACTGACTTCAGAGTCTACTCAGTCTAACTCGGATCGAGACGCTAGTCTCAGAATGAGTTAACATTTCTGTGAGTGTGCGTCTAAATGAGTCTGTCTCTGGAAAATTTTGGTGTTTCTGAGTCCGAGCGAGTCCAAAGTGCAAGATACATTTCCTGAGGGAATCTGAGTTCGATTTTTGTTTGCCAAGCTATGGTCATACCTACTCGTCTTCAGTATTACTATCTGCTTTACCTAGATCAGCGTTCATACTCGCGTCAATGCTCACATATTTCAAAGCCGTGTCTTTTATATACCATTTGAATATTTATTGATCAGTGGCATGAATTACATGGTGGAAGGCCTCGACCTTTCCCTAACCATTGACAACTAAAGGAAGTTGGTGATAACCTCTCCTTGGTTACATTTAATACAAAAAAAAAGCTGGTGATGAATATATATTGCGCTGTCATCTCTTTCAAGAAAAACGACCTTACTGGTTTACGAGCACTCGTAACTCGTATTCGAAGGCACCATATGAAAAGGTGCCAAGAAGAGCATCGATTACGTGAAATTTCGGTGTTAAAAAGCACTGGCATTGTGGTCGAAAAAGACAGTGAGTCCGAGCGAGTCCAGCTGAACAAATTTTTGTGATAGTGAGTACGGCTCCCAAAAATGTTTATTGAATCCGAGTCTGAGCAAGCTCCACAAGTTTTTCTGACTTACGCTACCTTGGGTTGAAGCAAAGTGGAAGCAAGTTTCTATTAAATGTATGATTTAAATATGACTACATTGCAAGTTGTACACAGTGAAATATTTGTGTTTAAAGGTTTCCTACTTGGCCCATATAACAAGCTTTTAAACTTAATAGGGCACTCCAACACTTCGAAAAGTGCACTGTTGTAGCCAAACACCGTCAGCAGCTAACACGAGAGATTATGGAGGCCAATGAAATGCAAATGCTGGGTGATTGATGTATCAGCATACCTTCGCTTGCTCTGACTAAAAAAGAAAGCGAGTTTCTGGCTTTGACACAATTGATTATGAACTTGTGCTGAGCTGTGGCGTTGTAACCATATAATGAGATGATGATTGTCTTGCTGTGATGCAGTACATTGCGCGGTGGTGTTCCGTCATGAGTATATATTTCCAGCATTTTCGTTAATGAAATTTCAGTTGAAGTCAGCGCTCTTTCTGTCCTTGTCTCTTTTTCTGTAGTTACGTCGTAACTACTCGTAGTCTTGCGCTGTACAAATATGTTGATTCCCTATCACTAACTAGCCCAAGCATCTGTCTTATCAAGTTACGAAATAAAAACACTGTATACCCAAAATTTCCAAAACAAAGAAAATTCAGAAAATTCATTGAGAATTGCGATGACCCAAGAACAGTACAACAAATTTATAAATGATGCGCATGATGGTTCTATTCAAATAGACAAAGAAAATTGGAAGCGAGGTGCCACCTCATTGCTAGTGCCGTGCGGTATAAAGCATTGCTTGATTTTTTTTTTTTTGTAGCACACATGAACTCAGTTTTCTCAATAAATTTTTGTTCTTATTGCGATAAGAGCCCACAAGTGTTTTAATATAGATGGATGTTATGATATGATCCCACTATAAATACAAATGTCCAATGAACTTCGCTGTTTAAAATTAACAGGGTTGCAGGCACTATAACCTAACTCAGTCTTGAAAGGTCGCTTCACGGCATTGCGAATATCCCCAAAGTGGTTGGTTTCACCGCACAGAGAACCTATGCGGCAGTGAAACCACGGTGAAGTATGTCTCACAGGCGCAGCCACTCAGTGATGTTCCGTGCAGGAAAATTTTGTTTTATCGGAGAATATTCGCCTGTCATTTTGAGCCAAAAGAAATCTTCGCAATATTGCAGGGTATTTCAGGAATGGTTAAATTCTCATTTGACGACCGATAATTAGCGGTCACAGTGCGCCTTCATCTGCTGTTATCGGTTCTGGTGCATGCACCACGCTAGCAGAACCCTTGAGATTTGATATACGCGGAGCGATTTCTAGTTCATTATTGGTGTTAGACTTGAAGCCCGCAATGTGCAGTGTACTCTCACTATATGAATGAATATGCCATGGCTTTGTTGTGCGGCAGCGGGTGTGCTAGTCATGATTTCAAAAGTGGCCAGTACGTCATACACGTGTAATTATAGTGTTTGCGTAGATGAGGGCGGAAATGAGTACTGTTATGCAGGGAAATATGCTCAAACTTTCGTCAATGTTAACAGGAAAAAATTCCCGAAATAGGGAATTTTCATGTCTATGACCGTGAATTCTTCAGCGTAGAACGAAACATCACTGGCCACAGTGTACATGCTGAATCGGCGGTGACGTCAGACCACTGGGGCGTGTCCACGTGGTGTCCACGAAGGCGATCGCTCCACGAAGTTCGTCCTACCACTGTGGTTGTGACCGTCAAGTTTGTACGAATGCCGATCGCGTTGTTGCACAATATCGAGTCACAATGGAGGAGATGCGTCAGCCACTTGAGGTCGTAAGAGATGACCAGCAGTCTACTGAACACGAGTCCGTGTTCCGAGCGAACTTGGTCGACGAAGACGCCGTCAATGAATGGATGGAAGCGTACAGCGTACGGACCAACACTTCTTGGATTGTCTGGCGCGTCCAGAGTGCTGGGGAAAGGTGGGTTTGCCTTGTCGATGCCATTTACTGCACTACAGCCGTTTGAGCGATCATTTACACAGGGCTTACAGCTGAAATCATAGTTTCGAAATTCCGCGCCGTGCTACAAGGCGATTTTATTGGTGTCATGGCGGCAGCTCCATTTGCGGTGATGAGGTTGCTGCGGCAATTGCGCTGAGATGTGAAAACTGCTACATACTGAAACATTTCGACAGAAGAGGCACAATTAACGCTGAGCGTGCGCCAAGACGTTTTCACGGTCTTTCGGCGAAAAAAAAAAAAGTGGTAGGCGATCGAAACACGAGTGCTCGACCATTTTTCACCATGGCGAAAAAACACGCTCTGTCCCGTGTCCTCTACGCGCCTACTTGCGCATCATATTGAATTGTGTGCCAATCGGTAGTCTAGGCTCCTCAGGGCATGTGAGCCAAACATAGCGCAGCACGTGAAACAGAATTTACAATTCTTAAACACCTTTAAATCGTTCGCTCTTCTCTCCCCCCAATGATGCCGTCAACCTAACCGTGCCATAAACTCAAAGTGGACGGCCACTGGCTGATTTGACACCCCGTGATGGGCAATGTTACCGCGGCCGTCACAAAATGCGGCGATGTTCGCTCGCTCGCGCTGCAAGTAGCTTAGCATTCCCAGAAAAAAAAAAAAAGGCGATGCGCGCTGGCGAACAGGTGTGCCTAATCTTGCCTTTTTTTTTATACATGCTTGTGTAGCTTTCAGCCCGCTCGCTAGTACAGAAATCACTTAAAAACGCGACCAACCCCATTAACTCTGGCCATACTTGACGCTGAAAATTGTTGCGGCAGTCGATTCGTACGAAAATGAACTCCTTTAAATAGCCATTAGATGACTACTTGAAAAATGTAGCAGGGTCTCTAAGTTACTGCTGTAAATTTTAGTGCTCATTGAACAACACAGATAAGAGCTGCATAGTCCTAAAATCTCTCCAGGCCAATAACATCTAGGTGGGAATACCAACAGTGTAGTAGACACGCCACTTGGCAGCCTAGCGTCCTTCCTGTCCCTGTCTTTTTTTGCCTTGGTTGCTTCTGCATTCTGTTGATGCAGCTGGGGTTCAACCCACCAAGACTATATAACAACTTGCCCAACAAGCCATCTTAACTCAATAACTGAATACTCAACAGAGATTATTTGCTTGAGCTAATGATAATAAAGAGGCAGTTGACAAAAGCCACCTAGCTCTTGCTTGAGCTCACAATATTCATGTATAACCACCATCTGTTCGGAAACTTTGCCTGCTGCAACCGGTCTTGCACTACTGCAATGACATGTGCACACTGCAGCATCCTGAATGTGGCAACTTCAGCACCGAAGCATGTGCCCTACCATAAAACTTTGCTTGGTGCATATAGATTGCAACATGATGTGTTATTTCACCTAGCAGGCTCTGCAAAAGCTACAAGTATTGGCCTAACCAGCGATGCTGAAAAGGGTGGTAGCTGAACTTGCCATGTGTTGTAGCAGGCTCTTGGTATAAATACCCAACTTGATGTTAATGTCACGTTCATATAGTGCCCATCTCTATGCAATTCTGCCACAAATTTTAGATGCCTCTTTTTTTTTTTTTCTGGCTCGGGAGGGGAAGAGGGGACCGTCGCAAACAATACCAACTACAACTTATTTAACACATTGCCAATTCAGGCAAAAAAATATTCACTAAGTTGTGGAGTCCAAAATGTGTCATAATTGGTGAAGTTAAAGGTTATTGTCAGTATTGAATAATTCTTTGTTGCTTTCAGTCAACAGTCTGTACGGACAGAGTCCTTTCCTGGCGTTCCCCAGTGAGATGTGCGACAACCACTCATATGGTGCTCATACAATCGTACGGTGCCATGCCATTGCACAGAATACATTGCACAGAATACAACATACGAGCAGCCAGCTGCAAATGTGATAAAAGCATAGCTATTATAGCAGTGCAACTGTGAAAAGAGTTTTGTACTTCTAGTTATTCTTACTTAGATAATTATATTTTACAAAGCAGTGCATTATGAAAGAGCTTATCCCCATTTGCACCCATGTGTGTCATGCAGGATGGCTTTTCACAAAATTTGGCGCTGCCAGCATCACACAAAGAACAAGAAGAGTGGCAATGCCAAGTGCATGGCCAAAGTTGATGTAAAAATAAAGCTTGCCACATTTGACACCAAACGCAGGGACAAGTATCTGCAGAGAGAGGTGCCTCTTTCTGCAGTGATACGAATCGACGACAGGCACCGCCACAGCACCGACTCAGCGGATGCTCTGCGGCTTTTTCGCGGCACCAGGTCAACAAGGCAAACATTCCTGTGTTACTTCAGCGAAGGCGTGACCCCTAGTGAAGCAAGGAGACTGCATGAGAGCAAGCTCTCTATGGAAGATGATGGCCCTGCAAAGCTGGCCAATGCGGCTTTAAATCCGCCTCAAAGAATGGTCTACCACTGGCACAGCCTTTGGAGGGAGGCTTGTTTTGGTGGTACTTACATCGACCCAGTGCTGAAACTGGAGGAAAAGGCTTCTTTGTATGCAGCTCAAGGTATGTCTAAACTTGTGGGAGAATCTGTCCTCTACGTAAAACAGTATTCATAAGCACTCATTTTCAACGTGTGAATGGTGAAGTTGTAGCTATGACAAATTACAGACACATTCAGCACAAAGCCTCATCTACTTGTGATTCATGCCAGTGGCTTGGTTGTACACTGCACCTGCCAGTCAGAGCATACATTTACCATTATTTTCTTGGGAAGTAAGAAATGATGTATTTACTTTGAAACCCACAACTTTTTGATGAATTTATGTTCCTGTGAAATCAGAAACATCAAATACTTGGAGTAACCTTGAGTATGGCAAACTTAAAGCCCAAGAGGTGCACAGGTGGTCGGAGTTTCAAGTGGCAAAACCAGAAAACCAGATCAGATTGATAGAAAAACCAAAATGATGAAAAAGAAAGGGGGGAAGAAGAACATATACATGACCAGATAAAAGAAATAACAAAAACGTTATTTATTTTCTTTGAAAGTGACACTGACTTATTTTTAAAAGGTTTTTGGTTCAAGGCATAAGTTGGCAATCTAGACCAACTGACACGTTGCATCAGCATCAATTCACAGGGAACCAGCATTATTGAAGCTCGCGAGTCAGCCCATGGAAACAAATTGTGAAATATAAAACATGAAAAAAAGAGATGAGATGCCTCATACTGGCCGGCCTATGTTTCAATGTAAGTATTTATCTTTGTCAAAGGCATTTTGTCCTTCTTGGCTGTTACTTGAAAGGATTAGTTGTAAATGTCATTAAAGGAAGTGTTGAAATTTCGGAAAGCATGACAGCAGCAGCAACCAGAGCTGTACAGTGTGTCAGCCACACAGGTCAATCTAGAGAGGCCATTTAAACTTGGGAGAAAACAAAAAAAGAAAAGAAGCGTAAAGCGCAAGAACGGGACAAAGGAAGGCGATACAAAAATGGGCGCTGACTGCCGACTGAAATTTTAATCAACCAAATCAAGGATACACGGATACAAAAAAAAAATGGTTAGATTACAAATCTTCAGTCATGTGCGTCGCATCAAATTGATTTTTTTTTTTTCAAACAGATTAAGTAGCGGAGCGCTCACACATCTATGGCCCCTTTGGTGGATGGCAAAAGCCTCAAATATCTCCTGTGCAAGCCTTTGACAACAGCATTTTAGGACTGTAACATCCGACAGACGAAGGCATGCTGCAGCCATGCCTAGCACAATGTGTGGCTAAATTACTACAAACACCAATCTTTACATGAATTGACACGTTTGCAAGGCCTATAACTGATGCACCGCCCAGTCTGTACCACAGACACACAGCCGCACGAACACTGAATTATGACATATATTGATCACTGGATGAACGGCTTGATATGTTTTTTTGAACAGCTTGCTCTGCTTCCTTCCTGTTCGTTCGCATGGCAGCACATTCCGCCTAGCTTGGTGGCACCGATTGCTCTCACTGTTCAGGAAGATGGTCAGGTATCTTAAACCTATCTTATCCTGGTCCTGGCGCCATACCATTGAAGACTGAGAAGTAGAGCCGAAACAGAGAACACCTTATTTGACAGATGCGAAACTAACAAAAAAAAATTCAGCAGATCCCATATACTTTGGGACTTCACATTATGTGAAGCATGCGGAGGGAAGGTGGCCGTGTTGTAATTTTTTTTTATTCAGCGACATGTTATGAAATGATGCTAAATATTTGTACAAATGTTACAGGAACAGATGCATATTGAACAGTTGCAGATGTTTCTATAACCAGTTGTTTGCACTTGCACAATGGTGCCATCAGTAACATGAGTATTAGCAACACCAGAAGTGATAAGCTGATATGAAGGGTTTGTGCTTGCAAGGATGGTAGCCCTGGACACTGGTACATAAATCCACTTCTGCGCATGGCACCTAACTACAATGCACGTTTACACAACATAAAGGTTGTAGTATAGGAGTAAATATGTAATCTTTATGAGATTGCATAGCCAGCACTGCAACCACATTTGACGTTTTACGGACATTACGGTCTATTTGAAAAATAGTTCCGAGATCTAGCATGGCTCTGTAATAGAATTCTTGATTGCCTCGCATTATGCTTGGGTTCGACTCCTGCTGGCACCCTGATAGATTAATATGTGGAGTTTAACGTCCCAAAACCACCATATGATTATGAGAGACGCTGTAGTGGAGGGCTTCGCAAATTCCAACCACCTGGGGTTCTTTAACGTGCACCCTAATCTGAGCACACGAGCCTACAACATTTTTGCCTGCATCGAAAATGCAGCCGCCGCAGCCAGAATTTGATTCCGCGACGTGCAAGTCAGCAGCCGAGTACCTTAGCCACTAGACCACCGCGGCGGGGCCCTGCTCGCACCCTGACATTTTTCTTTGTGTTTGTCGAGTAAACGCAGCCGCTGTCAGTTTTGTCTTTAAGAGGCCCTGCAACACTTTTTGAGCATGGCCAGAAAATGTTGCCATTTGGTAGAAGAGGCTCCCGAGAACACACAGGCCAAATATTATAGTGCAGCACGCGGCTTGGAATTTGCAATAAATAAATGACCAAAGTCAACTAAAAATTGCTTTCTCTCGTTTCAACAAATGACGGAGGAAGCTGAAAAATCATTCAAAGGCCATCTATGAGCCATTCGCTGATTTTAACATGGCGCGTTCGGTCCTTACAGGGATCGCCGTGAGAGGCCGCAACTTGTCCCCACGCACGCTCGCGATCACACAGAAAAGACCATGTATTCAAAGCGAAAAAAAAAAAAAAAAACAAAGAGAAAGTTTTTAATGACAAAAGGCACGTGTGACAAAAGGCTTAGCTCCCAGGGCTTTCGCCGGGATGAGAGCAGAGCGAATGCGATTGCAGCATGACAAATCTTTGCGAGTCCGCTCATACTGGACGTATTCTTAAAATTTTTGCAGCGTTGAATTCGTGAGGCAATAAGCTCTTTTAGTGAATCCATTCCATGGTTACTTAAAAAGGTGTTTCAGAGTCCCTTTAACGTTCATGCGTTACAATGGCCCATGTGTGTTCTCGTCGTTTTTGGGTAGATACCAAGTGTCAAACAGCTATGGCAAGGTATGTGCCACTGTTTAACTGTTTAACAAGAAGCGTTTAACAATGCATATAATGTTATTTGTGTTCTGACCAGCATGTCATAATCATCAAACCCTCTCGTATTAATTTAGGTTCCCACCAAGTTAAGGAGATTATCACGAGAGCACCCAGACGTAAGCGGCTAGATAGATAGATAGAGATAGACAGACAGATAGACGCCACCACCGCAACCAGGATTCGATCCCGCACCCTGTGGGACAGCAGCCGAGTACCTTAGCCACTAGACCACCGCGGCAGGGCTTAGATAGATAGATAAATATACAGGTAGATAGATACCGAAAGTGCATGCAGTACGCAGAGAAATGCTCCGCATTCATAAGGGAATGCGGGCACCTGCACCGGTCTATGCTCTCTTGGTTTTGCTCATCTTCCCTGCTCTATCTGATACTAATATGTAACAATGCTCGCTGATGTAGCCTCTTTCCCTTTGTCATTATTTGCTGTGTAGCTGACAGTGTGCTCGCGGAGAATCAACAAATGAAGTACAAAAAGATTGAAGTAAACCTGAACTCCACTCGTACTTCAAGGAGTCAAAATATTTTTGCTGCAATTGATTTGTGAGGCAACAAACTCCGACAATGAGGTAAACTTACTTTGCAGGAACACTTTGCACTGTACAGAGAGCAAAATGGCCATTAAAAGTAATGCGCCTGAAGATTGTTCTTAAAAGACCACCTGCCATTCCACATAACTTTCCAGGCACTCACATAAGTGTGACTCGTGGTGGCAGCAGTGCCTCCTGGGCAGTGGTCGTGGTTGCCCCCATCATGCGACGAGCTCATAACCTCGAGCTGGCAAGGGAGATCGTCTTTGTTGATTCGACTGCCTCATGCGACACCACCAAATGCACAGTAACAGTGGTGCTGACTGCGACCAAGGCTGGTGCTGTACCACTCGCAGTACTAATTCACAAGGAGCAGAGCACCGATGGCTACCTGGCTGCTTTCAAGCTCCTCAAGGAAGCCCATCCTCTCTGCTTTGGAGGCCAACCAGTAAGTAAGGAAGAAGGCACAAAATTGTAAATTTTGTGCACAGTGAATTGCTATATATTAATGCCATCCCAATTCTCTACAATAGCATTGTTAACACAAATTTACTAGAGCAACTAGTAAAGAAAATGTAGAGGCCAGCGCTCAATGCGTGGCTTGAATATAATTCAGTATCTCAACTACAGGTTTACCCGCCCACTTTAATCCAAGTGCCAGCTTAAATAATCTGCTTGTCATTGAAATAATCTGAGCGCCGAGCTATTTAATCCATGTGCCAAACGTTTAATCCAAGCGCCAACTCAATGAGGCCGCATGTCAGTGAGTTTAATCCAATTGCCAATGACTAATTAAAGTGCCAGTCATTTTAATCCACGCGCTAGAAACACTAGTTTGCCGCTTTATACAGTATAAATGTGAAAATAACGTAAACATGAAGTCACAGGAAGAACTTTTCCTTCACCTATACATGCTTGCGCTTATGAAATGAAGTGCGCATTGCTATTTCCTCCTAACATTTTGGTGTCATAGCTTCAAAATAAAAAAAGAACAGTGTGTGTTAATTGCATTTATGGGTACTAAGAGTATTTGCTCATAGAGTCAGTGTATGGTTCGTCGCTACTGCATTATTCTGGCTAACCATGTACACCATCCCATATGCATAGATTCGTGTCGTCTGTTAGGCAGACGTCTTTCGGCTACTTATTCGCTGAGGCATTCGCAGTCGTCTGCTCAGCCCGGTGATAACGGTGATAGACAGATGGTCACCAGGGCCTTTGTCAAGCCCTTCTCGAGGCTTTTAGCCTTGGCGACCCTCCAGTTTTTGTCTGGTAAATAAATAAAGTTTGATTTGATTTGATACTCATTCGTTCTTGAAATCAGAAACAACCATTTAAAACTCAAGTTGCATTTGTTTCGGTTCACTTGGAATTAAGTTTTTTATAAAAGCATCAAAAGAGAAACTCCTGTTTTCATATAAAAAGACAACGCTAGTATTCCTGAAGCGTGTTTGCTTGAAACACGCATTCATCGAATACCGGTACACATAATTTTGTTTGAATAAAAGATAACTAATATGAATATAAAATATGACTTCTGTTTTCCACATCAGGGTCACGAGTTTGCGTCTTATGTGCCCTGCAGGACGAAAGCCTCTTAAATGATTTCTAATTTGCTTTGCCCTAATTTATTGAGCATGTACCTGTTTCTGACTCATCACTGCCCACAGTCAAGTTCTTCATATCTTGTTATGCATCCCGGCACTCCAATAACAATATTATGTCTGCCGCATTACATTACCTGGCCCAGACATGTAATGCTATACAAATCTAATTATGAGCTTTGTTGACGAACACAAAATATCCTTGCTTTTTTCTTTCATTGCTATTAAAATGACTCCACCCGGGCCAAGCACTCATCTACAAACTTGTACATAGCACAGTATAAGCACTGCAAATATGGCTCAAGCGAACCACGGAATTTTTGTTTCCTTGAATACTAGCGGCGAATACTAATAATAATGATTTATTCTACTTTCCGACTATAGTATTTTATATTGTAGAAACTGCATTTCAAACGCATTGCCATTTTTACGCCCCGTATTGTGCTTTTTGTGCATGGATTGAACTGACTGGCACCTGAATTCAAGCCATTGGCGATTGGATTAAACATGGTGGCACTTGGATTAAAATCACTGGCACGCGGCCTGAGTGAGTTGGCACTTGGATTAAATATGTTGGGGCTTGGATTAAATGTTTGGCACATGGATTAAAGAGGTTGGCGCTCAGATTATTTCAATGGCGTGCAGATTATCTAAGCTGCCATTTGGATCAAATTGAGCGGGAAAACCTGTAGTTTTCTATAGAACTTCTGTAACTACTTTTGAAGACATTTCTGAATTCGCATAGTGTAAGTAATGACACAATAGCAAATAGCTCCATTAAGCTGGACCAAAAAAAAAAAAAAGTTGTACCAGGACCGAAATTATTTGTGACAAAAACAAAAGTAAACAATACTGCACAGACTAAGCCACAGGAGAGGGCCTTTGTGGTTCTTGTGGGCATTTATAGAAATCACCTACATGCTCTCATCATCATCACACATATGGCTATGAATTCTAATCTTTCTTATGTGACACCATCATTGTGGGTGAAGTGTGCCTGTTCTGTGCATTTCACTCAGGCTAGATAAGCGTTTCTCAAGCTAAAACATGTGCCCACACCATAGGTCGACATAGCTTGTGGAACTCTCTCAGGCTCATTCATGAAATATATCAGTCTGTTCAATTTGCCTGCACCACGTGAACCAGTTCACGATGTTCTGCGTCTTGCCATTCGTTTCAGCGGTGCAGCATTGACAACCTCTGAACCCTGCCATTCATTTCTAAAGGTGCAGAAGAGGTACAGCGCTGGTTCACGATTTTCCCGCCCCTCCCACACTGACAGTGCCGGCTTGGTGCAGCCGCGCGTGCAGCTGAGCAGACGACGCAATACTTTGGTGTAGGCACCGTACCTGCCTCCACTAACACGATGTGTTTTTTGCTAAGAAGTTTGTGCCTCATAAACTGTATGCATAATCATTTGGCCATCGGTCAGTGTTACCTTAACAGTGTTAACTAAGTGAACAGAAATAAGGCCTGCATCAGCACATCGTCATTCGTTTTGGGTGTTGCACTGTGCCTGCACCACTGAACTTGCGCTTATCAATTTCTGAACTTTGCATGCACAGCCGTGAACCAGTTTCAATTGGTGCAGGTAAATCAAATGCACCTTGTATATTGAACTTTCCACTCATTGTACTCAGACTCACAAAATTTTTTCTGAGCTGAACTCACCCGAACTCTCATTCACACATATTTATTTATTTAACAATACTGTAGGCCTTTGTACAGGCCCATACAGGTTCTTAAGCCGGACTCACTCAGACTCAAATGCACCAAAACATTACTCAACCACACACACTCAGCCTCAGACTCACGGCTGGACCTGAGTGTGAGTACTACTGAGTCAACTCATGAGTTCATCAGAATGGAATTAGCTTCTTTGATTGTGGTGTCAATGCTCCTTAACACCAATATCTGATGTAATCGGTGCTCTTCTTGGTGCCGCTTCACACAGCATCTTCGAAAACGAGTTCCGAGTGCTTCCAAACCAGTAAAGTCATTTTTCTTGGAGGAGATGTTAAAATATAATAGTCGAGAAATTCCCTGGAAGACTTAGTTTGGGACTGCCAAGGCGCCCCCTTGTATAATTCAAACGTCTAATTAATAAATATTGAAACGGTGTATGAAAAACACTGCTTTGGAATACCTATGAATAGATGTGAGTATAAATGTGAATCTAGGTAAGGCTGAGTAATGCTGAAAATGTCTAGGTGGAACCTCAAGTCGGCAAAAGAAAGTGGAACTCACTCAAGAAATATCTTTTGCGCTTTAGACACACTCGGACTCAGACTCTCCAAAATTTTGCTTAGCCGAACCCGCTGGGACTCACACTCACTAAAATTTTCTTCAAACAAACTCTCTCGGACTTCAACTCACAAAAATAGTGCTTATTCAGACTCAGACTCATAATGTGAGTCTGAGTGAGTCTGTGTGAGTTGGCCAATGAGTGAGTTCGTGGACCTATTGCCCGAACTCTCTCCTCTTTTTAAAATACTGGTAACAGATGCGAACTTACACTTGTCTTTAACCTTGAAACTTACCATAAATGTTACTGCTCTCTATAGTTTATTAAAAAGCAAATAGCGAACTCAAATTCAATAGAAAATTATTAGCCAAGGCTATTTATATTTTTAGATTCACCCACGAAAATTGTTCTCACAACATCCACGACTTTTCTATGCCTTTATAACTATGGACAGCTTTCAACTTTATCGCATTGTCTGCCAGGCCCCACAGGTACTCATGAGTGACAATTCGAGTGCTGAGAAGGCTGCCCTGCAGCAGACATGGCCGTCAGCAAGGCAGCTTTTGTGCCATTTTCATGTGGCACAAGCGGAGTGGCGCTGCCTGACGACATCACACAACTCTGTCGACAAAGACCAGAGGAAACGATTCATGTCTGCCTTCCAACTGGCAAGTTTTTTTGCAATCTCGTTGTAACTCTAGCTCTAAGATACGAGGTGCATTCGTTGCATCTGCACTTAATGAACAAATTCACAATGATCTGCTATTCTGGCATTCGTTTCGTGCTTCCAACATGATGGCGCGGCGCTGGCATTGCAGCATAGGTGTATAAAAGGCACAGCTGTCATGCAAGGCTAGTTCATGAATTACCTTCACTTCCTCGTGATATAATTTGGAGTGTATGCCGCACAAGATGCCCTAATCTGCAGATGACAATGCTGACAGCATTTGTGTCCATTTTAATCACATTTAAAAAGTACACCAGTAAACGTCTGGTGGTTTCAAATGATTTCAAATGCCATAAAATTAGGCTTGTACAAATATTCAAATATTCAAACGAATAATGCAGTAATCAAATTTGCTTTGAATCGAAGCTAAATTGTTGAAAATTTTGAATTATTTGAAACGAACAAATAGGTGCATATTAGTCCACATGTAACACTCTGTAAAGGTGGTTTTACGGCAGTGGAGGGATGCTAAACCATGAAAGCAGTTACCCAAGCATATTAGACCACATGTAAAAGTGGTTTCACTGCAGTGAATTGGTGCTAAGCCGTGAAAACACGTAATCAAGAGAAATTCGCACTGCAGCAAAGCCCCACTTCAAGGTTTTAATAAAGAATTACAATGACATCGATTCTGCTTTTTTTTTTTGTTTTCAGTTTAAAAGCTCGTTACACAGATTTATATGCTCTAAGTAAAAAAAAATATTGAAACGCAGCATATTTTACTGGCTATTACTTGGACTGCACCAAAAGTCGAATGCTGCTACAATTCGAAGTTATTGCCACTTCCTTTGATGAAAAAAAAATGGCCTTTGCATAGGCCCTGTTTCAATTTTTAAAGATCTGTGCAAGTTTGTTTGGCCATGACAAATATGCCCTTTTTTGTTTATAATATGCAATATATATACTATTACAATTCAATTAGATATTATTCGACCAAAATCACTATTCGCTTCGAATTCACTTCGAACCTAAAATTCCCTATTCGCACAAGCGTACAGAAAATGTCAGCAGCATCAACTTTTATGGACCACCGCTTGGCAATTCGTAGAGCAGACCGCGCCAATCAATTTCCAGATTACAGCGCTGCGCACCGTGCACAGCCTCCATTTCGAAAAACAATTCCCGCGCTCCTTTCCTACACCTGACCAATCCTCCTTTCATGAGCAGTGACACAAATTCGCCGATCGGCGACTTGACGAAGCACGCAGCTCATCGATTGGGAAGCGAAGCCTGCCGTCGTGAACTAGTCACGACGGCAGGCTTCGCTTTTTCCTCCCTTTGAAAGAGAAGGGTGGCGAGACCGCACGAAAATTTGAAACTAGCTGAAACCAATGTTCTAACCCCTGTGAATTCCTTAATGTATTTGCAAAATCCTTGAGGAGGCAGCATGTTCACAGAGCAAAGGTGCACATATTTTTTATTTTTGGTCCTTGGGGGTTGTTTACTGGCCCTTTGAACTGGGGCAAGCATGTGCAGATCACAAAGTGACTTCAATGCAGACAGTGAAGCATGAATCTGTATTATGGTGCAGTTTAAAAAAAGTGAAAATATCCAAATACGAGCACCTCATTGAAAAATTTCCTGCTATCTGCAGGTCATGTATGCAGACACAGCAGAAAAACTTGAAGCTGCCACTGCCGAAGTGAAGGCCCCACAACACGATGTCTTCGTGTCTAGAGTTCTGACATTCTTGCGCCGACAAGAAGAGTGGGTGCAGCTCTACCGTTTGGACGTGTTGACAAGGGGCCACAACACCAACAATTTTGCGGAGGCAACCATACGCGTGCTCAAAGACATTATCCTGAACAGAGTCGAAGCATTCAATGCAGTCGCACTCGTAGACTCGGTGGCTCTGGTGCGGGAGAAATACTTTGAAAGCCGTATCCTCCGCCACGCCTACAGCCGTGTTGCAGCCCATCAACTGCTGTACAAGCGGCTGCTGTCGAGAATGCCGAAAGACGCAGCCGAGGCCATCCAAGTGGTAGGCCAGGGACAGGACATTGTGCCTAGTGCGACCCACCCCAGCTCCAGTTATGAGGTCTATGCTGACATAGGACTATGTACGTGTCTCTTTGGTAAACAAGGTGCATTTTGTAAGCACCAGGCTTCAGTGCAGAAAAAGTACGGAGGACTGTTTCCGAATGCTCCGGCACTGAGTACTCACGACCGGTACCAACTGGGACAGCTGGCCCTGGACGAGAAGTGTTCCCCCAGGATATTTTTCGAACCCTTCCAGGAGGAGGAGCCCAGCAGTAGTTCCAGAACCACGGCAGGTACCAGTGCCCAGCAGGAGGAGCCAGACGAACTCCAAGCAATGCAAGGCACCAGCACGCAAGAGGCCACACACCTCGCACCTGTACCGTCGGTGCCTGATGCAGCCCAACTTGCCCAGGTAGGACAAGCCCCTTGAAAGAGCCCTGAAGTACTTTTCAATTAAACATAGGGAATGCTACTGAACAGTAGTCAAGGCTTCTTTTATTCTTGTAAGCATATTATTGTGCTCCACCGCACTCACGAATTTACAATTTCATATTGATGGATGTCATCATTCTGAGGGCGATTTCAAGATTTCAACACTATTGGTGTCGTATTGTTCCATGTTTGGGACTACAGGTCACCAATTGTTGGTATTAGCAGCACTTCCACTAACAGAATAGTCAAAACTGGTGACAGGAAAACCTTAACTTAAACTGACTCCTCAGCTTGAACTTTATTCTCGAGCAGTTGTCTGCAGTTAGAGAGGAGCAAAATAAATGTGCAGTTCTTGTTGGTGTGCTGTACACTTGAAGTATATTTCTTTCATCACTTTTGGTGCAGGCCCAAGAACATGAATATGAGTTCCTGGAGGTCCAGTTGCGGCGTGTGCATTCTATGAATGCACACAATTCAGCTTACCTTGATATCGTGAAGGGCCTTGGAGAGGAGCTTGCTCGTGTTCAGAACAGCAGCGATGGGACAGGACTGATGCTGGCATTCAAGGCTACCGCTGCAGCAAAGACGTCGCCGGGCCCGTCACATAAGGGTGCAACCGACCAGCACTGCTAGGCGTAGGCCAGGGCTACAAGGGGGTCCAAGAGGGTCCCTACAGGGTGCCCAGCAGTTGAGCCAGCTGCCAAGAGAGCAAAGAAGAGGCCCCATTCTTTGAGCCACAGCATAGAGAAAAATGTGCCTGGTGCAAGGCTGCACTGAATGGCAGCTGCCTCCCACCAACTGGGCTCACGACAGTTCTAGGCACAGAGCCAACTTGGTTTCAAACATCATTTCTAGGGTTTTATGTGGCGAAACGATGATATGATTGTGAAGCACACCACAGTGGGCGACTAATGATATGTGGAGTTTAACGTCCCAAAACCACCATATGATTATGAGAGACGCCGTAGTGGAGGGCTTCGGAAATTTCGACCACCTGGGGTTCTTTAACGGGCTCCCAAATCTGGGCACACTGGCCTACACCATTTCCACCTCCATCGGAAATGTGGTCACCACAGCTGGGATTCAATGCCACGGCCTGCGGGTCAGCAGCCAAGTATTTTAGCCAGTAGACCACCGCGACGGGGCCCACAGTGGATGACTTCGGATAAAATTAGGCCATGTGGGATTCTTTAAAGTGAACCTAAATCTATGCGAAGGAGCAGCTCATCGCCACCGCTGCACTTGATGCTTCATCTTTGATTGAACCAAAGCGAGAACGACTCCTCGCATTAGCTGTAATATCATAACCTTACAATTGGTCACCTTAGCCACAGGCAGAAGCATTTGGCTCTGCACTACTACCTCAGTATCATGCATACAGCCTTGTCAAAGCTGATGTTAAAGAATGGTGCTCACTAATCCCACTAGTCCCTTGGATCCACCAGGTGTGGCCCTTACAAGTCACAATCAGATACTCATGAATGTTCTGCAGTAACATTGTGCTATTTCACCATGAGTGACTTTTGTTTCCCCTTACCGTCAGGAGTTATGAGGTCTTCAATTGCGTTTTTTTGAGGGGCGGGGGGGGGGTTAATGTCCAAAAACCACGACACTGACAGTATCGTTATGGGCCACTTACCTAGAAAACGAAGAAGTGAGAAGACTAGGTGGTGCCTGTCCTGGCCATCGTGGTTGTTTTTACCCGCAGTACTGTTACTGTGAATATTGTAAATACACTTGTTTTCTGTCATCTCTTCATAACATCTTTGGTGGAGGTGCTGGGCACATCAGGAGCACACAACGGAACTTCGCAGCAGGCGTATTCTTGGACAGTCCATCATGCCCGCAGACAATTCTGCTGATCCAGCCCCCGCTATGCCGAATGCACCCAGTCACATTGTCGTGACCCACCTCCGAGGCCCAGGCCCCTTCTGCGGGACTGATAACAGTCAGGTGGAGAAGTGGCTGGCCAACTAAGAGTGCAGCAGCAAGACCAATCGCTGGGATTCGACTTTGATGCTTGCAAACGTCAGGTACTACCTCAGGGGTAGGGCCACCGTGTGGTTCGACACACACGAGGAGAGTTTAAACGTACGTAACAAAAAAAAAAAGACGTATGTAAACAAAAAAAAAATGAAACACCTTTTTGGAAAGCCCATTGCATGCCCAGAGAAAGAACTCTCGTGCCGTGCCCAAACCTCAAAGGAGCTGCACATGGTTTACATACAAGATGTCTTAGCCTTGTGCCGGCAAGTTGATAGCCAAATGGTCGAAGCCAACAGTCACCGACATTAATGAAGGCATCGCTCACGACGCCCTTCACTTGCTCGTGTACAAAGACTGCTCCACCATTTACGACATTATCAGGGAGTGCTGAAGTTTCAAAGAAGCAAAAAGCCGACATGTTACGCAACAATTTGTTCAGCTCCCTACCACTGCTGCCACGTCGTCGTGCAAAGACGTCTAGATCCAGCCACCGCCGTGTACCAAAAACTTCCTGCGTCTCGTGCGGCGTAATATCGAGGCAGCAACTCCATCTGCTCCCCAGGCTAATTCTCACGAGACGGCCCGCCCGACAGTGTCATTAATTCAGGCCGCCGTGCGCGAAGAACTGGCGAATGCAGGCATGCAGCCTGTATGTGCCCAAAGTCATTCTACGTCAGCCCTGCTCCATACTACCAGCCACAACTGACTTATTCCGGGTACCATGATTCGAACCAGTGGCGCACGCGAGAAGACGGATCGATATGCTTCAACTGCAATGGCGCCGGTCACATTTCCCTCTATTGTCGCTATCGTCGGCCATCGTCTCCTCGTGCACCTTACCGTCCAGACGACACTTCATCCTCCCCTTTGCACGGCAATCCAGTGAACACTAATGCCCGAACATCGACCCCACATTATGAGCTGTCGCCGTCTCCCCAGACCCAACGACTTTCTCGGTTGCTTATGTCCCGTCGCTCCCCCTCACCATCCTTCCTCGGGAAAACAGACCAGTGCAGCTCCAGGAAGGTGATGCTGCCTTGACTGATCGACTCGGAAATCCTCTGTTAACTCTGGCATCTCGACAAAAGCTTATGGATGTAGATGTAGAGGGCATGCCTGTTTCAGCGCTCATCCACACAAGGGCCCAATAATCATTGATGAGCGCTCACCTTTCTCGTTGTCTTCGTAAAGTCGTTACACGCGCCTCATCACCTGTTGTTCGCGAAGCCAATAGCCGCACACCTACCGTCCTTTGAATGCGCTTTGCGCATGTGAGCTTCGATGACCACAACACCTCAGTTCTCTTTGCTGTTCTGGACGTTGCTCCTTGGACGTTCTACTGACGCGAAGATTAGTTTTGCCTCACTATCTTGTGACTGTTTCTGCGAACAACTTTTGCACACCTGTCCTGAACTTTGGACGCTGCGCACAACTGCTTCCTGAAGGTATCTCGCTGGGCACAATATCACCTTTAGACGCAAACAACCCTGTTGCTCTGGCCATTGATGCCCCACAGTCGCCTCCAGGCAGCCCTGCTGCTGGCCCGACACCTGATGACACATTCGAAAACATGATTGCCCCGAATCCTGACCCTTCTAAAAGCCAGGACCTACGCCTTTCCTAGGAGTCATACCACGACTTTTGATTTTGCCTCACCCAAACTTGGACAAACATATCTAGTGAGGCATCGAATTGACAACGCGGACACAGCACCCATTTATCGACACCCTTAGCATGTCTTGGCGACCGATCGCAGCGTCATTCAAACGGAAGATGATGAAATACTCTCTAAGGACATCATGGAGCCATTTTCGAGCCCTTGAGCGTCACCCGTAGTATTTGTAAAAAACAAAGACAACACCTGGCAGTTCTGCGTCGACTACCGGCATTTCACCGGCACTTCAACAAAATCAAAAAATACTTCTGCCTATTGCTGCAAATAGACGACGCCATTGAATCCCTTTTGGTGCACGATACTTTTCTTCCATCGACCTTCGTTTGGGCTATTGACAAATAGCTGTCGATGAAAATGATTGGGAGCTAAGTCATGCCCTTTGGGTTGTGTAATGCGCCAGCAACATTTTGAGCGTGTGATGGACTCTCTACTGAGGGGTTTCAAGTGGTCCACATGCCTCTCTGCTGCCTGGACAATATCGTAGTTTTATCCCTTTACATTCATTAGTCACCTGCAAAACTTGTCGGCCATATTGCAAGTCTTTCACATTGCTGATCTTCAACTCAACTCTTCAAAATGCTGCTTTTTGCGCCTGGAGATCGCCGTGCTTGGCCATCTTGTTGACGCTGCAAGTAAACAAGCTGATCCAGCAAAAATACGCGCCGTCATCAACTTCCCTATTACACGTTCTTCCAAAGAGGTTCGCTCGTTTTTTTTTTTGGCTCGTGCTTCATCCAATGTGCTTCAAAAAATAAAAAAACCTTTTTGGAAAGCCCGTTGCACGCCAACATAAAGAACTCTCGTGCCTTGCCCGAACCTCAGCGGAGCCGTACATGGTTTACATACAAGCTGTCTTAGTCTTGTGCAACATATACGTCGTAACACGAGGCAGCTGGCTGTTCGCCTTTATTTTATTTGACTGAAATCCAATGTTGCCTATGGACACCAATGATGCCTCCTTCAACATGCCCACCCACTGAATACGCTCGATAAGCTATAGCCCATGCCGACCATACACGTCAACTTGTGTGCGTTCGGCTAACCGACTCGCAAGCGGGCCAACGATTTCGTTACGAGAGCAGTCATATAAACACTCACTTTCCTCCAGGATTCCTGTGCTGTGGTCTCCAGCACGCTGTATTGGGCTTTTTACAAAGCTACTGTTCCCGCCCTCCGAACCGTACCCTATGCACCGCCAAGTGACCGTCGTGACATAAGAAATTGAATTGTCTTTGTCCTCGTCGACTCAACCCCGTACCAATATCGTTTACGTTGTACGTCTGAAGCCATGTCATACACCGGGCTGCCGCAACGCACATGTATAATAACCACCTTTATACCGTCTTTCTCTGACTGCACCGAGTCGGTGCCTTCACCACCGGAGGGTAACGTTATGTGCCGCTCACATAGAGAGGACGAAAAAGTGAAGGACTAGGTGGTGCCTGCTCTCGCTACCGCAGTTGTTTTTACCCGCATTACTGTGACTGTATATATTGTAAATATACCTGTTTTCAGTCATCTACCAGTAACAATATCATTTATGAAACACCCGTTGGGGCACAGACATACTTTCGAAGAAGGTTTCTGGGCTATGATTCTATTTCGGGCCTTACAAGGTTTTACAGCGAAATACTGAAGTACCCTATGAGGTTCTCCCAGAAGGCACCTCAAGAAACTGCTATTAGCTTCCAGAAAGCGTAGTCGCACGCGTTTCTAGACTTTAACCGTACTTTTCTTGCTCCGACTCGTCTAATTAGCAACATTACAGTGTATTGACAACTTAGCATGGTTTCTTTTAATTCATCTTCTCCATTTTGTTGTTTGCTGTTTATTCTTATTTGATACCTTTCTTGATAGCGGCCGATTGAGCTATTTTGCGTTATGACATGCCGTCCCATTGTATAGGGCACTCATCCTTTTTCTTTCATTCCAATGTGCTGCATCGAGACTGCCACCGCGGCCGGGATTTCAATGCCGTAACCTGCAGGTCATCACTAGATGTGGTGGGTTGGTCCTCAGTGCTGTCGGCCCACATCACTCAATGTATAAAACGGTACCAGAACACCACTTGTCACCACCAAGTTCCCTGCAATGCACACTTATGTGTTAACCCGGCAAACTACCTGTGCTGTCAGCAATAGTATGCCCTTCTGTGAACACCACATCATCCAGTGCATCATTATATGATGGCCAACTACCGAGCCCACATTTTTAGTACCGATGTGCCACTTGCATTTTCAATTTTAGCTCAAAACAACAGAGCCCTACTCTAGTCTCAAGATGGCTGAGCCTAAGTGCAGTATAGTGCTTTCTGGTCAACAGAAAGTCAAATTGATATTGCCTGTGTATGCACCATGCTTCATCTGTGTACTTTACACACATTGGCATGACAGCATCGTGTCGATAGTGTCCATTTAATATACGTGCCTGCTATGCCGCTTCCACTGAAATTCTAACAAAGAATTTGTGCTTTTTGAATCAATACTTCTTTGCAGACTAGTTGGTTTCATACTTGAAAACTCTGCTTGCAGTGCAAGCTGATGGAAAAACGAGAAGGGGGACAGGAAAGAGTACGCTCTATCCTGTCTCCCTTCTCATTTTTCCTTCAGCTTGCACTGCAAGCGGAGTTCATTTTGCTTTTCAAGGTTATTACCATGACTCTTCATACATGAACTCACCAATGTGTACATTCACGTATGTCTATGCTTGACGCATAAAGTGTTATCTTTGTTGTGCCATTCTCCTGTAAATACCTTCAGTGTTCTCTCATGGGACAGTTTTCATGTTAATAAATTATTATCTCATGTATTGCATATTTATTTTTGCATGGGTATAGTGGTTACAGCAGTTGGCAGCTGTTTTTTAGTAAGTTTTGCCCTAATACATTCTTTTATTGAAGAAGCCTCTCAAAGGAGACATCATGCAGAGTAGAGCCGCATGGAGTGCACTCGACAGTTTCGTAGAGAAGGGTGACAGATTATTTTCAGATCACATAATACACAGGGGGGCGAAAAAAAAAAAGTGACAACCACAAACGGGCGAGGATAACTGCGAGTCTAACTTGCCTTCACCTGAACACGGGGCCGTATTGCAGTGAAGCCATGAAAAAAAAAAAAAACATCCGCGAAGAGCTCTCCAATAAGTTTAATTCTCTTGTATCAAATTAGTTCGACTAAAGACAATGTCTTGAGGCTGCATGCTTTACTTTTAGCTTCGACATTGTGGTAGTGACGCACGACAAAGTTTTGCGCGCAGGCTTTCAAGGATTTTACGATGTATCACCACTACATTTCTGTCCTTGCTGCCCGAACTCAGTTCGTAGCCTTATTTAAAACGACAGTATCAGAAACGCGCTTTCAATAACAGCATGCTGAGAATCGACAAAAACTCACCAAGTGGAGTTCAGTAATCTCCGGTGCGGCGTTTTGCGCAGCAGGCCTAGGTGTATCAGGCGCAGTCAGTCGACTCGGCTTCAATGCATCCTGAACGGCGCGGCTTTGCGACTCGGCAGTGAAAGGTGGGGCACACGCTTTCTTCATGAGTATCCAACTCGGCGTAGGGCGTTCGTTCAGTGGGAGGTGGGCGCACACGCTTCTTTCGCGAGTATCCTACTCGGCGCAGGGCTTCCTTCCGAGCACTTTGGCAACAGGCGTAGTTGGCGACTCGGCTTTATTGCGTCCTGAATAACGCGGCTTTGCGACAGTCAGAGGTAGGGGCACACGCTTTATTCACGAGTATCTAACTCAGCGCAGCACGTTTGGTCAGACGAGCCGCACAGGATTACTTCGCGAGCATCCGATTGCAGGGCCATATGCCTTGGCAGGGCTTCCTTCCGCGAGCGCGACCCCCCGCTAGGCTGCAGCAGCAGCCTCCGGCAGCATTCATTCATTCATTCATTCATTCATTTCATTTATTTATACTGTTAGCCCAGAAGTGGGCCGTTACAGGGTGGAAGTACAAACAATTATTTGCAAAAAAGAAGTACCGTACAGGTCTCGAGATAATTTCTCGGTATTATTGTGACCAGCAACTCGAAGTTATACATAACATACATAAATGGAACACACATGCGATGCAATACATACGCGCAGAACAGCACATGACGCATTTGAGGCGGCACTTTTGCACCGCGCTGAAGATTTGAAAGACAACTACCGCAGGATCATGCAACCAACAAAAAGTACACACACACGCAAAAAAAAAAACATATGTCACTGTTATTCGGAAAATAAACGTTTTAGATTCTGTTCAAATGATGTAAGCGAGGAACAACCAATTATAGACTCTGGCAGCATATTCCAATCTTCAATAGCACGTGGAAAGTAACTGAACTTAAAGCAATCGTTACGTGGGACTAGGGGTGGTATATACATATTATGGCGATGTCTGGAGTGTTCTTGTGTGTTGACCTGGAAGTAATCTGAATAGTTTAGTTTAAATTGATTATGAATTAACTGGAAGAGGAATTTCAGACGCTCAATCCTCGTCCTAAGTTCAGGACTATCCAGTCCAGCTTTTTTACAGAGTTCAGTAGGAGAATGATGTCGGCTATATTTATTAAAAATAAATCTCGCACCAAGTCGCTGTATTTTTGTTATTTTATTGCAGTTTGTCTTTGTGTAAGGGTCCCAGACAATTTTAGAATATTCGATAATAGGTCTGACAAGAGTTTTGTAAGCAAGACACTTTATATCAGATGGGGCGGTATAAAGGTTACGTCTAAGGCTATACAATGCCTTGGTAGCTCTGGAGCATACATTATCAATATGAGTGTTCCACCGGAGGTCGGGCGTGAACCATAACCCAAGATATTTATAGTTTTGTACACGCTTGAGGAAAGCATTGCCAATCTGGTAGTTGTAATCTAGAGGTGCTTTCTTTCTAGTTATAGTCATAAAGACTGTTTTTTCTGTGTTCAAACTCATTTGCCAATCTTCGCACCAATCCTTTATTCTTTGAAGATTGTTGTTTAGATTAACTTGGTCATGTTCAGTCTCGATTCTACTATAAACAACACAGTCATCGGCAAACAACCTTATCGGGACCGTAACGCGGTTTGGTAGGTCATTTATATATAACAAAAATAAAAGGGGACCCAGCACGCTCCCCTGGGGAACTCCAGAATTCACTGCAACTGCTCTAGACTGTTTATTTTTTATTTGAACAAACTGCTGACGGCAGCTGAGATAGGATGAAAACCATTTTGTCAAGTGATTATTTTGAAACGTTTTGTCAATTTTAAACAGGAGCTTTGAGTGCGACACTTTATCAAATGCCTTTGCGAAATCCAAATATACCACATCAGTTTGACCACGCAAATTGATTGTTTTTGAAAGATCATGAACAAATCCGATTAACTGAGTTGTTGTAGATAAGCCTCGGCGGAAGCCATGCTGCTTCGAAGATAATAGATTGTGCGTATCAAGATAGGACATCAAGTGTTTGTTAATAATGTGCTCGAGTATCTTTGAACATGTACTGATAAGCGAAATAGGACGGTAGTTGCGCTCGTCTCGAGAGGAGCCACTTTTGTGAACAGGGGTAATTTTAGCCTGCTTCCACGCTAATGGGAAAGAGCCACTGCGCAGGGACGACTGAAATATTTTTGTAAGGAAGCATTATACGAAAGTGCGGGGAGCGACAGCGCGATGACACAATTAGACTGGCGGAAATGCATAGCCTCCAAGAGTGCTGGGCCGCGGTGCATTCTGGGTGGCTCTATCCGCTCGCCTTTGTAAACTCGCTTCCGTGCCATTTTTCCTGCGGCACGGGGCTCTATGGAGCCTGCAGTGGCGACAGCACCCGAAGATGTATTAAGGAGGCACCTACGGGACTTGAAGAAGTGTGGAAACACGTGGACCGGCAATGCTGACTGCAGAGAGGCATACGAAGAGCTTTTAAGGGAACTCGCCGCTGTCAATGTGTGCTTCCAGACTGAGCACTCCGTGAAGCCAAAAAGTATGTTCATCGCAAATACGTAGCGCGTACGTGCCGCCTCAGGATGGTGCATGATGGATGGATGGATGGATGGATGGTCAAACTTTTATATTAACCCAAGCAACCACGGATATCCGTTAGGAATACGTCGGGACGTCCGTCTCGGATATTCCGGACATCCATCAGATATCCCCGGACGTACAATGTACGTCCAATGGACATACTGTGAATGTACAAAGGTAACAAATTTGTACGTTCGCTCGTCATCCGTTTCGGACAGCCGACACGGACATTAAAAGGACCATCAGGGGATATATTATACATATACACAGGTACATATATGTTCATAATAGATATGTATATTGATTTCTTATTCATTGTGCATAAATAATCTACCCCCTAATGGTCCTTTGAATGTCCATGCGGCCTGTCCGAGGCTGATGTTGAGTGAGCACAAATACCTAGCTATATATATGTGTGTGTGTGTGTGGCAATATCGAGGGTCCTTGAGGTTTTGTGCACTCTCGCAATTGATGCTTGAACGTCTTTCACAAGAACCCTTTTGCTGCAGATTAAATATCAAAGCGCTAAAATTATTTCTGGTGCAATGCTAAATTAAAACAAGATTCATGGACACAAATAAGGTGACGACTAGGGATCCGGAGTGCCAATTACCAGCTGTTTATTGATGGTATAAGCTAGAAAAAACAATCATGCACAGCGACGTGAAAGAGTACAGCGAACTTTCTTGCCACTGTGCATGCTTAGAAGCTTATTTGTTTTCAAGCTTTTACCATCGATAAAACAGAATAACATATGTTTGGCAAACTTAGGCATCAACTTGCCCAGGAACAAGTGCTAAAGCGTAAGAAGATTGGGCTCACACAAGGTCTCAGATGCAATAAAATGTTTATTATCATTAGGTCAAATCATGTACTCTAGTAATAATGAATAAATAAATTAAGCAAACACTAATTAAATCAAGTACGATGTTCAAGTTGAAGTGTGAACACAATGATGAGAATAGAAGCACAGCTCCACACAATTCTAGCAGTGAAGGTAATACAATGAAAGAAGTTAACTGTGATTATTTCATTTTGTAATATCAAAATTAAAACTTACAGGGTCATAAAGACACAAGCTTTGGTACAAACAAAAAATGTCAAGAACATTTAGCAAGAAATAAAAAAGGTTTAAGTTAAAAACTGACAAAATCCAGTATGATGCAAAACACCATTCCAATACAATACTGCAGAACAGGCGACAAATATGACTGTTGCAAAAATACAAAAACAAACATGAAAAGGGAAATACCAAAAAAATGTATAAGACAAATTCACATCATGGAAAGCACAGGGCTCAATTCCATCACATGCTGAAAATGGATGACACAGTTTTATTGTTTATTAAGTACAATAAACATTAATCATACATAAAACTGTCATTCGCCCAGAAGCATTTTAGAGCTCTACATAGAACAATGCAATGGGACAATTAAGATACCCTTATGACATGGATATCTCTTAAACACTATGAACAGTCCTCACATAGACATCAGTTTTAATTCAAGCACAACCAATACACCTGTTTATCTTTGGAGAATGTGAATGTTTATTGCACAATAGTGGCTGTTTCGTTTCACTGCTAGCACAATATGGTGACAAAATAACTGTCATATTAAAGGGGTAGTGCCACCATTTTTTTTGAAGGACAGTTTACTCTGCCCTACAAATCTCCTGGGTATAGAGATAGCTCGGAGCAAGTGTTAAGTACAGCAAATGCCGAGATAGATTATTTTGGAATTAAAGCCAGAAGGGTGTCTTGAAGGGCCAGTTGATACACGATTTGCATGAGCGCATGACTCAAACTATGTACCTAAGAGACGACAAAAATTTATTGTCTTTCCTGTGCTGAGCAAAGCACCAGGAAATACCCAGCACAAGACAAAAAATTTCCGCCATCCCTTACGCACGCGGTGCGAGCCATGCACTCAAGATCGTTAGCAAAGCAGGCGTAAGGCTTTCTCGGCAGCCTATGCGAAAAAGTAAAGTAACCCCAAAGAGCATGCGTGCATAAAGAAGCACAGGACACAGTACGAGGAATGCATTAACAATGTATTACAACATTCCGTTGTCATGTGGCTACACCTATGCTGGACAGACCAGTCAATGTTTGAACAATCACCTGAATGAGCACCCGTTCAATCTCAAGACTTCAACAAGCAGCACCTTAGCAGCCCATTGTTCCTCGTGCAGCTGCACCCAGCTCTTCCATAATTTAAAGATGCTTTCACGATATCGTAACAAGATCGAGTGCGAAATCAACGAAGCCTTCCATATTAGGAAGAAAGGACACGTGTTTCAGTGAGCCTCCACTTGCCCTCCTCGAAAAAGAGAACATGTTTCTGAGCTGTTAACTTTGGACATTTTGACTCGTGAGAGATTCATCTTGCTTTTCATCTTTATGAGCAAGTGTTGTAGTCCTATTTGTTTTTGCAGCTCTATATTTTCCCGTGTAATAAACACACACACAGTTGTTCCTCAGTTCCATTGTTCCTCAGTGTTGTGCGGTCATTCTTTCTTCGTCCCAATTTAGTGCCATTTTTCCCTCAGTACTAGTAAAGCCAATTTTCCCAAGGTGCACCTCGCGACATCGACACTAGCTTGACGTCAGGCTACAGTACTAATTCTGGCGACATCATACAGGATACTCGCCTGGCCATGGGAACATCAATTTCTTGCTCCAGCATGTGAAGAGCTCATATCGCGACTTGAGAGTACAGTAGGAACCAAGACTAGTTTTTAATAACATGTTGTAATTACTTTTTCAGGGAGCACTTACACTTATTTTCTAGGATCAGCAGGGCTTGGCTTAACATTTAACGCAACGGTGGTATAGTGTCTAAGGTACTCAGCTGCTGACCCGCACGTCGCGGGATCAAATCCCGGCTGTGGCTGCTGCATTTCCGATGGAAGCGGAAATGTACGCCCGTGTGCTCAGATTTGGGGGCACGTTAATGAATCCCAGGTGGTCGAAATTTCCGGAGCCCTCCACTACGGCGTCTCTCATAATCATATGGTGGTTTCGGGATGTTAAAGCCCACATATCATTTAACGCAAGAAAACAACAAATGAAAACTTTCATGTAACAACCACTTAAAGGGGAACTCCGGCGTTTTTTCAATATTAACTGATTTCAATAAAACTTTAAACATGTGTTTTCATTGGTACCGTGATAATATGTGCCAAATTATGCACCCTACGTCATTCAGTTTCTTGGAAAACAACTTTTAAAATTAGTAGCCAATTCTGCAATCACACTAGTAAACGCAGGCCACCCTGTGCATGTGACGTAAGGGCCTACTCTTTTTGGAAAACCCTGCATTCCCCGGCAGACAGATGCAACGTGCGCTTTCTTCTACGAGGTGACAACGCTGGCACAGTTCAGTTTTGTCAGCTGTATACAACGTGTTCGTCATCGTTGATGTCGGTCTTACAATATTGAGCAACAAGAAAATCGATTCGGGGCATGTCAGATGCTTCACGCGCCGGCGGGTCGAAATCAAAAAGCGATGCTTCTGCGCTGAGATAGTAGCTGCAATCATTGCTGAACTTGTCACTAGTAAGTTCAGACGCTCTGGCACAGCTTGCTTCTGCGTCGATATCGCCAACTTGCTTTTCGCGCATCAGAAGAGGAATGTGAGCTATGTGTGCACTCTAGCAAGCCGTGGCGGGGTGTAGCCGATCTCTTGACGTCATCAGCGACGAATTCTCGAGACGTCATCTGATACCCACCATGAATGACAGAGCAGCTTCCCATTTTGGTCTTTGTTTTGACTTGTCGCTTATTGCTTAATTAAAATTACTGACGAGTACCTGGGCAAAATTAACCACCTTAGCCTTTGCAGGATTGTCAATACTATTTGAAAACAGCATTATCTCAGTATGGTCGAAAATGCACCGGAGTTCCCCTTTAAGAAAACAAAGCATCTCTTCATAGCAAAGCGGTGTGTCAAAAACTGTTGAAGGGTAATCTATCCTAAATGCAATCAATTCTTCTTTTAGTGCCCTCAAGACAGATGAAGCAGTGGAATAGTAACAAATTTTCCGTGCCAGGGTAACCTAGCAACCTTGCGTACATTTATTAATGGCCAACATTTAACACCAGAAAGCTGTGAAACCACAAAAACATCAATGGTGCCAGAAATAAATGGCTTCTCATACAAGTTTTCTTTTACTTTGAATTCACGGCCAATGATGCAGGGCACCTTTCGTTACATATGGTGCTAACAACATTAAGGTGAGAGAATTGTCTGCGCTTTGCAGGACCAAGGCGTTATGTCTAAAGGACTACTTAGCCAAGCATTATGCAGCTTTTTCGCAATCCCCAAACACAACAGGTGCATATAGTCCAGTGGTGCAGAGGTCACAGAGTATATGGGCAGTGATGTTAATACTGATGCGCCCCGGTGATGGTCAGAGTCAATCTGACGCCTGAAAGAATCATTCGTACGCAAAGTGGATGACGTAGTAGGGAAGCTGAGTCGACTGTTTCTGTATGTACCCTCAGCTGTGCACTTAGGACACCCAGAATAACCTGTATGTCCTTTAATCTGAAACACAAATGATCGTGCTGGGGCATCCAAAACAAAACACTTCAAAGAAGCATCAATTAGGTGCCCATGAAAAATCATTCCTTGGGAAAGAAGCTGTTGCAGGTCACTGACAAGTTTGTTGAGAAACTCATTGGCTGAAGCAGGCTTTCCTGGGCCTGTGAAAATTCCAACTACAAAGGGTGGTATTCTTCGATCTTCACGAATAATGCACTGTATGGGCCACAACTGCATGGTGGAGCGTTTGGAAATTGGCAGCCCGTCAATGTTAAAGGCAAGAGAAACATGACTGCCTTCATAACGTGCTTTTGACAAAGCATTCTCGAGGCTTTTCTGTAGCCCAAAGTGGCAGTAATGTCCCGGTACCATTGAACTGACAACAGGTGCACGCTGTGTATCTCTAGGCATGGCGAGAAGAGTATGAGCGTCGCTAGGCAGAGATGAAGAATCGAAAGTACTGACCTTGAGAATTTTTAGAAGAGCGGACAAAGCTGTATGAGTAACATTTTCTTTGATGACCCAACTGCGCAATGACACAACAAAATCTTTGTGCTTTGACAATGCATCAGTGGAAGATGAACAAACAGGTACCTCCGGGACTCCGCTTAAGGGAGAAGGCACATCGCTGAGTTGCATTGGCGAGCCTTCGGGTTCAGTGTGCGATGCTCCGGTGGACGAACAGGGTGAACATTTTGTAGGCGATGTGTCCGTTGAGTCACTTTCGGTGACGCAAGGCGAACTGCCCTCAGGGGGCGCCGAGCTGCAGCAATCCGCCTGAGTAGCTGCTGATGTAGCCGCAGTGTTTTCGTCAGCCCCAGGCACGCAAATGCTCACACACTCACTGGCACAGCATGTGTTACTGCATGCGCGTAGTGTACCACACGCACTACTGCATTGTTCGAAGTTCCCGATTCCTTTAGACGTTGACGGCTGGCTGCCGGCTTGAAATCCGAAATCCCGAAATATTGCCTTTGTTTGCAATGACGCTTTCTTGCGCGTGTAAGACTTTTCCTTCGCTTTAGGCATGCTCGCACCTGCGACGGAAACACATTGTAGTACTCATACGAAGTTCTGAAGTCTTTGACTGTAATCTTAATAAATAAATAAGTGTAGCTGTCTTACCTCCGTAGCTGGGGAAGAAAATACAATCGTATCTGCACTGGCACTACAAGCACGCCGCCATTATCCACAGGACTAACAGAACAAATCCAGTGGCTTGGCTTGACTGGGCGATGGCTCGCCAAACGAAACTTTTTTTTTCTCCGCTGTTTGGATAGATCACCGTCAATATAAACAACGTCGTTAAAGTAGCTTTATAATATTTAACAATTAGGCGGTGTATTAGAACCGTTTTTGATGATAATTATTATCAAATAATCTAAATTGGAAACGCCATTTTTGTGACATGTTTCAGTTTTTGAGAGAGACATTTGCGACGCAGGAGCAGTGTCATCGCTAGCACCGTGTGTATCACCTTCCTCCGTGGTGTACCGCATGTAACTATTACATTTGTCGGGTTGTCGGGTTGCGCTCGCTCCGTGGTATTTATTTCACTAAAGTATTCTTACACGTGATTTGTAATAAACGTTCAGCAGTGAAAAGTTAGTCTATTCAGTGATAGATTGAGTGTATGGTTTCATTGTATATCTTTTGCTATAGTGGTCAACGGGATAAAAAAATTTTATTGATTTCATGGAACAATTATTTTTAAAACTGTTGGTCACTTTCGACTGACAAAAACTAGTAAGATAAGTGCACGATATACTACAAGCAATGCACAGTATACAACATAAATTATACGAGCACATATATTTTTAACCCTGACAAAACGTGCACATGCCTTAAAAACCCTGAACTAGATGCTATATTTTTTTACGTTTCAAAATAGGATTGATATGTGGGGTTAACGTCCCAAAACCACCATATGATTATGAGAGACGCCTACGTAGTGGTGGGTTCCGGAAATTTCTACCACCTGGGGTTCTTTAACGTGACCCAAATCTGACCACACGGGCCGACATTTCTGCCTCCATCGGAAATGCAGTCGCCGCCACCGGGATTTGATCCCGCGACCTTTACGTTTCAACTAACCGTCGCATTCAGTTCAGAATGCCGTGAAAATTAAAAAAAAACAATACCTCATCCTTGAAGGGTTTCCCCAGCGTGTGTGTTGGCCTGGGAATCGGCATTCGAGTAAGCTCATGCCATCCACGGAAACTGTCTGCTCACAGATACACACATTCGCCACTACTCCGGCCGCTATACAAGGAGATATGAGCTCGTCTAGATCTGAAAGCAGATCACTTGTGGATCACCATACGCAATTAAGGCCCCACTATTATCACAAGATTTAGAAAATTTCTGATGACTGCGAGCATAGGATATGCTCATGCACTGCAGTACTCCTAAACTAATTTCAATTCTCATGTGTTCTTTGGGGCCCTTTGATGGATAGCCAGTGGACATTCGCAACTGGCTGTCCGACTGAAATCCTGTTCGGATATCCACCAGAAAGCCACCTAGTACATCCAGTCAATGGACCTTCCTTGTACGTCCAGCGAATGTCCGTGCTGTGTCCGCTCTGGATATCCGAATTTTTCGACCTTTGGATTCATAGCGGACAGCCGACGGATATCCGTGGTTACTTGGGAAGAGTCCTGAGAGATGCGACTAGCGCACAGTGGGCTCCTTCCACGTTGGGACGGATGATGTAAAGATTTATTTTATCTGTGCAGGCAGGCTGATGTTCAGCACTCAACATGGACTTGTGGTCATAAATGAAGACATCCCTTTTAAGGTTGTCCAGACCACGGACAGAGGCTGCCTCTTTGGGAGAGACCTGCACAAGGTGTAGAATTCAAGAAATCGAGAGGTAACATTTGCACGGACACATCGATCGAGCCGATACGGATAGTTTAATTTGTCACATGCACTCATATCTTTTTCGCATTGAAGCGTGCAAGTATTGGTACGTCGCATAAAATCCTGCTGATGCGCATTCACAGTGACATGCCTTCACGACTACATCACTGTAGAGAAACAAAAGAGCAAACCCGCGCTGATCGACATCGTTAACGTTTATTAATTATTTGGCAGATTTTATTTCTATTTAGTTCTTATAGAGGACATAAAAGTTTCATCTGTTTATCGACCGATTAACGCTTTTATGGCGATCGAGGTACGTATTATTAGATATTAGTGAAAAACGCTTGCCTAAAATGTGACATACTCTGATACTGAAACCAAGTGAGCCGTATTCTAACAGCTGGACTTCCAGTGCTGTCTGTCATTGCTGAATTCACGTAAAATTGTAACAGCGAAACTCGTACAACAGCTGCAGTTGCAGAGCGACACGAAATCCATAAATGAGTAGCACATGGGGCATCGAATAATGTTAAAGTGAACATCTTTGAAAATAATCTGTCTTTGGCAAATAACTATCAATGCAGTTTTTTTTTCTTTTTCGGTAATACACCTGTTCATCAATAAAGCTAGATAAAACAGTAATTACTTAAGGGAGGGTAATATTCAGGTTAAAATGATTAAACATACAGCCCTATTAGCATTTTTTGTGGTATGCACTTTTATATTTGTTATAAAACTCAGGGGATTTATTTTATGGGGAGGGGACAAGGGAGGGTTAAGCCATAATGCTAATTTAAATGTGAGCCAAATACTGTGGCACCTGTACCCAAGTGGAGACGAGTGCTGCTCCTAAGTGAATTTATAATGCCAAAACACAAGCTACTTCCCCTAATTCATGTATGATTGCCATTATTTGTTGCATACTGATGTTCCATATCTCATTTCATGCAATAGGAGAAGCATGCCGACCGGTCAGCACAGGGGCGGTGCCAGGGGGGGGCAAGGGTGGGCTGGAGCCCCCCCAAAACTCTCGCCTGCCCCCCCTATGCCCACCCAAGTGCCCGGAAGCATATATTGAAAACCTAGTAGGAGCAGAGCTAGCTTGCCCCCCCGGAGGAACTCACTTTTCGTGGTTGCCCCCCCAGTAAAAACATCCTGGCGCCGCCCCTGGGTCAGCAGCTACCTTCCAGCGAAAAAAGGTGAAGCTACAGGGGACAAAGAATAAGGGGTGCACTGCAACGATGCATGTGAAACAAGTGGAGCTGTATCCGGAATTCAGGGTAAACAGAAAAACGAATGCATATAGTCTGATATATTACTTGTTGGCTTTAATCAATACTGAAGTTAAAACTGGAGACATCCACAAAGTAGTAGTAGTTTGCGTTAAATTAGTGAAAGTAATCTGTGGCTTGAATCTGCAGCGCTGTGTGTGTGTGTGTCTCTTCCTTTGTCCTTGTGGTTGCGCACTACACCAGTTTCATGGATCAAAACCAACTAGCCCAACAACGCACCTTGTGGCTTGAAACATGCACCATGATATACATGTTTTTGATAATGTATGTGCATTGCACAGGTAATACTGAATTACACTTTTTGCTCCTCGTTCTGTGCAGAAATGTGTCTTTCATTGATTGTGGCCAAAATGGCTGAATAAAGTCTACGAGTATGAGCACCTTTAAATTTTATGCACACCTGTTTTGATGATGCATACGTAGTGTTGAAACTTAAAATTACAGAGAGCTGAGCTAGTTGGTAAGCATTCATTATAGTGGTAAGTATTCATTATAATATTGATAAGTTTGCGGTGTCCTGACTTTTTTCTTGTGTCCGTGTTTGCACGCCCTGTATTTTTGAAAACGCTGTGTGGACAATTATTCAACCTACAAGTTTTACAGCTTGAACTGTTAACTCTTTTTGAAATCACTGCAAGAAACGTTATTTAGTTTGTGAATGTAAGTACTTATTTTATAAATCATTCTTCATGCCGTGAAAATCACTCTATAATCCCAAGAATGCTCGTTGAAGTGGGTTATATCTTTAACCACACTTGTTTTGACACACTAGGTCTGTGCAAGAGTTACATTTTGCAGCACAATTGCTTGCGCATGTTACTAGGACCAAGAAGCAACAAGAGTGTTGCGCACACATCTTGCAATACTTCTTGACAAACAGGCTTGTTGGTTTCGTGAGCAGTCATCACTTTATAATTCACTCGATTGGTGCGTGAATGTGCAAAATTTTTCTTGTTACTGTTGTTTGGTGTGTTTTACTTAGATCTCTTTATGTATTGATACTGCAATCATTGCTGCAAGGTTTTAGCACTTCATGCTACCTATGAAAGTGTCAGTCGAGCGCCATTGAAAAATTTAACTGCTCTTTAGTGTTTACAGCACTGAAGTGCAGTATTCATGGGTAAAGTATGCATGGCAGCGCATATATTTCTGGCAAATGCAGCTAAAGCTGAAAAAAGGTTGTGTATTTAATATCATTTTAGTATTATTGTATTGAGGGTATTGTGTAATGTCACCGTTATAAAACACAGCTTTCTAATGCCTACGTGCTTCAATTGTCATGTCTTAATTCTCTGCTTTCATATGTCAAATGCACCTCTATTTTCTAACACTGAAAGAGGTTCCCATTTTTGCAGCCAATTTTGGGAACAACCTAATTTCTTTTACGCTGTTTATCATTTGCTCTTTTCTTTTATTTTTAGATCAACATCCCACAACCATGTACCAAATTGCAGCGCGAAACAGCTTCAAAGGAAATGATCTCTCGACTGAGGTTGGCATTGCAAGAAGCTAGTGGTAAACCTGTTCTGCACCAGCATTGCTTCTATGTCTGTATGTCCGACAGGGAAAGCCACTCTAATCATGACATTGATGCTCGCTGGGCAGGCTACGCACAGCCGATAAATTCAGAAGTGTCCAAAAAAATTTGTGAGCTTGTACGACAAGGTGTGACATCTGTAAAAACTGTTGAGAGCTGCCTAAGGTTTTTTGTCCGAGATGTACTGTTCTCAAACAAGCAGTGCCCCCCATCTACTTGCAGAGACTTTTACCCTATGAAGACAGACATAAAAAATCATATTCAGAAGGCACTTCGTAAGGACAGATTTAGTTCACTTGATCAAGAGAATGTGGCAGTGTATGTAGAACAAATGAAAGAGAAAGCACCTGAAACAAGATGTTTTTTCCTAGCCTATCATGCCATGTCTCTGGAAAATGATCCTGATGGGCAAAAGGAACCGCAGGCCGAGTTACTTGATTGTGACGCTTTAGAAACTGTGGCACAGGAATGCGAGCAGACACTGCTGCTTTGCATTCAGACTGAGTTCATGAAGGAGTTGATACTTAAGTACAGTGATGTTGTCGTATGTCTTGATGCTACATACAAAACAATGGATTATGCACTTCCGCTCTTCCTTATTCTGGTGAAAACTTCAAGTTGCTATGCTGTTGCAGGTGCTTTCATTGTTCAATTTGAAACAGCTCTCTGCATCGAAGAGGCACTAAACATCTTTAAGGCCTGGAATCCAACCCTAAGTCCTAAGTTTTGGATGGTGGACTATAGCCAGGCAGAGATCAGTGCACTTTTTGTTGCCTTCCCGAAGAGTAGGCCAGTCCTATGTGACTTTCACCGAGAGCAGGCTTGGCACAGGTGGCTTTCGAAAAAAGAAAATTAAGTACAAGATGTTGACGATATTAATAAAATTCTGAGGCAAGTAGCAGCAAGTACAAACGAGGGCGACTTGACCAAAGCAATTGAAGCTTTGAAGGAGTCACAACAATGTAAGGGAAACAAGAAGCTGCAAGCCTGTCTAAGTAGTAAGTGGCTTTCAGTAAAAGAAATGTGGGTGAAAAAGTACAGGTTGGACCTCCCTTTAGCACAAACAACGAAACAGAATAAAAAAACAAGGAGCTCAAGGCATACTTGGCTGGAAACAGTGGTCGTCGTAGCCTGCAAGGGCTTTTGAAAGTCTTAGTTGAAAGCTTTTTTCCAGAAAAAGAGGTGCAGTTCTTGCAAGCAAATCTGAGTTTTTCAACTTCATACCGCCTTTATCATCATGATGTGCCCGATTTCCTCCATGGGAGGCCCCCTGTTGTAGCTAAGCATATTATGGAGCGGCTCACAAGAGCATCTGATTATAGGTCGGAGGACGTAGAAGTCGGCAGTGAACAAGGAACATTTCGCATTCGTTCTGTCACTCAGGGTGCTGGCTTTCATGAAGTTACTTCAGTGATCCAAGCTGTACATGCTTCGACTACAAGAAGTCAAAATTGCCATGCAAACACTTCGCTGCCATTTTTTTGCTTGTTGATGGGTGGGGCTTTTTACGTCTACCTGTGGAATACAGGGAACGGCCTAACATGACTGCCCATTCTGTCACAAGCTGCATATCTGCTGACACAGAAGACACTGAAGTGCTAGCTGATCTGGTCACTGAAGAGTTTCAGTGTGGTTTGCAGAAAACATCTGAACAAAGTAGGCGCAACTTAAGATCAAAAATAAGGGCCGAAACCGATTGTCTGCTCTCTTCTCTACACTACATTCACAGTGACACAGTGTTGCAACACTTGTTTGGCACACTACATGAGGCGAGAATCCTCGCTGAAGAAAATGTTACCACAAGCAGCGGAATCGCTGTACGAGGCTCACCAACAAAAGGGTGCTCAGGAGTGGCAGCAAAAAAAAGAGCACAAGCATCACCAGCAACTGGAGCTGCAGTGAAGAAACTGCAGTTACATAAGGACCATCTGCCTCAGAAGGAGCACTGGGTCTCAAGGGGAAGGGTAGGCCGAAAGGCTGAAGTTATGAGGGAATGTTACAAGTCGCCGTTCTGATTTGTAAGCCAGCAGGTAATGTTTGGTGCTTTTGAGCAAGGATACTAAAATAAAAACTGTATTTTCAATATGCACACCCCATAGCTTATATGTCAAGGAACCCTTTCTTTTAGATAGACTGATCCAATATTCTTTACTCCTGTCAGGTTGTGTAATATCTTTTGCTGGTTCATACTACCAGAGTTTGTGAAAGGCTGCGTGCTGGCAGACTATGGTCCTTTGTATTAGCGAGACACTTTGCATGACATCTTTTTTTTTTTCGTCGCACTCTATTAACAATGTTCTCTTATGGTGCTCTTCTTCACTGTGGTCTAGTGGAGTCTGCCACACATGCTATCAGTGTTTATTTTTAGTTCTTGTTATTAGTTCCTGAAATGATGTTTGTGCGCTATTCTTTTATGACTAATATTCATTTCTGTGCCACCAATGTGTATTTACCTTGTGTATAACACTCATTGCTTTCAATTTTTATTTTTATAGTGTTTGTGCAGTATTGTTTTATGACACATATTCATTTCTGTACCAGCAATGTGTACTTACCTCATGTATGTGACTCATTACTTTTAAATGTTATTTTTATGCTGATTGAGCAATTGACATGCATTTGTAATATTGAATATGATGTATATTCTGCCTCTGATGCATCTCTTGTGGCAGCATTAGTCTTGCTGCTTGGTACAGCAAGCCCTCAAACATCAGACCTTCTTCTGTGTACCATGTTTATTAGTAAATAATTAAGCGCTAACAAAAATAAACTGTATTCTGATTTTGATGCACCGTGGTCAGCAGTTCACATTTTCTCATTCTTGCATGCCTATTACTACGACAAACAACGAGCGAAACAGCTGAAGTGTTCGTGGATTTCGCAAGAAAACAGGCGAGCTTGTCTTGGGTCTGCCAACGTTCATAAAGTGGTCAGCACGGCTGCTAATGGTGCTTTTTTTTTTTTCAAGATATTTTGCTTCTACACGCGTGGCCGTCTTGCATGCTTAGCATTCGGTGTCCATCTACATGCCACGCAGTACATGCGCTATTTAGTGAACCCGCAACCATAGGTCGGCCTACTTACTCGTGAGTTGACTCACTCAGGCTCGGATCGAGCCACCAGTCTTAATATGTGTGAGTCCAGGTGAGTGATATTTTGGTGAGTTTGAGTCCGAGCGAGTCCGGTCGAAGAAAATTTTTGTGAGTGTTAGTCTGAGTGAGCTCCACAAGTTTTGCCGACCTATGCCCACAGCCGCCCCAGCATCGCACTGTAGCTGAAACCCAGTATCAGCCGAGCCGGACAGACATGCGGTAAGTACCGTCATAGAGGTGTGTGCAGGGTTCTCCATCATTCAATGCAGCGCCCCCCACCCTCTTGGGTGACTTGGGTGTCAATGTATGGGGCAGATTTTGCGCCCTCCCCTCCTAGGTAGCTAGGAGAGCCCCCCCCCCCCCCCCCCCCCAGGCGCACGCCTATGAGTACCGTAACGTGTCGCCTTAGACAGGCGTCCGACATTTGCGTGCGGTCGATGCCGTATTTTCGGCGTTTACCGTACGGAGGTGCTAAGATGCCCCAATGAAATGGCCTGTACTGAAGTACAATAAAAACTCGGGCTCCCTTATGCATTTGCCTGAGACGACTGGAAGGTAAAAGCCATCAATACGATGTTCTAGATGAATTACCCGTTCAAACGCTCACCGTTAATGGGCCTAATTGCTGCATAACTTTGCAGGTAAGAACTTCAGCACAAACGAGGACTAATTACAGAGAGATGAGACGAGCCCTGGCGCAGTGCGCGTTTTCCGTCCTGATTAGCGCTAAAGTTTTCACCTTCAAAATGTACTGAAGTAACATTTGTATCAGAAGGAGAAAGTAGCACAAGCACAGACCAGGAGCGTAGACAGGAGGGGGGGGGGTTACCCCCCTTCAAAATTTTTCAATTTTGCATATGTATATATACACACACACATACAAACGCACGCACGAACATACACGAAGTATGATCAACCCCCCCCCCCCCAAAAAAAAAAAAATATGGCTACGCTCCTGGCACATGCCTGCGTGCAGTGCATATAATCGCCCATCGTAGCAGCTGCACGCCCAATACTTCTTTCAAATGTGCCCGCGTGGGAGCCTTCGTCTGTTTTTCTTATTCTTCTAAGCTTGATTTGACCTGTTGTAGAGTGACATTTTTAGCTCGGTCCTCGTAGGCGTCTGCTAGGGACGCGAGCGAGCACTGCCCATGGTTGCCAGGCGTGGCCACGCATGCGCATACTGTGTCTGCATACTGTGTCTACTCCTTCGTATTTGGCCCGATATGTCTTGGTTCGCAGTACTCCCGTCCTGGCCCCAAACAGTAGAGAACTACCCCGAGTATTATCATAGATCCTTTCCTTGGCAGTTTCCTGCTTAAAAGTTCGATAGATCTCTAGTGCGGACTTCTTAATCATGCCCATTCTCCACATCTCAGTTTCCGTTACCTTCACTTTCTTCTTAACCGATAGTTCTTTTTGGTTTGGCCACCTTCTCTTCTCTAAGTATTTACCAGTCAACTTCCTGGTTCGCTTCCTCCATTTTGTATCGACATTCTTTATGTACAAGTAGCTGAAAACCTTCCTAGCCCAACGCTCCTCCCCCATTTATCTCAATCGCTTCTCAAATTTTATCTTGCTGCTAGCTTCCCTGCCCTCAAATGATGTCCATCCCATATCGCCTTGTACTCCCTGATTTGGTGTATTGCCGTGAGCTCCTAAAGCAAGCCTACCTATTCCACGTTGCTTAATTTCTAATCTTGCTTGAACTTCTGATCTCAAGCACAAGACCGCATTGCCGAACGTCAGCCCAGGAACCATGACCCCTTTCCATATTCCTCTCACAACATCATACCCATTGTAATTCCACAGTGCCCTATTTTTCATGACCGCTGCATTCCTGTTACCTTTAGTCGTCACGTATATTTTGTGTTCCCTCAGATACTCGGTCCCATTGCTTATCCATACGCCCAGATATTTGTATTTATCTGTTATCTCTAGCGTGACCTCCTGTATTCTAAGCTCACTACCTTCGTTGTCAATCAAAATCATGACTGCTGATTTTTCCTTACTGAATCTAAAATCTAACTTATCTCCCTCATTACCGCAGATGTCCATCAATCTCTGCAAATCTTCCTTGTTGTTGGCCATTAGCACTATATCATCTGCGTACATTAATGCTGGTAGTACCTGATCAAGAAGTTTTCCTTGTGTGACTAAAGAGAGGTTGAAGCCCAGTCCACTTCCCTCTAATTTTGCCTCTAATCCTTGTAGGTACATCATGAATAATAAGGGTAAAGAGCCTTTCCTAGTTAGGGTGGCTAGAATAAGAAGGTGTGAAAAGCGGCCGCTGAAACCGGTCACCAACGTGCGCCGATGCCGCTTGGAGCGCTGCACGCAGAGGCGCTGCACTCAGAGGCACGCAGAATTGTGGGGAATACTGGACACACTAGGCGTGGAACATGTAGTCACTAATCTTTTAAAGGGTATTTATAAAGGTAACAAGGTAGTTATAAAGTGGGAAAAACAGGTATCCAAGCCTTCAGAGGTAAAACGGGGGCTTAGGCAGGGGTGCCCCCTGTCACCCTTATTATTCATGATGTACCTACAAGGATTAGAGGCAAAATTAGAGGGAAGTGGGCTGGGCTTCAACCTCTCTTTAGTCAAACAAGGAAAACTTATTGATCAGGCACTACCAGCATTAATGTACGCAGATGATATAGTGCTAATGGCCAACAACAAGGAAGATTTGCAGAGATTGATGAACATCTGCGGTAATGAGGGAGATAGGATAGATTTTAGATTCAGTAAGGAAAAATCAGCAGTCATGATTTTCAATGACAACGAATGTAGTGAGCTTAGGATACAGGACGTCACGCTAGAGATAACAGCTAAATACAAATATCTGGGCGTATGGATAAGCAATGGGACCGAGTACCTGAGGGAACACGAAATATACGTGACGACTAAAGGTAACAGGAATGCAGCAGTGATGAAAAATGGAGCACTGTGGAATTAATATAGGTATGATGTTGTGAGAGGAATATGGAAAGGGGTCATGGTTCCTGGGCTGACGTTCGGCAATGCGGTCTTGTGCATGAGATCAGAAGTTCAAGCAAGATTAGAAATTAAACAACGTGGAATAGGTAGGCTTGCTTTAGGAGCTCACGGGAATACACCAAATCAGGGAGTACACGGTGATATGGGATGGACATCATTTGAGGGCAGGGAAGCTAGCAGCAAGATAAAATTTGAGAAGCGATTGAGAAAAATGAAGGAGGAGCGTTGGGCTAGGAAGGTTTTCAGCTACTTGTACATGAAAAATGTCGATACAAAATGGAGGAAGCGAACCAGGAAGTTGACTGGTAAATACTTAGAAAACAGCAGGTGGCCAGACCAAAAAGAACTATCGGTTAAGAAGAAAGTGAAGGAAACGGAGACTGACGTGTGGAAAATGGGCATGATTAAGAAGTCCGCACTAGAGATCTATCAAACTTTTAAGCAGGAAATTGCCAAGGAAAGGATCTATGATAATACTCGGGGTAGTTCTCTACTGTTTGAGGCAAGGACGGGAGTACTGCGAACCAAGACATATCGGGCCAAATACGAAGGCGTAGACACAGTATGCAGTGCGTGTGGAGAGGAAGAAGAAACGGCCGAACACTTGATAATGTTCTGTAAAGGGCTTCACCCTATAGTTCAAGATGATGGCGCAGAGTTTTTCAAAGCACTGGGGTTTAGGGACCGGGAGGGCAAAATAGACTTTAAGCAAGTAGACTTAACTAGAAGGAGGTTATCTGATTGATGGCTAAAGTCAATCATGAGTGAAAATTAAACTATTCATTGCAAAGTACGAATCCTCAAACTCACTTTTTAAGGGAAAAAAATAAATATAGTTTTGGGTTCATTAAGTATTACGACTTGGTGGCGCTAGCCACCGCCCGATCTAAAGGGTACAACCATATTCATCCATCCATCCATCCATCCATCCATCCATCCATCCATCCATCCATCCATCCATCCATCCATCCATCCATCCATCCATCCATCCATCCATCCATCCATCCATCCATCCATCCATCCATCCATCCATCCATCCATCCATCCATCCATCCATCCATCCATCCATCCATCCATCCATCCGAGAGGAGGAAAGAGACGAACATTACGTGGCCGCGCCGTCGGGTGGAGTGTCCACACCTAAATTATTTTTCTTACACCATGTTCAGACTGAACATACCGACAAGGGCCACAACATCAACAGGATAACTTACATTAAAAAAAAAAACGCGCGAACTGTGCGCTAAAGCTGTCACTCATTTTGAGCTTCTGAGGGCCGACTTAAGGCAAGATTGTTTTATTGCGATAGCAGTTATATGAACGATTTCGGCAGTTTTTCTGCCGTCGCCGCCGTCATTCAAGTATATGTATATGTATGTATTTACAGGGAAGGATGCGCTAGCCTTCTCTTCTGCGGATCCACGATCGCATCGCCATTCTGGCCATGGTCGTCTGCGCGTGCGCTTATCTCGTGAGCGAACAAGAGGGGGCGGGGGGGGGGGCTTAATGGTTGCCGTGCTATCGTGGCGATGATCAGCGCGCGCCTTGTGCCCCTCAGCAGGCGCGAGCTTCTACGGGCTGCGCTCTCAACACGGAAAACGGTGTCAAGAGTGCACCTGAGTGGCCGTGTTCTCTTTCACCAGCATTTGTACAGTTACGTTAGATCGGATCTGAATATGAGTTGACTGCCAGCCTCACTTCGTATAACATTGCATTTTGTCGATATCGCATTCATTGCTTTGATCACCTTTTCGGCGAAACTGATTTTGTGCCCTCATTCCTGCCACAGTCGTGAACTGCACTTGACAATATGCGCACGAGCATGCTACTTGAGATACAGCTAGGTATCGAACGAATACGCGCGTTTTGCAGAAGAATGCATAGCTGAGCAAGCTGGTACTGATTCAGAAAATGGACAGAAACACGAAGTAGAGAAAAAGAACAGACAAGCGCAGACTATCAACTGAAGCTTTATTGCAAGACCGAGGCAATATATAAAGGAAAGGATAAAAAGCAAGGGAGGGCAAAGGGGGACGAGAAAAAAGGCACGAGGAACCAGACCAACAAGACCTAGGCCACATCACGAATAGCACGCACGTCAAACAAAACCTAGAAAGCTCAACTCCTTATCATGTGTGGCCATAGATGTAACACTGACGCACGACTCGAAAATCTTGTGAATATCGCAGCCTCATTAAGTTCGCACACTGTTTGGTTTTTATGCCGACACAACACAGAAGTATCATCAAAGAGCGGAACGTAGCGGCATTCCCTACAGTGGCCTGCCAGATAAAGGCCGGAATGGCCTTTCAGAGAATTAAAATGTTCTCCAAGTCTAACATTATGACAGTGACCTGTCTGACCCACGTATACACGATTGCATGACAAGGGTGGTGATTCATGCTACATAATTATGAATATAAATAACGTTGCATGTATCTTGCTGGCCACATATCTGATCCGCGATTCGTCTATCTACTTCGGCACCTAAAGTTGATAACTTGTTCCTGGCATAAATAACCACTCGGACGTCATACCTTGAGGCCACCTTTTTTGGGCGGTGGGTAAAACCGTGAACATATAGAATAACAACGAATTTCTTACGCTGCGCCTTCTCGTCCAAGTTGCAACCAACACCAGGACCTCTTTTTATTTTCCTAATTAACTTCTCGCAGACCTTTAACAAAACATCCCGTTAGTCATAACTCGGCACATCGTTTTTTGCTGCAGCATGCGACAGATAAATATTTACAGTCTCCTCATTATAATTTCAGTTTCGGTCTTACAGAGCTCCGAAAAACGACAAGCCGCCGGGTGCAGCTATCGGGCGCGAGGCCCACCACTGGAGGCACGAGCGCTGCAATCGCTGTGACGTGCAGGGTTGGATCACATGATCTCTCCTCGCTCTGGCGAAGGAAAGCCGGCGGTTGGATGCATTGTGTTTGACCGCGGCTTCGCGGTGTTTTCATTTTTCTCATCGTTATATTGCTCTGACTTCATGTGCGCGGACTTCTGCAGACCACACGATGCGAAAAGTCGCAGTAAAAATTACCGGTGGCGTGCCACAGTTTGCTGCGTATGCGATGCCACTGTCACAGCCGCTGGCAGTGCCACTGTCACCTCTCTCCTTTTTCGTTGTGGTTGTTATTTCAAGCCCATGGGGTTACAATAAGCACAGACCATGAATGTTCACGTAAAAGCAGATCGTTTCAATTTCAGCATGAAAGCCTCATGTGCAAACGGTACGATTATGTATATTTCATAATAGGACGTAGGAGCGTACATGTAAAGTAAGTTCTTAAGCAACAATTTGTCTTCCGCAAGAGCTCGGCGAGAGGTCTGTGACTGACTGCGAAGGGGTTTGACCGACCTTGACAACCAACGTAGGGCCGGTCTTGGGGATTGGCCTCACGCCGGCCGACGTCGGAACACAACGCAGGCCCGGCCGCGTTGGCCGACGAGCCCGAGTGCGTGCCGCACGCGGGTCGACCATGGCCCGACCTTACATCTATTTATCGGCGGCTGTGGGTCGGCTGCGAACGTTCCTTGCTCACCTTTTGTTTTGCATTTTTTGCACATGGCATTGGCTTAGTGCGCATGTAAAACGAAATTAAGCGCCTCTAAAGCCTGCACTTCTTATCGTGTGTGTAACACGCAATAAAAGAAAGACGGACCTAAGCTTCCTCACTTTATATGTTTATTGCACAGTTGAATAATTGCACTATGTTTTCATGCCACATTGTTCGCATGGAACGATTTGCAGTAGGCCTTGTGCAACCCAACTATACAACCGATGGAGTGGTAATGCTGCTAGATCAGTTTTCTCTTTCGGTCAATTTTCGTGCTCTTGGCAGTGAATACGTATTCGGTGTGCAACGTTTTACTACCGAGATGTGAGTCTTGTATCGTTCTTTTGCTGGGAAGAGCTGAAAAGAACAAACCTAACAATTAATACTTAGAGATAGACAGATGATATGCATGACTAGTTGCACAGTCGCATGCGTGAAACGCATGCGACTGTACACGCACAATTCGGCAAAAAAATGTGGGTATACACACAAATAAGAAAAAATTGTGCACTTACAATAATTATGTCAGTCCGTTGATATTCTGAAACGTGCTTGAAGCCCCAGAGCACAAAGTTCCTCGTAATATGTCGTTGAAAACAAACAGTACAACAAATAAATTAACGACAACACATCTTACCTTCAAGGCGGGCCATGCAGATATTTTCCAGTCTTCGTTTGCAGCTCATTTGCGACCTAATGTAAGGTGAAAAAAATTGCGTGGGACTTTCGCAACCAAGCATGCATCTTACCAAACTTCCTTTCAGTATGGCGTGAGACCAGTGCATCACGCTATACACCCTTTTTGCAGTCCTTGTTGCAGTGCTTCCTAATGGAAAAAATATCAATATTTGTCATGCTCTTGCAATATAAACAAACGAACAAAAAACACGAAAGGCGTGTATTTACCCGAAAACGATCAACGACGACTGATGCAGTAGCCGTTCATCCGAATCACTCTTATCCGGCTTCTAGAGGAGACTAACAGATTGACATATCAGTTGCTCAGATCAAAGTGAATTTTTCCAAAAGACAAAACTGGCAATGCGTCAGCAAACATTGCCACTTACGAGTACGCATAAAATCTTCGGCGGCGGGACGCGGCTGCCTCTAGGAACATGGCAAATAAAATGCTGCTCAATGCATGTGCATGGTATGACTTTGCATGGTTGCGCTGCAGTAACTCGTCGGCGCTCCGAGCGTTTCGCCAACACTTGCGTCTAGCGCAAAAAGAAAAGGCATATAAACACACGAGAACACAAACAGCAGCAGCAACGCAAAGTCGTGGGTCTTCGTAACACGTACAAAGGCTACTGTGTGAAGTAGGGCTTCAGTCGAATGACATGCATGGTTTCAGGCCGAAGCTGTCGACAAGAAGACACTGCGCCGACCGGAAATACCTCGTAGGTAACATCTGTGACACGTGTAAGAACCTTGTACGGTCCAAAATAACGGCCTAAAAGTTTTTCGTATAAGCCTGGTCACCGGAAAGGGATCCACACCCACACTCTGTCCCCAGGGTGGTAGGCGACGTTTTGACGGTGGAGGTTGTAACGCCGTGCGTCTGCATCTTGTTGGTGACTGGTGTTTATGCGGGCTAGCTCATGAGCTTCTTCGGCGTACTGAGTGTATTGCTCAGCGTCTGAGGCAAGTTCATCGCTTTGGTCGCACGGAAGCATTGCATAGAGCATATTGGTTCGCACGTTGAGTCCGTAAACAAGGCGGAAAGGCGGAAATCGCGTTATTTCTTGCGTTGCCGTATTGTACGCAAACGTGATGTATGGAAGAATCTCGTCCCAAGTTTTGTGTTGTACGTCCACGTACATTGACAGCATGTCTGCTATGGTCTTGTTAAGCCTCTCTGTCAGTCCATCGGATTGCGAGTGATAAGCCGTCATTTTTCAATGAGTTGTGCAGCTCAACTTCAAAATATCCTCCATAATTTGCACTGTAAACGACGTCACTCTGTCCGTAATAACGCCTGACGGGGCACCATGCATGCCGTAAGACGATTTGGTGCACGAATAACTTCGTGACTTCAGAGGCCGTTCCACGGGGCAACGCTTTTGTTTCAGCATAACGAGTAAGATAATCGGCCGCAACTATAATCCATTTGTTCCTGGAGGATGACAAAGGGCAAAGGGAAGGGTACGAGAAGGTTCATTTCCACGAGGTCAAACGGTGTCCACTGTGGTGCGATCGGCTGGAGCAGGCCCGCGGGTCTCACAGGTGGAGTCTTGCGACGCTGGAACTCACGGCAGCCTTTCACATAGCGATGTACACTAGTTGGTTGTCGCAGCCAGTAATGATGTGGGCATACTCGGGCGAGAGTTCACGTATAGCCCAAAGGTCCTGGAGTGGATTCGTCGTGGCACGCAAGGAGGATGTCATTACGCATGTCGGTAGGAACAACGAGTAGGAAGGCTTTGTCGCTACCACGAGCGTTTTTCTTGCAAAGAATGCCTCTTTTTAGACAAAAGCAGAATAGATAGCGAGCAATGCGTTGAAAAACCTGAGAATTCCGGCTTTCCAGGGAATCAATAACTGGGCGTAATTTTTCGTCTGCCCGCTGTCTTGACATGAATTCGGAATCGCTAACTGCTTCGAGAAAGCCGTCTTCATTTTCGGAGTTCATGACAGCGTGTCCCACAGGTGCTTGAGAAAGTGCGTCGGCATGCATCCTCGTGTTTACGCCCTGACATATACACAATCGGAATGTTGAACTCCTGCGAGCGCAAACTGCACTGAGAGAGACGGCCAGATGGATCTCTGAGATTGGTCAGCCAGCAGAGCGAGTTGAAGAGACGACCAGCAGACCATTTTGAAGAGACGACCATAGAGCTATGTAAGGCCGAAATTCGGTTGTCGCCCACACGACTAAGAGGCTTTCCTTTCAGGTGTAGAATAGTTGAACTCGGCTCGAGAAAGAGTACGACTAGCGTAAGCTATTACATGCTCAACGCCAACATGTCTTTTTTCAAGGACAGTGCCAAGTCTGACGTTGCTGGCATCTGTGTGAATTTCTGTAGCAGCGTCCTTATCGAAATGGGCAAGAACAGGACTGTTTGCATTCTCTGCCGTAGCTCTGTGAACGCTGTATCTTGTTCTGCCCTCCAAGTAAAGGGCACTTCATCTCGGGTGAGTCGCGTAAGAGGCTCAGCTATCTTTCAGCGATAAAGCGGCGATAACACGTGCACAAGCCGAGGAAATGGCGTACTGCTCTTATATCTGACGAAACAGGGAAGGTGGTGACGGCAGCAGTTTTGTCTGGATCAGGTCGCACTCCAACTGCACTAACGACATGTCCCAGAAATTTTAGCTCTTCATAGCCGAAATGGCATTTTTTTGGGGTTTCAGCGTGTGTTCAGATGTGCGATTGGCTTCCAGAACCTTTCCCAGGAGCTTCAGATGTTCTTCGAAGCTCTTGGAGAAGATGCCCACATCATCGAGGTAGACAAGGCAACTTTGCCACTTCAAGCCTGCGAGAACAGAATCCATCATCCTCTGAAAAGTGGCTGGGGCAGAACAGATGCCAAAGGGAAGAACTCAGAATTCGTAAAGTCGGTCTAGAGTCACAATTAAACGCGGTTTTTTTCTCGGTCTCATTCATCCGCTTCGATCTGCCAATAGCCACTATTTAGATCGATGGACGAAAAATACTTCGCACGTCGTAAGCTGTCGAGAGAGTCATCGACGCGTAGAAGCGGGTATACGTATTTTTTTCGGGACGCTATTAAGCTTTCGGTAGTCAATACAGAATCACAGCGTTCCGTCTTTTTTCTTCACTAGAACGACTGGCGAGGACCGAGGGCTGCTGTATGGTTGAATAATCCCGTCATCGAGCATCTCTTTTACTTGTGTCTGAATAGCCTCGCGTTTTTTGGCAGAAACGCAATAAGTCTGCTGCCGTATGGAGTGGACATCATCATCGGTAATAATTCGATGCTTCGTGAGGTGTGTTTGACGGACTTTGGAAGAAGAGGCGAAGCAAGATTGAAACTTCCTCAAAAGGTCATAAAGTGCAGCGTTCCTCTCATCTGACAGTGTCGAATTAATGTCAATGTGGTCTAGAAATTTCTTATCCTCATGCGTTTCCTCGGACGCGAAGCACTCTGTGACGTCGGCAACAGGGTCTCCATAGGCTACGGTGGTTCCGCAAAAAAGATGCCGGTGTTTGTAGTTGAAGTTCGTAACTAGTATCTGTGACTGACTGTCACGCACATGCACTACACTTTGGGCGGCGCATACACCTTGAAGCAGCAGGAGTGATAGGTTGCTTTCGGCCACCACATCACTGTCTCGGAAGTCTTCACAAGTGACTTCGATGGCAACAGTCGCTCAAGGCGACAGCGTCACACTGTCGTCAGCAACATGCAGCGCAGACCTACGGCAGTTATCTGCGTCTCGATCTGTCGCGCCTTGAGTCGAAAAAGTCACGATGCGCTCACGGAGATTTATGATGGCACCATATTCGCGAAGGAAGTTCATGCCGATAATTAGCTAGCATGAACAGTTGCGAAGAACGAGGCAGGTGACTACAAACGTTGACACATGAATTTTCACTCTTGCCGTACAGCGACCCAGAGGTGTTACAACATGTCCTCCAGCTGTCCGAATTCACGTTTCATTCCACGGCGTAATCACTTTCCTGAGAACTTTTCCTAGCCTTCCGCTGATAATCGAATAGTCTGCGCCGGTGTCTACCAAGGCATTGACCTGAAAACCGTCAATCAGCACAGGTATGTCAAGTGACTCGCGGTCACTGTGTTCAGATGTATGTGTCGGCGTTTTTTTTATTTTCAATACTGCCAGTCTCATACGAGACCAAAGGAGAAGGGCAGCAGTTCTTCGATACACAGTACAGTTTTCAGGTTCACATTTCTACAACAGCGTATTTGGGAGAACTTCTAAGAGGACGCAGCAGCAGAAATGCCTGAAGGGGCCTTTACGAAATTCAATAAGTACATTTTGAAAAAAAATGGCATCACTTGCAATAAAAACACAGAACAATCAGTACATAATTAAAGACGGCATACAAGACGGTTCTTATCCAGTAGACAATACAACACTAGTTGTACACAAACACAATAGCACTGTAAACAATACACCAGAAAAATACGCACTTTGATAACTCAGAACCAGTTACTGCAATCAGCAAAGCATTCGTTCACGCGCAATTGAACGCGAACATTTATTCCACAAAAATAACCGCTTGAAAAAACGATAATACGGCTCATTAAAAGAGAAAAAGACTGGGAAATTATTTGCAGAACATATCCCCAATTTTTGAGGTGAACTGTGACAATGATTGTATACTGGTAATCGACGAATCTAGGCTATTCCTTTCTCTTATTGACAGGGGAAAAATGAATGTTTGAAGCAATCGTTGTTCAAGGTGTATTCTGTAATGGTGAACACATGTTTGTGTCTTAGTTCTCTGGGTTCTGCTAGGAGATGTATTTTGATAAACCGATGCGGCTGCGGTTATGAAGCAGGTTGTGTAGAAACTTTATTTGTGCCAGTTTTGCTCTTGTCGCTAGCGTAGGAAGACCGCAAGATTCTAAAAGGTTAGTGAGTGAGTCGGTGCATTTATACTTGTTGTAGATAAACCTTACGGCCTTCCTTTGTACGCGTTCTAACCTTGCGATATGAGTGGCATATTGAGGGAACCAAACAGTGTTGGCGTACTCTAAAATTGGACGAACGAATGTTGTGTAGGTTAAGAGCCTAGTTTGTGTCTGTGCTAGAGGGAGATACCTTCTTAAGAAAAACAGCTTGCGCAAAGCGGCAGCTGTGACGTTATTTATGTGCGCTTCCCATCTCAGATCAGAAGTTAATGCGACACCGAGATATTTCTGCAGCGTGACTCTTTGTAAAGGTGTGTTGCTTATTGTGTAAGTAAACTCAGAGGGTGCCTTTTTTCTGGTCACCATCATACTGACTGTTTTTGTTAACTTTATCGACATTTGCCATTCCTCACACCAGTGAGCAATTTTTTCCAATGGACTATTTAGGGTCTTGTGGTCATCGCTGTCTTAAATTTTTCTGTAAATAACGTCGTCATCAGCAAAAAATGGCAGCATATCCACGGAGTGAATGATGGAGAGTGGGGCGAAGCATTCGTCCGTCCATGCGTCCGTCTGTGTGACCGTCCATGCGTCTGTTCATGCTCCTGTCTCTCATTCCCCATTAGCAGCCATTAGCATGTACATTGAGCACTATTTTTTATTGTTAAGCAACGCACAGAAGAAATCTCTCACCGGCACCACCTTGGAGGTCGAATGTTATACCTATTTCGGGTATGTGCCACTGATGGTTACGTACTACGAGAGACGCACAAGCCACGCCTTAAGGAGCTTCGGCCCTAAAAGCTTAATTTTGCAGTCTATGTCGGCTGTATTGTCATTTATATAGATAAGAAATAATAATAGCCCAAAGACGGAGCCTTGGGGCACACCTGACTTTACAGGAGCCGTCCCTGATAATGCGCCTTCGTGAACCACAAACTGTTGGTGGTCGCTAATGAAATCTTTTACCCAATTCGTATTCTCTCCACCCCCTATTATGTTTTCCAGTTTTTAAATCAGTTTGTAATAACAGACACGATCGAACGCTTTCGATAAATCAAGCAGTACTATATAGGTTTGGGAACGGTTATTTATACAAAGGGCAAGATCGTGAACAACTTCAGTAAGCTGGGTTACAGTTGATAACTCTTTCCGAAAGCCGTGCTGGTGGGGAGACAGAAGAGTGTTATTTTTTAGAAAGACGGTTAAATGTTTTAGGATTATATGTTCGAGCAATTTGTATGACGTACTGGTGAGCGATATTGGTCTGAAATTAGAGGGAACAGCTGTATCTCCCGTTTTGTGTATTGTGTTTTGTGTATTCGGTACTTTACTTCGGATAGCAGTTTGAACAGATCTGCGATATATAATTCCCAGGTATTTACTGCACCACTCTGCATATCGTAAAAGAAAATCGTTGGCGATATCATCAAGGCCGCATGCTTTTTTGGAGTCTAGCTAAGTTCAGAAGAAGGTTAAAGATACCTTCATCACTCATTACTAATAGTTCAACTAGGTTTGTGACAAGCGGAATGATTGTAGGAGTGATACGGTTGTCATCAGTGAAAACAGATTGAAAATATTTGTTGAACATAGTTATTTATTTATTTATTTATTTATTTATTTATTTATTTATTTATTTATTAACCTCAGGGCTTACAAGAAGCATTACAAAGGGGAAGGGCTACATAAATAGTGGATCATAAGGCACGTAAAAATGGGGAGCTCGAAGAAATAAACCAACAGCAAAAAGGCATGAGCCAAGACACGCATGTTACGGTACAATACCAAGTATAGGGTGAAAACAACTGAAAACTGATTTGATTTGTGGGATTTAACGTCCCAAAACCATCATTTGATTATGAGAGACGCCGTAGTGGAGGGCTCCGGGAATTTAGACCACCTGGGATTCTTCAACGTGCACCCAAATCTGAGCACACGGGCCTACAACATTTCCGCCTCCATCGGAAATGCAGCCGCCGCAGCTGGGAATCGAACCCGCGACCTGCGGGTCAGCAGCCGAGAACAACTGAAAACTACACTGCTAAGAAGCAATACGAATAAACAATATGAATATAAAGTGAACATAGGCAAGAACTCAAAAGTAGATTGCAGTGGAAAAATTCGGAGTTGACTTTGGCACACGCACCTTCTTATCACCAGCATAAAAGAAAAAAAAAGATAAGCAGGTAAGGCATAGGGGTGTACGTTCTAGGTAAGGTTTGTAAGTGCACCGCGAAAAAGATGAGTGTACGCGAGAGCCACCAATGAGGCAGGGAGGTGATTCCAATCAGCGCACGTCTTCGGAAGAAATGAGTTACTGTATGTTGTGGTACGCTGAAATGGAATGCGAATTTTATGATGGTGGTCAACACAAGCAGAATTATAGCAAGGTGATGCGATGAAACGGGATCAAAGCAGATGATTGTGATAATATATCTTTTAAAAGAGGATTAGTCGAAAAAGCTTTCTGCGAGAGGCAAGAGAGGAAATGTTAAGTGTGGCCTTCATATTAGTAATGCTTGCTGTGTGGCGGTAGTCGGAAAGAATGAGGTGAACTGAGCGGTTTGGAACACTTTCTAAACTATTTATAAAGGGTACGAAAGCGGGGTCCCAAACAAAAGATGCGTATTCTAGGTTAGATCGAACGTAAGTGAAATACAATTGTTTTTTGAGTGAAGGCGGAGCAAGGTGGAAGCTTCGTTTTAGATAACTAAGCATACGGTTCGATTTTGAAACTATGTACTCGATATGCTGTTTCCAAGAAAGATTATTAGAAATATGTACTCCAAGGTATTTGTATGAAACTACGGATTCAAGGGGAACATTGTTAAGAAAATTGTTTGAAAAGGACGATTGGTTGCGCGAAATTTTCATTGATTTACATTTGGAAATGTTAAGATTCATATGCCAGAGCGCTCACCAAGAAGTGATATTATTGAGATCAGTCAGTAGTGCAGCAATATCTGAGTTAGTAGTTTGCTTGCGGTACACAACACAATCATCTGCGGAAAGACAGATAGAACAGGATATATTACTAGGAAGGTCATTGATGTAGATTAGCAAGAGCAATGGTGCTGAAACAGAACCTTGAGGCACACCAGAACTGACGGGAGTTGAAGGCGAGTTTGTTCCATTAGTGAGCACATACTGGGTTCGGTTAGTTAGGAAAGCAATAATCCACCTCAAGACTTGAGTATTGATGTTTAGCCGACTAAGCTTTAATATTAAAAGTTGATGGTTAACCATGTCGAAAGCTTTAGCGAAGTCTAAAAACACACAGTCGGTTTCGAATCCGGAGTCGAGAAATGAGTGCAAGTCGTTAAAGAAGGTCAGAAGCTGCGTTTCACACGAATAATGCTTTCGAAATCCATGCTGAGATGGATGGGAAAAATTATTCGATTCAAGAAAGTTAACCAGGTGCGTAAAAATGATATGTTCCGGAATTTTGCATGACATAGATGTCTGTGAGATTGGCCGGTAGTTACATGAGTTTTGCGTGTCTCTTGATTTGTGAAGTGGAACTACTTTGCCTGTTTTCCAATCAGTAGGTAAGCATCCATCGTTAAGAGATTTGTTGAATATGCACTGCAGTATTATTGAAGTGTATTCTAAAGTACTTTCAAATAATTTTGAAGTGATTCCATCATTGCCACAGGAAGATGACCGCTCAAGTCCCTTAATAATACTTCTAATCCCAGCATAGTCAATAACAACAAAATTCATGCTAAGAAAACTGGCTTGGGGGGGGGGGGAGACAGTCTGATCAAAAAGTTTCGGATAGTTGTTACTGTTGATGGCGATGATTCTGGTACTGCGCTCAATCTCTGACGAAATGCTTTCGCGGTGTTGCGTGCAAGCGTTGATGGGAGATCTTCAGCACTTTGAGTGCCAGCGATCTTGCCCTCGAAGGCCACTGGCATCACTTTTCCCGACGAGGGCTCGGGGAGCTTCCCCGTGCCGTCACCTCGAAACGTCAACTCGAAACGGGGCCCTGTGGCTGCGGGTCTCCTCGGAGATGGGGACCGTGATTGGCGCCGTGTACAGGGTGCACGCTGATGCACGAGATACTCTTCGATATTCCTTGGCCTTTGACCAATTTTGGGACGAGGTGAATTGACAGAAAACCCGTGCAGCCCAAGTTTCTGGTATGGATATTTGCGGCAAATGTGACCAGGCTCACCGCAATGATAGCAGAGGGGTCGTCTTTTCAACGTACGCCAGAGCTCAGACTTGTGCGTCGGTGCGCGGTGACCATCGAAGTCCAAACCAGCGTGCGCTGACTGAATCACGATGGACGGCATCATTGTCTGGATCGGGACGTGCGGCATTGTTTGAGTCAGGACTCCTTGACCTGAAAGAGGCATGGTAGATCGCAAGGCTTCCGCGTACTTATATGACGGCGACTGTCAGTAGACGCATGAGATGTTTCAGATCAACCGACATCAGTGGAAAACGATGGGCGTGCAGCACCTGCTGGGCCTCGTCACGGTTGACACTGGTGATAGAACCGACATCCATTTGCCTTGTCCCGTACATATTTTCCATTTCTTCGCGGACAACAGACCGGATGACCTTGCGAATTCATTCGGGGCTCTTGCTCTCAGGGGTGGCGAAAAATTCGGGAACTGAGACAGCATTCTCTTGGCGTTCAAACAGGGCAGACCATTGGTGCAGTACTTACTCCATTGTTGCCGCTTCAGTAAGGTACTCAGCAACACTCTTGGGAGGACTGCGCACCAAACCAGAAAAAAATTGTTCCTTCACACCACCCATGAGGTGGTGCAACTTTTTTTCTTCTGAATAGAAGGATCCGCTCGCTTGAAAAGCCATGTCATGTCCTCGACGTACATCGAGACGGTCTCGTTTGGCATTTGGATGCGTGATTGTGGTGCATGCTCCGCCCGTTCGCAGCGGTTGGGAATGCTGTAGGTCTCCAGAAAGCGACGCTAAAACTCGCGCCAAATTAGATTTGAGAACATCATCCCTGTTCAGAAACAACGTCTTGACATTGTCCTTTAGGCAAGTGTACACGTTCCGGAGCTCCGCAGCATCATCCCAGTAACTGATTGCTGCGACACGTCCAAACTCACCCAGCCAGACGTCAACATCTTCATGGTACTCTTCATGAAAGCGGCTAGGCATGAGTGGGCTCTGGACGATTCAGTATATCGGCGTAGAAGGTGTCGGAGCTTGCACGGCATCATGTGTCGAAGTCAGAGTCGCTGTGTCAGTAGTCGGTGTCTCAGGTGCTAGGCCTCGCTGGTGGTGGCTTGCTCTGTGAACAGGAGTGTCTATGGGTGCAGGGCTTGTGTTCCGGCTGCTGGGTGGAGTCTTGTGTATCAGGAGAACCGTGAGTCATTGTATCCAGTTCTTCCACCAGTCTTGTCACGTTTCTGACGACAAACTTGATTTAATGGGCTCGTAGAGTCGACCAGCCTAACAGCAGCTTGATGACGATGATGATGATGGTTCCACAGCCATGGCTCGTACCCACTCAGAGGGATCGGCCAAGAATCGATGACTTAATTAAGATTTTTTTTTCAATATCGAAACCACCCACCAGAAAAAAAGAAAAAAAAAAGAAAAGACACCCTAGGCAGAATAAAAAGAGTGCAATAGTTGTTTGTCACTCGTTCAGATAAGACAACTACTATTCATTACCTTGAATAGGAATCAGCATAGTTAAAGAATGCTCTTGTGTATGTTGGATTTTTTTTGCACGAATAATAATCACGCAATTAAAACCTTAATTCTTTTACTTTCATTAAGGTACTTGCAAACTGCATAGAGAACGTTCTCGTGGCTGAAGCACAGATCGTAAGCACCGAAGGAAAGTATATTTTCTATAGTGAAATTCAGCCCTAGGCTAGCGAATGGGAGGACTAAGAATGTTTTCCTGAGCAATTTGTATCGGCGACATGATAAAAAATAGTGCTCTATTGTTTCCAATTCTGAAGAAAAGTTGCATAGTAGTGATATCGCCAGAGCAGCCCTATGTGAATAGAAATTTAACGGGGGGACACGACATCGAAATCTGGTTATTATGGTTTCCAACTGTCTTGTAGGACACCAATGAATTTTCCATGGAAATCTTAAGTGAGTAAATACTGGTGTTGACAATATTGCTTGCATAGCGTCTGCACTAAGCGCAAGTTTTCGGTATCTTGTCGCAGTTATAGTGGCCACTTCGGGAAGGACTGATACTACTGGCTCTTCCAATGCTGCTCGTGCTAGAGAGTCGGCGATTTCATTTACTTCTAAGCCGCAATGACCGGGTACACATACTAATTTCAGTTGCTGCAGCTGAGGAGGAACTAGCATAAGGAGCGTCTTTAAGGCCATCGGTTTAGTTGACGCCGTAATCGACGTACATACTGACAGGGAATCCGTGATCGCGGATGATCGCGTTAGCGGCATTCAAAGGTAGCTTTCGCAGCGCTAGAACTATTGCCAACAGTTCAGCTTCAAAAACTGGGGTGAAATCCGGTAATCTTAATGAAAAAGACCAGTCAAGCGAATGGGAGTATATACCTACACCTGTCTTTTCATCTATTAGTGAAGCATCTGTGGCGATAATATTATTCGTTTCTGCGTGTGCAATATAATCCTGCAGTCGGCTATTTAAGACCCAATAGGATTGTAATTTGGACTTAGAGGGAAAAATCTCATCGAATTCTATCTTAAAAAAAATTGCCCGCAGCTTCCCTCGGGGGAACACTGAGGAGGATGCGGACCATATAATTGGTTAACGGGGTGTTAAAGTGCGACTTACTTGGGTCGATGGCTAAATTGGTTAACGTGGTTGTGAAATGGGGTGTTAAATTGCGACTTACTTGGGTCGATGGCTAAATTGGTTAACGTGGTTGTAGGAGGGGGTGTTAAATGAGTGAACACGTACACACGTGTGCGAAAGGGCGGCGCTGGTCGAAGGGACGTCGATCATTGTGTTTGTGGATTCGTTGGAATTCATTTCACCGCGACCTTGGACGTCGACGCGCCGTACAAACCAACCGACGAGCGGCAACTGAGCGAGCGAGCGCCGACCTTGAGTATATATACAGCACGACGGCGCATGCACTGTCAGCTGTTGAATGTTCTCGAAGCGCGACGCCACATGCGCGTCCACTGGAGAATCAGGAGAATTGTAGATGTCGAACGCGGTGTGTAGAGGAGGAAGGGTGCACAGATGGTGGAGGAGTGAAGCGCGCGCGGTGTGGAGAGGAGGAAGGGATGCACAGATGGTGGAAGAGTGGGCGACGGCGCGACGGCGCATGCGCGCGCGTCAGCTGTCGAATGTTCGAGAAGCGGTGCGGACGGCGCGGACGGCGCACTACAAGGCGCGAGTATAAGATGCTCCGCATCTAAAATTTATTTGTAACCTGCGCCGCAATCACATCTCGAATTTTTACATTTAACCTATCTAGTTGTTTCTGGACAAAAGCAATTTGAGGTGTTCGAAACCGTCGCCAATGGGCAAGAAAAAAGCTGTCTGGGTCATTTATAAAATCATATTGAGATCGTCTTGGCGCATAGCTATAAAATTTCAGAAACGTCTGAACTGTTAGGATACGAAAACGGCAAGGCAATGTAGGTAATCGTGCTTCCTGATACAAAACATTGTTTGTTACAAACCTAGGAAGTCCTAGACACAACCTCAAGGCTTCTCGTTCCAGCGTAACCAGAGGCTTTATTTTATAAGCAGGGCCACCTAGAACAATACGCACCCAAATTCTAGGATTGGTCGCATATACATTTTATATATCACCACCATTGTGCTTCTTCGTAGACCATATCAGCGGCTGCTCAGTCTACGAAGAATTCCTAAGGCGCGTTGTGCTTTAGATGCCATGCTTTCTATGTGGGGAGTCCAGTTTAGGTTGGCATTATAAATTACTCCCAAATATTCAAGAGATTCCACATGCGGAATGGGCTCTTGTTTGTAACATATTGAAATTGAGATGGGATCGGATAACGGGAATATCAATACTGCACTCTTATTTACGTTTAAGGTGATGCAGGCTGCACCTAGCCATCTCTCCAGCATATTGACATATCTCTGTAGCTTTTGATATAAAGAATATATGTCACTATGTGCCGTGAAAAATGCAATATCATCAGCATATACAAACACCTTCACGTCCTGGCAATGCGGTATAGTGCTCATTAAGATGTTAAATAGAACTGGCGATAATACAGCGCCTTGAGGAACACCACGTGTTTGTTTGCACTTTGACGATGTGCAACCATCCTTAAAACAATAGAACTCTATTCCTCTCAAAAATTCCCTCACCCACGCCAATATATATTTTGGGAGATTGTGGCTCTCTAATATGTCTAATAAAACTGAGTGTTCTACACTATCGTATGCCTTAGCTATATCCAATGTCACTAGTGCCGCATGTTGTCTTTTTTTGCGAGCAAGCTGAATGTGGCTTTCTAAATCTGCGTGTGCACACCAGATTGAGCAATCTGTTCTGAAGCCTTTGATTTGAATTTAATATCGAATTTTCCTCCATCCATATTAGAATTCTTTTATTGAGCACTCTTTCGATGAGCTTCACCATATTAGATGTGGGAGAAATGGGTCGAGTGTTTTCTATGACATATCCGAATGCTTGTCTTTTTTTGTATCGGCACTATTTTAGCTAATTTCCACTCATACGGAATCCAGACATACTTTAACGAATAATTTACAGTGTTTAGTAGGTCACATGGTGATAATTTGAATAATATTTTTATCATAGCAGTTGTGATTCCATCCAGACCAGGAGCTGACGAGGGCAAACCTTGTATCACTTGTGCTAACTCTTCCTCTGTAACTTCAGTAACTTCAATCGTTAAAGCTGGTTTTTGTGGATTGTAAGGCTTAGTTGATGTAAATCTACACTCCAGGCCTTTAGCCATGGTTTCTAAGGATTTCTTTGTTTCTTCCAAGGACATAATTTCAAACCCTATATTATTTGGAGATGGCATCATTTTACGTAATTTCATGAACCTGAACAGCGCCTTTTTGTTCCAAGCTTTTGAAAGGTGATCATAAAGTTTTCTATCATATTGTTCCTAAGCTAAAAAGACTGTGCGTTTAAAACTTGCAGCGTGATACTTGTAATCAGACCAGTTTTGGGGGCACTGGTTATACATAAGTTTTTCCCAAGCTGCCTTTCTTCGTCGGAAATCCCGGGCACAGTCCGAGTTCCACCATGGACTATGGGTTGTGCTCTTTGCGGATTCAACAACAAATTCTGCATTTTTATAGGTTCTGTTGATCAGTGCACTTAGTCTCATGGCTTTGGTACCTTCTTGCTCTTCAGAAGAGGTTGCTAAAGCAGATTCTAAATATTTGCTAAATTTGGTGTAATTAATAAACACTCGAGTCTGAGAGCCTGACATTATAACTTGGCAAGCAATCTCGAATAATATAGGCAAATAATCGCCGTTAGTTGCACAATCACACGCACTCCACGACAAACCACTGAGTGGTGAACTCACAAAGCTTAGACCTAAGGCTGAACGAGACCTATCACTAATGTAAGTGGGTGTTCTTGAATTCAGACAACACAAGTTATTATCCGCTGTCCACTCCCACAATTTCTTACCGCATTGATCAGTTCGGAAACCCCAGCACGTATGATGAGAATTGAAATCACCGATTAGAATTTTATTTTGATAACTAGAAGTCACTGCAGCGTCTAAACATCGATTATCTATTACACTTTTAGGAAAGTATGCATTCACCACCAAAAAAGGCATGCAGCCTGGTAAGGTTATTTCTAAGGCGAGATTTTCACTGTCAGGTGACATGACCTTATACGCAATTTTTGTTTTGAGACTTATTCTATTATTAATATAAAATACCAAACCTCCACCTTTCGATGGACGGTCTAGACAGAAAGATTTGAATCTATTTAATTGAAAAGACTGATGCATGGAAAGCCAAATTTCTTGTAGTGCAATAATATCTGGAGAAAAGTTTGATGACAAATATATAAGATCAGTTGTTGCAGAGTGAATCGATCGGCAATTCCAATGAAGGATTTTAAGTGACCCTATTGTTGCTCTAAAATAGCCTCAGCGATGGCCTTGTTTAGAATATTTTCTTTAAGAAAATCAGCTTTAGACAGGGTGTTCTTCTGGTACTTCTTGGTTTTTGAATTGACAGGTGCGATGCCTTTTTTATATAAAGGGGATCTCGAGCGCTTTAGCGGTCGGGGATCCATCTCCATTTCGTCTGAGTCCTCCACTTTCCTTGTAAGCTCGCATCGAGATACGCTACCTTCCTCTACTGAATCTGCAGCTACCGTAGGTTGCTTTGGCGTATCGAAGCCATACTCCTTTGAAATCTCAGGGGAGTCACAAATGTGAAGGGCTTCCGTAGCCTGCTGTGGCGTATCAGAGTCTTACTGCTTTGCAAACTCCGAGGAGTCACTAATATTACGTGGTGCACTGAGGTTGTTTTCCGCTGTACCCAACATTTGAGCCACCTGGTGCGATAGAATCTGGGCCAAGGCCTCACAAAGATTCCCGGCGATGCGCTCCATTGCCTTCTCCACTGCTTTCTCAATCGCTTCCGCAATAGGGACAGAGAGAGCTTCCATTGTTGGCATATTACGAGCTGTAACACCGGCGTAGCCTTGTGTTCATGCTTGTATTTCAAGTGCTGCTTCCTTACGTGAACACCGTCTTCGTTCTACTATCTCTAGAATTTGCAGTTTATTTACCTTTGCCGAACAACTGGAGCTATCGGCCGCATGAGCTTCGTTACATAGGCAACACTTTTCTTTATCACTCTGACAGTCGCTAGAATTGTGACCTTCCCCGCATACCGTACACCTGACCGCTGACCTACAGCCTTTGATTGTGTGACCATAACGCCAACACTTTATGCATTGGAGCGGACGAGGAGAGAGTGGCTCTACTCTGTAAATTAAAGGCCAATCCTTAATTTCTGATGGTCGGTCTGATCCCGCAAAGGTCACAATTACAGATTTAGTTGGTATTTTGTTCTTATTAACCACCCGTCCACACCGATAGACTGAAATAGCACCTGCTGGCGAAAACAGCTCTAGTACTTCGGAGGGTGGTATGTTGGCAACGACGCCACGCACTAGACCTCGGGTACATGCGAAGTGTGAAGGTATGAACCCGCTCACCGGCTGGGATGCAAACATCGAGTACTTCAGTAGATCTAGGACACAGGACTGGTCTGGCGAAAAGCACAGTATGCTTCCTCTGCCGAACTGGCGGACCTCCGTTATGGACTGGAAATGGGCCGTCACTGACCGTAATTCCGCCTGAATGATTTTCGGGTTTTTCATCCGAATGATGCCATCGTTGGTCGGGACTAGAGCCACTGAAACCGATGATATTCCCTTGAGCAAGAAAAGATCCACTGGCACCTCCTTTGGATCCGTAGAAGCAGACCAAAGAAACGTCCCTGGCCCTAGCGAAGATAAGGGCATCTTGTCTTGTCTGAACTACACAAAAACACTTATCAAACAACTATTGCAGTATAAGAAACGATGATAGATCAATTAACCAACAACAGCTATTTAATTCTTGGCCACACCCCGAGAGCAAGCTTCAACGTTCAACCGCACGTTCGAGAACAGCTTAGATAGATCTTCTTCGCCCTCTTTCACTCATGGATCTCGCACAAGCAGACCATGTGGCAGTATTATATATATATGCCATTATCACAAAACCTGGTCCTGAATGGTGGATGGTAAGTCCCATCGCCAGCAACGTCATCTACTTCGCTGGCTATAGAAGTGTGGCTTCACCGGCAGCGCATCGTGGGCTTGGTGGCTGCTTCGTTTCATCACCAACTAACCCACTGCTCTTCGCTATGCATGTGTTGTCAGCCGTCGTCGCGCCTCTGCTTCTTGTTGCCGGTGTGTCCACCCCTGCGGACACATCACCGGAATGTGGATTGCGACGCTTCGACATTGCTCTGAACATCGACCAAACAACCGGAAAATAGGATATAATCTCGCCTCTACTTACAGCCTGTCACCACTATCATAAATTCTGGTTCTGTATGGTGGATGGTCAGTCCCATCGCCAGCAACGTCAACCACTTCGCTGGCTATAAAATGTGTGCCCTCATCGGAAGCGCTTCGTGGGCTTGGTGGCTGCTTCGTTTCATCACCAACTAACCCACTGCTCTTCGCTATGCATGTGTTGTCAGCCGTCGTCGCGCCCCTGCTTCTTGTTGCCGGTGTGTCCACCCCTGCGGACACATCGCCGGAATGTGGATTGCGACGCTTCGACATTGCTCTGAACATCGACCAAACAACCGGAAAATAGGATTTAATCTCGCCTCTACTTACAGCCTGTCTCCACTATCACAAAGTCTGGTCCTGAATGGTGATTGGTCAGTCCCATCGCCAGCTACGTCATCTACTTCGCTGGCTATAAAAAGTGTGCCCTCACCGGCAGCGCTTCGTGGGCTTGGTGGCTGCTTAGTTTCATCACCAACTAACCCACTGCTCTTCGCTATGCATGTGTTGTCAGCCGTAGTCGCGCCCCTGCTTCTTGTTGCCGGTGTGTCCACCCCTGCGGACACATCACCGGAATGCGGATTGCGACGCTTCGACATTGCTCTGATCATCGACCAAACCACCGGAAAATCGGATTTAACCTCGCCTCTACTTACAGCCTTTCGCCACCATCACAAAGCCTGGTCCTGAATGGTGGATGGTCAGTCCCATCGCCAGCAACGTCATCTACTTCACTGGCTATAAAATGTGTGCCCTCATCGGAAGTGCTTCGTGGGCTTGGTGGCTGCTTCGTTTCATCACCAACTAACCCACTGCTCTTCGCTATGCATGTGTTGTCAGCCGTCGTCGCGCCCCTGCTTCTTGTTGCCGGTGTGTCCACCCCTGCGGACACATCGCCGGAATGTGGATTGCAACGCTTCGACATTGCTCTGAACATCGACCAAACAACCGGAAAATAGGATTTAATCTCGCCTCTACTTACAGCCTGTCTCCACTATCACAAAGCCTGGTCCTGAATGGTGATTGGTCAGTCCCATCGCCAGCTACGTCATCTACTTCGCTGGCTATAAAAAGTGTGCCCTCATCGGCAGCGCTTCGTGGGCTTGGTGGCTGCTTAGTTTCATCACCAACTAACCCACTGCTCTTCGCTATGCATGTGTTGTCAGCCGTAGTCGCGCCCCTGCTTCTTGTTGCCGGTGTGTCCACCCCTGCGGACACATCACCGGAATGTGGATTGCGACGCTTCGACATTGCTCTGAACATCGACCAAACCACCGGAAAATCGGATTTAATCTCGCCTCTACTTACAGCCTTTCGCCACCATCACAAAGCCTAGTCCTGAATGGTGGATGGTCAGTCCCATCGCCAGCAACGTCATCTACTTCGCTGGCTATAAAATGTGTGCCCTCATCGGAAGTGCTTCGTGGGCTTGGTGGCTGCTTCGTTTCATCACCAACTAACCCACTGCTCTTCGCTATGCATGTATTATGAGCCGTCGTCGCGGGTCTGCTTCTTGTTGCCGGTATGTCCCACCCTGCGGACTCATCGCCGGAATGTGAATTGCGACGCATCGACATTGCTCTGATCATCGACCAAACAACCGGAAAATCGGATTTCATCTCGCCTCTATTTACAGCCTGTCACCACTATCACAAAGCCTGGTCCTGAATGGTGGATGGTCAGTCCCATCGCCAGCAACGTCATCTACTTCGCTGGCTATAAAATGTGTGCCCTCATCGGCAGCGCTTCGTGGGCTTGGTGGCTGCTTTGTTTCGTCACCAACTAATCCACTGCTCTTCGCTATGCATGTGTTATCAGCCATCGTCGCGCCTCTGCTTCTTGTTGCCGGGGTGTCCAACCCTGCGGACTCATCGCCGGAATGTGAATTGCGACGCTTCGACATTGCTCTGATCATCGACCAAACAACCGGAAAATCGGATTTCATCTCGCCTCTATTTACAGCCTGTGACCACTATCACAAAGCCTGGTCCTGAATGGTGGATGGTCAGTCCCATCGCCAGCTACGTCATCTACTTCGCTGGCTATAAAAAGTGTGCCCTCACCGGCAGCGCTTCGTGGGCTTGGTGGCTGCTTAGTTTCATCCCCAACTAACCCACTGCTCTTCGCTATGCATGTGTTGTCAGCCGTAGTCGCGCCCCTGCTTCTTGTTGCCGGTGTGTCCACCCCTGCGGACACATCACCGGAATGTGGATTGCGACGCTTCGACATTGCTCTGAACATCGACCAAACAACCGAAAAATAGGATTTCATCTCGCCTCTACTTACAGCCTGTCACCACTATCATAAAGCCTGGTTCTGTATGGTGGATGGTCAGTCCCATCGCCAGCAACGTCATCTACTTCGCTGGCTATAAAATGTGTGCCCTCATCGGAAGCGCTTCGTGGGCTTGGTGGCTGCTTCGTTTCATCACCAACTAACCCACTGCTCTTCGCTATGCATGTATTATCAGCCATCGTCGCGGGTCTGCTTCTTGTTGCCGGTGTGTCCACCCCCGCGGACACATCGCCGGAATGTGGATTGCGACGCTTCGACATTGCTCTGAACATCGACCAAACAACCGAAAAATAGGATTTCATCTCGCCTCTACTTACAGCCTGTCACCACTATCTAAAGCCTGGTTCTGTATGGTGGATGGTCAGTCCCATCGCCAGCAACGTCATCTACTTCACTGGCTATAAAAAGTGTGCCCTCACCGGAAGCGCTTCGTGGGCTTGGTGGCTGCTTCGTTTCATCACCAACTAACCCACTGCTCTTCGCTATGCATGTATTATCAGCCATCGTCGCGGGTCTGCTTCTTGTTGCCGGTGTGTCCACCCCCGCGGACACATCGCCGGAATGTGGATTGCGACGCTTCGACATTGCTCTGAACATCGACCAAACAACCGAAAAATAGGATTTCATCTCGCCTCTACTTACAGCCTGTCACCACTATCATAAAGCCTGGTTCTGTATGGTGGATGGTCAGTCCCATCGCCAGCAACGTCATCTACTTCACTGGCTATAAAAAGTGTGCCCTCACCGGAAGCGCTTCGTGGGCTTGGTGGCTGCTTCTTTTCATCACCAACTAACCCACTGCTTTTTGCTATGCATGTGTTATCAGCCGTCGTCGCACCTCTGCTTCTTGTTGCCGGTGTGTCCACCCCCGCGGACACATCGCCGGAATGTGGATTGCGACGCTTCGACAGTGCTCTGAACATCGACCAAACAACCGGAAAATAGGATTTCATCTTGCCTCTACTTACAGCCTGTCACCACTATCATAAATTCTGGTTCTGTATGGTGGATGGTCAGTCCCATCGCCAGCAACGTCAACCACTTCGCTGGCTATAAAATGTGTGCCCTCATCGGAAGCGCTTCGTGGGCTTGGTGGCTGCTTCGTTTCATCACCAACTAACCCACTGCTCTTCTCTATGCATGTATTATCAGCCATCGTCGCGGGTCTGCTTCTTGTTGCCGGTGTGTCCACCCCCGCGGACACATCGCCGGAATGTGGATTGCGACGCTTCGACATTGCTCTGAACATCGACCAAACAACCGAAAAATAGGATTTCATCTCGCCTCTACTTACAGCCTGTCACCACTATCATAAATTCTGGTTCTGTATGGTGGATGGTCAGTCCTATCGCCAGCAACGTCAACCACTTCGCTGGCTATAAAATGTGTGCCCTCATCGGAAGCGCTTCGTGGGCTTGGTGGCTGCTTCGTTTCATCACCAACTAACCCACTGCTCTTCGCTATGCATGTATTATCAGCCATCGTCGCGGGTCTGCTTCTTGTTGCCGGTGTGTCCACCCCCGCGGACACATCGCCGGAATGTGGATTGCGACGCTTCGACATTGCTCTGAACATCGACCAAACAACCGAAAAATAGGATTTCATCTCGCCTCTACTTACAGCCTGTCACCACTATCATAAAGCCTGGTTCTGTATGGTGGATGGTCAGTCCCATCGCCAGCAACATCATCTACTTCACTGGCTATAAAAAGTGTGCCCTCACCGGAAGCGCTTCGTGGGCTTGGTGGCTGCTTCTTTTCATCACCAACTAACCCACTGCTCTTCGCTATGCATGTATTATCAGCCATCGTCGCGGGTCTGCTTCTTGTTGCCGGTGTGTCCACCCCCGCGGACACATCGCCGGAATGTGGATTGCGACGCTTCGACATTGCTCTGAACATCGACCAAACAACCGAAAAATAGGATTTCATCTCGCCTCTACTTACAGCCTGTCACCACTATCATAAAGCCTGGTTCTGTATGGTGGATGGTCAGTCCCATCGCCAGCAACATCATCTACTTCACTGGCTATAAAAAGTGTGCCCTCACCGGAAGCGCTTCGTGGGCTTGGTGGCTGCTTCTTTTCATCACCAACTAACCCACTGCTTTTTGCTATGCATGTGTTATCAGCCGTCGTCGCGCCTCTGCTTCTTGTTGCCGGTGTGTCCAACCCTGCGGACACATCGCCGGAATGTGGATTGCGACGCTTCGACATTGCTCTGATCATCGACCAAACAACCGGAAAATAGGATTTCATCTCGCCTCTACTTACAGCCTTTCGCCACTATCACAAAGTCTGGTCCTGAATGGTGGATGGTCAGTCCCATCGCCAGCAACGTCATCTACTTCGCTGGCTATAAAAAGTGTGCCCTCATTGGCAGCGCTTCGTGGGCTTGGTGGCTGCTTTGTTTCGTCACCAACTAATACACTGCTCTTCGCTATGTAGGTTAGTGTTCCGCAATCACTCTTCACAAAGAAGAACAGTAATTACTTTTTACTGCAGCTGCCAAGCCCACGTTGCTGCTGTACGACTGTGGTTGATGCGCCAGTGCCGTGATATTGTTATTGCTACTTGTATCGGGAGACACCGGGTCCCAATACTACTAGACTCATTGAACTGCAAAAGCTTCCGCTGGCCAGTTCCTGCACTTCCTCTTAGAGGAAGTGCAGGGACTGAAAAGTCAAGTACTATCAACAGAACACGCCCTCTCCGACCTAATAAAGCGAATCACTGATATGAAAAAGCATTACCAACTTCTGCTGCCCCTAAAAACAGGACTCGAATTAATTAAGAGCAGCACCGTTCATGCAGCACGCTAAACAGATGACCTCGAGGCACGTTTGGATGACGCAGAGAACAGATCATGGCGTAACAATTTAATTTTTATGGCCTACCAGATGCAAGTCTTTCTGAATCATACGCTGAATCTGAGGAACTAATCATTCGTAATAGTTATCACTACTTAAGCATAAATATTAACCCTAAAGAAATTGATCGCGTGCATCGCATGGGCCGCCACTCAGTCCACAAATGCAGGCCAATAATCGCGAAGCTCACTTTCCACAAGACAAAACACAAAATTCTTTCAAGCGGACGTAAGGTGAAAAGAACGACATACAGCATTGGAGAGGATTCCTCACGCCGTGTTCAAAGTGCTATAGAAGGCAGTTGGTCGAGTTTGCAAAAGCAGAAGTCCTGCCCATTTTCTTTGTGCTATAAAACACTAGACATAGGCCAGAAACGCTACTCGTTCAATGATACCTCAAAAACAGTACAATGAATTAAATAGCAATCATGTCGACGTCAGAATAAATCCACCGATTGTTACCCTAAATCAAAAGGTAACCTTTCTTTCTCAGTAATTTTCACGAACGCTCGAAGTTTCATGCCTAAACGCAATCAGCTGTATCATCTTGTCAAGTCATCAGATAGCAATATTTTTATACTAACGGAAACGTGGCTAACAAATTACGTCATCAACGCGGAAGTGCTCACTGATGTACCGGATTTCAATGCTTATCGGAAAGACTGCGCAGGCTTCTGTGGGGGTAGTGTCATCATTGCAATCAGTAATCAGTTACCATGTTTCATTATTAACATCGACTCAGATTTAGAAATTTTGTGGGTGTTGGTTCAGGCACTGCCACAATCTGTATTATTAGGTGTTTGCTATCGGTCTCCACATAACAATCCTAACTTTTCTCGCACACTTCATAGCATTTTAAACCAGCTTACATGAAAGTATCCTAAAGCTGAAATCGTTCTTTTCGGTGCTTTAAATTTTCCTGGTATAAACTGGGAAGACGACACTTTTACCGCTAACTCAGCAGAAACTAGTGATTTTCCTAGTGTTGTTCTTGACTAACCTAAATCAGTTAGTAACGGAGCCAACGCGTGTCACATGCGATTTCTCTAATATTTTGGGTGTAATACTAACAACTTGTCCTGATAACCTCTCTTCAATTCACAATCTCCGTGAGATCATTGACCTCAATGTTATACATGCAGACTTTTGTTTCAGCCCTGTCACATACACAAGAAAGTGATGACCTTATACGATAAGGGTAACTATGACGCTGTAAATATGTATAGCATCGTAGTTCATTAATAATGAACTTACTGTATTTTTTCCGACATTTCTGTCTCAAATGGAAGACTGCTATATTCAGAACTGGCTATTTTTCAAACAAAAGCTGACCGACCTAATAGCCAACTTCATCCTTAAAACCACTATTCGTGTTAACAGTCATAAGCCATGGTTTAATAAATCTTTGCACCGACTAGACAACAAGAAGAAGCGTACATTTCGGACTGCCAAGCTAAAAGGAGGCTATCACAACTTGGATAAGTACTACTAGGCTGAAAAACCTATCTGACGGCTATCCGTGACGATAAGTTCAAAATTTTTAACAGCGATTTGCCTAATATGTTAACTAATGATCCCCAAAAGTTCTGAGTGGTAGTTAACCCTAAAGCAGTTATTAGCTCCACTCTTACTAACGAATCTGGAGAGGTTCTTTCAGGTGCTGAGTGTGCTGATGCTTTCAATAACGCCTTCTCATCTGTATTCACTAACGCACCAAACGCACCCTTACCTGTATTTTCATCTCATATCAGTCTTGCCATGCCTAAAATCAGTTTTACTGCTGACGGTATCTAATCTTTCATTGAAAAGTTGAAGCTATCATCAGCATCTGGTCTAGATGGTATTAATGTCAAACGGTTGAAAAATATACGTCACATTGTGTCGGAGTATCTTGTTTTGTTATTTTCGCAATCTCTTTTAACAGGCATCATCCCAGACGATTGGAAAAGGGGAAAGGTCGTTCCTGTCTTCAGATATGGTGACAGGAACTCTCTACTAAACTAACGATCAATCTCTTTGACCAGCGTACCCTGTAAACTCATGGAACACGTCATTTATTCTTACATCATGAACTTTCTTGACTCCCATAACTTCTTTCATCATTCTCAACATGGGTTTCGTAGGGGCCACTCTTGCGAAACCCATGGCTTGCCATCTTTGTTCATGACCTCCATGCCAACCTCGACATTAACAAACAAACCGATTCTATATTCCTTGATTTTGTGAAAGCCTTTGATAAACTACCCCCCGAACGCTTAATATTAAAACTGTGTTCGTTAAACTTGCACCCGTATGTACTTAACTGAATAAAAGAATTTCTCACTAACCGTATGCAATCAGTGTTTACAAATGATAGCTTGTCTGTCCCTTTTCCGGTAACATCGGGTGTACCACAGGGCTCTGTCCTTGGTCCTCTTTTATTTTTAATTTACATCATAAAAACATTTCGTTTCATGTATCTTCAAACTGCCGCATTTTTGCTGACGACTGTGTAATTCATCGTACCGTCACTAACCCTTCTGACGAAATGTTATTAAACAAGACCTCAACCATATCCTACAATGGTATGATGACTGGCTTGTGACATTAAAGCCTACTAAATACAAACTAATCTAATTCATTCTCCGTCTAAACCCTCTTCGCTGTTCTTATAACATAGCTAACGTCCCTGTCGAATCAGTAACCACTTACAAATACCTTGGAGTCATCCTATCTTACAATTTGTCGTGGAACAGGGAAGAAGAAGAAGTGGCTCTGTTCAGTCGCTGTTTCGGAAGACGACGAAGACGAGACGCTCGAACACGCAAGTAGCTGGTCATGCTTGCTCTGGGGTTTTGGCCTAAGTTTGTGTAGTGGCTGTGGTTTCTTTGTCTATATTAGGTGTTCCTATAGTGCTTTTACAGCTAAGTAAGCGCTTTTAGCGCTAGAAAGTTCACTTAGATGCAGTTTTCTTCACCTGGACCAGGGGCTTGCCCCTGGTCTGCTTCACTTCCGCCACAGGAAATACCAGTGGATCAGTTTCTACGCAACGGCATTCCCACAGTTCCTGTGGCCCTCGTCCCTAGCAATGACGGCTTCATTCGGATGAAGAATCCGAAAGTGATCCAGGCGGAGCTTAGAGCTGTGACGTCTCACTTTCACAGCATCACAGAGGTCCGCCAGTTCGGCAGAGGTGGTATTCTATGTTTTTCATCTGATCAGCTCTGTGTCCAAGACCTATTGAAGTGCTCGAGTTTCGCGACCAATCCGGTGAGCGCCTTTATTCCCCCGCATCTGGCACGTGTGAAAGGTATTGTTCGCGGTGTCGATGTTAACTTGACCCCGTCTGAGGTATTAGAGATGTTTGCCGTGACTGGTGCTATTTCCGTTTATAGGTGTGCACGACTAGTAGAGAAGCAGAAGACGCCGACTGAGTCGGTAATTGTAACCTTTGCTGGAGCGAATCTCCCAAGCGAAATCAAGGCATGGCCACTAATATACAGAGTGGAACCGCTATCACCGCGACCACTCCAGTGTACGAAGTGCTGGCGATACGGTCACACTATTAAAGGATGTAGGTCAGAACTCAGATGCCGAGTGTGTGGTGACAACCACGAAACAAATTACTGCAAAGCTAAAGAAGAGAAATGTTGTCTCTGCAACAAACAACACTGTGCAGATAATCCTGATTGTTCTGCAAAGGCTCGAGAAATGCAAATTCTTGAAATTATAGGGCGTAGGCGCTGTTCTCGACGAGAAGCCCTAGCGGAAATACAGACTAGAACTCAGGGGTATGCCAGTGTTGCAGCACGACATCTCTCGGAAATAAATGGGTCGATTTCCCTGAATATAGCGGAGGCCATAGAAAAGGCTCTAAAAAAAGCCATGGAACGACTGACTTCTAACCTTTGCGATTCTCTATCTCAAATTTTGGCTAACCAGATGACTCGCATATTTGGTACAGCGGGAGAGTCAGGCCTAGTATCCCAACATGTTGAGAGTTCACGACCAATAGCTGACGGTGAATCTGAAACTGCGCCATCGTATCCCCACAAAACTGGGCCGATTATAAACTGGGCCCCACAATCCCCACAAAACTGGGCCGATTATAAATTCATTGCTGCGGGCTTTAAAAGAACGGTAACTCAGGCTAAACAAGATTATGACAGAAGACATTATGAATACCTGTCGAAATAAAGTACTCGCTACCCATCAACCTTTAGTTCTTGAATCAGTGCCGATTGATATTGTTGATAGCTACAAAATACTCGGAGTTTATTTTTCCTCCAATCTAGGCTGGGATACACATGTAAATTTTGTTTGTAAAAAGCTTTCTTCGGTAACAGGAGTGATGTCTCGTTGCCGGAACATTTTGCCGCTCAAAGTGAAACTTCAGATATATTATGCGCTATTTAATTCACATCTAATGTATTGCAGCCTTGTATGGGCCACGACAAGCAAAGCAAACATCAATAAAGTCATTACTTTGCAAAAAAAAATAGTCCGCCAGATTGGAAATATTGAACCGTTCGGAACGACGCGTGGAGCTTTCCAAGAATTTAATATAATACGAGCTGACAACCTTTACACATTTCGCTTATTGCACACACTTTATTTCTCGAATAAGGAGTTCTCCAACTTCATTAGATTACTGTCATGCCTACAGCGTCGTGTCATTACGTTTCCTACAAGAAATACAGATATTTGGTTCGTACCGCGTTTCCGCACTACATATAGACACCAAGCCTTGGCCTACAACGTTCCCACAACACTTAACACGCACGAAAGTACAATCTCCTGCAACAAAAAACAACTACACTCACATTTCTGCTCTCTGGCTCCATAGGAACATTCCTAGTCCAGTCCAGTGTAAATAAATTGTATCATGTTATATCTCGTTATCTTGCGTTGTATTAGCGATATGAATGTATGTGTTTTCACATAAATGTATATATGTTTCTTTTTAGGTTGATAAGTGTCAATGTATACGATTTGTCTGTGCATGGTGTATTTTGCTTATTGAAAACCCTTTTTTACACATTTTATAACAGGTATTGTAAAATAATCAGTTAAAAAATCATTTTTGAATTGTGTATTGTTCATATTTTTTTTTTTATTGTACTTGCATGTTATGTACTTGTAATCATTTCCGCACTACTGCCATGTGTATATTCAGGTCACCAGGGCCTTTGTCAAGCCGTTTCTCACGGCTTTTAGCCTTGGCGACCTTCCAGTTTGGTCTGGTAAATAAATAAAGAAATTGAAATTGAAATTGAAAATTGAAATTGTATTATGAGCCCGCAGGAGCCTCTGCAATAGGCGTCCACAGCCAAAATGAGGAATTTGAAACCGCACCATCGTATTCTCCGTCTACAGCACCCTCTGCAGTAGATATACAGAGTGTAAGTGAGGACAAAGCTGCATATACAATAGATTCCGATGACATGGATTTGGACCCTAGGTCCCTGAAGAGATCTAGATCCCCTGTGTCAAGGAAAACTAACTCACCGAAACAAACAAAGAACAAAAAGTATCTGAAAGAAAAGGAGAGCCTTTCAAAGAAGGATTTCTTGAAAGAAAGCATTCTAGAGAAAGCTATAGCGGAAGCAGCTCTTTCGAAACCATAGGGTCGCTTAAGATTCTCCATTGGTATTGCCGATCAATCCATTCTGCATCTACGGATTTGGTATACTTGACTTCTAAATTCGCTCCTGATATTTTAGCATTACAAGAGACTTGGCTATCTGTACATAATTTGTTCCATTTAAATAACTTCCAATCTTTTCGATTAGACGGTCCATCGAGAGGTGGGGGTCTAGCTCTCTTTATTAGTAATAGAATTAGTATGAAAGACAAATGCTCATACAAACATATGTCGCCAGAATGCAAAATTTTGGCAGCAGACATTACACTGCCCAACTGCACTCCTTTCACTTTAGTTAATATGTATTTTCCGGATGGAGTTCAAGACACACGAAGTTTGGATCTAGCTACAAAATTGTGGTGCAAAGACAAAGTTTTAGTTGGAGACTTTAATTCCCACCACACGAGTTGGAGTTTTAGAACTGATCTTAGTGGGAAACGCTTGTGGGAGTGGACAATGGCCAATGACCTGACGTGCCTCAACGTCAGAACCCCCACATTTATTCGTAATCACTCCAGGTCGGCCTTAGATTTAAGTTTTGTCAGTTCAGCCATTACTACTTCTTCTTGGAAAGCGCTGGACTGTGGCACCAACAGTGACCACTTACCGATAAGTTTTGAAATTTCTTGTCCGATAATTCCATCTTGTTCAAATGTAAGAGTATTTGTAAATTACACTAAATTTAGGAATGACCTGAAGTCAGCACTGGCTTTTCACTCGGAAGAGAGTGACGATAAAAAAAGCACTGAAAATAAACGCAGTCATTAAACGATCCTACAAAAGAGCCGAATTTACTGTTGAATCCACAAAAAGAGTATATAGCCATTGGTGGAATGATGAATGTACAAGAGAGCACCGACGACGTCAGGCAGCTTGGAAGCAGCTCTTACATAATCAATCCCCACAAAACTGGGCCGATTATAAATTCATTGCTGCGGGCTTTAAAAGAACGGTAACTCAGGCTAAACAAGATTATGACAGAAGACATTATGAATACCTGTCGAAGCCTAAACATATGAAAGCACTGTTCCGATATATGAGAGCTCGGAAAATCTTGCCATCACCAGTTAATGTAGCTTGTGATAATCTGTCGGCACAAGAAATGACCACTACCTTAGAGGCAATCGGTAAAGGTCTGGAAAGCAGATTCACTTCAGTAGTGCCAAACAACTGGCACAAGTATACGACAAAGTCTGACTTTGAAGAAGTGACACAGACTGAAGTATCCAACGTGATTAAACATTTACCCTGTGCATCTCCTGGCCCAGATGGTATCACAGTACTCATGATTAAAATTCTGTTCAATTTATCGCCTCGAGACGTCGCCAATGTTATTAACTACTCCTTAAAAAACTCATGGGTGCCGCAGGACTGGAGGATAGCAAAGGTGATTCCTATACTAAAAAATCCGGGTGGAGGATTAACAGTCGATAATATCAGACCAATCTCTCTAACATCTAACATGGTCAAACTAGTAGAGAAGGTCCTACATAGCCGAGTAAGTATCTGGATGGCAGACAATTTAGTAATAAAACCGAACCAAATCGGCTTTCGTAGTGATTTCTCAATTTGGTGTGCCCATGCTGATTTAGAGAGCCGAATACAGCTCGCGCGTAAAAGAAGGCAATACGCTGCTTTAGTAACGCTTGACATAGCCAAGGCGTATGACAGTGTGGAGCACTTCATATTGTTAAATACGCTAGAGAGATTGAACTTCCCACAATATTTTATTGAGTGGGTGGCAGAATTCTTAAAATCAAGAGAATTCTACTGCGTCAAGGATGGATGTTCCTCATCTAGATTTAAACAAACGCGCGGAGTTCCCCAAGGAGCAGTCTTATCTCCAATATTATTTAATGCTTTAATGAGCACAATTCCAACAGATCAAGAAGTTACTGTCTACATTTATGCTGATGACATCGCACTCTTTGCTGCTGACTGTGGTATTTACTCATTACAACTTAAATTACAAAGATATATTAACATGTTAGAAATTTGGTTGCAGTCGATTTCATTATCGTTAAATGTCAACAAAAGCGCGCTCATGGCGTTTCCGCTTGCAGAACCAATTTCAATTTCAATTCTATATAAACAGGAACCCATCCAGCAAGTAGACTCTATAAAATATTTGGGAATCATTTATAATGACAAACTTAACTGGAGTCCACACATAGAGTATATAACTACCAAAGCACAGCGGGCTTCAGGCTTACTACACAAGCTAAGTAACCGGAAATATGGGTTACGGAGGCACACCTTGATAACGTTGTACAAGATGTACATGCGCCCCATCATGGAATTCGGCTGCATGTTATTCTCGGGTGGCCCTGCTTATAAAACGAAACCTCTAGTTCTCTTGGAGCGAGAAGCACTTCGATTGTGTCTGGGACTCCCTAGATTTGTGGCTATCAACGTACTGTACCAGGAAGCGCGCCTGCCTACACTACTTTGTCGATTTCGAATTTTGACCGTACAAGCATTTTTAAAATTTTATAGCTTACCGGCAAGAAGATCTCAATATGCTTTTATCGCAAACCCAGACGCCTTCTTTCTTGCTCATTGGCCACGGTTTCACACACCTCAGATAATGTTTGTACAAAAAAATCTACAAAGCATAAATGTGAACATTAGAAATGTGATTGAGACTAATGACTCGAATTTTCATGTTATCATTGAGTATGATGATATATTCCCCCAAAACGCCAAATTACAATCCCTCAAATTTTTAAATAACATATTATTAGATACTTGGAGCATGCAAAAACTAAAAATATAATAGCCACAGATGCTTCCGTAAATAATCAAAAGGCAGGTGTAGGCATTGCCTCTGATTTGCTTGACTGGTTCTTTTCAGTGAGACTGCCTGATTTTACTCCAGTTTTTGAAGCGGAGCTCTTGGCGATTATTTTAGCTCTTCGAAAACTTCCATCAAATCAAAACAATGCAATAATAATGACGGATTCTCTTTCAGTTTGTGCAGCTCTGACAGCTTCAGAGAACTCTCGAATTCTAAGCACATTCAAAACATTAGTACCGCCGCAGTTGAGACTCCTGAGATTACTATGGGTTCCGGGTCACTGTGGATTAAGATTAAATGAATTGGCTTATTCCTTAGCACGAGCCGCACTTGATGGGCCAGTTTTGTCCATACTGCCAGATGTAGAATATATCACGGCTATAAGATATCGAATATCAGCAATCTCTACTGATACGATAGAAAAAGTAATTACATGGACAGACTATAACCACCTCATGTTTCCATGGCAACCCCACTGGAGTCAGTCCAGAAAGCTCGAAGTCTTAATTACTAAATTTCGATGTCGTGTCCCCCCCCCCCCTAAACCTGTATCTACACAGAGCTGGTCAGACAACATCACCCCTCTGCGCATTCTGCGGAGAAATGGAATCACTAGATCATTATTTTTTGTATTGTCGCCGCTACGAGATACTTAGAAAAAGGTTACTAGTTATGCCATTTCGGAAAATAGGCCTTAGATTGACGGCGGAAACGGCGCTAAGCTTTGGCGCCTCAGCTTTGGGACATTGCCACAGGGATGCTTTCAATGCCGTTTGCGATTATATTCAGGCAACCAAGCGTATACCTTTGTGATCTTCAATCAAAAAAATATTTATTACTCTCAAGGGCAGAGTGAAGTAAACGCAGCTGAGTGCATGGTAAACATAACACCTCAAATCTCAAAATTGCTCAACTTGATTTTTTTTCGTTTGCTCTTTTTATGTTGTTTTTATTTTTACATTAGTCTTATTATAATACCAATTCATTGCACATAGTTAAAATGATCACAGAAAAACTGCACTACACTTTCTTGGCCAATCCCCCTGAGTGGGTATGAGCCAACCTCCCAGGGAAACAAAACAAAACAAAACAGTCGCTGTTTTTGTGCAGCGTTCGATTTGTGCTCTTTTCTTGGACTATTACGCTGACATTCATTTCTCCGTGGTGTGCCAACAAGACGTCGGGTGAAGACTTCGAGAGCTCGGCGCCTTACAGGTTCGAGGTTCCTTTATCAAAGACTTGGCTAGTACGCGACCACTACGGTGGTTCGTAGCCATCGCCACGAGCCTTATGCTCGTCCTAGTGTGTTAACCCACATGAGTGATACTGCAGGACAAAATGAAAAGCCTGGGGGCTTACGGTTCCTTTATCAAAGACTTGGCTAGTACGCGACCACTACGGTGGTTCATAGCCATCGCAACGAGCCTTATGCTCGTCCTAGTGTGTTAACCCACATGAGTGATACTGCAGGACAAAATGAAAAGCCTGGGGGCTTACAGGCGCGCCCAAACATCATAAAGCCGGCCCGTTTGCTCATTCACAACCGCGAAATGGCTCCAGGGAGCACAGCAGCAATGGAAGACGATGAAGCTGAGAGCAAGAAGCTTCGCTTAGAAGAGAATCCTTTCGACGATAAAACGTCAACTTATTACCGAAATGATGAAGAAGACATGGGCAAAGGTGAACCATTTACCTTGGTTGCGTATAAGAAGAAACGAACAGAGAGCATCCCAGTCGTCTTTCGTTCAACAGCTGAAGGTGCTAGCTTCTGGAAAGTGAACCCCAATCGAGTGTCAGCCGAAGTAGTTTCCGCTACTAAAGAAAAGGTGCAGTCATTCAGAACGACCAGAGATGGAAGCTTCAGTGTCAGTGTTGCTTCCTTAGCTTCAGCCAAACGTCTTCTGATATTTTTGAATATAGGCGGCCTGGAAGTTAAGCCTTTCATCCCAGAGTCATACACTCGGAACGTTGCGAAAGTAAAACATGTTCCTCTGCCGTATTCAGACGAACAACTCCTAGAGTACTTGAGAGATGCAGGGGTTATATCGGCGCGACGGCAAATGAAATACTACCGCCAGGAAGATGAAGGAGTAACGTCGCGTCCACTTCACTCAGTGATTCTGACTTTTCGAGATGACCACCCGATTCCAGGAAGAATCTACTTAGAATTCACCAGTCACCCAGTGGAAGAATATCTTGGTCCAGCACTTCGGTGCTATAACTGCCAGCGATTCAAACACATAGCGAAGTGTTGCCATAACACACGCCGGTGTAACATCTGCTCAGAAGAACACCATCATAATGAGTGCAAATAAGTTCTTCAGCCTAAGTGTGCAAACTGTGCAGGTAATCACGGTGCCTCATATTCAGGCTGCCCGTAAAGTAAAGCTGCTGTAAAAATGCGTCGGCATGAGCTTATCCATGGAAGAAAACCACGCCCCAACGAACCCTCTCCAAACCTTGAGATTGTTCATCCTGTACGTGATCTACCTCAGCGCATACCGCAACAACAGTCAACAAACACGCCAAGAGAACCGCCAAAAGAACCGCCAAGAGCACACCCGAGAGACCGCTCACGAGAGGTACATTCAAGTAACCACACCTACGCTTCAAAGCTGCGAAAGCGCACGCGACCTCAGCCGGGAAGTAGCAGAACCGACAGTGCCAATGTTCGCCCCAACTACAACATCGAAACGTCACGTCGTTCTCAACAGGCCTCAGAAAATGAACCATTCAATGGAGGCCGTGCCTCTGCATCAGTCATGCAATTGATTCTACCAATGCTTTTCGCAGCACTTAAGGCAATCCTGTCTGCTCTACTGGAAGCAAACAACCTGCCAAAAGTAAAAGCCCTGCCGCCTCTGGAAGCACTATTGTGTCAACAATCCTGGTCAAACCTGCGACAAGTAACATATGAATAAGCGCTATAAAGATGTCTCCGTATACCAGTGGAATGCCAATCGTCTTCGAAAGAACTGTGCTGACTTCCGTAAACTTCTTTCGCAATATAACTTTCCAATACTTTGCATCCAAGAGGCAGGAATAAATGATTATTTCCGCCTCTCAAACTACGTGATATATAAGTCATCTCGTGGAAAGGTCCTAGCAGAGTGCATATGTGCGTCAGAAATGACCTACCTTCTCACCAAGTTCACTCAAGTAATTCGGACTTCCCGGAATTCGTCGCTTGCAAAGTATCCTTTGGTGAGCAGTGCGTAACAGTGATCAATTTTTACCTACAACCTTCAAGCCGAATTTCGGTGGAAGAGCTAAAAAGTATCTTCAATATTTCTAATCTATATACATTTATATGTGGAGACTTTAATGCGCCCAACATAATCTGGTGTAGTGATCGATGTGATGCACATGGGAACATTGTTGAGTGTGCCGCAGAGAAATGCAATTTGACAATTTTAAATAACGGCTTCCCAACTTTTGTCCGAGGGCATAATTACTCGAGTTGTATCGATGAAACCACGTGTTCCCAAGATCTAGTGAATGGTGTGGGATGGACAACGGATGTAGAAACACGTGGGAGTGACCATTTCCCCATCCTTATAAATCACCCCTAATTGCGAAATGACGACATCGGACGCTACAGCAAACTGATGAGCTGGAAAGCTTTTCGGTACCGCCTAACAAACCAAAATGGTGAACCCATGACAGTTGAAAGCTTTACTGATTTTTTGCAAGATAATGCGAATAAATATACAAAGAAAGTCCCGATTCCAGAAAACTATGCTGCAGTCGATGGAGAGTATGAACATCTAATAGCCGTCAGAAGATGTTCAGAAAAGGCATATCGACGCAGCGGAAGTTTAGAAGCATACAGAAATGCACAGAAAATCTACAGTGTTATGCGCAGACGAGAAAAGTGAGGTAAACGACGCTGGCGTGATTTTTGTGGCAGGCTCTCTCCCCACACACTTGTTCCAAGAATTTGGCTTGTGATTCGAGCATTTAGTGGCCCTGTATTACAGAGCTTCCTATTTCGTGCTCTTGTTATAGCCTTGGACAAACCAGAAGTTGTCGTAGCAGATGAATTTTGTCAACTTATCAGTTGGCCCGCCGCATCATAATGTGCCTTATTTGATAATTCTGTCGCGTTATCCAGCCAGAAAATTAATGCTTGCTTTTGGGCCCAGCATCCTCAACTAGACCCTGTATTTACGTTAAGAAAACTGCATTGTGCTATAACATCATGTCGTCAAAGATCGGCCTCTGGACCGGATGGCTTTACGTACAATATGCTAAGGAACCTTGGGCTCACAGACACAACTGTTCTCGTTGATATTGACAATAATTTATGGATGCAAGAAATTGTACCCGAGTCTTGGAAGTTAGTTTGCTTGCATCATTCCGATCTTAAAACCGGCTAAGACGCCATTGAACCTTGAATCCTTCCGCCCAATTAGTCTGACAAGCTGTCTGTGTAAGGTAATGAAAAAAAATTATTGATGCGCGACTTCAATGGTGGTAGTTAATTTCCTCCTCCTCAACTAGCTTCAACACTAGCTAAGGAGGGAAGATGTTTAAGGTTCGGAATGGGCCCCCTCGATGACTCAAGTGCACGGCGGCAGCGCGAAGGAAGAGCCGTAGTCTGCTGAAGAGACGCTTTATTGCAGCCTCAGGCTACTGCCCGAGTCCAAGCCCGAACATCCGCTCTCTATTTCAGATTCAAACACTCTTTTCAACCCTCAGTTGAACAAGGAGTCTTCACACAAACCAATCACATGTTGTGACTCGCATCATCACAACCAATCGCACAAACACTTTCATATTGGACACTCTATTGGTAAAAACCACGTTACCAAATATTACACGCAAAGGGATAGGTTCTCCTTGTGTCACACTCTCTCCCATGCCAGGCCGTGCTGTCTCCGTCGGCCGACTTCCATCGGCAGCCGTGGTCACGCTCGAGCCCCGTCAGTTCTCTCATTAATTGTTGCTTCGTCGAAGCCTTCCTAAGAGCGGTGGGTACAACATTGGGCTCCGTGCGCTTACCAGGTGTGCATGCGACAGCGAGGCGCCCCGACATCCTAGCAGCACTTGGTAATGACGTACAGCGGGGGAGGTTATGCTTGTCTCCCTGCCGCCACTATAGGGAGTTTAAGTGCTGGGCACGCATTCTCTTGGGGCCTTGCGGGCTTGGAAGCGCGCGGCCTTGCGTGCCCAACCCATACCCAACCGGAATACCTTTTAGTTGGCGCCACGGTGGCACGCATGCAAACGCAAGCCGCACGAAGTTAAGTCAGCCAAGTGGTCGCGTCCCCGCGTCATTCTGAATGGCACGCGTGCAGGCCAACAATGGCTTAAACTTAGACGGTGGCGCCTGACCTGCCTCTTGCCAGACGCTCTTCCGAGTAAGCCTTCCCCTTCTAGTCCCGAACAGGGGCGACCTTGACGGCTCCGCTCGTGAACCGTACGAACGAAGAAGTCTCCTTTCTTTCCCGTGCTCGGATCTTCCGCGTTCGCCTTCGCGGAACCGATAGGCTTCGTTGGTTGACGGGACGGAAGCTGGCTACGTGATCTACATCAGCCGCATTAATTGCGATACACCCAACACGCTGGTAATTGGTGCCTCATACTAACTCCTCCCCCCTCAAGAGTGTTACTGGATACTCGATGTCCAGTAACGCGATACAAAAAAAAATTGCTCAAAATAAACTCACTCTCGGTGCACACAAATGGCAGAACCAATTATCACTTCCATGTCAACAGGAGAACTTTCGCGTCCTTCTGCGAAATAGACACAGCAACACATATACAAAATGCTCTCAAATGGTCCCCCGAAGGAAAACACTCTCGTAATGCACAACACTGAATAACGCATTCAGAACGTTAAGTCCACAGCGCCAGTCAGTTCACATTAGCTTGTCACAGGGCACATGCACCGTGCATAGCCCGGCGGCACATTGTCTTTTAAACTCACAACACCACACGGTCAATGTCCCAACACGGGAGACCCACTCCATGCACGCTCCAGGCCCCGCATGACACACTCAAAGAAAGCGACGGACCCAGCGCTATAGGTATATCTTGGCCTCAGCTGATCGCACCAAGAAAAAAAATTATGGCAAACTCACTTCACAAACGCTACCTTATTTAATCTACAAAACTATTGCTACACAACACATCTAATAGACCTAAAAGCAGTTCTACCACTTGTATAGGCAAGCTCGTATCGTAAGAAGCAACTCAACAAGAAATGCACAACAAACAAGACATTTCCACATCACGCTGGAACTATTAGTCTGTTCGACCCACTTAAACATCACGCATAACACTTTAACGTGTGATGCAAACTCCTGTACAGTCATTCAATTCACAGAGAGTACTTGAGTTGCAATACAACAACAACAACAAAAAAAACTCAACCATGTGAGAAAAACGTCACTTTGCCACAAAGAGTTACAATCACGCAACCCAGTGATCATCCGAGACACGAAAGAGCACAAGCAGCCTCGTTCAGCGCGCCTTCAATACGAACAATTTATTTTTCTCATTCAACTGTGGACGCCTCCCGTTGCGACTGGTTCAGTCTATTACTGAAGAATGCGACTGATTGTTGCCATTCCCCTATCGTTTGGGAGAGGCAACCTCTCACTCCCCTTCCCGATGCGTCCGTAGCCAAATAAAAAGCTTCGCTGGGTTCGGTGCCGTCAACTCAGAAATCAACGCGAAGGCTTCTAACTCAATCAAACGATGCCTGTGCTTCTACGTTTCATGGCAGCGTGTTCACAACTCTCGAACTGCCGTTACCAATAAATAGCCGACTTTTCACTAAAATCCTTTCACGACGTCACCACCCGTTGGTAGCACTCCATACCTAAACAGTAAATAAAAACAAAAATTAATTACGAAAATAACTTCTCGCCACGGCTATCACGTAAAAAAACTGTTTCAGAACATAAGATAAACAACTCTAAAAATTACAAAAATTGCCTTCAACTAATTCGGTGGTTAAATTATACCCAAAGAGCTTACGGCTCCGCTTCATACTTGAGTCGCGCACGCGATAGTCCTAACCTAATGACTTTTCTTTTCGAACAGGGAACACGCCAGACGTAGAACCCTTTCGTTCGACCGCTCGACCCCAACGCTAGTCGTTTTTTAACGCAATTTCTCGTTTTCTTTTCAGGGAGGTTACCACCGCAAGAGCTTTCGCGCGCTGACACTTTTTTAGGCGCGACTCTGGCCCTACTGACTGCTGTGACTGCTTCCCGTCTAACTGCTTCCGATCAGTTACCTTGACGTGCGAACCCTTTTTCACCTGATGCCGCGCATCGGCAAGTGACTCATCCCGTTCCTTCTTTCCATCGAGAGCATTTAAATTTAATGAACTATGCCGCGCGCTGTCTACATTAATACATTCACGGCAACTTCTCAACTGCGCTTGCTGTACAAGTGACGCGAACTTAGTCGGTTTCGACTCTCTTGCTCGGCCGTCCTGTTTCTCCACTGTACTCTGCACGGCGTTAGCGCTAAGGCTAGAACCTCGAGGCACATAATCTGGCTCCCTCGTCGGTGAATACTGCTCCGGTGTAATGCCCTATCTTGAACAGCTGATCTCTCTCTTATTACCCTCATTTAGATCGCGCAGTGGCTTTTGCCGGTGATCACGAAGACACTCATAATCAACAGGACTGAGCGATACCGACACACTCGTATTCAACTGATCGGTCACTGCGCATCGCAATTTTACGGGCTGAGCAGCGCTTCCCGACGAGGTTGGAAGAGCTAGAGGTAAGTATAGCAGGTGTGCGGTAATACCATGCCCAGAAGCGTCAGTTAGCCTTATTGTGCCACTGCTCTCACGCAAAATCTCAGCGGATACCTCATTCGCCCGTATCACCGTTATATCCGCACCTGAATCAACTCGCGCGAAGCAGGGTTTGTCCTCCACGAAAATGTCAAGACGCGGGTCTCTCATGAGTAAGTTTTTCAGGATGGCAGGGTGTCGTGACGATGTAGCTCGGCTCTCAAATGACCGCTCATTCTGGGCAGTTACGCAAGAAACTTCTGCTTTATTAGCAGCCGTGTCACGTGAGAGCTCGAAATCTCTTTGGAAGTGACCCTGCCGTCCGCATCGAAAACATACTCCTCCTACTCCTCCATAGACCTAAGCATAGTGTCTTCATCTCTTGTGCCTCTACTCCAGTGGAAAGTCGTCAGTAATCTGTACGGAAGTGACCACTTCCCCGTAGTTTTGAGCATAACTACAGCAACGTGGCGCAAAGAAAAATTTTAACTGCAACATTGGCAAGCATTGGACGAACACCATTAAGTGAAAGCCACATATTGTCAGCAATGAACGACCAAACAGTGTCAAAAACTGCTACAAAGGTTGTTCTAGACTTTATAAAAAGCACTGGACTAGAAAATACACTGTAGGGTACTATACTAAGTGGCTACTGTACATACGCACCACCTCTTCTTGTCCCCATCACCACCCTTCATCCCTCTTTCCTTCCCTTTTCCCTTATCTCCTGTGTAGAGTAGCAGGCTAGAGCGAACTAGCTCAGGCCGACCTCTCTGCCTTCTAATAAATTCTCACTCACTCACTCTACTCCTGAACTAGGGCCGAAATTAGCACTAGCCGATGGTTTGGCTGGCGACTTATAATTAGAATTTCCTGGCCCATCATTGCGGTAAGCTACCCTGCCTGCCGCCCCGCAGGGGCGCCTGCGCAAGTAGGCGTTTGGTGCGTAGCGACACCACGAACCCGAGCTAATGGGGGAGTTTCGACTCCCTCCCACGCCTAGCCGTGCGTGGCTTTGCCGTGTCCGGGGAAAAAGGAACCCTGGGGGTTGAGCCGACGCTGGGTGAATGGACCTTTAAGGCCCCCCGGCAGAGGCAACACACCCCTTTGGCCCCGGCTTCACGTAGACGGCACCCCTGGGCTGAACCACCCAGGGGAAATCGGCAGTCGCCTTTTCCGATCTCTCTCCCCTACAACTTCGTCTTTATCTCTCACTTTTAGTCTGTCCTGTCTACTTATCTCTTTTGTTTACTTCCAATTTTCCTGGCGGCAAGGGTTAACCCAGTGCAAATAGCCTACCTTAGTCTAGGCGCATTGGGTTATGGCAGCTGTTGTACGGCTGACGTCTGCAAGCTTTCAGCACCTGCAAACTTGCAGCGTCCCGTTGTTGGGCTCCATGGTGGGTGGCCGCCAACGCTGCTGAACAAAAATAAGACCGGCATGCATGGAGCATTTCCCCTACTCTCTGATCGTACCGGCCTAAAGCGGGTACGCACCGATGACATAAATTTCTTCAACCAGCCAATAGAAACATTTCCCCACATCCACGTCATTCACTGTGAAAAAACCGGAAAGCAAGCCAGGACCGTATCTCCTTTCGTAGTTGCCAGGTGTCTTACTGATACTCTCGGGGCTGGATACAAAGTAACCAAAATGGCTAGCGGAGATCTTCTCCTCAAAATTCGGGACAAAGCACAATTTCTAAAGCTAGACAGCCTCTCAACGTTTGGTGACGTACCGATCACCGTAACACCACACAGATCTATGAACATCACTCGCGGAGTGGTATCTGATGCAGACTTACTTGACCTGACTGAAACTGAACTTTTGGAGGCGTGGAAGAGCCAAAATGTCACTAATGTACAGAGAATTATCATCAGAAGAGATAATAAGGAAACACCAACGAAACACTTGATACTCACGTTTGCATCCAGTAAACTACCAGAATCTATTCAAACAGAGTACACGAAGACATCTATCACGCCGTACATACCAAACCTTCGTCGTTGCTTCCAATGCCAGAGGTATGGCCATGGCTCTAAAACCTGTCGTGGTCGCCAGACTTGTGCACAATGTGGAGTCCTAGGCCACGTGTCTGAGAACTGCAAACAACCGCCACACTGTGTAAACTGCGAAGGAAACCATGCCGCATATTCACGCTCCTGCACATACTGAAAAAAAGAAAAAGAAATAATTACATTGAAGATGAAGGAGAACATTTCATTTAAGGAAGCACGGCGAAGAGTAGCGCCATTCTATGGACCTACATACGCTGATGCCGCGCGTAAGGGGGCACCGCCGCACCAGCCCTCGCCGCTCCTTCGGCCCGCGCATACCGAGCCGGTGGTTGTGGCACCTGCCCCCAAGGCGGCTCTAGTCCAGGCTACACCGCCTACCCCCAAACAGAGACCGGAGACTCCAGAGCCCTCAGGTCTCAAGGCCTAACCTCACGAGGCGAGGCCCAAAATTCGAACTAACAGCCCGCGGGCATCTAGTGCCTCCGAGGAGGCAATGGATACGTCGGTACCCTTGGTGCCGAAAGAGCAGCGTGGCTTCTTGGATTGCGCCAAGAAAACAAAAAAGCAGATAACAGGGCCTGGTGACCGCCCTGTTACGTGAACTCAAACTCCCTGTCTAAACAGCCACTCGCTTTTCGTACACACAGCGCTATTTTACATTCATCATGAACACTCAAATTATACAATGGAACGTCAGGGGCCTTCTCAGAAACCTTGACGACATCCAAGAACTTTTACACGAACACTCACCAAAAGTGCAATGTGTAGCAGGAACACAACTTGATTCAAAACACACAAATTTTCTTCGCAAATACACATTTTCCAAAAGGACCGTGATGATGCCATGACATCATACGGAGGTGTTGCCATCATAGTGAATCAAAGAATTGCATGCACACACTTACAACTCCAAACATCCCTTGAGGCAGTGGCTGTTCGAGCGATTCTTTTTGATAAACTGATCAAAATCTGCAATCAGCTGCAAAAACGTGACTTACACTCTTTAATTGATGAACTTCCGGAGCCCTATGTTCTCCTTTGAGACTTTAATGCACGCAGCAGGGTATGGGATGACCCTCGGCGCGACGCGCGAGGTCGACTGATTGAACAGTTCCTTATCTCGTCGAGCGCGTGTCTCCTAAATCGAAAAGAACCAACCTATTATAATCTCGCTAATAACACCTACTCCTCCATAGACCTAAGCATAGTGTCTTCATCTCTTGTGCCTCTACTCCAGTGGAAAGTCGTCAGTAATCTGTACGGAAGTGACCACTTCCCCGTAGTTTTGAGCACAACTACAGCAACTGAGTGTCCACCACGTGTTCCCAAATGGCTCATAAACAGAGCCGACTGGGAACAGTTTTATACCATCGCTCGTCTAGGTTGGAGTGACACATGTACTTTGAACATTGATGTTGCTGTTAACTACTTCACAGCGTTTTTGATTGATGCCGCAACAAAATGCATTCCACAAACAAATGGACACCGTGAAAAACGGCGTGTGCCATGGTGGAACTCTGAATGCCGAAACGCGCACAAACAGCAGAACAGAGCATGGAGGTTGCTTCGGAACTCACCGACAGCCGAAAATCTTGACACCTTCAAGAAAATAAAGTCTCAAGGCAGGAGAACGCGTCGGCAGGCCAGAAGAGAAAGCTGGCCGAAGTTTTTGTCGTGGATCAATTCATACACACAGGAGGCTAAAGTCTGGAACATGGTTGGTAGGATAGCAGGAAAACAAGTACACACACTTCCACTCGTGAACACTCAGGGTGATACCTTGGAAGATCAGGCAAACTTCCTCGGTGCACACTTAGAACGGGTGTCCACCTCGTCCCACTATGCTGACACTTTCCAAAAATACAGAAACAGAATAGAAAAGCAGAAACTCGAACACAAATGCACTAGATACGAGGCATATAACCAAGCTTTCAGTCTAGCTGAGCTCCGAACATCTCTAAACTCCTGCAGTACTTCTGCCCCAGGTTCTGACTGTGTGGTATATGAAATGTGTGTGGCACTCTTCTTCTGGGCACGAACTTACGTTGCTTCATGTATCAGGTGCTGCCCGGTATCCTTGTTGCTGCGGCGTTCATCGGCGGAGCGGCGGCTGAGTCTACCCCACAGTTTTCTTCGTTCAGCGAACTAGGAGCGCAGAGAAAACACAAAGGACGAAGCGAGGAACCACACAACACGAGCGAAGAAAATGAATTACCAACTGGCCCACATTTTGATCCTTTTGCAATGTATTTCTAGTACACAGGGCTCTTTTAACTGTTTGAGCGCTCGTGTTGTGTGGTTCCTCGCTTCGTCCTTTGTGTTTTCTCTGCGCTCCTAGTTCGCTGAACGAAGAAAATGAATTACCAACTGGCCCACATTTTGATCCTTCTACCCCACAGCCCTGGATGGCGGCTACGGCGCATGTGCAGTGCGCCCTTCCTTGCCATCCACTGATGCGAGCTCACACGCCTGATACCGTGCTTGAACTACGGACAGGCCACATGACTGCGTGGCGGGGAGCGCTTCCGGATCCGCCTTACGAGGCCGATAAAAGGTAGCATCTCGGCAGCCGTCGACTGGGGTGCGGCACTCTTCTTCTGGGCACGAACTTACGTTGCTTTTTGTATCAGGTTTGTTATTCTAATTACGCAAAATGTTATCGCACGAGTAATGTGATGCTTGTAAGAGTGTCGTGCCCCATTGATAGACAGAAGTAGTGCTTGTTCATTGACACTGTTTGCAAATACTTGGTTGACTCTGTTTGGGTGCTAATCTGCAATGATTGTTCTTTGTTGGGGGAGGCTCTATTGCTACTCTCAAGGGATGTAGAGCTTAACCCAAGCCCTATGAACTCAACCGAAAAATAGCAGATGGCGAACATTGAGAAGATCCTTTTGGATGTACAAAGCAGTCAGAAAACCATGCTTACTAAACTTGCAGAAATAGTGGCGAAGCAAGCCGACCTGGAACAGAAATCAGACAGCGTGATAGCAAAATCAAATGTGATCGAGGAGCGCATTAACATTGTTGAAATATCCGAAAGAAAGATAGAGGCTAAGCTTGACGATCCCGAAAACAGGAGCCGCCGGTTAAACTGAGTTTTCTTTGGTGTGCCAGACAATGAGAGCAAAGAAACATGGGAAAAATCTGAGAGCCTGGTTGAAGAGATTTGCAGTAACGTGCTCAAGCTTAGTAACATTCCGATAGAAAGAGCTCACCGGCTGGGGGCCTTCACAGAGGGGCGCATTAGGCCTATTGTCGCAGCCTTCTCAGGGTGGAAAGCCAGGGAAAGTGTAATGCGTAATGCTTACAAATTTAAGAACACCTCTTTTAGTGTATCGGAAGACTTCAGTCATGCTGTTCGCGAAAAACGACGGCTTCTTTGGAACTATGCCAGGGAAAAGAGAGATAGCAAGGGATGCCGAGTGCGCCTTAACTATGATAAGCTTGTTATCAACGGAAAGACGTTCGTGTGGGACAGTGAAATGAACCAACCTGTCCCACTGCATGCACATGCGCGATCACAAGAAACCGACTGACGTGACGTCAGTCCTCGCAGAACTGGGAGAAACGATACTTCAAACACGTGCGGGCGCATACCGCTGCTTCTTGTGAACTGTCGAAGTATTAATAATAAAGTTGACGTCTTTGCGTCCCTTGTGCTAACTACTCAAGCAAAAATTATTATGGGTACAGAATCTTGGCTGGACAGTGCGATACCTGATACTGAGGTCTTCCCACATGGCTTCACTGTATATAGGAAAGATAGAAATTGCCATGGTGGGGGCGTACTTATTCTTGCAGCGAACGAGTGGACTAGCGAGAAAGTTTCTTTCCACAATTCTGCCGAGGCAGTTTGGTGCCGTGTTTTTTTACCGAAGGGAAATACTGTCGTGTTTGGTTGTTTTTATCGACCACCAGACAGTGGTGATACTCCTATGACACTGCTTTTTGAAATGGTACAGTTAATTCCAGACAGTGTACTCCTGAGTGGAGATTTCAATCTACCAGATTTTGACTGGATAACCAGTGGTACACTAAACAGGTCGTCAGTGTATACTTTGTTCGGCGAATTCTTGAGAGTGGTTTTTGTCAATATGTGAATGTTCGAACGAGACATGATGCCATTCTGGATATAATATTATGTAATGACCCAAATATTGTGTCCACTGTGTCGGTGATTCCTGGTATAAGTGACCATAAAGCCATTGTGGCAGATTTAAAGATAGAATACTGCCAAGTAGCACAGGCAATACCCCGAAAAATTTTCCTGTATGAACAAGGTGACTACGATTCTGTTTCTGCAGAATTAGAGTCGCAGTATCCAACATTCTTGCTTTTGGCAGAAAGTCGTTGCTCTTTAGCTCTATGGTCTTATTTTCGTGATAAGCTACTTCACGCAGTTGAAGCTCATGTACCAAACAGAATTCTAAAGAAGAGAACAAAACAAAAGCCTTGGTTTAATAAAGACATTCGCAGGTTAATTAGGAAAGCACGAAGTTCGTACAGAAAATTTCGCGATAGGAGTACCACGTCTAATGAAGAAGAGCTTAGGCATGCAAACCTGACACTGAAATTGGCAATAAAAACAAGGAAGGATATTTTTTTGCCCAATTAAGCGATAGGTTAAAGCAAAACCCGAAAGAGTTCTCGGAGTATGTTAAACAAACTAGAAAAGACGATATAAGCATTCCTGCTCTGACTGTGGAGGGTGATACTTTGTGCACCGATGAAGAAAAAGCTGAAGCTTTCAACAACTATTTCCAATCAGTTTTTACTCAAAGCACACCTGGCGATGTGGGGGTGCTTCCAGTCACGTGGACTTCCTTGAAAGACGTGGAGGTTGACATTACTGGTGTTGATTGCTTGTTACGGCAGATAGATACAACTAAAGCAGTTAGACCAGATGGTTTATCACCATTTGTTCTTAAAAACTGTCACAGCGTTATTGCAAAGTATTTATGCGTTATATATGAAATTACACTAAATACTGGAGTTGTCCCACATGACTGGAAAGTTGCAAACGTTATCCAGGTTCATAAATCAGGTGATAAAAAGCTTGTCGAAAACTACAGACCCATCTCGCGAACAGCAATTTGCTGTAAGTTATTTGAGCACATCATATACAGCGAAACAGTTAAACACCTAGAGTCAATCAACTTCCTCACTCCATCTCAGCATGGTTTCAGAAATAGACGCTCATACGTAACTCAACTAGTCGAATTCCAGCATTACATCGCACAATCTATAGACAGTGGTGCTCAAGTAGATGCAGTGTTCCTTGACTTCCGGAAAACCTTCGACACCGTCCCACACAATCTGTTAGAATTCGCAATGCTCTCTGCAAACATAAACCTTAAAGTTATCAATTGGGTAAAGAACTATCTAAACGATCGACAGCAGAACGTAGTGCTTTACGGATCAAAATCATCTGCGGTAACCGTTACGTCCGGTGTACCACAGGAGAGCGTATTAGGACCTTTGCTTTTCCTGATGTATATTAAATAGCATAGTCATATGGTATTACCTCTCCCATTAAGTTATTCACACATGATTGTGTAGTGTTTAGAGTGATTAAATTGCACAAGGATGCTGAAATTCGGCAGCATGATCTGTACCAAATATCAACGTGGTGCCAAAATTGGAAAATGAGTCTAAACGTCCGTAAATGTTGCTGTGTATCATTCACCAACCGGATTAGTAAACTAGACACAACATACGAAATAAATACTTTAATAATTAGCAATGAATCCTATTATAAGTTCAGGACGTCTTGAGGGGCTAGTTGGTTCATTCTATTCAGGTAAAAATTGCGCTGAAATAGAAAGGACACCACAAAGAAGGAACACTTAAACAGATCGAGCGCAAACTACCAACTGTTTTTTATTGACTGTAGAACGTCGATAAATAGGGAACCCGTACATAGCTGCGCCGACGCGTCGAGGATCAACACGTGCTACTTAACGCACTTTATCAATCAAAAAGGACACTTCTGCACCGTAGAGCGATACCGAGGCCTCACTTACACAGCTATCACCTTTCATGTTGATGAAGAAAGCTTCCAACACCTCACGAGCACACGTATCTCTGCTATGTCCCAGTATCTTAGTCTCCTGAAATAGTGGTTCACATCCACATGCTGCGCAGTGAGCAGGCAAATTTCCCATTTCACTATTTTTGATTGACAGCTGGTGTTCACGTATGCGATCATTAACGCAGCGGCCTGTTTGGCCCACGTAAGATCTGCCGCAGGAAAACGGAGTCGCATATACCACTCCCACATCGCATTGCACCACCGGGTTGGCATGCTTCTTGTTACACAGGCTAGTGCGCTCATTGCCGCTCGAAATTCGCGCGCACAACCTCGAGAGCTTTTTTGGTGCAGAAAACACCATGTCAACTCCGTGCCGGTTAGCAACCTTCTTCAGGTTATGCGTCACCCGGTGTAAATAGGGTACCACTAACGGCCTCTCACGCCCCCTGGGCGCGTCTTTCAGGCACTGCTTCCGTGATCGCCCTTTTAGCTTCTTCAGGAGGGTTTCGGCCACCGCCGCCAGCACAGACTGCGGGAACGCGGCTGCCTTCAGTCGTTCAATCTGAGCACGGAAGCTGGCCTGCCTCTCATGCGAGCACGACCTCACCAGCGCAGACTCCAAACACATTGAAGCGATCGCCCTCTTTACTACCTTAGAATGTGATGATGTATATGGTAAAGGCTTCTTTCTAGCACGCGGACAGTACGCATAACAAGTATGTTGATGCTTGAATATGAGCTTAAGATCTAAAAACTGAAGCGTTCCTTCCTGCGGTAGCTCGTAAGTGAAACATAGACCCCTCCCATACTTGTTAAACTTCTTTACAACGTTGTGCACAACGTTGTGTGTGGTGTGCTATGGCAACTTCCCTGAGGGGGTGGCCGAAAGCAAGTTACGGTCAGCAAGAAGATTGGCAGCGGAAATGACAGAGCAGTGGTGGTGTTTCTACTTGAGGCAAGCCCTGTCAGCTTTAAGACCACGTGTTAGTAAAAAAGAATCGATCGACTCTGACTTGATAGTCATTGGTGATGTACAGCTTCCCGATAACATTTCAAAGGTTTTGCAGAAAGGTCCAAAGTTCTCTCACGAGCCTGCGGTACCTGCTTTCGAGCTTTTGGCTTATAACCGAAGGATGGCGGAAAAAGCAGGTCAAGAGAATCAGGAAAGATGCCTGCTGGAGGGGGTGGAAAGCCTTCAAAGGAGCACAATTCGACCGGCAAAAAGGACGACAAGAGACAACCTGGGAGATATTGTGAGATACTTCAAAGATAAAGGTCTCAGCTTGACTATGGCTGACAAAGAAGGTGGCTTCGTGATTATGCCGTCAGCTATCTACCAGGAGAAAGCACGCCAGGCCATCGAAAAGAACTTTGTCAAGGTAAAGCCTAGTGAGGCACGTGTTAAAACTAAAGCAGTGGCATTGTGTAGGGACATGAAGCTAACGAAACTTGCGAATGCAATTCAAGGAAGTAAATCCAGCACCTTGCAAGTGTTTTTTAGTGCAAAAACGCACAAAGTGGAAATTCCCTTTCGCACTATTGTGAGTGAAAAAGGCTCATGGCAGCACCAGGCTAGCATGTTTTTACAAAAATGCCTGAACAGGTTGTGTTTGAATGATCCGTACGCGACGAAGAATTCTATGGAAGTAGCGCGGTTTTTCGAAGGCAAAGTTTCACATGGGTTGACTTTCTCAGTGGATGTGCAAGATCTGTTTTATTCTGTTTCCCATGTTGAACTTTTTGAGTGTGTTATGGATTGCATTTTAGAGAATTCAGCTATTGGTTTTCAAAATTCCACGGGTCTGAGTGTTGATAATTTTATGTCGCTTTTGGAATTCTATCTGAAACACACTTTCATAGGTTTTGACAAGGGTTTGTACCTCCAAAGAAAAGGCATTTGTATTGGTTCCTGTGTTGCCCCTGTTTTGTGTAACATTTTCTTGGCCTACATTGACCGCGATCTGCTTGAGGTGTTTAGAAGTGACGGAGTGTTAAAAATTTTTAGGTACGTAGACGATTTCCTGGTAGTTTTGGACAAACAAACGAGTACTAACATTAATGTGCACAACGTTGTAAAGAAGTTTAACAAGTATGGGAGGGGTCTATGTTTCACTTACGAGCTACCGCAGGAAGGAACGCTTCAGTTTTTAGATCTTAAGCTCATATTCAAGCATCAACATACTTGTTATGCGTACTGTCCGCGTGCTAGAAAGAAGCCTTTACCATATACATCATCACATTCTAAGGTAGTAAAGAGGGCGATCGCTTCAATGTGTTTGGAGTCTGCGCTGGTGAGGTCGTGCTCGCATGAGAGGCAGGCCAGCTTCCGTGCTCAGATTGAACGACTGAAGGCAGCCGCGTTCCCGCAGTCTGTGCTGGCGGCGGTGGCCGAAACCCTCCTGAAGAAGCTAAAAGGGCGATCACGGAAGCAGTGCCTGAAAGACGCGCCCAGGGGGCGTGAGAGGCCGTTAGTGGTACCCTATTTACACCGGGTGACGCATAACCTGAAGAAGGTTGCTAACCGGCACGGAGTTGACATGGTGTTTTCTGCACCAAAAAAGCTCTCGAGGTTGTGCGCGCGAATTTCGAGCGGCAATGAGCGCACTAGCCTGTGTAACAAGAAGCATGCCAACCCGGTGGTGCAATGCGATGTGGGAGTGGTATATGCGACTCCGTTTTCCTGCGGCAGATCTTACGTGGGCCAAACAGGCCGCTGCGTTAATGATCGCATACGTGAACACCAGCTGTCAATCAAAAATAGTGAAATGGGAAATTTGCCTGCTCACTGCGCAGCATGTGGATGTGAACCACTATTTCAGGAGACTAAGATACTGGGACATAGCAGAGATACGTGTGCTCGTGAGGTGTTGGAAGCTTTCTTCATCAACATGAAAGGTGATAGCTGTGTAAGTGAGGCCTCGGTATCGCTCTACGGTGCAGAAGTGTCCTTTTTGATTGATAAAGTGCGTTAAGTAGCACGTGTTGATCCTCGACGCGTCGGCGCAGCTATGTACGGGTTCCCTATTTATCGACGTTCTACAGTCAATAAAAAACAGTTGGTAGTTTGCGCTCGATCTGTTTAAGTGTTCCTTCTTTGTGGTGTCCTTTCTATTTCAGCGCAATTTTTACCTGAATACCTATTATAAGTACCTGGGCGTCTATTTTTCCGACAATTTCAAGTGGAATAAACACATTGACATAACAGTGACCAAGGCAGGCCGGATGCTATACTTCATACGCAGAAATTTTAGGCAAGCTTCACAGACCGTGAAATAAACCCTTTCTCTCATGTACGTAAGACCTATATTAGAGTATGCTTGCGTAATCTGGGATCCCCATCAGCAATACTTGATTGACGCATTGGGAAAAGTTCAAAACCAAGCAGCCAGATTTGTTAGCAACAACTATAATTCCTTTGCAAGCATCACAGAAATGAAACGAGCATTGAAATGGGAGACACTGATGGTAAGGAGGCAGAAACTCAGGCTTAAATTTCTTCATTGTATATATTATAATGGAAATGCCATTAACCCTCTTCATTATCTGTTCACACCAACGTACGTCTCTAATCGTCAGGACTATTCACAAAAAATATTAGAATACCGTTACAAAACCCACTCATTCGGTAGTTCTTTTTTCGTAAAAACAATACAGGAATGGAACCGTCTACCGGATGATCTCGTCAATGAAACTGATAATGATTCCTTTTTTTCTTCACTGTAACAACTCATACATTATCACTGCTACTAAGAATGGTTTGCTGTCTCGAAGCGTGTGCGTGTTTTCAAATGCATGACTGTGACGTTGTTTTCACTCACCCATATTCGGGTGTTTTTTTTTCTCTCTTAAATTATTTTGAGTGCTGTTTTATTTGTTGAATCTATTGTTTTGGTTGAAACTTTGTAGTTAAATTATTATGTGTACCTCCCCTACGTAATGCCTCACGGCGATGTAGGTGAAATGTAAATAAATAAATAAAATAAATAAAATATTAAAAACCTACCAATCGAAACACGAAAAACTTTACTTTGTGTGTATAATGCTATCTGGTTTTCTGGCACTATCCCTACCTCCTGGAAAGAGGCTATTATTATTCCCATTTTGAAAGAGGGAAAGGACTCTTTTTTAGCTTCGAGTTATAGGCATATTGCACTTACAAGCTGCTTGTGCAAAGTCTTCGAAAAAATGATAAACTGCCGACTTGTACATTTCCTTGAAACAAACAATTTGCTCGACCCTTTTCAGTGCGGGTTTCGAGAGAGTAGATCCACTACAGACCACCTTGTTCTTATTGAGGCACAGACCAGAGACGCTTTCGTCCATAAACAATATTTTCTTTCTGTGTTCCTCAATATCGAAAAGGCTTATGATACAACATGGCGCTTTGGAATTCTAAGAGACCTGCCCCACCTTGGCGTGCGCGGAAGAATATTTCACATAATCGAAAGTTACCTGTCAAACCGGACATTCCGTGTCCGAGTGGGCAGCGTTCTTTCCCAAACATTTGTCCAGGAAACATGCGTGCCGCAAGGTGGTGTACTTAGCTGCACACTTTTTCTCATCAAAATGAATTTTTTGCGCTTGTCCATCCCTCGCAATATGTTTTGTTGTACATATGTCAATGACATCCAGCTTGGCTTTAGATCTTGCAATCTGGCAATGTGTGAGCGGCAGGTTCAGTTAGGTTTAAACAAGGTCTCCAAATGGACAGAGGAAAACGGATTCTGACTGAACCCACAAAAAAGCACGTGTGTCTTGTTCTCCCGAAAGAGAGGCATGCACTCAAAACCCGACATTGAACTGAACGGTCATCGTCTCTGTTAATGCGGAGCATAAACTCTTAGGCTTAATCTTGGACAACAAGTTCAACTTCGTACCGCACATCAAGTATTTAAAAACAAAATGTTTAAAAGCCATGAATATTTTAAAAGTGTTGTCACGTACTACGTGGGGTAGTGACAGGCAATGTCTCATGAATCTGTATCGAAGCCTCATTCGCACCCGCTTAGATTATGGGGCCGTTGTTTATCAGTCTGCGACTCAAAGTGATTTGAAGATGCTGGACCCCGTGCACCATTTGGACATCCGCCTTTCTACGGGTGCTTTTCGCACCAGCCCCGTAGAAAGCCTTCACGTTGAGTCAAATGAGTGGTCTCTTCTTCTGCAGAGAACTTACATGTCCTTTGTATATTTCCTTAAGGTGAAAGCAGACAAGAAGCACCCCTCATACTCTATACTATTATTGATTTGTCGAGCTCCATTCTGTTTCAAAACAGGCCTTCGATGAAGCAGCCCTTCTCAGTTCGCCTGAAGGGTCTATAGCTATGGAAACTGCAGTGTCACTTGAACACAGTTTAATGGCTCCTGTAGCATACTCGTAACCATGGCAGTGGCAGACTATAGACTGCGATATGTCTTTTCTAGAAGTTACAAAACATGCGTCAATCGCCCATATCCGAACATATTTCCTGAAACTTCAACACAAATACACACGTCCTGAGTTCTTTACAGATGCCTCCAAGTCTAACTTCTCTGTGTCCTACGCTGCTGCCGGCCCATTCTTTTCGGATGCTGGCCCTCTACATCCAGGCACAAGTATCTTCACAGCGGAAGCTTATGCGATACTTGTGGCGGCTAAACACATCAAACAATTACAAATACAAAAAGCGGTAATTTATACGCACTCCCTCAGTGTGGTAACGGCTCTGCAGACTCTTAAAAAACAAAAGAAAAACCCCTATCCTCGTCTCACTTTACTTAATTTTATGCACACTCTACACACTCAAACAATATGTTGTAATGTGCTGGGTGCCAGGGCACCGAGAAATCCAAGGCAACGTGATGGCGGATCAGCTTGCTGCATCCGTCCACGAAATCAGTGCCACTACACCCATATCGATCCCGCCCCTTGATCTTAAGCCGTCTCTCAAACGAAAGCTCAGGGACTACTGGCAAAGCAAGTGGGATAGACACACACAAAACAAGCTACACGTTATCAAGCCAGACCTTGGCCATTGGCCACCAGTATCAAAATCGCGTCATGCAGAGGTAATGCTAACGAGGCTCGGGATAGGACACACACATATCTTTTGTCCGGTGGCGATCCACCATTGTGTGACACATGTGGTGAAACATTAACAGTTCTTCACATGTTAATCAAGTGCAAACAGTTAGAAACTCACAGAAAACAACACTTTCCATTACCCTACCGACAACATATACCTTTACACCCAACAGTGTTCATCGGTAGGGAACCGCTTTTTAGTCATAAATCATTGTTAGCTTTTTGAAAAGAAATTCATAATTTTCATATCATATACCCGGACATTCCGTAGCACAAACTCTCCAGAGAGGTTTTTGCTGCGGTGGCTACACAGGAAAGCACTTGCCTCACGGTCCTTGGACGCAAGGGTATGAACGAGTGAGGTACTTGTGCTAATGCCATACATGTCCACCATCGTTTTTCGTTATCACCAACTTTTGTCACCTATTCACACCACACTTACCTTTCACGGCATGGTCATGATTTTATTACTTGTATGTTTTTACCCGCCTTACCGCGAGGAATTTTATGGCCCTTATACAGCCGCTTATCACAATCATTGTCCATATTTTTAGTAAGATAAACTGGCGCTATTTGGTCGTGAAATGGCCCTTGCGCCACAAAAAAGCAAACATCATCATACCCTGCCTGCCACTGCCGAGGCTTTCTTCTAAATTGATGGCTACTTCCACAATTTCCATGGGCCTCTACCATGCATCCCTGTACTTCCTGCTGAGTTACAAGCGAGCGGAGATCATCTGGCGTTAAATGTTTGAGCCTGTCAGCTATCAGCAGCTCCTGAAGACCTTCAAATGTCTCCACTTCTCTATTTCTAATGTAGTAAGAGAACATGTTTTCCAGACGCGCCATCACTTGGTTCCAAGACGCCTTCCTCTCTTTTGATTTCCACAAACATACGGCGGTACTCGCTCGGAGTCATACGCAGCTCCTTTACCGTTCTAGAGTTCAAATTCGCGTACGGCATCACCGCAGCATCTGCCTGATTGGCGCCGAACGTGCGCATCCTGTCACTTAAAAATGGCAGTATAATCGTACCCTGTATTCTCTCGGGTATGCTCAATGCCGCAAAGAGAGCGTCCACATGTTTGAGTCAAGCGGGAATCATAGGCTCATTAGTGGGCATAGGTGCTAAGACTGCGTTCAGCTATTTCGCGTACCGTGAGATACTAGAATGCTGGTTCCGGTTTTCCGGCTCCTCTGACAAGGTACGCGATCAGTTCACTTTCTGTAGCTCAAGATTGAGTTTTAACACTTCAATCTTAAGCAACAACTCGCGGGTGCGATCCGATTCATTCACTCTGTCACCTTCCATGATATTTCGCTCTGAATCCGCCATCTCCCAGAGTGTGCCTGAACGCAAGTGCATACAGTAAAAAAAATGGGGGCGCCGAGAGAGCACAAAGCAGGCCTCACCTTGCAGTGATGCGTCGCCCGATGCACTTGACAGCTGGAACTGCGTCCATCTCGTCACCAACGCTATGTGATGACTACTTCCAATGCAGCAGGTCTTCGCCCGATCACCCCTGTCACTGCTCTGCTCTCTGCTCCTGAAGCAGTGCCCTGCAGCGTCTCTCCGGTAAGTCCGTCGCTCAACGACGACCCTTGGCTCTTCTCTCGTTTAGTAACGCGCAGGGCTCTTGCGCTAGCCAACTCCAGGCTCCAATGTTGACCGGCAGGCTCGTACCGAATGGCAATGCTGCTTCTCGCAGCGCACCAGCGGTTCCCCTAGCAGCATGCGTCTTGTCAGCTTCCCGGACATCAGCACCTTCCTCGCACCGGGCTCTCCACTCCACGTCAACTGCGCCAGTTAATTTCCTCCTCCTCAACTAGCTTCAACACTAGCTAAGGAGGGAAGATGTTTGAGGTTCGGAATGGGTCCCCTCGACGACTCGAGTGCACGGTGGCATCACGAAGGAAGAGCCGTAGTCCGGTGAAGAGACGCTTTATTGCAGCCTCAGGCTACTGCCCGAGTCCAAGCTCGAACATCCGCTCTTTATTTCAGAATCAAACACTCTCTTTTCAACCCTCAGTGGAACAAGGAGTCTTCTCACCAATCACATGTTGGGACTTGCATCATCACAACCAATCGCACAAACACTTTCATAATGGACACTGCATTGGTAAAAATCACGTTACCAAATATTACACGCAAAGGGATAGGTTCGCCCTGTGTCACACTCTCTCTCATGCCAGGCCGTGCTGTCTTCGTCGGCCGACTTCCATCGGCAGCCGTTCTCACGCTCGAGCCCCGTCAGTTCTCTCATTAATTGTTGCTTCGTAGAAGCCTCCCTAAGAGCGGTGGGTACAATGTTGGGCTCCGCGCGCTTACCAGGTGTGCATGCGACAGCGAGACGCCCCGACATCCTAGCAGCACTTGGTAATGACGTACAGCGGGGAGGCTATGCTCGTCTTCCTGCCGCCACTATGTCTCGGTCAGCCAAGTAATCGCGTCCCCGCGTCATTCTCAATGGCACGCGTGCATGCCAACAATGGCTTAAACTCAGACGGTGGCGCCTGACCTGCCTCTTGCCAGACGCTCTTCCGAGTAAGCATTCCCCTTCTAGTCCCGAACAGGGGCGACCTTGACGGCTCCGCTCGTGAACCGTACGAACGAAGAAGTCTCCTTTCTTTCCCGTGCTCGGATCTTCCACGTTCGCCTTCGCGGAACCGATCAGCTTCGTTAGTTGACGGGACGGGAGTGGCTACGCGCTCTACATCAGCCGCATTAATTGCAATACACCCAACACGCTTGTAATTGGTGCCTCATACTAACTGTGGTGCAACAGAACTGGTGTATTCTCCAACTACTTAACAGGTTTTAGAGAACAGAGATGCACAATGGTTGCAATACTGGACTTAGTAACGTATGTGGAGCATGAACGCGCCTGTGGTAGTTTGACCGTCGCAGTGTTCTTAGACATCAAAAGGGCCTTTGACACAGTCAGTCACACTCATGTTCTGCTGAGTATGTTGGAACTCGGACTGTACGGCAGGTCTTTGCGGTGGGTATCTAAATTTTTATCAGGTCGCAGAATATTCATTCAGACGAGCGAAGGAAAAAGTGTGGAACACGACGTCAGACAGGTAGTGCCACAAGAAAGTGTACTCAGCCCTTTTCTTTTCAACTGTGTTATGGCTGATTTAGCTAAATGACTGCCTTCCAGGTTGAAAAACTCCTTATATGCAGATGATGTGTGCATTTGGGCATCTGGCACGGACATACGTTTAATTCAGATTGCATTGAAAGGCGGCATAAGTATTATCAACAACCTTTTAAAAGAAAGAGCAATGATTCTATCGCACGCAAAGACAGTTGTATTGCCCTTCACTCGTAAGAAGTTAAAGAACTTCAATCTCAATTTAGAAGGAGAACCACTAATAATTGTGACACAGCATCGGTTTCTCGGAGTATTACTTGATAGGCAGCTCTCATGGGCACCTCACATAAAGAAACTCGAAAACGAGGTAAATACGCTAGTGAATATACTCCGCAGAATTGCTGGGACATCATGGGGTGGATCTGTATCATCCATGCTCGCTGTTCAGAATGTTTTAATATGACAAAAAGCTGCATATTCTGTGACAGTCTTACACGGCATTTCCCGCACTTCAGAGGAGCGACTTCAAAGACTATTAGCTAGGGTACTGTGCGTCTGCATAGGTGTTCTACGAGTGACTTCCAGCAGCCTTGTCATAGCAGAGACTCGACAACCACCCTTTCCAGTCATGAAAACAATCGAAACATGCCGCTATTTTTTTAGCTTACAGACGCAACACAAGGACCACCCATTGGCACTGCAGATTTTACTAAGAGATAAAAGCAATGCTCATAAAGCTATACAGAGTTATGTACATATATTACCAAGAAATGAATTTTGAAGCTCTGAAATGAACTATCCTCCATGGCTGCTTGCAATACATAGCATTGAATTCTTAGTAGATGGCATTATCAGGAAGAGAGACATGTTCATCCTAGCTGCTCAACAACTAGCGCTTTATCAGATACACATGCGGTATCCAGGGTACATACACATTTACACAAATGGCTCAAGTATTACAATGTCTTCAACATCGGCATTTATCATACCACAGCTCAATATTCAGGAATCGTTTAAATTATGTCGTATGGCGTCATCTACTATAGCTGAGCTCTTCGCTTTCGTATATGCTCTAAAGTTTATAAACTCGGCAGCAGACGCTAGAAAATGGGTTCTTTTCAGTGACTCACAGGCCGCATTAAGATCACTCTCCAGTACAAACAAGACAGTAATAAGTGATAGTATGACATACGAAACGCTGAAAGAGCTCACCAAATCAAACAAGGCGCAACATGAGATCAAATTCCAGTGGATACTTGGCCATTGCAACATTACTGGAAACACAGCTGCCGATGAAGCAGCACGACAAGCACATCGTAAAGACGTTACTGTTTCTTTACCAATTTCGAAAAATGAATTGCGTAGTATTATAAAGACTACAACTTTCAGAATGAGCAAAACTGCTTGGTTTGACCAAAGTACAGATAGCTGCAATTTATATCACATCGATACATTTATTGAATTGAAAATTACGCTTGCTTAATATAGAAGTATGGAAAATCTAATTCACCGATTGAGGCTAGGCACCGCATACACAAAACATTTTTTTGCACAGAATCGGCAGAGCTGAAACTCTCGAATGTGAATGTGGATTTATAGATGAAGACGTATGTCACCTTCTCATAGACTGTCCACACCATAACACGCCGAGACGCCATCCTAAATCCGACCTGTTGGCATTAGACCGCAGACCGTTTAGCATGAAGAAACTTCTGGGCCCGTGACCAACTGGAGTTTTACAGTCGCACGCTTTAAGAGTATTAACACGTTTTTCACAAGACAGCGGAATTGCTGACAAGTGTTGAGAAATAACGAACTTTCATTTGTATAACACATGTACTTATTATGTGCAGTATCATGTGACACCCATCATGTGTGTGTTGTGAAGTGAATGAGGTGTCGACTATGATGTACACACGAGCGAATGCATCTTCTTAAGGACCAGACGTATGCTCTGCTGTTTTGTGCTGGGTGGGCCGAATATTAACGAGGGACATTATCAGAGACTTCACTCGTTGACTTTCGAATATTGCCTAATCATTATGTTGTGATATGTGCGTATAAGTGTGTCTTTGCATATCTGTGCCCGAGTGTTCTATTATCCATGCACTGCTTGGTATGTTTTACTTCAAGGTACGTGTTTAAGTTTCACTCAACGGCTAAGGAGTAGCCGGCGCCAGAATGGTGCGCCAACATCTTCTTATATATCATATCAATTGTCGTGGAACACTAACATTACTAAAATCGTATCAACATCTCAGAGAATCCTGGGCTTCTTAAAACGCCACTTATGCAGCGCTCCGAGTCATGTAAAACTATTCGCTTATATATCATTAGTTAGGTCTAAATTAGAATATGCATCTACCATCTGGAACCCGCCTGAAGCTGGTCTTACAAATTCCCTTGAATCCATTCAATATCGTGCAGCTATATTCATACTTCATTGGTGTCATATTTGGAAAATGGAACTAAACATTCAAAAATGCAAGTCTATGAGGATTTCTCGGTCGAGTACAACTTGTCCAACTTACTTTCTTCACAGTCACCCCCTTGAAACTGTAACATCTTACCGGTACCTCGGCGTCCACATAACTAACACTTTGTCCTGGAAATTACATACAGAACATATAGCGTCCAAAGCTAATAAAACACTAAGTTGCCTTCGAAGAAACTTCTTTCTTGCTCCATCGTCACTAAAGTTATTACTATATACCGCATACGTCCGTCCTCAAATGGAATACGCTTCATCTGTTTGGGACTCCGGTCAGGTAACATTATCACACATGTTGGAATCCGTTTAGAATCGTGCAGCTCGTTTCATTTTGGCTAACTACCATCGTTCAGCTAGTTTCACAAAATGAAGGCATCTCTAAACCTCATCCCACTATTTACCCATCGAAAGCGCACTCGCATTTGCCTGTTTCATAAAATATTCTATCATAATCCGAAACTCCGTTCCAGTTTAATCCAAGCTGCTCCCTTCATTTCTCTTCGCCGTAATCACCAACAAAAAGTCACAGTCCCCCATTGCAACACAGTAACATATGCACAATCATATCTCCCAGAAACTTGTAAAGAATGGAATTCCCTGCCTGCATCAAAACACACGCATCAATGAACCCATTCAATTTAAGAATGTCCTTAAAACAATGATTACCTAATTACCCCCTGTATGTTTGTTGAACAGTTTATTTGCCCCGCCGTGGTGGTCTAGTGGCTAAGGTACTCGGCTGCTGACCCGCAGGTCGCGGGTTCAAATCCCGGCTGCGGTGGCTGCATTTACGATGGAGGCGGAAATGTTGTAGGCCCATGTACTCAGATTTGGGTGCACGTTAAAGAACCCCAGGTGCTCAAAATTTCCGGAGCCCTCTACTACGGCGTCTCTCATAATCATATGGTGGTTTTGGGACGTTAAACCCCACAAATCTAATCTGAACAGTTTATTTGTATTGCTTTGTGCCTTCACCATGTAATAAAATAAAATTAGTGTTATCATTTGCTTTATTATCATGTGAGTTGTTAGGAGTAATAATCTTTGTACCCCAATTAGTGACAACAATTTAATGCCATTTGCTTTGTATTCCTTGTTTTTTTTTCATTGTTGTGCATGCCCTTCCCCTCTTAAATGTACTTTGTACCCTGACGGTAAAAATAAATAAAATAAAAATAAAAAATAAAATTCATACTTGATACTCATACATCAGCATTTGTCACACCTGTCCCGTTTATTAGGGAGGCGATCGCCGGGCTAATTCCAAGAGCCGAAGTATCGGCCCCCCGAACCGCACCACGAAAGCGTGGACAATTTAGAAGTGGTCCTTATTGGTGCGCCAGCGGACGCCGGCTGTGGCCCAAAGAACAAGACAGAGCCGAGAGTTGATAAACAAACAAAATTATATTCTCATTAACGGCAGATCAAAACAATACACACGTATGCACACTCCACAATAGTTACATACAATACGTCACCAAACAGACGATGTACTACACAGTACAATCAACCACACTTGAAACAACGGACACAGACAACAATACGCACTACAATGCAGTCACATGCATTGAACAACCAAGACACTTAAAGACTAAAGAGATATAAAACCTATTCAGTCCAAAGTCCTTGGAACAAAAGTCTGAATGATACTCTTCCGAGAATCACTCACTCAAAGTCCAGCGTTGTTGTCGTTCCGCAGCTCTCGAAGTCTCTCTTCCAGGAAACCTCGCCGGAGTTTCTCTTCCAGGAAAACTCCCGTCTTCAATAGGCCACTCTTCAAACTTCAACTTCTTCGCCGGAAATCCGTCGGCTTCACACACGCAGCTGTTGCCCGCGTCTTCGCTCGATAGCGGAAAACCCACGCTCTTGCCTGTAGCTCGAGCCGTCCCTACGGACCAAAACTTCGCCGACTACACGGCGGACTCTCTACGCACTCTGGCGCTTACTTCCGTCTCCTCCTGTTCTGTCACTACGGGCAGAACCTTCGCCGACTACACGGCGGAATTCCTACGCGCTCCGGCGCTAACGTTCCGTCTTCTCCTGTTCTGTCGTCTCGGCCGCTCGATTAAATACCTTCCGCGCCACCTTCCAGAAATTTCTGGTCATTTCGTCGGCGCGATACGCGGCGAAAGCTGGGAAGAGGGCGAGACAGTTGGAATGCCCTCTCCGGCCGGTGAGTCAACTCGGTATGGCCCCGCCCACTTCTTTCTGGAAAAATCGCGGGCTTGCTGGGCCGCCGATGTGGGGTGAGGAGGTTCGTCTGCGAAGCCGTGCTTCTGCGGGGAGAGCGCGCGCCCGGGAGCCCTGGATGTTTGCTTTCTTTTTTTTTCTCTTTTTACCTCGCGGCGTTTCTGCCGCCCGTTGTCGCAAGGATTTGGCGGCGCGCTCTTTTTTAGCGCTCGTTCTGTGACAGCATTTCATCCCTCAAAGCCGAGTGTAACTTGTCACCTTTATCATGTCGCCGACGTATTGCAACCCTCTCAATATTTCACAAGTTTTTCCACTCTCCACTTAATCACTCTCCTTACACAATCCCTGCAGCTCCCATATCTCATTGCACCGGCCATGCGCTTCAAGTTTTTTGCCCACGTGCCCATACTAAATAATTTTCCACATATTTTTTTCTCAGAGCAGCAAAAGACTGGAACGGCCTTTTTTCACGATATCGCTACAATCACCTCTCTATCAAGCTTCATGCATAATATTTCAAATGTACCTTCCCATTAATCATTGTGACAAAACTATCAATTAAATGATACTCACCCCTTACCTTACGTTATACCCTCTCGTGGGTAATTAAGAAAATAAAAAATGAATGAATGATGAAATGAATATATATATATATATATATATATATATATATATATATATATATATATATATATATATATATATACATATATATATATAAGGGAAAGAAGTGTATACCTAAAGGCTCGTTTTTCCGTGTTTTGACGCAATATTAATGAGATCTAACAGACAATAATGCCAAGGAATGTAGGAATGTGTAGCAGAAGTTATTAGAACAAATGGAATGCGAATAAGAAGAAAGAAAAGTGGGTGAAAAAATAACCAGCCGTGAGCAGAAATCTAACCTACGACCTTCGAATAACGCGTTCGATGCTCTAACCACTGAGCTATCACAGCGGCTTTCCCTCCACCCTCTTTTTGGAGTTTATAGTGAATGTAGAAGTGAGAGTGTCAGTCAGCGCCCTCTGTAGCCAAGCGGCGAGTGTAAAACACCCTTTTTGCGCATGTGTGGCGTCACGTAGCACGTGAACTTATTACGAGCGGGCAGCTGACCAATAGTCCCTCGTATACAACCTAATGACGCCAAGTCTGCCAGTACGAGACCCTCGTTAATGAATAAGGGAAAGAAGTGTATACCTAAGGGCTCGTTTTTCTGTGTTTTTTCACTCACTTTTATTTCTTCTTGTTTACAATCAGTTTGTTCTAATAACTTCCCCTGTACATTCCTTGGCATTATTGTCTGTTAGATCTCATTATTATTGTGTCAAAACTGGAAAAACGAGCCCTTAGGTATACACTTCTTTTCCTTATTCATTAACGAGGGTCTCCTACTGGCAGACTTGGTGTCATTAGGTTGCATACGAGGGACAATTGGTCAGCTGCCCGCTCGTAATAACTTCACGTGCTACGTGACGCCACACATGCGCATAAAAGGGTGTTTCACACTCGCCGCTTGGCTACAGAGGGCCCTGACTGACACTCCCACTTCTGAATTCACATATAAACCCAAAACGTGGGTGGGGGGAAGGCCGCTGTGATAGCTCAGTGGTTAGAGCATTGAACGCTTTATTCGAAGGTCGTAGGTTCGATTCCTGCTCACGGCTGGTTATTTTTTCTCTCACTTTTCTTTCTTCTTATATACATTCCATTTGTTTTAATCACTTCCCTTATACATTCCTTGGCATTATTGTCTGTTAGATCTCATTAATATTGTGTCAAAACACGGAAAAACAAGCCCTTAGGTATACTTTTCTTTCCCTTATTCAATAACGAGGGTCTCGTACTTGCAGATTTGGTGTCATTAGGTTGTATACGAGGGACTATTGGTCAGCTGCCCTCTCGTAATAAGTTCACGTGCTACGTGACGCCACACAGGCACATAAAAAGGTGTTTCACACTCGCCGCTAGGCTACAGATGGCGCTGACTGACACTCCCACTTCTAAATTCACATATAAACCCGAAAAGTGGGTGGAGGGAAGGCCCCTGTGATAGCTCAGTGGTTAGAGCATCCAACGCTTTATGCGAAGGTCATAGGTTCGATTCCTGCTCACGGCTGGTTATTTTTTCCCTCACTTTTCTTTCTTTTATTTACATTCCATTTGTTTTAATCACCTCCCTTATACATTCCTTCGCATTATTGTCTGTTAGATCTCATTAATATTGTGTCAAAACACGGAAAAATAAGCCTTTAGGTATACACGTCTCTCCCTTATTCATTAACGAGGGTCTCGTACTGGCAGACTTGGTGTCATTAGGTTGTATACGAGGGTATAATGGTCAGCTGCCCGCTCGTAATAAGTTCACGCGCTACGTGACGCCATACATGCGTATAAAAGGGTGTTTCACACTCACCACTTGTCTACAGAAGGCGCTGACTGACACTCCCACTTCTAAATTCACATATAAACCCAAAAAGTGAGTTGAGTGAAGGCCGCTGTAATAGCTCAGATTCCACTTCCGGTTGCGAAAGCGTTCGGACGTGTATATCATGAGCTCCGTAGGAGCGGTATAGGCGGCTCAGCTTAGCTGCGGTTCCAGGATTGAAATGCCCCAGGATTATGCTGTTATTTTGCCCCCTCTGCCGACTGGGTATGTGGTTCAGAACACTGTTTTTCTGCATGCGGATGTAAAAGGAAGACCTTATCACGCGGAAGACTTTCGCGAGCCACTTTTTCGACGTGTTCAGCCCACCGATGTTCTTGCGCTCGGCGCTTATCAAATGAACAACGCGTGGGCAGTGACGTGCAGAAGCACTGACGGTGTAAAGAAACTTTTAACTGCTCCGCAATTGACTGTGAAAGTCCTCAAATGCATTATAATTGACCCAAGCCACTGCAACGTCCGTCTGAAGCTGCATTGGTTGCTCTACCACGTACGAGAAGAGGACGTACGAAATGCACTGACCCCCTACGTGACGATGCTTGACGTACAAATAAGTGGCGAATTGATGGCTACACCCAGCAGAATACCATGACGAGAACCGTGACGCTCCGGCTAAAGGCTAACGTTACGCTGGACAATATACCTCACCAGTTACGAGTTGGAGAAGAGCTCGCACTTATTGTGGCAACCGGAAGAGCGCCGCGGTGTTTGCGCTGCCAGCAGATTGGCCACATTATGAGGGACTATCGAATCCCTTGGTGTGACATTTGCAAGCGTTTTGGACACGCCCCTGGGAACTGCACGAAGACGTATGCAGCAGCTACACAGAACACCTGGAGCATGGATAAATCCGAGCTCGCTATGGACGAGGTCGAAGCAGAAGAATCGGTGAAATCAAAAACGGCTTGTGAAGGAAAAACACCTAGTGCAGCAGGCATGACGCGATTGCAGAAAGAACCGCCAAGGTCAACTGACAGTGGGGGAGTGCAACCTATCGCGGATTCACTAGCACAATCACAGGTGACTTCGGCGAAAAAAAACATTCAGTACAGGAGGCGTGATGGATGTGAAAGCAGGAAAAACAAGCGAACCTGCGTGTATGCAAGCGGCCGCAGAATCATTGACGAGCGCAAAGGAGACTGATGTTCTAACCGAAGCAACCGCTGCAACAGATGAGAGCGAATCATCTACTCAAACTGTCCAGGAACCTGCCGAGGGTGGTGCCATGAAGTGGCACGACGCCGAGGAACCAGGTACGGGAGGGAAACGACCACGAGACGCAGCCTCAACAGAATCGAGTGACATGAGCAATCAAGAACCGCCACCGAAAGCAGCTCTCCTTCGGAGGCAGCGATTGGCGGTCAAACATAATATAACAGAAGGGAAAAAGAGGGCGGGAAAACCGGCCTCTTGACATCACATTACGTGTCGCCTTCTACCAAGAAGATGCACTGGACGACTAAATAGGCGGAGTTCGGCTAAGATGGTATGGTGAGCAGCTACTTGTATTTAAAAAAAATTGAGCCTGAAACTTAAAAGAGCAATGCGATTTGCCAGCTTAAATGTACGCGGATTAGCTTCAAGAAGGCGGCAGTACCAGTTGAGTAGGCTGTTTTCGGAGCATGACTTGGATGTGACTGCTGTGCAGGAAACTAAAATAGCGACAGAGAAAGATACCGATCATATGACGTTACCCTTTCGCTCAATGTATAACATCTGTGTATCCAATGCTGATGGCTTATCAGGAGGGTATGCGCTCTTCATACGACGATCGATAGGCGTTGTTGAAAGAAGTGTAGCAAGCAGCGATAAAGGAAGCTACGTAGTGTGTGATTTTTCTTTCTTGAATTTCGAATGGCATGTCATATGCGTTTATGCTCCGAACCGAGACAGTGAAAGGAAACTTTTCTTTGAAGAAATAAGTAACTTACTGGAATGTGACAAATATGTAGTTCTTTTTGGTGATTTTAACTGTGTTTGTAGAAAGGAGGACCGTGCCAAGCCGGCCCAGTCATTTGATAAAAGCGCAGTGTTCTTAAATGAGATGATTGCAGAAAATGGCCTGGAAGATGTTGGTTTATGTATGTCTAATTGCAGTGTTCAGTTTACACACTTTCAGGGTCTAAGCCACGCACGTTTAGACAAAGCGTACATATCACTGAACCTTATTATGTGCTGTGATGAATATGTTGTTACACCAGTGTCTTTCAGCGACCACTGTATGATTAGTTTCACCCTTGGCACTTTAGACAGGACTCCGAAATTTAACTGGCACTTGTGGAAACTAAACAACCATATCTTGAAAGATGAATCTTGTGGTAAAGGTGTAACCGATGCCTTCACGAAACTCTACGGTAATCAAAAAGATGACTGGGAAACAAAGTTGGAATTTTTCAAACAGGAGGTTAAAATGAATGCGATAGAACGATCTACAAAAAATAAACTCGAGAAGAAACAGGCGGAAAAGAATTTGCGAAGGCAATTACAAGTGCTCTTGCTGGAAGAAACTGTGAAACCCAGCTCCTTTACCAATGAAATAACAGATACTAAAAACAAACAGGAGATTTTAGATAAAGAGAAGTAAAAAGGCGCTATAATAAGAGCTAAAATTTAAAAACTTTGGATAGGTGAGACACCCACAAAACGAGCTTTGGGTGACGAAAAAAAAAATACGCGCAAAGAAATAAAATCGGAGGAATAGTACGCAATGACAGACTGACGAATGAAAAAGGTCAGATAATGGAGGCGTTTGCGGAACATTATCGCGATCTGCTCGGAAAACGAGTACCGATGGCCACGGGTTTTAGTGATGTCTTTCTTGATATGATGACCAAGCTTGACGCCGATACACGAGAATTATTAGGGGTTCCTTTCAGCGTACAGGAAATGAAAAAAGCTATTGATGACCTAAGTACAGACAAGACGCCCGGCCCAGATGGAATCGGGGCGGAGTTTTATAAAGTTTATAAAGAAGACGTAGCAGTGTCGCTATACGAAGTTATCGTAGAAGCGTAAAAAAAAACTGCCACGCTCTTACACGTAGGCGCATACTGCCTTGATTCCGAAGACAGATGATAGCAGCAAACTTCAATCTGTAACGTCATATCGACCTATCAGTCTTTTGAACACTGATTATAAAATATTCATAAAGATTTCAGCCAGGAGAATTCAGAACATCATTGAAAAGATTGTAGGGACACACAAGACATGCGGCATAAAAGGTCGCAGCATCACAACGAACATACATATAGTAAGATGTGTACTAAAGATTTGTGATGCCTTTGAAGAACGAACAGCAATCATGCAGATAGATTTACAGAAAGCTTTTGACCGTGTCTCCCATGAAGTATTGTTCAGTGTGTTGATTGATTGATTGATTGATTGATTGATTGATTTGTGGTGTTTACCGTCCCAAAACCACCATATGATTATGAGAGACGCCGTAGTTCCGTGTCTTGAAGCATGTGGAAGTCGGTGAAGTAATTTTTGATGGTTTGAAGATGGCATATTCAAAGTATGTAACGCAGTTGATAGTCAATAAGCAGCTCGGTGAAGAAATTGAAATACTAAGTTCTATCAGACAAGAATGCCCGACCTCAGCATTGTTATTCGCCATCTACCTAGAACCCTTTTGCTTATCAATCATTCAAAACTCAAATGTGCACGGCTTTCGGTTACAGAACACGGAGATAAATTTACTCGCATATGCTGACAATATGGCAGTACTCTGCCAAGATAGACAAAGTATATGTGAAGTCGTTTACATGGCAAATAAATTTTTGACATGACGGGCAGTGTAATTAACTGGCATAAAACAACTGCCTTTTGGTACGGCAATTGGGATGTAAGACCTGAGGTACACCTTAACGTAAAATGGGAAAGCAAACCCCTAAAGTACCTTGGTGTACCCTTGGACAGCTATCGCGACAACGCGGTTTACTAGAAAGGTGAAGCAGAAACCCTCAGGCAAAAAACAAATGCCTGGGGTAATCGGGATCTGTCTATATTCGCACGTGCGACTGTATGCAACATGTTTTTGATATCGAAAACCTGGTATGTCATGCAAGTTATTTGTATGTCACGCGTCAATGTACAGAAGCTTCACAGGTTTTTCGTTGTATTTGTGTGGAAATTGCCGTGGGAACGTACAAGCCGGTCTAATTATTTCCAGTGCGTTTGCAATGGCGGAGTCGGTTGATGTCATTTATTTATTAGACAAGTTGTCTCTCGGTTTATTTTCCTTCGCGATCAAAGAAACAAATTTCTGCAAACAGTGATAAAAGTAAGGCTGTCATCACGCATCCCAGATTTTGTTGTGTCTACAAACAGTGATATGTGTCGATATGTGACTGGTTTTTTGAGAGAAGTTATACAGTCTTTTGAGTTTTTGAAAGTGCGTTTTTCGCTGGCATATCTTGCCTCTGTTAAGCGAAAAAATCTGCACAGGGATCTCCGTGATGTCTCTCTCCCAACACCTTTGTACAGATCTATGTTCAATGGAGGACCAGGACAGGACGTTCTGAAAAGGGTCAAAAGGATGAAAGTAAGAGCAGGGGCAAAAACTGTCTTTTTTAAATTGCATTCCGGGACTCTCCCCGTAAAGCAGTGGCTAGCGGACAAGGGAATAGATGTACCATGGACAACCAATTTTCTACTTTGTAAAACACCTGAGATAATGGACCATGTGTTTATTCATTGCTGGTACGCTGTCATTCATTGGGATATTCTTCAAATAACATTGAAAAAAGATCTCCCCACTACAAGCCATGGCATTCGTTTTCTCCATGTGGATGATGACGACGGCATACCATACGACATGGTTATCTTAAGTAGCCTTCACAGCATCTGACAGACCACAATGGCTTACAGACATCTCGTCCAGAACATACGTCCTGTCCGGGAGAACTTCATTGCAAATATGCGGTATATCACTGAGGTGTATAAACAACAAGAACTTCCCAGCTGGCTGACAATGTTAGAGGAATTGTGCAACCTGAAAAAATTTTAATGTGAGCACTTCGGATGAAATATTGGTCCAAGTGTATTTTAGCATTCATGTTTCTGTGTGAACACCTGTGAAGCAAAACAGGTAATAAAGAAAAAAAAAGCTGTAATAGCTCAATGGGTAGAGCATCGAACGCGTTATTTGAAGGTGGTAGGTTCGATTCCTGCTCACGGCTAGTTATTTTTTCACCCACTTTTCTTTCTTCTTATTTAAGATCCATTTGTTCTAATAAATACCCCTATACATTCCTTGGCATTATTGTCTGTTAGATGTCATTATTATTGTGTCAAAACACAGAAAAACGAGCCCTTAGGTATACACTTCTTTCAGTTATTCATTAACGAGGGCCTCGTATTGGCAGACCTGGTGTCGTTAGGTTGTATTGAGGGACTATTGGCCAGCTGCCCACTGGTAATAACTTCACGTGCTACGTGACGCCACACATGCGCATAAAAGGGTGTTTCACACTCGCCGCATGGCTACAGAGGGCGCTGACTGACACGCCCACTTCTAAATTCACATATAAACCCAAAAAAGTGGGTGGAGGGAAGGACGCTGTAATAGCTCAGTGGTTAGAGCATCGAACGCGTTATTCGAAGGTGGTAGGTTCGATTCCTGCTTACGGCTGGTTATTTTTTCACCCACTTTTCTTTCTTCTTATATACATTCCATTTGTTCTAATAAATTCCCCTATACATTTCTTGGCATTATTGTCTGTTAGATCTCATTATATTGTGTCAAAACACGGAAAAACAAGCCCTTAGGTATACACTTCTTTCCCTTAATCATTAACGAGGGTCTCGTACTGGCAGACTTGGTGTCATTAGGTTGTATACGAGGGAATATTGGCCAGCTGCCCGCTCGTAATAAGTTCACGTGCTACGTGACGCCCCACCTGCGCACAAATGGGTGTTTCACACTCGCCGCATGCCTACAGAGGGTGCTGACTGACATGCCCATTTCTAAATTCACATATAAAGCCCAAAAAGTTGGTGGAGGGAAGGCCGCTGTGATAGCTCAGTCATTCTGTTTTCGGCCACGGTAGTGAACGGACGCAGGATGCAGGGCTCCGTGGGAGCGGCTTCAGCGGCCCTTGAGGGTCGCGGTAACAGGTCAACTGAAGAGTACCAAGTGATTCTGCCTCATCTGCCAACAGGACGCGTTGCCTTATATACTGTGTTTTTGCACGGAGACGTTCGAGCGAGACCCTACAGGGTTGAAGACTTCAGAGACGCGTTGGGCCCCACGGGAGTGCTAACGGACATCATAGCACTCGGAGCGTACCAGATTAATCACGTCTGGGCGGTTACTCTGAACGCAGAAGACGCGACGAAGAAACTGCTGGCCTTCAAGGAACTTCATGTGAAGGGACACCGGTGTCGCATCGTTGATCCCCAGGACCGGCAGATAAAACTGCGTCTTCATTGGCTGCTTTACGGAGTCGCCGATGAGGATATGCGGACGGCATTCGCAGCCTTCGGCAATGTTGTAGAAGTGAATCGAGAGCGCTGGAGAGTCGACGGCGTCAGCGACAAAGCGTCGACGACGAGAAACGTGCTACTCAAGTTAAAGAGGGGAGTTACGGTGGAGGACCTTCCGCACCCAGTGCGCGTTGAAGGGGAATTGGCCCTAGTTGTGGCGCCGGGCAGGCCTATGCAATGCTTGCGGTGCAAAGGGACAGGCCATGTACGGCGAGACTGCAGGGTGCCACGGTGTTCAATTTGTCGGCGATTTGGACATCGAGATGCTCAGTGCGTCCGGTCGTATGCAGCAGTTACGAGCGCTGCAACGTGCGATGAGATCCAAGAGCAGACAATGGACGCCGCTGAGGTGGAAGACGCGCCTAAGGGGGCAGGAGACGTGGCTAGTTCTCTGGTTGAACGCGGGCCGATTTCGCCTGAAGATTACGATACAGCGTCGAAACCCGAGGAGAAAGAAACGGCTAAGGCGGACACCAGCCAAGATAATTCCACTGAAGACGCACAAAGCCAATTGGTGGACATGTCGACGCAAGCGGCGAGAGGACGCGACATGCCAGCGCACGGAACGACCCGCGGGATCAACACGAGCTCGGCGGTCAAGCTTTCGCTGGAGCAATCTGCGGGCACTGCTCACGAGGGCAAAATTGAGGGACCACCAGCGAAGGCGACACCGGGGCGGTGCTTGGACCTCAGAGCGAGGTCCAATCTACCTGTGGACCGACCGGTTGACACTCCAAGGGACCAGCAGCTAACTGATGCTGGACCACCGGATAGCCCCGGAGACGTCTAGCAGGGAGCTAGACGTACACGGTAAGCCCCATGCTCCGGGCCTACCCCCTCCTTTTTTTAGCGAGTAACGATGGCTAGACACTGGGCATTGAGCTTTGCAACCTTAAATGTCCGAGGTTTGGCCTCCAGGAAAAAGCAGGCTCAAGTATATCGCCTGTTAATTGACCAAGATATTGACATGTTAGCCGTGCAGGAGACAAAAGTGGAAGGTGAGGAGGAGACCCGGAGCATGATGCTGCGGTTTACGTCTAAATATTATGCCATAGTTAGTCACGCGAATGGAACTTCGGCCGGTTGTGTTCTTTTTGTTAAAAAGATTCCGGAATTGATTGTTGAAAGTCACTTTTCTTGTGACTCTGGTAGAACAGTGACTTGTGATTTTAGTACTAGCGAAATCGAATGGCGCGTCATTTGTGTCTATGCGCCGAACGTGGAGGCAGACCGAGAAACTTTCTTTTCGTCAATTAAGCAACATTTACGGACACCAAAACAGCTTGCTTTATTGGGGGATTTGAATTGTGTATTGAGCGCGAAGGATAGAATTAATAACCGCCATGTGCGAGACAGAAGTGTTGAAGTGCTCTATGACTTGCTGAATGAATCTGACTTGGTTGTTGTTGTTGCGGAGTGCCTCGAAGCAGGTCGCGAAGTTCGATTTACGCATTTTCAGGGAACCAGTCACGCACGTCTTGATAGGATATACATGGCAGGGGAGACGCTAGCTAAAAGCAATAGTTACACAGTCTTACCTGTCTCTTTCTCTGACCATTGTCTTGTACAATGCAACGGGAGACTTAAACAAAAAGAAAAGAAATTTAGTTGGGATTTATGGAAGTTTAACGCTAAAATACTTCGGGATGACATTTTTAATAATTTTGTGACTGAGGGAATTAAGAACATTAAAGTGATCGGAGCCTGTAATGGAGCTTTTGAAGCAAAGCGTTAAAATGAAAGCCATATCGAGATCTAGTACTTTAAAATATCAAGAAAGAATGAAAGAAAATGAACTCAGAACAACGCTTAAGAAATTGTTAGCATTAGAAAGCAAGGAGCCCGGTGCACACAAAGAAGATATGCGAACGGTGAAACGACAGATTGAGCTAGTGGAGCAGGAACGCTACAGAGAAGCCCTTATTCGAGCGAGAGCAGAGGCGTGGGCTATGGGGGAGACTCCTACCAAGCGCGCACTTGGAATCGAGAAATCACGAGCGCGTCGTAATCACATCGACGAAATAGAGGAAAATGGAATTCTGCTAAATACTGACAGCACTATCGCTGAAACCCTCTTTCGGTATTACAAGGGTCCCTTCGCAGCCGAATTAGTGGATGTTACGAAGTTCAAGGACACTTTCTTGAGCCGGATGCCGCAATTGTCCCTCGAAACGAAAGAAGCGTTAGAGAGGCCTATAACCGTTTCTGAAATTGAATATGCAATAGATAGTCTCGCCGCTGGGAAGTCGCCGGGGCCTGACGGTCTCGGTGCGATGTGGTATAAAGCTTTTAAAACAGAAGTTTCACCAGTGTTATAAGCTGTGTTCAAGGAAGCCTACGCAATCAAAGCGTTACCACCTTCATTTGCCGAGACGCACACTATTCTAATACCTAAGACGTATGACAAAGCAAAATTAAAACTAGTTTCGTCATATAGGCCCATTTCGCTAACCAACACTGACTACAAAATACTCATGAAAGTATTGGGAGGTAGATTGCAGTCCGTAATCACCGGAATAGTTGGGGAGCACCAAACGTGTGGCATCAAGGGGCGCTCAATATTGATGAACACACACACAATGCGATGTGTCCTTGAGAGTTGCGATGCTTTTAATTCTCATGTTGCGATCCTCCAGCTTGATTTAGAAAAGGCTTTTGACTGCGTTCCGCAAGATGTGTTAGTCTCCATACTTGAACATGTCAATGTTGGATCGGTGATTACAGAGGGCATAGTTTTGGCGTATAAGAACTCTACTACACGACTAATTATTAATAAGATCCCGGGGTCTCCCATTAGGCTGGAACGTTCTGTACGCCAGGGATGTCCGGCAAGTCCACTCTTGTTTGCATTATACACAGAGAAGTTATGCTTGGCCATAATAGAAAACGAGACCATCCGTGGTTTCAGACTGCTTGACGCCGAGGTAATGGTTTTGGCATACGCTGATGATGTAGCAGTGTGTTGCACCACCAAAGAGAGTGTACAAGAGACAGTTGCCGTTGTTAAAAATTTTGGAGAAATTACAGGAAGTCGGGTGAATTGGGGGAAGTGTCTGGGTTTGTGGCACGGAGACTAGACATCAACCCCAGATACCTATGCCAGCGTTCACTGGTTTAATACTCCAGTAAAATATCTAGGCGTGCCTTTCCAGCACTACAAAGACACCAATGATTACTGGACTGAACAAATAAAAGAAACGCGCGAAAGGACAGCGCAGTGGAATGGCAACTGTCTCTCAATGTTTGCCAGAGCCACTGTATGCAACATATTTTCAATGAGCAAATTATGGTATGTGATGCAGGTTTTGTGTTGCTCACGGGTGCATGTGCAAAAGCTGCATAGGATATTTGCTGTGTTTATATGGGGGTCTACTTGGGAAAAATGTAGTAGGACAAATCTGTTCCGAAGAGTAAAACAGGGGGGACTAAACTAAGCCTGTCGCATCTGTTCGTGCGACAACTAGTTAATCGTTTTATTTTCTTTAGAGATGTTCAACACCCCTTCTTAAGAACAGTGCCAGTTACGCCTTTGTCGTGTTCTGCCTAACTTTGTAGTTAGCACCGCAAGCATGCCGGGAGCTACGCGAGGTTTCTTTAAGAAAGTTGCAGACAGTGTCCGGTTCTTGTCAGTTCGGTTTTCCAATAAATACCTTTCTTCGGTCGGGCGAAAGAAATTGCATAAAGACATATGCAACAGGATTTTTCCAGTTCCTATGTATAGGTTAATTATTAGCGGGGGAGAAGGCAATGATGTTCTTAGGCGTGTTAAGAAAATGCAAATTCAGCTTAGTGCAAAAAGCTTTTTCTTTAAATTACACTCCGGAACACTACCGGTTAAGACTTTTTTAGAAGATAGAGGAGTTCATATGCCATGGGGTTCGAACTGTTTGATCTGCCGAAAGCCGGAGTCAATAGATCACGTTTTTCTGCATTGTTGGGAAGGGGTTTACTTCTGGGATGTTTTACAGAGAACTCTAAAAAAGAAACTTCCCTTACATTCACTGGGTATCAGGTTTTTAACAGTAGGCAAAGAGGAGGGACTGCCTTTTGATCTTATAATGCTGCTTGGCCTCCATTGTCTATGGCGGGCAAGAATGGCCGGTTACTACTGTGACCCTGACAGGCGTCCGGCCCGTATGCTGTTCCGCGAAAGGATTGCTCAGTACATTGATATACTCAAACAACAAGATTTTGTTCCGGAATGGCTCTCCAGGGTCGAACCCCTGGTGAACCTGAAGGAATTTTAGCACTGTAATCACTAATAGTTCCGTGACTGTTTTGTCATCACTTCTGTTTGTATGTTACTGTTTACAGTGAATTGTATTGATGTGTGTACCTTGTGCGAAACCGGTAATAAAGGGAAAGAAAGCTGTGATAGCTCAGTGATTAGAGCATCGAACGCGTTATTCGAAGGTCGTAAGTTCGATTCCTGCTCACGGCTGGTTATTTTTTCACCCACTTTTCTTTCTCCGTATTTATATTCCATTTGTTCTAATAACTTCTTCCCCTATACATTCTTTGGCAATATTGTCTGTTAGATGTCATATATATATATATATATATATATATATATATATATATATATATATATATATATATATATATATATATATATATAATTTGCTGCGGTATAAGCCGGATTGTGGTATGTGCCGATGATGTGAAGACGACGCTGTCTGGTGCGGTCTGAGGGCTCCATTTTTACTTCTGATTGCCCAATCTCATCCTCACCCTGCAAATAAACCCAGTCATTCTTTATTCAATTTTAACAATACCTTTGTTGCCCTCTCGGCAAATGATAGTGCCGCAAAACTTCTGAAGGTGGATACGCTCACCCGGCAAAACCTTGTACGAAATAAATTACTAACATTTTTGTTACTTGGTCTCTGATGCAATCGGATTGTCGCACAAGCACTCTCTGCCAATTAGAGTTATCGAGCTTAAGACCACAAGTATATTGTATCTCACTGTCTTCTAGGTAATGTTTTTAAATGTTAAAGAAAACACAATGGTGTTTATATTGTTATGTGGAAATAACACTAACTCAGTCGTAAACTTGCACCCGAACGTCAACTTCTTTAACTCCCTCTTCGAGGCCTTTTTAGATCTGTGACAATGTTAGGTAAAATCACTCAACAATATGTATTAAGCCAGCCTAAATAAATGCACGCTGTTTTACTATATGCTCATTCGGCAACCAAGGCCAGCCTGATGTGTTGCCGACTGGTCATCCCGACGAGTGTTTGGCACGATCGGCGTTCACTCGGCCACCGACGCAGACCCGAACCACGCCACCGACCAAGTGCCGACGTAACCGGCAGTGCACCTCGGGGCGACCCCCAGTGAACTCGGCTGCCGACTACATGACAGCCATCCGCTAATGATTGGCAGTCGGCCAAGGCTGCTTGGGTTGCCGTTGCGTTAAAAAATGTGTGCCGTTCTCTGAATGGTCAGAGTCAAGATAGTCCGGAAGTCCATTCCTTTTTCGTTTGTTTTTGTTATTTTCACCCTATTTTGGTTTATTTAGTGGCCAGTTGCTTCTGCGTGTTCGGCCAGCAGGTTAGACGAAACCATCTTTCATACATCATACATGTGCCGCTCTAGTCTTTGCTAAAGTTTACTTTTCTCGCCGAGGTAACCTTTACCGCCGTCTGCGTCACTACCATCCTTTTCCCCTGGTGTCCATTCCCGCGTGTGTACTCTACTTGCACGGGTTTCCATCCGCCAGTGGCATAGCCAAGGTTTAGCGCACCAAGCCCGTGTCCCCCCCCCCCCCCCCCCAAATTTTTTTCCATGCTGTATGCGCACAAAACAATGGTCTACCATGCACCTCTGCCTGCCCGGAGTCAACTCCAATCCAGGTAGGTGCCCCCTCGAAAAAAAAAAAAAAAAACTTCTGACAACGCCCTTGCCGTCCGCGACTTCCGCTCACAGGTTTGATTCCTTGCTTATAGATTACGTCTGTGGAATGGGCCCATAGCCACTGTCACTTCCTATCAATGTTATTTTGATCTACAGGTGAAAACGGGGTCAGCTTCGAGAACTGAGTCCTAATAGCTGCCGTGAAATAAAACACAGCTTATGAATAAAGCTGTAAAAAATATTAAAACTGCACATTGGTCATTTTACTGTGACGTGAAATTGCCGTTTAGATCACGGTACGCAAGACCTCATGGCATTCAAGGGCGCAAAATGATATGGCTAGCTGATCGCATTTTTCGTCATGATTCACCCTTAGCTCTGGAACTGAACCAGTCATTCATAATTTTCACCAATGTGTGGCTCGATGGCGATTGATTGTGCAACATATGACCAACATAAAGATTTTGTGCAATAAATATTAGGATCGTGCCGCAGAGAAGAGTTAGCTCTGAATGAAGCACGCGCGTGCGTGATTCTCGTACTTGCCCGCAATAACAAGAGAAAGGTTGCGGCTGTATGTTGCTGTAAGAATACTGTGATGCTTTCCGCAAAGCGTGGAATGTGCTTACGCTGTGCTTCGCAGACGGCTATGTGGGCTAAATAAAAATGTAATTTGCGCATGCTTGTCATGTCTACCACGGACCCTCTTAGACGCATACCTATACAATAAATGAAGTAGCGCAGCTGCGCGCATATCTTGCAGCAAATATAAGTTTCTTTTGAGTTAATACCCATTTTAAGCTTCAACTTGACACGGCCCCGCCGTGGTGGGGTAGTGGTTAAGATACTCGGCTGCTGACCCCAGGTCACGGGTTCGAATGCCGGCTGCGGCGGCTGCATTTTCGATGGAGATGGAAATGTTTTCGGCCCGTGTGCTCAGATTTGGGTGAACGTTAAAGAACCCCAGGTGGTCCAAACTTCCGGAGCCCTCCAATACGGCGTTTCTCTGGATCATATGGTAGTTTTGGGACGCTAAACCCTACATATCAATCGAATCAATTCGACACGGAATGAGTTGCCACCTTTAACAGAGGCGATGCGCTTGGCCCCGTGGTTTTTAATGAAGTGCCATAGCAGACGACGCCTGCAGTCAGCCATAATGAGAAGCGTAAAACTTTTCCAGGGCAGTTATTTAACACTTAGTACAGTTAGGGAAGAAGCTGCAGCAGTAATTTCGTTGAGCGAAGTACAACAAGAAAATAATAATAAGAGGAGACGCGAAAGCGGCTGCCGGCCACGCGCGAGAGGGCAGAGGAGCAATCCAACAGGGACGCCTCCGCATGGTGGCACCATGGTATGTCCTCGCGTGTGCAGTTCTCGACCACCTCAGCCTACAGAACTGTGACTCACTTCCACAAGGTTCACATCAAGAAGTCCTTTCGAATAGGAAATAGGGCTGTAGTGTCGTCATACACAAAACTTTCAACGCGTGCCCCGTCGCCGAGACGTCTTAGGGACAGCAAAAAAAAAAAAAAAAGGCTCGCATCCTAACTTGTTTTCAAATCTTGCACATGACGCCACTGTTGCTGCGCTCCTACTGCAGCGGCCATATTTATAAACCGCTGCTCAGACTAGCTATAATGCCTAGAATATACAGGTATAATCTAGGCACTGAAGACTTGTCGGGCCGGCGAACCGTATTATTGATTGATTGATATGTGGGGTTAAACGTCCCAAAAGCACCATATGATTATGAGAGACGCCGTAGTGGAGGGCTCCTGAAATTTCGACCACCGGGGGTTTTTTAACGTGCACCCAAATATAAGCACACAGGCCTACAACATTTCCGCCTCCATTGGAAATGCAGCCGCTTCAGCCGAGTACCTTAACCACGAGACCACCGCGGCGGGCCACGAACCGTATTATTGCAGTTTTCAGTACGACGAAGCCGCACTGCCATTGTCTCTATCTTCCTGGCAATCGGTTTTTTTCCGTTTTTTTTGTGCACCATGCCGTTTGTTGACACAAGGCACCGTTAAATGCGGTGTACTACTCAGAGTTCTTAACAGCACGTTCTCGCTACGAGGAGAAGGTGCACTTGCGCATGCTTGTGCGACGGAGTGAATCCATACACACTTCGACCCAGAACGGACGCCAATTCAAATATCTCTGCCATCCCAGAAATGTCGCATAGCGATATCGGGAACTATTTGATTTTCAGCACCAATTTTGTAACTTAGTAGAATTGAAGGCTTTCGTATCAGTGGAAGTGCACAACAACTTCAGCAGCGGCTGGGGAAAAAAATGGCAGCATATCCACGGAGTGAATGATGGAGAATGGGGCGAAGCATCCGTCCGTTTATTCGTTCTTGCTTCCGTCCGTCCATCCGTCTCTGTGACCGTCCGTGCGTGCGTCTGTTCGGGCGTTCGCACGTCCATCTGTGCGTCCGTCTCTGCGTTCGTCCATGCATCCACCCCTGCGTCCGTCCATGCGTCCATCCATTGGTGCAGCCATCAGTGAGTCCGTCCATGCATCTGTCTGTGTGTCCGTTTGTCCATCTATTCAACACTCCAAGTACCACCATCTCGCATCTTTTCATCATATATTCCCGATATAGAAGCACCGCCATCCAGCGAACATTTCAAGGACTAAACGAGAGGTGGCACACACACACACTTTCTTAGGGCTTGCGCTTCGTGTCTACTTCCCACCTTTAACCACCTCGAGTTGATGGTATATACTAGTTCGCTGTATTCATGGCACTGCGGCCTAACGCTCGCTAAACCTTTCTGAAATCAAGGAGGTTACACCCAGCGAGTATAACGTAGCAACCCGTTCTTGCCAGATAGTGTTCAATGTACATGCCAATGGCTGGTAATGGGGAATGAGAGACAGGAGAATTCGGCTTTTAGTTAACGCGCACGCATCGAAGTTTTTACTGTTCAACAACGCACAGGAGAAATCTCCCAGCGGCACCACCTTGCTGGTCAAAACGTAAGGCTGGTTACACACTACAACCACGACTACGACTACGAGAGACGAACAGGTGCCGCTATAAGGAGCTTCACCCCTAAAGGCCTGTCGGCTAAGCTGCTTCACGACCGTACAGCAATCGTCGTTGCAGAGGTAAGTTTAATGATTCAACAAATTCATACATACGCCAGCCCCGAGTTACCAAATAGCGATGCATGGACGCTGCGTAATCAACAAATGCTGATGTTTGCGCTCAGTTCTCGTGGGAGTACGGCTAGGTGCTCACGCGGTGGTGCGTTTTTCGATTGCACCTCCCCGTTTGCGTGTTGCGGTTTTGTCATAAACAGATAGATGTAAGCATTAGCGAACCCAAGATTTTTCTCGGGGGAGGGGAGGTCGAATCTTGAGATAAAACTAAAGTACCACATACTATATATTTATTATAGGTTATATTACCTGCAACATTATTATTATTATTATTATTATTATTATTATTATTATTATTATTATTATTTACAGTGAGATGACGATGACAACGATTTCTAGGTGTTTTTACCGGGACACCTTGGAAAACCTTGAGAAGACCGAAAAACCGTTCGATGAAGCAGTGCACGTACAAAATAAACGAGAAATCGAAGAAAACAAGGCGTAACATGGTTCTCAACAGAGATGTCTGGCAAAAACTTGTTTTTTTTTTTCTAGCTTTACAGCTCCGTTTAGTGATTCTGGTGCTGACGTGTCGGCTGGCTGGCGGTCAAGCAATGCTGTTTAAAAAGAATATGACTTCTATGGTAGAGCAAAAAAATAAAGGAACGTAAGAAAGACACCTGGCGACACCTGGCGCACTGTGTCTTTGTTGTGTCTCAATTGTGTATTTTTCTTTTTTTACCTGAGTAATCAGCAAATGCGACACAAACAAGCCCCATTGGCAATTTTAGCAGTTAAACAACTGCAACTGAGGATTTTATGGAAAATGTGAACAGAATATTTTATATATTTAACTTCCTTTGAGCCTCGCTAAACTAGAAGTACGACAGTACGCCGTATATATTGATTATAATTTTTTGCAGTATTGATTATAAGGAGTATGTAAAGAACGCAGCGCACGTGTAGTAAAACTCTCAGCTTGCGAATAAACTGCATTGTAACTACGCTTACCGATTCGCAATGTCATTTGGGCACTCAAGTTTGGCGACTGGAGCATCCGCAGTGAGAACTAACCGATGGCGGTATCTGTCGAGTAATCGATCCTTTTTGGTGTTAATCGAGGATTCTGTTGCTGTTGCTGCGTGTCTTGAGTCTCAATGCGGAATCTTTTTCGGAAGGTAGGTGAGGGTCGTGTTCGACTGGCCCATCAGCAATGCCTGTGGTCTGGAAGCGCACTGCCGACGCACCTTCGCGCAGCAGACGCAGAGCGCAAGTTGCAGCGAGCGAACTTAACGTATGCATGCATGGGTGGCTTTCGTCTGATGTACCACGTGCAAGATTGAAGGGGTAAAATAAGCGACCGTGACACATATAGCCCCTGAAAAAAAATAAAAAAAAGTGAGCTCCACCAATATACCTTTCACAAGTTACCAAAGCCATTTTTGCTCATTATTATACCACCGCATCTTACTGCTCCCTTCTTCGCAACTGTAGGTTTCGCATGGCAGTCGTGCTTGCTTGGGGTCCTTGCATGTGTGCGGTACTGCGGGGTGGCTGGCAACCATGCGATCAGCGCACACGCTGTAAGGCTTGCTCAGAAATGCAGGAACCACAGTGTACGTATGTGCTTAAACTAATTTCGCGATGTGCTTCTGCTGCAGAGCCTCCGCGGTTTGCGGTCACTTTGACAAACAAAGTGTGGTAGCTTGAGCTAGTTGGTATGACATGACGATAGTTATAGCGCGAGCACAGAACGACGACACAGACAAGAAAGACACGAAGGACACGAGCGCTAACTTCCAACTGAGTTTATTTGCGCAGAGCGTGAAGATATATAGAGGAGATAGTAAACAATGTGACAAAACCCATGGGGCACCAGGAGCAATGCATGAGTAAGAGAAAAAAACAAAAACACAGAAAAAGCAAAGAAAGGTTTATAAGGAAACGAAACAGAAACGTAAGAGTAAAATGTAACGACTTGCGCGCACCGAAACCTTCGAGGAACCTTAGTTCCTACTCGGAAAGAGACACGGAGGGCTTGCTAATGCAAGGCACCTGTTCGCGTGTTATCTGCGCGGCCTCAATGATAATATCGGGTGCACTCATCCCTGCGCTTGTAGAGCGTCGCTGTGTCTTTGAAAAGGGGCACACAGTTGCACTCAGTGCAGTGCTGAGCAAGAAAACCATCTTGTATGAAATTGTATGAAAAACGATGCAGAAAGCACCCGCAAAGAAAAGGTGTGACAGCACGTAATCGAACCTGCCACCTTCGGATTCCCAACTGTGCACACTAACCACTGCACCACGCCGCCAGATGGCTAAGTCGGTTTTGAAAAAGTAGTCAACTCCCAAAGTCACCATTTAACATCAGTTCTGTATGTCGCTAACTCGAGATTGAGGGTATCTGCACCTGCTACTAAAATTTGCCTGTTTGATAAACACGAACAACTGCTGCCTTGATTGATATGTGGGGTTTAACGTCCCAAAACCACTATATGATTATGAGAGACGCCGTAGTGGAGGGCTCCGAAAATTTAGACCACCTGGGGTTTTTTAACGTGCACCCAAATCTGAGCACACGGGCCTACAACATTTCCGCCTCCATCGGAAATGCAGCCGCCGCAGCCGTGATTCGAACCCGCGACCTGCGGGTCAGCAGCCGAGTACCTTAGCCACTAGACCACCGCGGCGGGGCAAAAACAAGTGCTGCCTGTAACAATTGTCACTGCGATAATGGCAACAGCGCAATGTTTTGTTACAATTGACAACCGCAAGAAAAAACAACGACTGAGTGGACTGAGGTGCTGGTGGAGTTTATCGGTGGTTACTGCCAAGTTTAATATACGTTTCTCGTTCCTTCCAGAGGGCGATATCTGTTCAGGCTTTATGACGCTTCTTTGCTGATTCGACAGATACTCCCACACAATTGATTCTGATGTTTTTCGCGCAACGCACAGCGCAGTCGTGGCAGCGCACCGCTGTTGCCCTGTAGTTTAGAACAACTACATAAGGGCTTGGCCAAAACTAACGCAGTGCGCCAGAAATATCATGCTATCATAATGGTTCATTAAGCATACGAATTGACGTGTCTATGTTCTCGCATAAGAGCGAGAACATAGACACGTTCAACGGACAGCGAGTGCAACCGGCGGGTGTCGGAGAGGAAAAGCGTGCATTTGGTGGAAGTGCTGCAAGCGCGGCGCATCGATATTTGTCGCTTCTTGCGCGGATTCCGTACACAATAAAAAAAGCTCCATTTAGGTTGAATGATGCCACAGATGTGCTGTATTGTCATTTTTACTCGTCAAAATCGTGCATTCTGAAACTCAGAAGCACCGATAACACTTGTACAGTCTCTGTCAGTAGGATTAACTTTTGGTGGAAATCATGCATGGTGGTAGAACAGAAGGGTGAAAGTCGAATTCGCTGGGGCTCGTATCGACGCATGTCGAAAGTGAAAGTTTATGCATATTCGCACGCACGTTGTTAACTTAAAGGCACGGCTCAAGCAATAGAGTGTGTAAGAATTGCCCGAGTGGCATTTCTAGCGTGGCGACATCAAGTAACCGCTTGTGTTTTGCTCTCACATTGAAAGGGGCAATTGCGAACTAGAGCTCAATTATTTCTCGAAAACTGCGCCGATGTAAAAAATTTATTGTCACTGTAGACAGTGACACCTCTAGTCTTCTAAATATCACAACAAAGAAAAACATCGCGGATGTCAAACTGATGTAAGTACGTGCCCGAAATGTAAATGTTCACGGCCGCATGTTCTGTGCTCCAAAAAAAAAAAAAAATTAAACGTTCTTGACACCACCGGAATAAAAGAATAAGCGTGCTAGAAAGTGTAATGAGCAGTGTTGCTTTCTTTTGACCATCAACATACATCGCTTCGCATTCAAGAATGAAACACTAGAAATAAGTAATTTCACATAGTGTCATGTGCTTTTTCATCATGCCACCGTCATCTACCAAGCTTCCATCACGCCACCGTAATCCACCTTGCTCCTCAAGCCTTCCACTAAACGCGTTTTGCCTAACCACCATCAGCTGGCATTTCCCACCGTCACCACCATTGGCTCGCCACCACCACCACCACCACCTGCCATCATTTTTTTCACTCTTGCCACCATCAGCCATTATTCGCACTACAGTTTCCACCATATCCCCCAATATTTCCACAATATCCACTATTCTTTTCACCATGACGCTGCGCCATCCGCTTCATATGCACGAATTACCACCGGTTAGATTCTGTCACGCATATTTTGGAGTCCTGTGAACTAGAATCACTCGATGCACGAAGACAAAAGAACTGGTTGAAAGCTCTTTTCAGGATACTTCAAGGAGAACTAAAAATTAACAAATATTTGTACTTAAAAGTGCCGGAGAAACGAAGCAGTCGGGTTAATCACGACTGTGTTTTAGTACCGTACTCTTCTCGAAGTGATGTGTTTCATTATTTTTTTTCCAGCTGCGATTGAGCTTTGGAATGCGTTGCCAGGCATTGTAGTAAATGCAAGCGATCTTTGCCAATTCGAAAAATTGTTGGACTTGTATTTGAGTGATGAAGCTGCCAGATGATTAACCTGCATGTTTCCTTAATTTGAGTTTCTTTGTTTTCTTTCTCCAAGCTGTGTTTTACAGCGTATCGAGGCATTGCTGTAATTGCAGGCAGTGTTTGCCTATTTGAAATGTGTTACACATCACTTGATTGCGCTACTACCTGACATTGATGTATATTGGTTGGTTAGTATTTTGTTATACATTTCCTGTAAGAGCCCTAAAGAGCGGGCTGATAGTATTATGAAATAAATAAATAAAAATATATATCCACCAACGATTGCAGCATCCACCAGCCCAGGATTTTTAATAGTGTTGTGTTATCCGAGCGGTGAGATTATGAGCTCGCTCATATTTTGTGAAGAGGACTTTAAAAGAATCACGTCCTGCGCAGACAACCTGTTCACTCTGATGTCCCCTCTCAAAGCTGTTACTGAATATTCAATCAAAAAGGTGAAGTGAATCGTGCAGGCGTGCCAGAAATAGAAGGTTTCTCTGAAAAAAAAATGTTGATATCAAATTATGCACGAGTAAGCTGCGCATTCATATGCGCCAGCTCGAAACAACGAGAACCAGTGGAAGTGGAAGCAAGACATGCGCTGCGGTTAACTTGCAGTCAGTTATAGTGCTCGTTTTTGATGGTACAATAAATTTATCGCCCAAATAAAGATGTGGCATCAGAAATTGCGGCATGTCAAATGAAGTTTGCTTGCTCATTGTTGTAAAGCTGCGTGGTCGCTTCATTTTAGCGATATCAAAGCTTTACAAAAATTGCTAGGTTGCAATATATTCCCATAAAAACCACCCTAAACTTGGTTTGGCAGTCAATTTCTGTGTGCGTGCCATGATTTAATGCCATAAAAGCAACATGTAGATCACCAAATAGTATGATGTTTTCATAATTTTTTTGCCACTCTGCTGTTTGCAGTATAACATAAGATATCAAAACAACGACAATATACTGTGCGTTCCGGGGTGTGGTTGGTAAATGAGGTAGCTATTGAATAATTAAAAATAACATATGAAAACATGGTGCACAACCACAGTTCTAGGGGTGAAGGTTCCAGAGCCGTGGGCTTGTCAATGCATGTCTGTGACCGGTTCGTAACTACCTAGTTGTATGACTCCCTCAGCATGTGGCGCTAGTGTGAGTGACAGACAAACAAAGGAACAGACAGACACATGCATGGACGGTCTAAAGCAAAAACAGACGAACGGACGTACGCTTTGCCCCACTGTACATAAATGATGATGTGTGAAACGAAGCATTCGTCCGTCCGTGCTATGCTGTGCTCCGTGACTATGCTGTACGGACGAACGCATGAACGAACGCACGGACAGGAGCATGAACGGAAGCATGGATAAACGCTTCACCCCACACATCATCATTGACTGCGTGGATACGCCTAGTTTTTTCTTATTTCTCTCGACAGCACGCAATTTTTATTCTTTTTTTTCAGCCAGCTGGTAAATGGCAAACTATTTTTACACTTTCATGGAATGCACACAACAAAGAGACACATTGAAAAGTCATGTGCCTTAGGTGCGAGTGTTTCAGATCTTTAACCAATATATATAGTGACTAGTCCGAAAAGACGCTAATTGAAGGTGTTAACGCGGTTTGCGTCGACAGTATTTTTCTGCTGCAAGCAACTCCAGCTGAAATGAAAACCAGGCGAGATATCTAGGACCTTCACACTTCCGATGAAAAAGCTTTGTATATTTCTCATGTTGTTTGAGTACCACACGTTTTGACGCAACAAACTATGTATGCAGCCGCGCAACACTCGTTGGGTGGCTTGTGGAGAGGGCATCGTAATGGCAGACTCCATAGCAGGCGACGCGGTTGTCTCCACCCTCCAAAGCGGCGGAGGGAGGAGCACGTATCTAAGAACCCTAGCGCTTGAGTTTCCGCGACCACACTGGCGCCACTTCTCAGCTGCGCACCCGCAGACGAGAGTGGCGGCTGGTACAGGCGCTGCGTGCGCACATTGCCGTAACAAAACCAAAGGGCGCTGGCGGTACTGCTGCATTAGAGCTATTGTATATGCAACCTTTAGGTAGCATATACAGTAACTCCATGCTGCGTATTCTAGTGAATTAATATGGCACCGTAGTGAAACAATATGGCAATTGGTAGGTGTTCCGTGGCGCAGCAGCAGGGAGAAAGAAAAAAAAAAGTAGGGGAGGCCATGACGTCAAATTCGTGAAGCCGCCGCATCACAAACGCCCGCACCAGGCCCCGGAACCCTACAATGGCCCTAGAGGAAAAAAAAACAAAAAACAAAAACGACCACGGTGAGTTTTGTCGTGTGCGCGTATAGTGGAGCTACTATCTCCTCTTTTAGCGGTCAGATAAGTCAGTGTGCATTTTTCCTGTTAGGGGTGCTCCACGCGGCTAAAATTTTCATTTTAGAATGTATTATAATAGATAGTTAAAAAGTAGTTGCCACTTCGTTTTTCATAAAAAATAAAGACAGAACTTTTGTTCTACTTTTGCTATAAATACAAAGGTGTAAGTTGTTTGAATTCAAGTATTTAGATTTTGCAGACGCTCGAAAAGCAGCAGCCCATTGGCATCGCTTGCGTTTCACAGTGCATTCACAGTGCATTCCTAAACCCGACAGACACTCAAGAGATACAAAGCATGTTTCGCAGTATTCGGAATAGTAAAAGCTGCGATATCGATGACCTGCAGATTCGCCCAGCAAAGCATGTACTAGATCTAATCGGTCCTGTCTTGGAGCACGTGTACAATCTTTCGCTGGCGAACGGCACATTTCCAAGACGCATGCAAATCGCGAAGGTAACAGCACTTTTCAAATCTGGCGACAAAGACAAGTTCTCGAACTATAGACCAATATCAATTCTGCCTATTTTTTCTAAATGTCTCGAGAAGCTGATAAATGTAAGAATAACCTCATTCTGTAACAAGCACAATCTTCTTACAGATTTTCAATTTGGATTTAGAAAAGGTTGCTCAACTGAATTAGCATTATTGACCCAAAAAGAAATAATTCTGCAAGGCTTTGAAGAAAATTTGGTTACCCTTGGCATATTCATTGATTTTTCAAAGGCCTTCGATACCATCAATCACAACACTTTACTAACAAAACTTGATATTTACGGCTTTAGAGGAACATTTCTGAAATTAATTAGAAGTTATCTGCAGTATAGGTATCAAACTGTTGTTATAGGCAATCACTATTCAAAAAATTTACCGATACGTGCTGGGGTCCCGCAAGGGAGCATACTTGGACCACTATTGTTCAACATTTATATAAATGATTTAACGAATATTAAGACTACGGCGCGATTTGTTATCTATGCGGACGACACTAGTTTATTTATCACTTCTAGAAACGTTGCCGAACTCATCAGCACTGCCAATGATACTCTAGAACAAATAAACAAATAGAGTTTATCAAACTCGCTAACTATTAATGCTGCCAAAACAAAAGGCGTGCTTTTTCAACCAAAGAATAAAAAACAAGTGGTCCATGGATGTCTCCAGATAGGAACTTCCGGGATAGAAGTAGTACCTTCAGTCAAAAGTTTAGGCGTCATTTTTCAGGAAAACATGTTATGGAATGAACATGTCAACACTATTGCCAATAAGCTTGCTCGAGTCACAGGTATACTAGTAAGATTACGCCTCTTGCTGCCATTGAAAGTGAAGCTCTTACTTTATAATTCTCTTTTTCTATCACATATCAATTATTGTCATCTCGTATGGGGCAACACAACCAGCTCAAACATCAACATTTTATTCCTTTTGCAAAAGAAAGCCGTTCGAACGATTTTAAATGCTCCATTCGATGCACACACGGACCCTATTTTTGACCAGTTAAATATCATACCATTAAAGGCAGTGTACAATACAATTTTGCAAAAACGGTTTTTAATAGAAAGAAAGAATAGCATGGGTTTTCTAGAGCAATTGTCAAGGCTCACATTAAATTCAAGCACGTTCAGTACACGTCACAAAGAAACCTGGCGTGTTCCACATTGTAGAACAAATTATGGAAAACAAATGCTACGTCATGCCTTACCATCTTTGCTAAACTCTCTTCATTAACTGCCATAATTCCCCTCCCGAAGGATCTGGATGTGCCGATCATACATCTTATTCGCTATTGTGTTTTAAATGAACATGCATTTTATGTTAAAAGTACAAGGCAAAGCGTTTTTGAACTTTTGTATATTCATTAGTGCATACTTCTTATGCTCGTATGTTTACTATGTATTTTTGTGTATTTTTGTGTTGAAGGTGTATAGCGACGCGTTTAAAATTTTGTATATAAATTTGTTCATTGTTTTCGGATGCAAGTGCTTTAAATTATCTCTATTTCTTACTGTGCGTGTGTGTACATGAATCTGTTCTTGCATTGCATTTTTGATCTTGCCCGCCAACTGTTTGTTGCGAAAAAAAAAGGGGGGGGGGCACAGACCTCGTCAAGCCGTAATGTGGCTTTTTGTCTGTGTTCCTGTTATCTGTACAATGTATAGATGCGAAATAAAGTTCAAGTTCAAGTTCAAGTTCAAATTGTTCAAATTGTACCGCGGCTAGCCGCGGTACTTTTTGTCGATTGGCATTGCGAAGCTCCGTTTTAATTCAAGCTTTTATATATCAATGCGAGCTTGCGTGTCAGACTTTACGGGCCGCCATGACGAAGTGAACGTGTCTGAAGGTTGTCAACTATGTCAGCTGCTGTACTTCACCAACGTCCAGCTGCACAGCCTCCAGTGTGAAAATTCAATGCCGGCAAATCGCTCGCAGACAGCCTACGAAGACGGAATAATCTTTCACAATGTAAGGCGTGCTCGCCGTTGAGTGAAAATGCGCTACTTTGCATCTAATCATGGCACTTTTATTTTGCATGCGCTAAAATTTTTGCCATTTCATAAGGCTTTTTTCGACTTGTACAGCTAATGAAATGCACATTTTGTGAATGTTTGAGATTGTTTACTTCGTTGTCACATTTTCTGAAAATATTTTTAAAGCTAAAATTTATAGCACAGATCACCGCAGAATCTCTACTTATTTCTGCTCTAAATGAGCCTGCTGCAGTATATGCTCATAAAATAAATGCATAGTAGAGCCAAGTGAACCTTTAGTACATATACGCGCTTGTACATTTTTTGTAAGCTTACAATGAAGCATATTCCATTTGCATGAACCATATAATCCATCCAGTCGGGGAATTACCTAGCTTTGTCTTCTGAAGAATGTCACTAAGACAAATTCACTATAATGCCATCCACAAGACAAATTCACAAAAACAGCAATGTTATGTCCACAATACCTTTCTTGTATGCAGTGTTCCCATATACACTCTTCTTAGTCATGCATCACAAACCCGTTCACGCTTCTACCAGAGTAACCAACACTGTTTTCTTTTTTTTTCTTACAACATAACCGAAACCTCCAAGGAACTGCTCATATAAGTGTACGCTTGAATGCCTCATCACTCTGAATCCACCTCAAGTAAGTGGAGAAGAAGTCATCACCTAAAGCAAGCTCATGGGCCAGAATCGTCGAAGGTATGGTTAAAAACACTTTATTTATTGAAGATATTTTGTTCAACCATTGCTGTCTTACCATGCTCATCATTCTGTTCTTTTTCTTCTCGACAAACTGTGATAAAGAGAGACACTTGATTTCCAAGCTACCCACATCCAGTCGTAAGAAGCTCTACAGTTCTCTACAGCTCTATAGTGGCAAACCCATGCGCCACCAATATACCAGGTGGACAAATGGAAGCCTTATACGGCAAAGCAGTGATAGTGGACGGTATGTTCAAGATGTACGAAATAGGGTGCACGGATTGTTATTCCTTGCTCCATGAATTACTCAGTTTACAGAAGATGTGCAGGATTCAAAATTCTTGGACTGTGCATGCCATGGGGTGCACATACTGTACTTCACTCTGATTGATATGTGGGGTTTAACGTCTCAAAACGACCATATGATTATGAGAGACGCCGTAGTGGAGAGCTCCGGAAATTTTAACCACCTGGGGTTCTTTAACGTGCACCCAAACCTGAGCACACGGGCCTACAACATTTCCGCCTCCATCGTAAATGCAGCCGCCGCAGCTGGGATTCGATCCTGCGACCTGCGGGTCAGCAGCCGAGTACCTTAGCCACTAGACCACCGCGGTGGGTCTGTACTTCACTCTACGTGTCAAACTTTGCATAGAATATCACATACAACTAGGAAACAAATGAGCCTGTAGCAGTAAATATTTAGCAGCACTTCCTTTTCACATTGTGTATAGATTGCCGAGATGTCTCCTGATGAGAAGAGTACCAGAGTCTTGGAAGAGTGCTAACATCATCTTAATACATAAGAAAGGAGATGACAGGGACTTGAAGAATTACAGGCTGATCAGCTTGCTCTATGTAGTATACAAGCTATTTACAAAGGTAATTGCTAACAATGTAAAGAAAACATTATAGTTCAATCAACCAAAGGAACAAGCAGGATTTCGAACAGGCTACTCAACAATCGACCACATTCATACTATTATTCAGGTAATTGAGAAATGCTCAGAATATAACCAACCACTATACATAGTCTTCATAGATTACGAGAAGGCGTTTGATTCAGTAGAAATATCAGCCGTCATGCAGACACTGCGGAATCAGGGCGTCGATGAAGTATATATAAACATACTGGAAGAAATCTACAGGGGATCAACTGCTACCATAGTGCTTCATAAAGAAAGCAACAAAATACCACTCAAGAAGGGTGTAAGGCAGGGGGACACGATCTCCCCAATGCTATTTACCGCGTGCTTACAGGAGGTTTTCAGAAGCCTAGAATGGGAACAGTTAGGGATAAGAGTTAATGGAGATTACCTTAGTAACCTGCGCTTTGCCGATGACATTGCATTGCTGAGTAACTCAGGGGACGAATTGCAACTCATGATTGCGGAGTTAGACAAGGAGAGCAGAAAGGTGGGTCTTAAAATTAATCTGCAGAAAACGAAAGTAATGTACAACAACCTCGGAAAAGAGCAGCGCTTCGAGATAGATAATAGTGCACTTCAAGTGTTAAAAGACTATGTCTACTTAGGGCAGGTAATAACCACGGAGCCAAACCACGAGATTGAAGTACCTAGAAGAATAAGAATGGGGTGGAGCACATTTGGCAAGCACTCTCAAATTATGACAGGTATATTGCCACTATTTCTCAAGAGGAAGGTATATAACAGTTGTATCTTGCCTGTACTAAGCTACGGAGCAGAAACCCGGATACTTACAAAGGGGGTTCAGCTTAAATTGTGGACGACGCAGCGAGCAATGGAAAGAAAAAACAGTAGGTGTAAGCTTAAGAGACAAGAAGAGAGCAGAGTGGATTAGGGAACAAACGGGGGTTAAGGATATCATAGCTGAAATCAAGAAGAGGAAAGGGACATGGGCCAGACATGTAGTGCGTAGACAGGATAACCGCTGGTCAATAAGGGTAACTGACTGGATTCCCAGAGAAGGCAAGTGGGTTAGGGGGAGACAGAAGGTTAGGTGGGCAGATTAGATTAAGAAGTTTGCAGATATAAATTGGCAGCAGCAAGCACAGGACTGGGTTAACTGGCAGAACATGGGAGAGGCCTTTGTCCTGCAGTGGACGTAGTCAGGCTGTTGATGACGATGATAGGTTGCCGTGAATGTAAGGACTGCTGCAATGCAGTGGTGGGTACAGCTTTAGTAGTTTTGAAACAGTTAGTGATACCATGTGCATGTTGAGAGTGACACTACCAAAGTTTAAAAAAAACAAACTGTGCAAGAACTCGTCCCTTTATTAAGCAAGACATGTCTTGCAAAGGTAGCAACTGTGGAGCCGAACCATGAGAGTAAAATAACTAGAAGAATAAGGATGGGTGGATCACATTCGGCAAGCATTCTCAAATCATGAATGATAGTTTGTCACTAACCCTCAAGAGGAAGGTATATAACAGCTGCATGTTGCCCGTACTTCCTTACGGAGTAGAAACCTGAAGGCTTACAAAGAGGGTAAAGCTCAAATTGAGAACGACGCAACGAGCGATGGAAAGGAAAATAAAAGAGCAGAGTGGGCCAGGAAACAAATTGGTGTTGAGGATATCGTAGTTGATATCAAGAAGAAGAAATGGACATGGGCTGGCCACGTAGTAGGCAGACAGAATAACCACTGGTCATTAAAGGTAACTGACTGGATTCACAGAGAAGAAAAATGCACGAAGGTAAGGCAGAAGTTTAGGAGGACTGATCAGATTAAAAAGTTTGTACGTACAACGTGGCAGCAGAAAGCACAGGACTAGGTTGATTGGCCAATCATGGGAGAGGCCATTGCCCTGCAATGGGTGTAATCGGGCTGATGATACGCCAAAACAGGCACCGACATGCAGTTAATCACCGAGCCTTAGTGTTAAAACGTATGTCGATATTTGTACTTCGAAACATGTTTGTTCACATTACAGAGGTAATGCAATCAAAATAAGAAGTAATCAGTAATTCGCATTCGCTTTCATTTCTTCCACTGTGACTAGCTTGTCGTAGCTTGTCCAAGGGCTCCAGTTCACCATCCAAAATCTCATCTACTGAAAAACGCAGCTTTTTGGTTCTTTTCCTCCTCTAATAAATTAAGTTTGGTTTGTTTTTGCAAAATGTTGTGATCACTCTGTACAGACTTGTGTTAGGAGCGACGAAAACAAGGGGCTCCAAGTTTGAATTAGCTGTTGCGGATACAATTGTGTTCAAATATACGAGAGATTTCCCCCTTGGAAATACACAGGGCTGTGCGCTTTTACTTAACCAAGTTCAAATAACGACTTTTTACTGTAATATTATTTGTTCTATGTAAAATACCTGACACATGACAAGGCATTTGATTCATGTTCATGCTCTTGTGCATGCGGGAGCCGCTCTAGGTGCCGACCAGTGTGGACGCGCGAAGATCGGCTCCTGCTTTCAAGAATGCTTTCCTGTGGTATTCCCGAATTTGTCGCCGAGTTCTCAGTCCCATCGTGTGCCTAAGTTCTCAAGAACTCAGCAGATACCACCTTTGTGCTGGTGAGTGGACTTTTGAACCGTTTTTGGGGCATTTTTACACGGCAACGCCACCGGAGGATTTAAGCCTAACAACCAAGGAGGTGATTGTCGCCGATGCGCCGACCCGGCGCCAACGTGACGCAACGCTCTGCGCGTTCAAGAACCTGCAACTGAGAATGAAATACCAAGTAGATGGAGAGGACATCTCTCCAGAGGATTGCACGGAAGACATGGGTTGGAAGGAAGGCGAAACGAGACGCTCAAGGAATAAGCAAGCCACGGTTAGCGTTCCTGCTGCCAAGGGTTCGACCAAGGCTGGCGTTGCGGGAGACGCTCGAACCAGTCGTAGTAGGTATGATACCAAGCATACAATCGTGCGAGCTGGACGCATGCCGCCACTACCCAAGGACTTCAGCGAAATTGTGCTACGACCACGTGGAGGATTAAATATCTCGAGAATTGGCACTGGAGCCGTGGCAGACGCGATAGTACTGGCGGCCGGCATCAATGAGGAGGAGGCCATGCAGGACATCATCTGTTCCAACTTGCAGCAGAACATTATGGTGGCGAGCACTCCGGACGAAGAGAGAGCGTCAAGATACCTCAAGGTCAAGCAAATTGACATTGGAGGCAAAGTTTTCGAGGTTAGCGCGTACGCCACGGCACCCCACGATACTTGTAAAGGAGTGATTCGCGGGATCCCCGTAAGCGATACTCAGGACATTTTGACCCGAAAGATTGTGAACGCGAACAACTCGCTCGCGCTGCAGGCCAAGAGAATCAAGGACACCGGGACAATCATCATAGCGTTCGAAGGACACAAGGTGCCCAGATTCGTGAGATATGGACCTTCACTTTTGCAGTGCTCCCTTTACCGCAAGAACATCGATATTTGTTATGTCTGTGGAAAGCTGGGACATTGGTCTGACGTCTGTCCGAACCCAGCCAAAACCATCTGCAGAGGCTGCGAGATCAAGAACCCAGATAGCCTGCACCAGTGCAATCCAAGATGCAGGCTGTGTGACGGTCACTATCCAACGGCAGACAAAGAGTGCAAGAACAGGTTCTTAGTGCCATACGTCGTCAGACGCAGACGTTGGGAAAGATCGCGAGCAGCCGCAGAAGGCCGGGGCGCATCAATCACGTCGAGTCCAGACATCAACGACAAGCAGCTTATTCCAGCCTACGGGACCCAGAGCACCCAGACTACTCAAGAATAGCAAAGGCGGCCCCACTCCAGGGGGAGGTCGCGTTCCAGAAGAGGTTCTAGACCCAAGGCCCGCTCCCAATCACGGGGGCGCTCGAGTTCTCAAGGTCACCACCAGGGTCGGGATCAGCCTGGGAGGCACCCGAATGGCCAGCTGCTTGGCGTTCAGTTCGAGATCACGGCTTCACACCCCCGGGAGGACGCCTGCAGTTGCATCGAAAGGAAGCTGGGCTGAGCGCGTGCGCAACGGCGCAGCAAAGGTGATGACAGGTAAGCTGCCAGAGCATGATAGAATTGCACAGCTAGAGCAAGAAAACGCGAGACTTACAAAATCAAATGAGAGGCTATCAGCTGAGTTAAAGAAAATAAAAATTCTTCTCACTAAGCTAACCAGCGCGCAGTCTTCACAGCCAATGCCTCAGCCAGTCGATGTCCCTGTGGCTGAAAACGTGGGGGACTCGAGAACCACAAAAAAGAGGGCAGTCATGGCAGAACACGTGGAAGCCAACCAAACGAGCATGTCAGATATGAAAGAGGTCCTTGGCATGCTCAGAAAAGTAGTAGCCAATGTTAGCGAGCAGATGGGTAGGCTACAGTCAAGCGTGGCTGCACTGGAAGAGCATATGACTTTGCGCATTACAAAGGTCGAAGCATATCTGCACAATACAGCAAGGCCTCCTCATGCACCAAACTCACCCCTTCGGCCACTAATACTAGTGGTACCAAACCTGTCGACAGGTGCAGCATCAGGCTCTGGCCGCCCATGTAATAACCATGATGGCAGCACTACGTGAAGCATTTCATATCTGGTAATGAAACTGTAGAGGTTACCTTAAAAAGAAGGCAGCCCTACAGCAGTATATCAGAAGTAGCCAAGAAAAGCCTCATATTATGTTATTACAAGAAACCCTTTCACCGCAAGCAACGTTGCCGGGATTCCGGCCTGTAATAGGGGATACTGAAGGGAGGGGAGTCTGCACCTTCATATGCAACAAACTAACGCACGTAACCCACGACCTCAAGATAGAAGCAGGCCGGTTGGAACACGTCATGGTAGAGATCGTGCCAGGTACCAGCAATCGTCAGAGCATTTTCATTCTTAATATATACAGCAGTCCAAAGGAACAAAAGCAAGGGTTCAAGACAGTTCTAAAGAAAGCTGTTAATATCGCCGGGGAATGTCCACTCGTCATAGCAGGTGATTTCAACGCACCTCATCATACATGGGGTTACAAGTACAACAGTGGGAAAGGAAATCGACTTTGGCAAAGTTCCAGTGAACTTGATCTCACCCTAATCAGAGACCCCAGCCTACCAACAAGGCTTGGTACATCTTGCTGCAGGGATTCCACCCCGGACTTTACATTTGTAAGGAACATCAAGAAGGCCCAGTGGATGAACCTTGCTGTAGACCTAGGGAGTGACCACTGCATTCTTGCCACTACCTTCTCCGTGGAGCGTAAAAAGCAGAGAGAATTCCACTTCACAGACTGGGATAAGTTCAGGAAGATAAGGATGGAAAGGGAACAAGATGGCCACAGACAAGGCTTGGAGCAGTGGGTCAAACAGATTAAAGATGACATCAAATCCGTCTCCTCCACCATTACCACAGATTTTCCGGTTGAAAGAATGGATAGCCGGCCCGCTCATCTTCTTGAGGCAAAGCAAGCACTACTGAACCGTTGGAAGGGTCAGCGCCTGAACCGAAGACTGAAGAAGAAGATAGCTGAGGTAAACAGATCAGTCGAGAAACATTGTCGCGCACTATCCAGGCAGCATTGGGACGAAATGTGCCACTCTGTCGATGGTCAGATGCGCAATGGCAAGACATGGAATATGCTAAAGCATCTCCTCAACGAAAACACCACCAAAACAAATCAAAAGCATGTTATCGCTCGAATTTTGCATAGAGATAGGGCGCACTACAGAACAGCAAGTTGTGCAGCGGCTCGTGCATAAGTACCTCCCGATCAAAAGAGGATTGGCACCACCAAGTAGACAGTACCAGGGCAGGCCAAATCCAGGTCTTGAGGGCGACTTTAACATCGAGGAGATCAGAAGAGCCTTGCATGATCTCAACGGCAGGTCGGACCCTGGCCCGGACGGTATATCAAACAAGGCCCTTCGTAACCTTGATGATGATTCAATTGAAACCCTGAAGGATATGATCAATGCAGCATGGAAAGAAGGCAGGGTGCCAGAGCAGTGGAAGCTGGCCAGGACGATCCTTATTCCTAAGCCAGGAAAGCTCCCTAACTTGGACAACATGAGGCCAATATCCATGACATCATGTATCAGCAAGGTTGCAGAACATGCCATACTGCACAGGATAAACAGGTACTTGGAAGATAACGACATATATACAAACAATATGGTTGGATTCAGGGCAGGGCTATCCACACAAGATGCATTGAAGCTTATCAAACACCAGGTCATCGACAACGAAACGAGAGACGTGAGAGCCATTCTGTGCCTAGATCTAGAAAAAGCGTTTGACAACATCCACCACTCATTCATACTCGAAGCAATTTCCAAGCTTGGTCTGGGGAAAGCCTTCTATGACTACGTATGGTCTTTTCTTACAGATAGGAAAGCCGTAATGAAGATTGCAGATATCGAGACTGCAGCAATCGAACTAGAAGCAAGGGGCACACCGCAAAGGGCAGTGATTTCACCAATGCTGTTCAACATTGCCATGATTGGACTGTCAAAGAAATTATCGAGCATTGAAGGATTGAAGCACAGCATCTACGCAGATGACATTACCATCTGGTGCACAGGTGGAAGCGAGGGGCAGATTGAGAGTGCCCTGCAAGAGGCGATTGACACCGTAGAAGAGTACCTTCGTCCTTCTGGGCTCAAGTGCTCCTCGAGTAAGTCAGAACTTTTACTGTATAGGACTGCACGCCGGGGACCGAAACCCAGGGGATGGAAGCCGTTAAACCAGATAGACATCCACCTCCGTACAAATCAAGGGGATTCCATCCAGTGGATCGACTCCATCAAAGTCCTGGGCATGCTGATAGAGTCTACCGGCGCCAACAGCAAATCTATAGCCAACTTAACTTGGAAAACAGACAGTGCGGTGCACCTCATACGCAGAGTGGCCAACAAAAGAAATGGGATCAAGGAAGACAACCTCATCAGGTTGATGCATGCGTTTGTTCTAAGCCACTTCACGTACAAGGCAGCAATGCACAACTGGTCAAGAGCAGAGTCCGAGACACTGAATGTGCTCCTCAGGAAAGTTATCAAGAAGGTCCTGGGCCTACCCATACATACCAGCACCGAGCGTCTGCTTGAGCTTGGCATTCACAACACGCTCGAAGAAATAGCAGAAGCCCAAGAGAGAGCACAGTTTGCAAGGTTATTTACAACAAGGTCGGGGAGAATGATCCTACAGGAGCTGGGCCAACACCTAATGGCAATCAGGCACAATTACAATGATATCCCCGACAACATCAGGGAGAATATCACGGTGTCTCCTATACCAAGAAACATGCATCCAGAACACAACGTCGGAAGAAGAGTGGCGAGGGCCAGGACTATACTTCGTCAAGTCTCAAACGAGGAACGAGGGGTCGTATTTGTTGACGCGGCTTCCTACGCCAATGGGAAAGCGTTTGTGGCCGTGGTGTTCGATGGGGCTGGCCATGTCGTCAACTCAGTGACGGTCAAGACGAAAGACCCAATCATTGCGGAACAGGTGGCCATCGCCTTAGCACTCAAGATGGATAACATTGAAGTCGTCTACAGTGATTCCATGGCAGCACTACGGGCGTTCGCGAAGGGGACGGTCTCTGAACAAACTCTGAGAATACTGCAAGGCAAGAACATAACGCATCATCTTCTGAGTTGGTTCCCAGCTCACCCTAGGCAAATCAACGATTCCCCTCCCGATCTCAATGAAACAGCACACGAGGCGGCGCGAGAACTCTCCAACCGCGCCTCCCCGGGGATGCGTTCTACCGGTGAAGGGGATAACCGGGAAATTCTTACAACATATAACGAGCTCACTAAACATTTCTACCTGTCTCGAAGGATTTTCCCTCCACCTCACAAAAATCTAACCCGGCCCCAAGCACTTACATTAAGGCTTTTGCAAACGCGGATGTACCCTACTTTGAAAATGTTACACATCATGTACCCTGACCTATACCCAAGTAATCTTTGTCCACATTCTGGGGAAATAGCTTCATTAGAACACATGCTCTGGCAGTACACTAAATTCGCTCATATATTGAACATCACCTCTGCCAGATGGGAGGCGGCAATCCGCAGCTCATCCTTGGCAGATCAGCTCTGGGCTTTCCACCAAGCCCGCGAGGCGGCTGAGGAGCTTGGCATCTCAGTCCCCACGTGGGAGCTGCCCGCAACACAGTGATCTGTGTTTTGGAGGACCAAATAAAAGTTTATCCAATCCAATCCAATCCAATGACAAGGTATTTTTAAAGGTATGGTATTTTTAACAGAACAATCACTGAGTGCACTCAGTAGGTATAATCAGAGTTGACCAGTGTTTGGACATGTTGGTGGTTCGAATGTCTACTAACAGCTATTTCCTTGATATTGCTGTGAAATATGTAGTCCAAAGGACTAGTTTTGTATGATACCTTTGTTAAGTGTGAGGCAGACAGTTAGGAAGTAGTGAAGAATAAAAATGTGAATTCAGCTTCTGCCGTTGACCATCGTTTGAGGAGTGTCTTTGATGACTACGCCCCATTGGCCCACACACAGGAAAATTTACTTATTCATCTGTCAATGCAAAGCATAAAAACTTTGAAGGTCACTCAAGAAGTAAGGGCCATTTGGTTCCAAGCAAGCAAATATTCATTAGCAAACGTTTTTATTGGTGGGCTTAGTTTATCAAAAACCTACTTAACTTTTCTAAAGAATCACTGCTAACTTCTGAGTACTTGTCGTACTGTCGCGGTAGATTTTAGTGTTCCCTGCCAAAATATTTTATCTTACCATCGGTAGCAGTCCAAAAACGCTCATCCACTTGATGTCTTTTAGTGTTTGAGTTGGTCGGTAAGAATTTGTGGAACCTAGCTTTGTGATATCTCGGCAAATCGGCTACAATTGTGCAAATTGTAGTGATGCCAACAAAGGGAACTTTGTCTTAGAGACCACTATTTGTTAGTACTCAATCTATTGCAATATCCTGTACACTTGAACAGTTTGGTTGGTCTGGATGCTTGGCGTGGCGCTCTACTTGTTGTCGTACACATTTGTGCAGCCATTTAGGAAGTCTCAACACCATGTTCTGACACTTGTTTCACTCCTCACAGTTGGTCCATGAACTGTGCACAACTCGTAAATTGGAAAAGCTAGAGATTCTTTTGCATACAAAAATGTAAATATAGTGTACACCCCACAACAGGCAGGAACAAGAATATTCGCCAACATTGTTGTCTGCATTCCCTGTTAAGTAGATGACTACTGAGCCAGAACAAAGACAGAGAACTCTTTATTGAAATGCATAGAATTAGCCGGCGTGTAAAATTCGCTGACTTGCTAATCTTAGTGGGGAAGGGGATTGAGGATTGAAAGTACAAATAAGAAGAAAGAGAGAGAAAAAAGACAAATTGTAAATATGGATGTTAGAATAAAAAGATAAGAAACGAAAAGACCACCTCTTCGACCATCGAATGACGACATGTGTTAATATTTTTTTGTGGTGTCAAGCTACAGCTACAGCTTTTCTGGCTGACCGATGCTGTCCAAGTACGCAAACAAAAGTTTCATAGCACGCCTCTGTAAAGTGGGGCAGGTCAAAGGTCCCAATACACAGCCAAGGGAGAAAGTTATCTTGGTTATAGAATGCATGCAATGTACGTTCATAAAGCGCATGCTCCTCAGCATACGCTCTACACTCATACAATATATTTTCCACAGATTAAATCGAGCCACTGTTGTTGCAATACGGACTCGCCGACTGACCGACGCGGTTCCGTAGGCTGTTGACATAGGCACTGTTTAGACGTAGACGATGGTATAGCGTGTCCAGAGGGCGAGGAATTTCGAATGAGAGTCTTGTTCTCAGATAGGGATCGATTGAGTGAAGGAAGGCATAATGATGTGTCGGAAGGTTCTAGCGTCTCTTATTTTCTTCAATCGCAAGTGTTTTGCCCATCTGGGCTGCACCTAATTTAGTGAAATAACTTCGTCTGTAATTGCGGTGTCGAAGACACTTGCTTGCTGCTTCATTAGCTTTTTCGTTGGCGGAAATTCCACAATTAGCCGGTATCCACTGAAACGTGATAGAGTTCCCTGCGGTTACAACAAGGCGATGTAGATATGCTATGTCGAATGAAATGGGGTGAGAATTCGTTTTCTTTAGGAGGTTGAACAATACATGTAGTGCTCCTTTGGAGTCGGTGACAATTACGTATCGGTCCGGCGTTTGGCGCAAGATGTAAAGAACAGCTTTTTTATGCCATGAAGTTTTGCGGCTGTTGAGGATGCCTTCCGTTGCAGTCGACAGGATAGCATTTGTCTTGTAGAAGGGATATAAAGTCCATAAGCGGAAGTGTCCTGGGTGGTTGAGGCGTCGGTGTAAATTTGGGAGTGCTAAGCATAGTTCTCGGTTAAGAAGAGATGAATAGTCTGCATGAGCGCAGCCTGTGACATTCGTATCTTTGCCACATTGATGCCAGCTAGGTACAGCTTTTTATAATTAGAGGCGAAAGTGTCCAGGGCATGTTGCAGGCATTAATTTTTGTGGCTGAATAACAGGGGAGAGTCGAATCATTCGCACAACTTAGCCGAACGAAGAATTGCTGTGTGTTAGGTGAACTCGGTACAGGAAATGCTTTTTACCTTGTAAAACATGTCGAAGATGTGTACCCATGGTTTCTTGTATAGAGATGACATCCAGTGGGAGACATCCTGCTTCCGCTACAGTTCCCGATGTTGATGAGTTCTTCGGGAGTCCTAGACATATTTGTAGGCAGCTGTTGCGTGCGGCTTCCAAAATTCTCTCATTTGCTGGGGGTAATCGGTGAAGCAATGGTAGACAATAGCGTAATGTTCCTTCAATGAATGCTTTTTGAAGCAGTACCATTGAGCAGCAACTACATCCCCATCGTGTTCCAGCCATGAATTTGAAGAGTTGAGTGGCTGCTACTATTCTAGTTCGAAGTTTGTTCACCTGAGGAGACCAGGAAAAATTTCTGTCGATCATGATTCCCAGAAATCTTTGAGACCGTACCTAGGTCAGCTGCCGTCCACCGAGGAGCATTGATTACTTGCTCATTTTCTTTTTTGTGAAAGCAATGACTGGACTCTTTTCTGGTGAAAGGTGCATGCCTCGGGGCGCTAGATATGTGGAGATGTTCTGTAAAGCTTTTTGAAGTTGCTGTTTGGTGATGTAACGTGACCTTGAAGCGCTCCAGATGCACATGTCATCAGCGTAAATCGTGATGTGTACTCCTCGAGGAAGTGATTTCGGTATGTGTATCAGCAAGGTTGAAAAGGAGCGGGCTGAGCGCAGCACCCTGGAGTACACCCTTCTCTACTGTATAGAACTGTGTGGCACCATTTGGAGTGCTCATATATATTTTCCGCTTTTCTAAGTAGTTCTCAATCCATTTGTATAGATTCCCTCCTAGGTCAAGATCTTCCATGGTTGCGAGAATGGTATGGTGAAAGACTGAGTCGAAAGTTGCCGTGATGTCAAGGAATACGGCTGTCGGGATTCGACCTGCCGAGAGGTCCTTTTCAAAGGAAGAGACAAGTGGATGACATTGTCAATAGCCGACCTGCCTTGGCGGAACCCATTCATTTCTTTCGGAAACTCGCTGCGGCTTTCTAGGAACCATGTCAATCGTTTGTAAATCATTCGCTCCATGAGTTTGCCAACGCAACTCAGTAAGGCGACAGGTCGGAAAGAGGTGTAGCTTGTTGGCTGCTTACCAGGTTTCGGAATGGGCACTATTTTCACCAGCTTCCACTCAGCGGGGACCACTCCAGACATCCACGAGGAATTATAATATTCTAGGAGTCGTAGGCGGGACGCGTGGGGTAGCTTTGCAATGGCTTCATAGGTTACTTCGTAATGGCCAGTTGATGTGCGCCTGTTTGACTCACCGATAGCAGTGTTCAGTTCCTCAGTTGTAAAAGGTATGTCTAGTGCTGGCACTGCCACCCGTGAGTTGGCAGGCTGGTCCAAAGCATTCCACCCGTGAGTTGGCAGGCTGGTCCAAAGCAGATGAGGTCCAAAGCATTGAATTTGATAGCAGTGCGCAATATCCTTCTGAGAGCTGTTTAAGGGATTTTCGTCCGTGCAGGGAGAGTGCGGCGAAGGGTGAAGCTGCTGGAGAGGCACGCGCATGCCTCTAAAACCCCGCCAGATTTTGGACACAGGTTGACGGACATCTAATGTTGACCAAATGTCGCGCCATCTTTTCCAGCTACTTTTATTCAGGTAGCGCCGAATATGACGCTGTGTTTGTCGACAGGCTCGAAGGTCTTCTAAACTCTTTGTGCACAGAACTTTCCGTTCAGCTCGCCTGCGGATAGCACACAGTCTTTTAAACTCCTCATCATTTGACGGAAATCTCTCGTTTTTAGTTGGAACGTGTGTGCATCCTTTAAGGCAATGAGCCATCGTACCAAGTAATTCATCGTTGGTGTTGACGTCTTACGCTCGCTGCGGAGCGTAAAACGTCGACACCAACGGCCTCATTGTAAGAATTGCTTCTATTTCTGGAATATTTCTTGACGAAAGATTTGCGCGGACAAGTGCTTTGAGAGCTGCGAACAGCATCGGAATTAGTATGCGTGCAAAATCTTGGTCTGTGTTTCCGTGTTGTCGCCTTTCGCAGATCCCCCTGTCATGTTGCGGTGGCTGAGACTGGTGACGACTGTACTCGACCGATGAATCTTGTGAGACCCTTTGTGGTGCTTTTGAAAGATGCGATGTGCCAGTCGGCTTCCCACGTTTCTTTTTCGTCACATCAGCGTACGTGTCACCAGGTGCCATACGGCTTTGTGATGATCTTTCCTGGGAGAAGTCTTCCATATTCGTGAACACAACTTCTGGATTAGGCGGTGGATCATTGCGCCTTGGTGGTTTCCCTCGTGCTTGCTCCGGCGAGCGTGCAAGTGTAGCAGCCTTAATTTTAACGCACCCTCCATACGAAGCAGTGTGGGGACCACCACAGTTAGCACATTTAGGTTGTGCTCTTGAGGTACACTCTTTGTGCGAATGAGGACCAGCACAGACTTTGCAGCACACCGGGCCATTGCATTGTCTCGATATATGACCATGCCTCTGGCATTTATAACACTGTGTAGCTGCCCCGAAGTACTCGGCCACCGGGTAGCTACAGAACCCAAGCGTAACTCATTTAGGTAATGGTGAATCCTTGGCGCATTGCGAAATAACAGATCGACGACGTACCTCTTTCACCTTGCTGCCATCCTCGGGTGTGTATGTGGTGAGTCTTCTTGCCGACACGACGCTCTGATCACGTAGATAGTCTTGTAAGTCATCATTGAAGTAACTCAGAGGGTCATCTTGTATTTTTTCATAGTTCGCTGGATGAGAGTATGGGACCCGGGCTTCCATGGGTACGCCTGCTAGTTCAGTTACTGTTAGTAGACGGTTGGCGGCCGGCAGGGTCGACATTGTGGCCATCAGGCTTCCGTCTTTGTTGAGGCAATGGTTAAAAACTTTCTCTTGAGCCGACGTTAATACGGCCGATGCGACAGTGTTAGGGTTGACTTTCCGCAAGCTTCCTCTATCCGTGGTGGGCTTAAGACAACAGGGACGCAAGTAACACTTTTTTCTTGTAGGATACAGCTTGTAGGAACCCTATTAATCACTTCAATAGTTTCGCTGAGAAGTAAAAGATTGTGCTATTCACATAACTTTTCAGTCTGACGTGAAAATACTGAAAGATTAGGAAATGGCCTTTACTTTGTGAATAAACATCGTAGAAAATATAATTTTACAGATTTAACTGCAATGATTATTCACTGCCTCATTTTTAACATTGCTACCATGACTTCTAGCACTTATCCGCAGATCAGTGTTACTAGTGTTCTATATGTTCCTATTGTATGTGTATATGTCATGAGAAGCATATTGCGAGTGCTGTCCACTGGTGCATAACTTCTTTTTACGACTGAGTGCTTTTGGGAACACCAACAAGAATCCTCTATCTCGTGTGTCAGCTCATCAACAGTTGGCGAGCAAGGGCAAGGGTAGCTCATTCTCTTAACTTGTCATCCGTGACAACTTTCACAAGAATGTTGACTCGATGAAGTGTTTGACTCAGGCTTTCATAGTTCGCCAACTGCTACTCAATTAAAGTGCCTGTCACTGCAACCCTTTTACCTCTTTTGAAACGTAAACTAAGTTTCAATTTCAACATAATCCTGTAAATGGCATTTTCCCAGGATGCACGTGCTCATCACAACTGGAAGTTGATCTAGTTAGTCGTAAATAAATCGAATGTGCAGGTAAAAACACAGATTCTAAACACAATATCGAGAACAATGTTATATGCAGGATACCTAGCACAACAGCGTGGGGTCATTTCTTTTTATTCAATGCTATGTGCTTCTCGCCAATGTGTTGTCAAATATCATATTGAGGCTCAGGCTAATCATACTGACACTGCACTTTTGAGGGCATGTGTGGCGAGAAAGACAACGGGCAGCACGGTACCAAGTACTGTGCAAGGGGTTTCCATTGTAAATATTGTTTTCTGACTGAAAGAGACAAGAGACAAATTTGCACAATTTCATCGGATGATTTTATTAAACAGATGGCTATGACTGTTTTTTTGCATGCGTTGTTCAACTCTGTGAGAGACAGTCTTCCTTGTTTACATGTATACTGCTGCATTGACGATTGTCAATAAACAATGTAAGCTTACTTTCTTGGCGTATTTTTTGCCAGTTGAGGCCTCTCGGTGACCTGGTGGCGTAGCAGAGATATTTGTAGTAACGTTAGGGTGTCGTGTGCGCGAATACCACCCCACAATAGCAGCGAATAAACGCCCATAAACCGCGACTTCCCTCTACCAAAGCAGCCGCCATATTGACCTAGCACAGAGGTGATGATAGGCTTACCAGCGCTGTCTCTAGGTCAGATAAGTTAGTTTAGAACGTGTGACGTAGTGTCAGGTTTTGGGCCCAGGACCACTAGCCAAGAAACAATCAAGCCACGACTGCACACACACACACACACACACACACACACACACACACACACACACACACACACACACACACACACACACACACACACACAAAATATATTTACACAGGAAAAACAACTATTAATGGAGAATTTCTAAACATATTCTGTCACATGCAGTTCTATGGGAAATCTCTTACTAATTAAAAGTCTCTCGTCGTTTCTTGCTTGGGCATGGACGCTGATCGCTCGAAGTGACGTGCCGTCTGTCCCGTTGGCGTCTTCAACGTGAGTTGGCCCACGCCACCTCACGGCCTTCTGCCGCACTAGCAGCAGGATGGTAGCGGTCGCTCGGAAGCTCCACCCTTGAGCAACAGCTCTCAGCCGCCGCGTTCGTCTCAGTAGCACGCTTGGGTCGTGCCAGCCACCCAGAACGGCAGCAGGAACAGCGGCCCACAGCAAACATAAACTTCTAACCACTCGGGACGGCAGCCAGAACAGCGGAACCTTGCCTTGTCCCTGGGCCAGTCACCCAGCCCGAGTCGAGGCCTCGTTCACCGGATGTCCAGCTGTCAGGAACAGCAGCCGGAACAGCAGCGGATCGCCTGGTCCCTAGGCCAGTCACCCACCCGGAGTTTAGGACAGTACAGCACCTAGAGGACGCCTCCTAGTTCCCCAGACGGGTCGTCGAGCCAAGAACAGTCTGTCCTTGCCCGCTTCGCTGCTTCGAAGGCTGTCACGCGCTTCCCGATCCCGCGCGCTCTTATTTGTCGTCTTCCCTTTCTGCCCATATTATCACAATACCTCGAGTTTTAAGAAAATGTTTTCTGAGGGGCAGAAGTGAAGAGCAAATGTCACACATTTGTGGTATGAAAGTCAGTGGACATGAAGAGTTCACGAAAGGGAAATGTCCTGTTAGATGTGCACACAATGTCACGTCGCAACACGACACGTGGAAAACGTCTGTGTACTACACAACAAGATGTACAGCACCCATATACACGGCTTAAACAATCGGCGCCAACGTTATCACAGCCCTTGGTGTAGTCAACGGGAAAAGTGCGCTCTTGCAAGAGTAAACTCCAGCGGAATACTCTAATATTTAGACGTTTGGTTGAGTTTAGGTACTGCAAAGGTTGATAGTCCGTTTGTATGATAAATGGCTTGCCGTACAGGTAGAGGTGGAATTTCTGTACTGCCCATACAAGTGCCAAACATTTCCTTTCATTGGTGGAGTACCGTGTTTCTTTTGGCAAAAGGTTGCGGCTAACGTAAGCAACAGGGTGTAACAAGGTATCATTGCCTTGCTGTAGCAGTACAGCCCCAAGACTAACGTTTGAGGCATCGGTGCGTAGTACAAATTATTTTTTGATGTTAGGCGCTTGTAGGATGGGAGCTTCACCAAGCTTACTCTTCAATATGGCGAAAGCTTGTTCTTTATCCGGTCCCCATGCGATGTTTGTGTTTTGTCCTTTTCTCGTAAGATCCGTTAAAGGCTTCGTGATTTTGGCGTAGTTGGGTATAAACTTTCTGTATTATTCAGATAACCCCGAAAATGACTGAAGCGTCTTCTTAGTTTCTGGTCGCTTGGCGGCTATAATTTTATCGAGTGTCTTGAGTAGAGGTTCACCTTTGCCATCTCCAATTCGATGACCCAGGAAACAGATACTTCGTTCTCCTATTTTGCACTTACTTGCCTTGATAGTCAGACATGGTTTTTGAATTCTCTCAAACACTTGTCGTGGAGTTGTTAGATGTTCTCTCCATGTATTTGTGGCAATGACAACGTCATCGAAATAGTGGTAGACATTTGGAAGGTCACCAAGGACGGCTCGCATGATTCGTGCGAAAACAGCCGGGCTGTTTTGATTTCAAATGGCATATACAGGAAGTGGTAAAACCCAGATATACTGAAGAATGCTGTCTCTTTGCGGCTATCCGCAGCCATGGACACCTGCCAGTATCCTTTGGTAAAGTCAAACTTTGAAAAAAAAAACTTGCTTTGGCCTGCACGTGCAAGCACTACATCAATACGTGGTATGGGCTCGGCAATCAAAAGCTTGTTGAGCTCTCGAAAGTCGATGCACAACCGTATTGTGTTGTCTGGTTTTTTAACAACCACGATAGGTGCATGGTAAGGCAATTGCGATTTCTCAATTATGCCCAATCTTAACAATTCTTGCACCTCTTTTTCTACGTTTTCTCGTAAAGCTAATGGAACAGGATACTGTGGAACATGTATTGGGTTTTCCAAACTCAAGCGTAGTGCGCATTCAACGAGCTCTGTTTTTCCTGGCAGGTCAGAAAATATTTCTTCGTATTCTTGAAAGAGGTCATGAACTTGGGAGCATTGTTCGGCGTTCAGATCCGCCAATACCTTCACGTTAGCGACTGTTTGTGTACGGACAAGGCTGGGAGATGGAATCTCATGCGAAACATTGTCGCTGGATGACTCCTTTAGATACGCAGAATCTTGATTAACCTCAGTGACCACTGAGACCTGCTGCGGCGAATGGGCTCGCGTTCTTCATATTTCTTTAGCATGTTTATGTGGAATATCTCCATCTTCCCGCTTAAGTTCAATACATAGCCGACGTCATTTTTTCGCTCAATGACTTCGAATGAACCTTTCCATTGCATTAACAATTTGTTTGTGTCAGTAGGCAGCAAGATTAGCACTTTATCACCCACATTTAACTTGCGCGAACGGCTCTTTAGGTCATAGTAAAATTTCTGTTTTGCTCGCGCCTTGTCCAATTCCTCACGGCTAATATTGCACGTATCTTCAAGACGATTCCTCAGATCAAAGACGTACGTATACGTGGTGCGAATTTCGTCATCGATGTTTTCATTGGTCCGTAGTTCCTTCAGGACGGTCAGTCGACCTCGGACATGCTGACCGTAAATCAACTGGAAAGGTGAGAAGCCCAGACTCGCTTGCATTACCTCTCTGTAGGCGAAGAGTAGGGGTGCAAGGTATCTGTCCCAAGAACGAGGTTTCCCTTGGCACATCCTTTTCAACATTGTCATCAAGGTTCCGTTGACCTTTTCAACTAGTTCATTCGCCATTGCATGGTACGGTGTCGTCCGCAGAAACTTGATACCTAATAGGCGACCAACCTCTTTCATCAGCTTTCATGAAAAGCTCGTCCCTTGGTCTGTGACAATCTCTTTCGGCAGACAAACACGAGAAAAAATCTCGTTTAGTGCTTCTGCCACGTGCACTGCATCGATTGCAGGGAGTGCTATTGCTTCTGCATATCGAGTGGCAAAGTCTATGAGCGCGAGTACATATAGGTTTCCCCGTTCTAATTTTGGCAATAACAGACCGATAAGATCGACTGCCACACGCTCAAAAAGCGTACGTATGAGAGGCATATGGCACAATAGCGCAACACCAACTTTACCTTTTGGTGTTGTCTTCTGGCACAGATCGCAGGATTTCACAAATCCTTTGACGTCCCCATGTAGATCTGGCCAGTAAAAATCTGTCAAAATACAATCTGTTGTTCCCCGTATGCCTTGATGTCCAACCATAAGACAGACCTTCGTGCACAACTTCCAGTATTGATCTTCTGAAAAACGTTCGCACGACGAGCTGGTTGAAAGTCCTTCCTGTAGCAAGGTCATACTTGCGGTACAAAAGTCCACCTTTTTCAAAAAACGAATAAGATTGTTCTTTTTGCGACTTGAAGTTTCTGCCCACTTTAGCGAACAGTGACTTCAGCGTCCTGTCGCTCTGCTGTTGTTCAGTGAGCTTCTTCTTACTTACATCACCAATCTTTATGGTTGGTACACATAATGGAGTTATCTTGCCTTCTTGCGGCTTGATGGTGGCGGAAACGTTGTGCGGCATCTTTTCTACACGGAAGTTTGCCGATGTGTCGTCGCTTCCGTCGACCACAGCGCGTCTCCAATCGGGATCTGGCTCGAGCGGTTCTCTGACGCCAGGAAGGTTGCCTAAAATAACATCATAGAGAGGATTATCCATACACAATGTTTTCGTTTCTCTGCTAAAGTATGGTGCATGGATATTTATTCTCGCCTCCGGAACCTCTTTACCGGGTTCATCCGTTAACTCCACTCGGCTTAGTGTTCCAGTCAAGCAATGGTCTGGAACTAAGTCTCTTGGTATAATTGCTGTAGTGCTGCCTGTATCTCTGAGAACTCTTACTCTTCGACCCAAGACTTGTCCTTCGACCACTGGCATTCTCCCTAACAGGAAAACAGGTTTCCGTAACTTCACGTCACGTCTACTTTCTTGGCGTCGGACAACTTTTTCACGTGGAGGACGACTACGCTGGTTGGCTGTGGCCTCATGAACGCATGCAGAACTCTGCCCCTTTTGTGCCTTCGCGTGCCAACAGTTCTCGCTCTTATGACCACTTTTCGCGCATATGTTACACTTCGTCCCTTCCTTTGCTGGGCGGCGACATTCATGAGCTTGATGGCCGATACGGTCGCACAACATGCACCTTGGGGGTTGTCTTTTTTGTGCATCTGAAGTAGTCTTGTTGTACTCCTTCACGTCATCCAGTACTCTTCCCAGATAGGAGAGGTTCTGCTCTTGAATATAGCAGTCAGTAGCGTCAGCGAGCTCCTGAGAAACTTGCATTCGCGTTCCATAAGGAATACCGTCAGCTTCGGATGGCTACACTGAAGAAGCTGTTCAGCGATCACGTGGTCTCGGAGGTTGTCGAACGTTCTGTGGACATCGGCCATATCAATCCAGTGATCAAAGTATCCTGAAAGTCTTGCAGCTAGCTGTATTCCAGTTTTTCCATCCTCCGGTCGTGCCTTTCGGAATTTCTTACGATAGCCTTGCGCGGTAACCCGGAATCTTTGCAGTAATGCCTTTTTCACTTTGTCATAATCCAGAAAATCAGCTGCAGTCATGCGACCGATCACTGTTAGTGCTTCGCCAGTTAAGCACATGCATACGGCGAGAGCCCATTTATCTTGTGGCCATTCGTGCCCTGTTGCCACGCGCTCGAACCTTTGCAAATATGCACGCAGGTCATCGCGTCGCTCGTCAAACAATGGCAGTAGTTTTTTTGGGTTGAGAGCGGAAGAGGCATAATTCTGCAGAAGCATAGGCTCAGAGTTAGGTGCTGGAGCTCCACTAGCTCCTTCTTGAAGCTTTAGCTTCGGCTCAAGAATTTGTCGAGCGCTTTCATTCGCTTCCTTGCTTGCTTCTCTTTCGGCAGCACGTTCATCCCTTTGTCTTGCCTGTTCGCTCTCAATCCACCTACGCAATTCTGCGCCGGACAAGCCTAGCTGTAACCCTACCGCGGCTAATCTCGCAGTATCCATAACAGAGTGAATTCCTGCGAGAGTGCACTCGAGGGACGACATTTTCCTTAGATGCTTTTAACAGCGGTATGCTGGCAGGCTCGCCAGATTGTGACGTAGTGTCAGGTTTTAGGCCCAGGACCGCTAGCCAAGAAACAATCAAGCCACGAGTGCACACACACACACACACACACACACACACACACACACACACACACACACACACACACACACACACACACACACACACACACACACACACACACACACACACACACACACACACACACACACACACACACACACTATATTTACGCAGGAAAAGCAACTATTAATGGAGCATTTCTAAACATAGTCTGTCACATGCAGTTCTATGGGAAATCTCTCACTAATTAAAAGCCTCTCGCCGTTTTTTGCTTGGCTTGGACGCTGATCGCTCGGGGTGACGTGCCGTCTGTCCCATTGGCGTCTTCAACGTGAGTTGGCCCACGCCACCTCACGGCCTTCTGCCGCAGTAGCAGCATGACGGTAGTGGTCACTCGGAAGCTCCGCCCTTGAGCAACAGCTCTCAGCCGCCGCGTTCGTCTCAGTAGCACACCTGGGTCGTGCAAGCCACCCAGAACGGCAGCAGGAACAGCGGCCCACAGCAAACGGAAACTCCTGAACACTTCGGACCGCAGCCGGAACAGTGGAACCTCGCCTGGTCCCCGGGCACGTCACCCAGCCGGAGTCGAGGCTTCGTTCACCGGTTGTCCAGCTGTCAGGAACGGCAGCCGAAACAGCAGCAGATCACCTGGTCCCTAGGCCAGTCACCCAGCCGGAGTCCAGGACAGTAGAGCACCTAGAGGACGTCTCCTAGTTCCCCGGACCGGTCGTCCAGCCAAGAACCATGTGTCCTTGCCCGTGTGGCATACTTTTGCATCGCCCCGCTACATCATCATCGACATTCATCATCATCACTATTGCCATAGCCACCGTGCCGCGTCTCATGCATAGCTCGAGCTGCGCGAGGACAGAACGAGCTTCTGACCTGGCGGTTTGGACGCTGCAGCTGCTGCCGCTCCACTTCGGCAAATCGCCTTTGATAATAAAGTGGCGAGAGAACGACACGAACACGTTGGCCACCGTCCCGTCCTCCTCTTTCGGTACATTGGTGACACGGACTACGAACGCACCTTCCATGAAGCAGCATGAGCCTCTCGACAGCCCCAGCCCTGGTATCGCTGCCACTGCACCCGGCCATGTACCCTCTTCGTGTGTTGTTGGAGGTACTGCTACCATGACGCTCCCACAGCTGTGGCTTGCCGATCCCTCTTTATGGCTCATTCAAGTTGAGAACAAGTTCCGCATTCATCGCATCACGTCAGAAGTTCACAAGCATGAGCGCCTCGTTGAAGCGTTACCGCCACAGGCAAAGGCCGAAATACGTGACCTCCTTGTGGGCTCGCCTGGCGACACTCCATATACGACAGTCAAACAGGCTCTTCTTCACCGACTCATTCCGCCTAAGCATCGGCGCATTCAGCAACTTCTGTGCAACGAAGAGCTCGGGGACCGCCGTCCCACACAGTTTCTACGTCACCTGCAGCACCTGCTTAAGAACCAGCCGGACGGCTCGGAAACATTCATACTACGCGAGTTGTTTCTACAGCGTCTTCCACCTACCATGCGAATGGCTCTTGTCCCAGCTCAGGATTAGCCACTGTCGGAGCTGGCAGAAATGGCCGATGACATGATAGGCGTTGCTCCGGCAGTCAGAAACGCTGCCCACACCTCTCCGATTTCTGAAGCAGATTCCCTTCGAGAAACGGTAAAAGATCTCGCAGCTGAAGTCGCCAACTTGCGTCTGAAATTGCTGAGCATTCGCAACTTATATGGCCAGCCTCGTCCACATCGACCATCTCTCACGTCAGTTGCTCCGCAACGGCCCCTCCACCAGCCCGAGCACTGCTTTTCTCCGTAGAACACATGCTATTATCACCGGCGTTTGCGTGTCGCGGCTCGCAGATGTGTACCAACTTGCTCATGGCGCATGGGAAACGCTCCGGCCGATCGTCAATAACAGCGGAGGGCGATCAAGGCCAAGCATCAAGCCGCCTCTTCCACATCACAGACAGAACCACTGTCAGTGATGTGCTGTCGCACACTGGAGCAGATCTCAGCATAATTCCAGCGTCCAAAACTGACCGGCGTCTTCGCGAGAAGTAAATTCCTTTACAAACTATCAATTCTTCGGTCATCGCAACCTACGAACAGAAGTCTCTTACCCTTAATCTCGGTCTTAAGAGGAAACTGCAGTGGTTATTTTGGGTAGCAGACGTACGCTACGCAATCTTAGGCACCGATTTCTTAAGGCATTATTATCTGCTCGTGGATATGGACCGCTGTCGCCTGGTGGATAGCTATATCGGCTTATCGGTCAACAGTTTTCTGTCACGCGCCACGGCCCTAAACCCCACTTTCGTGAAACCGCCCACGTCACCATATACAGCTCTGCTCAACGAGTTTCCGGAGATTACAACGCAGTTTTCCGTGGATAAGACCGCCAAGCACACTGTGACCCACTACATCGTTACCACAGGCCCACCGGTTCACTGCCGCCCTCGCTGACTTGGCCCTTATGAACTTCGAATTGCTCGCAATGAGTTTGAGCGTATGTTACAGTTGCAAATCATTCGTCCGTCATCAAGCTCGTGGTCGTCGGCGCTACACATGGTTCCCAAGAAGAACAATGACTGGTGGCCCTGCGGTGATTATCGAGCTCTCAATGCAGTCACCGTTCCAGATCGATATCCGTTACCCAATATTCAGGAGTGTACTGCCTTTTTAACCAGCACAACTGTATACTCGAAGATTGATCTTGTGAAAGCTTATCACCAGATGCCCGTTGAGCCTTCTGCCATTCCCAAAACTGCAATAATTACCACATTTGGGCTCTATGAGTATATACAAATGCCTTTCGGTTTGAGAAACGCAGCTCAGACATTTCAGCGTTTTATAGACAAAGTCACAAGAGGCTTGCCGTTTTGTTTCGCCTATATCGACGATATTCTCGTTGCCAGCAAGGACGCTGAAACGCACAAGGCACATATACGTCAGATTTTTTCTCGACTGCGCGATTACGACCTTGTCATCAACGTAGAAAAGTGTCAGTTTGGAGTCTCGGAGATAGCAATCCTCTGACATCAGATCACTAAAGATGGCATCACTCCTCTACCTGACAAGGTTCAAGCTATCCTCGAGTACCCGCCTCCCACGTCCATACGCAGTCTACAACGTTTTCTCGGACTCGTCAATTTTTATCGCCCCTTTATCCCTACACGCTCTCCACTGCTGCAGCCTCTGGAAGCACTACTCTCGACTTCGCAAGCCGAGTCAGCCGCACTTCCCTGGGACACGGTCGCGGATCAAGCTTTTGCCGCCGTTAAGACCAAGCTCGCCAAGGCCACCCTCCTGCACCACCCTTCACCAACTGCTCCCACTAGCCTCAAGGTGGACGCTTCTTCAGAAGCAGTTGGGGCCGCTCTTCATCAAGGGATCAATGGTGCATGGGCTCCGATTTCCTTCTTTTCCCGCAAGTTACGCGACACTGAGCGCCGATATAGTACTTTCGGACGGGAGCTCCTCGTGGCCTACCTTGCAGTGAAGCATTTCAGGTACTTCCTTGAAGGGCGACAATTTGCCGTTCTTACCGACCACAAGCCCCTTGTTTCGGCTTTACGTTCCTGCAGTGCCACGTACACTCCTAGAGAACTTCGACACCTTGCTTTCATTACCGAATTCACCACAGACATACGTTATGTAAAAGGCAGCTTTAACAGTGCAACGGACGCTCTCAGTCGTATTACCATCAATGCCACGACAGGCACCACCGACCTTTCATTGTCCTTGCTCGCGGAGGCACAAGCATTAGACGATCAGCTTCCACGACTCCGATCCCCTACTTCCCTCCGACTGGAACAAGTCAACTTTCCCGACGACGAAGTTACGCTCTGGTGCGATGTTTCACACAACTGCACTCGTATCTATGTTCTTTCACAGCTTCGTCGTGCTGTTTTTGACACCCTCCACTCCATCTGCCATTCAGGCGTAAGAGCTACGCAACATCTGGTCACTGAACGCTATGTCTGGCCACGCATACGCGCTAACATTCGTGACTGGGTTCGCTCTTGCAGAGCATGTCAGCGTATCACGGTGCAACGGGACACCAAGCCTCCATGGGGAAAATTCCCTCTCCCTGATGCACGTTTCGACACCATTCATTTGGGCATTGTCGGGCCATTACCTCCATGTCGGGGAAATACGTATTTGCTTACGTGTATTGACAGGTACACTAGGTGGCCTGAAGCAGCTCCAATGCCTGACATCACGGCAGAAACAGTTGCTCGTAGCTTTCTTGCTACCTGGATTAGGCGTTTCGGAGTACCATCATTGGTGACTACTGATCGAGGCAGACAGTTTGAGTCAGCGCTTTTCACCTCTGTCACATCTCTACTGGGTTGTGCGCGTATTCGCACAACTGCGTATCATCAAGCATCAAATGACTTAGTGGAGAGACTACACCGTCATCTAAAAGCAGCACTCGCCTCGCAGCCTCACGCCGAAGATTGGGTATCACACCTCCCCATCGTGCCTCTCGGCCTGCGTTCGACACTTCGGCCAGAACTTGCCTGCTCTGTAGCCGAAATGGTTTATGGCTGCACACTCTTTTTGTCTGGTGACCTCGTCAGCCCCGTTACTACGCAGAGTGTTTCGGATCCATCTTCTTTCGTCCAACGTCTGCGGATCTTCATGCAAAACTCGCGCCCATCACCAACTTCACGTCACACTAAGAACGACGTTTTTCTGCCGGCAAACCTACAGACACCTTCACACGTTTTTGTTCATGTCGATGCGTCTCGCCGTGTTCTTCAGCCTCGCTATGACGGTCCTTTCCCAGTCATCAAGTGTTCTCAACATCATTTCACAATCCTGAATAATGGGCATGAAGACACAGTCAGCATTGAAAGGATCAAGCCAGCACCCATTCTGACAAGCTCCGTCTGATCATTTTTTTTCTTCAAGTGCCCACGGCCACTTGTTTGCAGGGGGGCCTATATGTGTCATACTTTTGTAGCGCCCCGCTACATCATCATTGACATTCATCATCATCACCATTGTCATAGCCACCGCGCCGTGCCTCTCGCGCAGCTCATGCATAGCTCGAGCTGCGCGAGGACAGAACGAGCTTCTGACCTGGTAGTTTGGACACTGCAGCTGCTACCGCTCCGCTTCGGCAAATCGCCTTGGATAATAAAGTGGCGAGAGAACGACACGACCACGTTGGCCGCCGTCCCGTTTTCCTCTTTCGCTACACCCGCTTCGCTGCTTTGAACGCTGTCACGTGCTTCCCGATCCCGTGCGCTCGTTGTCGTCTTCCCTCTTCTGCCCATATTACCACAGAACGCCACCACTACCCTTATTTTTGTTACACTGCCAAAGGTACAGTTTCCCTTCTCTAATTGCTAATATATAGGTGTTCAATGCCCGCACTACATCCTAGTGGAAAAGCAGATAAACACTTCGCGATTTTCGGCTGAGCAGCTGCCGCAGCGGCCTTTGAAGCGGCGCCGGCGGTACAGTGGCTAGAATAGGGAAGTGTGATGAACGCGCCGGCTAGCGCGTAACGCCTTGGAAGGAAACCATCAGGTGGCGATGGTACACGTTTTTACGTCACCCAAGGTGGCGATGCCCTGCCCAGAGACGGGAATCAACCACGTGTACGGACAATGTGAAACATTTAAATATATTGTGTTGCTTGTGCATGGCCTCGAATGTTGGCCGAGAAAATATGGTAATTAGGTTATAGAATTACAGGACGCCTACGCGGGTGCACGATTGTACTGAATGTGAGCCGTGACGGCACTGAAACATTTATTTGATGTGAAGTGGTAGAAGAGTAAAACGATGAACTCAGTTGTGAGTCATTGATTGCAACATCTTCCACGGTGAATCATCGTTTCCTCAATCACTAATCTTTAAATAAAGCCCCATCATTCGTAACGTCCAATTCAGAGACGATAATCACGAGCGGTATCTGCATAAAAACCTTTTATTTTCTGCACACTGGTCATGCAACGAATTTTGGAGTAGGGACTCACTATCTGTTTTCAACAATGCACTCTTAATAATTGATGGCTTGTCTTCTTTTATTCCCATGAAAAAAGTTTTATTTATTTATTTACAGGTACCTCAAAGACCCAAATGGGTGGGGTTTTACATGAGGGGTGTTTCCGAAGCTAATGTTCACAAGCGCCCCATAGAACATTGTTTCTATTGGGCAGCAAGCCCACGAGACGCGCCTGAGCTTCAAGTACTTCCTCTTTTTACGGGATGATGCTCAGTCTTTGTGAAGTTCCTTTGTGTAATAACGCAAATGGGTGAGCAGAAAAAACTTGGTAACTTGATTGGTGAGGCTCGGACTATGTTGTGCGCAGCCTGGTGTAATATTTTTTTTCAAGCAAGAAACACTCGCTCTAATTGACTTTGAAAGGTGATTTCGAGGGCGTCTACAAATGAGAAGAGCTTCTCCAAAAGGCCTACCCGTAAGCGTCCACACGAGGGGGGCAAGGGGGGTGGGTGCCCCCTCACCCCCTATAGTCACCTGAGATGGGGGGCTAAATCTGCTCTATACATTGACCAGGCAGCGGGGCACTCTTTTAGTCACCTAAAAGGGGGATACAAAATATGCCTCACACACCAATTTAGTAGGGAGGGGGCACCCTACAATGAACCTTTGCCCTCCCGTCCACCAAATGGCAAACACACCTACGGGTCTACCCTTTTCAATGGGGACAATTTCACCGTTCACAGTGTCGTTCTTTAGCTTATATGTAAGTAGTATGGAGTGCAGGCGCACGCGCCAAAATAAGTATTCGACATTTTGACCGGGGACCAGTGTTTTAGTAGAGCTGGCAGGTGCAGTTGAAGTGCCGGGAGATGTACCTCTCGTCGAAGTGCAGCTCGCACATAGCCGAGCTTTCTTGAAGCAGCTTGTCAGCACGTGGGATCACTCTCCGCCACTGCGCAAACAGTGCTTCGTCCTTTGGAACGCCGAAGAATGCGTGCATTTTTTAGCTGACTTGTAGCCTGTAGTGAACCCTGGCACGAAGCCCTGGCAAAAATCACTTATAGAAAAACAAATAGCCTACCGGATTATTGAAACTATTGGTCTATTGGTATCCTATGGGTCTATAGGTGGCATTGTGGTCTATTAGACCTCTATTTGTCTATTTGTGTATTTGTCTATTGGCGCTCTATTAGCCTATTGCGTATTAGCCTATTGACGTGTTGGTCCTGTATATGTTTATTCGCATTCTATTTGTCTATTAGTGCTGTATTTGTGTATTGGAACTCTATCGCAGCGTATTTCTTAGTTGAGAACTCTTAGCTTCGGAATAAAAATATAGGGCATTTGAGGACTGCAACACAGCAGTGTCTTTATAAAACAAAACAGACCCATTCGAAGTAAGGCCTGTACCATATTTCTAATTAGTAGAAGAAAATTTCATCAAATCGGCAATCTTTCCCGAAACAAGCTTTCCAAGTATGCTGTTATTCTTTGGCGAATGTATGCCACTGCACCACTTCTCCAGGTAGTGCCTGAAAAGAAAAACCGATATAAAATGCCAGGAAGAAGGAAGGAAACATTTTATAGGTGCTACTCAAAAGAATTGTGCATTAAGAAAGTAGAATCAGCATGAGAGAAGTTCCAGTGAGCTTGCAGTAGCTAACACTTTCACACAGAAGGAACGAATATTTGTCACATCTGTGCAGTGGATTTGATTATGCTTGTGTCCTAAAAAAACAAAACCTCAGTCGCTTAGGTGGACCTTGGACAATTCTGGGCAAGGCGAAACGGCACTAGCACCAAACCGATCCCAGCGTCCGAGCTTGGGAGTCACACAAAAAGCTTCACTGAATAAGTGCCTCTCCAGTGCAACCATGTATGCTACAGAATGGGGTTCAGTGAACATGAATGGTAATTAACAATGGGAGAGCCGCGCAGTATTTTTGTTGGTAATAAGCTTAGCTTCTTCCCTATCCCCGAAGTTTACTATTATGATCGAACGAAGATAATACATATTTTAGTCTTCTTGAATTACCACGAAAACAATGCGCTAGTCAATAACGTGCATTTATGCCAGTGTCTGTATATGCTAACAGCCCACACAATGTTCAAAAGTGTAGTATTGCAGAGTTGAAAAACTACTGAACGAATAAAGCGGCCAAACGCTTTTAACGGGGACGCCCTTTGATGGCCGGCCAATAAACGACTAAGAAGCACAAGAAAAGCTACTTCTACTGACTAACAAATATATAAAAAATGGCAGCATATCCACGGGCTGAATTATGGAGAGGGGGACGAAGCATCCGTCCGTCCATTCGTTCTTGCTTCCGTCCGTCCATGCGCCCATCTGTGTGACTGCCCGTGCGTCCATCCAGCCGTCCATGCGTGCGTCTGTTCGTGCGTCCGCACGTCCATCCGTGCGTCCGTCCCTGCGTTCGTCCATGCATTCGCCCCTGCGTCCATCCATGCGTCCACCCGTCCGTGCAGCTATGCATGCGTCCGTCCATGCATCTGTCTGTGTGTCCCTTCGTCCATCTAGTCAACACTCCAAGTAGCACCATCTTACATCTTTTAATCATATATTCCGCATATAGAAGCACGGCCATCCAGCGGAAATTCTAAAGACTAAACGAGAGGTGGCACACGCACACTTTCTTACGGCTTGCGCTTCGTGTATACTTCCAACCTTTAACCACCTCGAGTTCATGGTATTTACTTGTTTCCTGTATTCATGGCACTGCGACCCAACGCTCGCTAAACCTTTCTAAAACCAAGGAGGTTACGCCCAGCGAGTATAACGTAGCAACCCTTTCTTGTCATTGTGTGCTCAATGTACATGCCAATGGCTGCTAATGGGGAATGAGAGGCAAAAGAATTCGCCTTTTAGTTAACGCACACGCTGCGAACTTTTTATTGTTCAACAACGCCCAGGAGAAATCTCCCACCGGCACCACCTTGCAGGTCAAAGCGTAAGACATGTTACGTACTACTATGAGGGACAAACGAGTACCGCTTTAAGGAGCTTCACCCCTGAAGCAGTTCTCTTACCTAACAGCCACAGGGTACACGCTCGGAAGAAATCATCTTGGTGGGCATCGTGTAGGCACCGGCACCATTCATTGCAGTTCGAGACGCTCCTTTTAGCATTCTAACTCCTTTGACGTTCATGAATAATCTAGCATCGTCGTCGTGATTCCATATATGCCAATTTAACTTAGAAATACGTTTAAATATATACAAACACCGAGCCCAACCACGCCACCTGACTTTGGCCGACAACACTTTCAAGCGCTCGAACGAGCTCGCCTACGTACTTACACAGGGGCGACGGAATGATACACGAATCGTGCCGTTCGCATTAGTCTTCACCCTGCACTTAGCTTGGTGATGCCAGTCTCGTTATTATGCATCATAAATGGCCTGTCTTTATTACCACGAAAGCTACAAGTGTAAGTAATGCGACCAGCAGAGCGAGGAGACGTACTGTACACATTTTTAAATGCGAAGCTTTTCTTAGAGAGCTTCGGCGACTTTGAACGTATCTATCTATCTATCTATCTATCTATCTATCTATCTATCTATCTATCTATCTATCTATCTATCTATCTATCTATCTATCTATCTATCTATCTATCTATCTATCTATCTATCTATCTATCTATCTATCTATCTATCTATCTATCTATCTATCTATCTATCTATCTATCTATCTATCTATCTATCTATCTATCTATCTATCTATCTATCTATCTATCTATCTATCTATCTATCTATCTATCTATCTATCTATCTATCTATCTATCTATCTATCTATCTATCTATCTATCTATCTATCTATCTATCTATCTATCTATCTATCTATCTATCTATCTATCTATCTATCTATCTATCCATCCATCCATCTATCTATCTATCTATCTATCTATCTATCTATCTATCTATCTATCTATCTATCTATCTATCTATCTATCTATCTATCTATCTATCTATCTATCTATCTATCTATCTATCTAGCCGCTTAGGATTGGGTGCTCTCGTGGTCACCTCCTTAACGAGCTGTTAACTAAAACTAGTATGGGAGGGTAAGATGATTTGACGTATATGACGTGCTGGTCAAGACATGAATGTCGAAACCCCGTCGCGTACGTCGTCAAACACTTCACGCCAGAAAGTGGCACACCCCAAGGGCAGGTATGTGCCGCTGGTATGCGGGAATGTGCCGCAGGTGATTTACACTTAGCATCTACCCAGGAACGACAAGAACGTACGTGGGAAATTTCAACGCGTGAGCGTTAAAGCAATACCCGACATCGGTAGCGTCGACCCAACGAAAACATAGAGTAACTGTAAAAGTCCACCTGAAATCGAACCAAAGCATTCTGCTTGGCAATGAACATTCTACCTCAGAGCTACGCCAGGTCTCGGAACTACTTTTCAAATAGACGCTAATCTTCGTGAAACGTCAATAGTGGTTTCAGGGCCGCCTACCCAATGTTATAAACGTTACATATGTACTCTTTCGATACAGCCGTCTCGTCGGGTTAACGTCAATTGTGGTTAGTTGCCATGCGCTAAAGTTGATTTATGCAGCACGGTGTCCAAGATCCAGCATCTTCGTGAGCATCAGCGCTTCAGATCAGCTTCTGGTGTTGGTAATATGCGTGTTTCAGTTGGCATTGTTGCGCAAGTACGAACAGCTGGTTATATAAACATCTGTAACTCTTCAACATATGTCTGTGCGTGCAACATTTGTACATATATTTAGCCTAATTTCATGACCTGTCGCTCAATAAAAATTGCAACACGGTCACCTTCCGTTCACATGCTTCGCATAACGTTGATTATCAGGTACGTAACGTTGATTATCAGAACCGTATTGGCTCACCGGCTGAAATGGATGAAGTATACATTATGGGTATACACAGCAGGCAGGCCGTGCCAATCTCTACCATACACTTCGGCTTTGGTTATTATGTTAATAGTTGATTTTCCCTCCCCGTTTGCACTTTGAAGGAAAGTAGTACGCTGCTACCTCTTCACAAACATCGTGACTCCCTGCTAAAGCATTATCTGCAGTGACGTTTTTTTTTGAACTCTATGATAAGTTTCTATTTTCTAAACACTTAACTTGTGGGCTTATATTGCCTACAAACATTATAATCATAATATTGAGTGCAGAATGAAGTTCACTGGGTGTCAAGATATTTTGATGATATTTATAAAAATAAGGGTGCCATATTTTGGAATACGCATATATTCGTCTCTTTGCTCAATAATTGAACAAATCAATAACTTTCTTTTGATTGAATTTTCCTATAGCTGAAATACATATATAAATGGCCTCCTAATACCACGCATATAACCTCAAAATTACTTGATTCTAGTAGAAATTCACGTCAGCTAGTTTTACAAATCACAAATCGCTACTGTTTATGGGTGCTATAGGGGACAAATACGTCACACCTATTACAGCCTATGAGCACCAATACGCACGAATAGCTATCGTCTATAGGTAACAATACATATTTATTGGTCCGATAGGGCACGAATAGCTGTCTCTTATTGAACTCTAATGGCACTCATACGTGTCTAGTGGTTCTACAGGTGACAAATAGCTACTACCTGTAGGCACCTTACTGCTCTTATTGGTGACAAATAGGTGCGGTCAATTGGTTCTTAATGGTGGCAATAGATCTCTAATAAAACCAATGAAGTACTGATACAGCTCTTATAGAACCAAAAACACTTTTCCATAGGACCAATACATTTCCCTATTGGTATTTTTGCTAGGGAGTCATGACTTTGTTTTCGCGCAATTAGAGTGCATACAAAAGCATTGGTGTCAGAGTGCCACTGCAATAATCATAATAAAAACGAGGACGAACGCGCCCGACGAAACTGTCAGAAATGTGCAAACAACGTTGGATGGATGGATGGATGGATGGATGGATGGATGGATGGATGGATGGATGGATGGATGGATGGATGGATGGATGGATGGATGGATGGATGGATGGATGGATGGATGGATTGATATGGCTGTAGCCTTTAGATCGGGTGGTGCCTAACGCCACCAAGCCGTAATACTTAGTGAACCAAAAACTAAATTTACTTTTTTTCTTCAAATAGTGAGGTTGAGGACTCGAACTTTGCAGTGAAGAGTTTAATTTTCACTCGTGCCTTGACTTTAGCCACCAATCAGATAACCTCCTTCTTGTTAATTCTACCCGCTTAAAGTCTATTTTGCCCTGCCTGTCCCTAAACACCAGTGCTTTGAAAAACTCTGTGCCATCATCCTCAACTATAGGGTGAAGACCTTTACAGAACATTATCAAGTGTTCGGCAGTTTCTTCTTCCTCTCCACACGCACTGCATATCGTGTCTGCCCCTTCGTATTTGGCCCGATATGTCTTGGTTCGCAATACTCCCCTCCTGGCCTCAAACAGTACAGAACTACGCCAAGAATAATCATAGATCCTTTGCTTGGCAATCTCCTGCTTAAATGTTTGACAGATCTCTAGTGCGCATTTCTTAATCATGCCAATTCTCCTCATGTCAGTCTCCGTTTCCTTCACATTCTTCTTAACTGATAGTTCTTTTTGGTTTGGCCTCCTGCTGTTTTCTAAGTATTTACCAGTCAACTTCCTGGTTCGCTTCCTCCATTTTGTATCGACATTCTTCATGTACAAGTAGCTGAATACCTTCCTAGCTCAACGCTCCTCCCCCATTTCTCTCAATCGCTTGTCAAATTTTATTTTGCTGCTAGATTCCCTGCCCTCAAATGATGTCCATCCCATATCACCTCGTACTCCTTGATTTGGTGTATTCCCGTGAGCTCCTAAGGCAAGCCTACCTATTGCAGGTTGCTTAATTGCTAATCTTGCTTGAACTTCTGATCTCGTGCACAAGACCACATTGCCGAACGTCAGATCAGGAACCTTGACCCCTTTCCATATTCCTATCACAGCATCATACCTATAATTCCACAGTGGCCTATTTTTCATCACTGCTGCATTCCTGTTACTTTTAGTCGTTACGTATATTTCGTGTTCCCTTAGGTACTCGGCCCCATTGCTTATCCATACGCCCAGATATTTGTATTTATCTGTTATCTCTTTCGTGACCTCCTGTTTTTGAAGCTCACTACCTTCATTATCATTAAAAATTATAACTGCTGATTTTTCCTTACTGATTCTGAAATCAAACCTATCCCTCTCATTACCGCAGATGTCCTTCAATCTCTGCAAATCTTCCTTGTTGTCGGCCATTAGAAATATATCATCTGCATACATCAATGCGGGTATTGCCTGTTCAATGAGTTTTCCTTGTTTGATGAAATAGAGGTTCAAGCCAAGTCCACTTATCTCTAATTTGGCCTTTATCTCTAATTTGGCCTTTAAGGACACCCCTTCCTAAGCCCCAGTTTTACCTATGTAGGCTTGGATACCTGTTTTTCGCACTTTATAATTGCCTTGTTACCTTCATAGTTATCCTTTAAAAGATTAGTGACTCCATCTTCCACGCCTAGTGTGTCCAGTATTCCCCACAAGTCCTCTTGAACCACGCTATAAAACGCTCCCTTGATATCCATAAATGCAAGCCACAGGGGCCTGTGTTCCTTTTCTGCTATTTCGATGCACTGTGTAAGTGAGAACAGATTGTCTTCCAACCTCGAGTGCGTTTCCGAAATCCATTCTGCAGTTCACCCAGCACCCCCTCATCCTCTATCCATGCCTGCAGTCTTTCCTTTATAATCTGCATCGCCAGCCTGTAGACCACTGATGTCACTGTTAAAGAATGGTAGTTGTTTATGTCAGCTTTGTCCCCCTTTCCTTTATAGGTCATGCTCATCCTGCTAAGTTTCCATCAATCGGGGATTTCATCATCGATTATTATTTTGCTCACTGCCTCTCTCAAAGCCTGCTTAAACTTCGAACTTAATGTCTTTATCATCATACTTGGAATGCCATCTGGGCCTGTTGATGTACTACTAGGAACCCTCTTCTCAGCCCTTTCTCAATTTTATTGTGAAAATGAAGTAATTGCGAAACATGATTCATCCTTGTCTATTGTGGTGCATAAAGCACTTATTTGTTGATAATTTTCGGTCACCCTTCTTGTTATATGTATTGCTTCGTCCCCTTCTAGCCTAGCACCTTGAGCTGTAGTTATAAACCTCTGCTCAAGGCTCGTCTCATTTTTTAGGGAGTTGAGATGGTTCCGAAATTTCGCAGCTGCCCTTCTATCTTTTTTATGTACTTCTGCCAGCCACTGAGCTTCCTTTCTTCTAATCTTTTCATTGATCAGAAGGGAGGCATTCTTCCTGCAGCTTAGAAAGTTTTCCCATTTTCTTTAAACATCATCTGTCGGTTCAACCCGCTGCTTAGCATACCTGTGTCTCCTAGAGGTTCCTGACGTTTTGCTATGGCTCTCTTAACTTCCTCATCTCACCAACTCTTGGGTTTGTATCTTCTTTTTCGGGGTGACTTGTCACGTACCTTAGCAAGCTCTAGCTCAAAAAGTCTAATTAAATTGGTGTATGTCCACACTGTTCTATTATCCTCAGTGATTACTTTCTCAATTTGTGTAGTAGCTATTTGCCTTTCTGGATAAAAATTTACCTGTAGTTGCCCATCTTGGCTCCTTCCCACTTTCCCTGTTCTTCCAAAACTTAGCTTGATACGTTTGTGATCATTACCCAGACTTCAGAAGCCACATTCCTCCATGGGCATTCCACTGAGCATATCATACATCCTATGTGACAACAGTGCGTTATCTATTGTCGACTGCAGCCTTCCTACCTCCCATGTTATTTGCCCTTCACGCTTCTCGGTACTGTTGCAAATGATCAAATCATGCCTTTCACACATATCCATTATCATTTTGCCTGTTGGGTCGGTATACCCATCTATATCTTCTATGTGTGCATTCATGTCTCCTAGTATAATTATCTCGCATTCTCCTCCTAACTCCTCAATGTCCTTTGATATACACTCTACCATTGCCTGGTTTTCCTCTCTCACCTTTGCTCTCATCCACAAGTGCACCAAACCAAGGAGTGTCATTTGCTCTGCCACTTTCCCTTTTAGCCATAAATGTTTCTTGCACTCCTGCTTAACCCTTTGCGAGTCTGAACTTTTATGAATGAATGCCCCAATACCACCCCCCTTTCTGCTGCCTTCTGTTCTATGACAAAATTCCAACACGTAGTCCGAATTCTTAGGAGGTTGTTGCATGTCCCTAAGATCTGTTTCTACAAAACCGTATAGCACCGGCCTCTGCTCCTTTAGCTGTTTTTCTATCTCTTCCACTTCAGCCTGTTCGTGCCACCCTGCATGTTAATATCTTTTATGTCTGAATTGGCTCGGCGCTCGTGGCTACGTCTATTTCTGCCCCGGACTCTACCTATCTTAGATACCGCTGACACTTTGAAATTGTGTCTGTCCATGTCACCTGTCAAAGAGTCTCCCAGGTTGTTTTCCACGTTACTAGCTATCTTGCACTCCGAAGGGCCCGCGTGCCCCCCCCCCCCCTCTACCTTAAAAAAAATAGCTACTGTGCGTCCTGCAAGTCGCCAACCCACATCATGACCTAGCCGCCCATCTAAGTGAATTCTGTCTCGTTGAAAACCATTCCACCTATGCACTTCTCTGTTTATTTCCACCACCTTAAAGCCTTTCTCTCGACTCATCCGCCATATCTCTCGATAGGCGTTGACAACCGCTCTTTGTAGGTTGTCGTCACGCACCGGTACCTCCGGTATCGTGTATATCACTACCTGTACCTGAGGAGAAGTGGCGCGCATGTCATCGACCCCTTTCACCAGTGTGGTCGCTAGTCCTGCCGTATCTTCATTTAAGACATCGTTTAAACCGCCTGAAATCATCACGAGGTTTCGTCTATCAGCTGTCGTTATTAGTTTTGTGCTCGCTTGCCTCATGTCTGCTTCCAGCTTGCGTCCTGGGAACGTCCCAACTTTAGCCCTCTTGTCACCTCGTACCCTCTCTTTGATTGCTTCTGCGCATCAATTTAATTTCGAGTCCCCAGCAATTATCACTAGCTGTGACTTTTCAACTGAAGTGTCCTGCACCTGGGGGTTACTCGTACCTGTGACGCCGGCTGCTTTGTCCCCTCCCAGCCCCACCGCTACTTCGCTGAAGCTGGACTTTGGGACAATTGAACTGGCTGAATCTGTTTTTACCGAACTTGCTTGCTCTTTCTTCTCCACCATTCTGGTTGCCGGTGCTGTACTGTTTTCTCCGTCGGTCGCTCCTTTGTTCAACTTGGCTAGTGCTTCCTCAGCGGACTTCAGCCTTTCTCCCATTGCCCTCGTTTTTTCTTGCTCTGTTTCCAACGCAGTCTCCAGCTCGGTGATTATCAACAGCAGTTCACTCTAAGCAACCATCGTTTTTTCCATTTTTTTCTCGACCCCACATTGCCTACACTTCGCGTCAGCTTCCTCTCTATTTGTTTCTGAACTTGGCTTCATTTCCAAACTCACCCAGCATCTTGAAAACTTTACAGTTTTTTAACTATGCCTTTATTACACCAATCGTCCTTTAGACTTGTCTCACTCGATAATGACAAAACACGATCCCTGCCGAACAAAAAAGAGTAAGTCCTAGATGTACTACAAAAATTTGCGTGTTAATGTATGTACACCTCCCCCACGGGGTGGCAAGAGAAAAAACACGAAGAAACAAACACACACACACACGCACAAACTAGTAAATACCTTGTGACTGACCCCCGGAGAAGCCGTACAATGTAACAAGTGCCACAAAGTTTTTAACTGCTGCCTTGTTAATTATAAAGGCAAGCTCAAAACATGCAAAACCACATATCTGTGCAGTCGATCGGGAACACTCAAAAAACACGTCCATCCACCGTGTCAGTCCGAATTGAACTCGTACAGACATCGCACGCACCCATGCGGCTCCTCCTCAGAGGCTTCAGTGTGCTCCATAGGCGTCGCTTGCCGCTCATCACACTTCCCTAGTCTAGCCACTGTACGGGTGGAGTGGTAGGTGTTCTCTGCCAGCAGCAAGTCAGTGCATGAGTGCTGCTTCTTTTGCGTGTTTAAGGAAAGCTGTGCGATGCCCTGATGTAGTGCTCGGTGTGAATCGCGTGCACCACCAGATGTACCTGGTTGCACTTTTCCAGTATGTTCGCTTCACTGTTGATAATAATGCACGGTATTTGTATGCGGAGCTCTCAGCTGTACGCTACGTTGGTCTTTACTCATTGCGTCGACTGAGAACACACGCGAACTTCCGTTAGTGTTGTAGGCATGGTGTCGCGTTTTTAGAAGTTGTGTCGTTCATACGGTAGGCAAATAAACTTTTCTTGTTATTGGACTAAATGTGTATGTATTGTACGATGTGCGCTCACTGCGTGTTATTTGTGTGCGCGTGCCCTGGAATTACACACTTTACGTGCACGATCGCGTACACAATACAGTGGTGCCTTCTAACCGACGTGAAATACGCCAAGTACTAGGCTGGCAAGGCACGGAATAGCTACGAAGCAAGCTCTCAAAACCGTGCATTGCCCCACTGACACTATATACGGGTAAAGAACTGCTATTCGGCCCGATGATAGATAATCTGGCTAAGAGAAAAAAAAAGGAACTTATGGCGAGTAGAACGCGTAAGTCACTACCGGGTGAGTTCGAATACGATGATGCAGGGGCTGAATGATTTTGATTACAACACGTACCGGTGCTTTCTGTGATGTTGCACAAAAACACTCCACGAAGTATTTCATCACGCCGCGCTCGGGCCTGCCACGCACGAACAGTTTTATAAAGATGCGCTTGCAACATTTTACTGCATGCGAACCATACAATGCGTGCTAAGTTTACGCCCGAACTATAAATAGTCGCAGAAGTGAACCAGCGCTGAGAGCACGCCGCGGATCGTCTGGTGTTTCGTTTGCCCCATAAATTTGACGTCACTTCCGCCACACTTCTCGTGATGCATATGAATAGGATAGTGCCCCTCCCCAGTTCTTTCCTCCATGCGCAGCAGCCAGAAGTTAGCCCCACACAGGGTGTGTTCCAAAACTCACCGTAGATGGCTAAATAGACAGCTAAATGGACAGCAGCCATCTTAAGTAAGTCCCATTGCAGTTTTTACTTAGCCGGCAAAGTAGGCAGCTCCGAGAAGACCGCATCGTAGGCAAATACGATGCAGGCTAGTTTGCTGTCTAAACAAGATGTCGGCTCAGCGAATCGCTCAGATAGACCGAATCTTGTCGGAATGGTCGTCTGTCTTCAAGCAGACGCTTCTGCAGACGCTCAGTGTGAGTAAAGTTTAATTGTTTGCAGATTTTACCAGAAATAAGCCAGAAAATACAGCCGCTACATTTGTTTATTTTGGCTTTCTCTTCTCGACGCATAGTGGCGCCTCGTCGCATAAAAGCCGTCCATGCGTGTTCCAATTTTCGAACTTTCCGGATGGCATGGGCTCGGTGCTGTCTTCTAAGCAGTCTGCGTAGACTGTCTACGTGTTGTCTAAGAATTGAAACACAGCCACAGAAGTGGCTCCTGCGTCACATGGAAGTTACGTCCCTTCAAAACTTATTTCCTAAAGCTATTTAAATGCAGAGATAATATTGTATATTATGTTAAATTTACAAAAATGTTACTGAACAGGTGTTTGACGAGTCAATGCGCTCAAATTTGTTAATTAGGCACATATAACAAGCATCTTAAATACAGGAGGCGCCATGGGCGCTGCTGCGCCTGCCGAAAAGTGCTGCCATCTCTTAGTAAATTTCCCTAGATCTAGGACATTTTGGTTGTACCTAAGAGAAAATGGAAATGTCTAAACCTCTATTGAAATTCTTCGCTTCCACGTGAAGCAAGCAGATCGACGAAGTGAGTTCCCGCCCACATCCGATTTTTTGTTATTTCTTCCACCTTTTCTTTTTTACACCCCCTCTACACTCACTCGAAGCGCTGTGTCATGCCCTGTAGCAGTTCCGATGGGTGCAAGGAGGCGACAGGGCTGGTCGCTGTCCCCAATGCTGTGTCAGCGCTCTCCTCTCCCCTATTTCATTGCGGTTCATTCTGTTACAGCGTACTAAAATATGGGGTACTGTGTTCAGGCACCCTCTTTCGCCATGCATGGAGTGAAGTGACGCACGAGGACAAAAAAAAAACAGTTCTCAAGGCGGCGATGCCGTAGCATGGGCTGGCATGATTGTCAGCTCCGCGCCGCTCGGCCGTCTCGGTTGCTGTTCAGAGACCCTTTGCTTGTGTTCGCGCCCGCTTAACGAAAGTTTTTCCGGCAATGTTTTTTCTGGCCACGCGGCAGTAAGGCGATGCCGAGTCATCAGTGGCAACGACATTGCTTTGCACCAAGGTGCGAAAGAGGGTATACGTTTGGAAAAAAGGTGAGCAGCCGTCGCTTTTCTATGCACCCAAAGACGAAGCACGGAGGAAGGTTCGGGAACAGAATTTACATCGAAAGGATGAGACCTTGAACGAAAGCTGCACTGTATGTGAGCTACACTTCGAGTCTTTGTGTGTTCTCGGAGATTACGTGCATGTTATAAACGGCGAAGAAGTTCGCGTAACGTAGGAGACCAGAGCTAACGCCGGACGCCTTGCCGATGTCACTGCCTAACGCCCCTAGCTACTTATCGAAGAAGGCGCCGCATCCAAGGCCTCCGAGAAAGTGGAAGAACTCGGCGGTCGAATCTACAATCTCCAAGAAAACTGCAGCACCCTGTGTTGACGGTGAGGTCACTGATTGAGGTTCATCGATGGACCTTCCTGCTGACTACGAAACCGAGGTGATGAAAACTACAGGGACTGCAGCTTCGCTGAAACGATTACTCAAGCTTTGTTTACCTTGAATTTATATAAGCCCGATCACACCGCATCTCGTGTCGAAGAGCGGTAATTAACGTGCTGTCACGACTTCATTTTTTCGTGAAGGGTATCAATCAGTCTCGGGAGGCAAAATGAAAAAAAAAAAGCTGCACGTGAAAATCAGTCGGTGTTCAAGGGTGCCACCGTGATGAAGTTATCGTGAACTGATAATTGCACGGAATGACAAAGAATTTAATCGGTGTTACTGCTCACTGCAGTATGCGCGCTCGTAAATAAAGGGTTTTTTCTTACATGACGGTAGTTATAGTGCGAGAACAAAACGATGACACAGAGACAAGAAGGACACGTGCGCTAACTTCCAGCTGAGTTTATTGCGTAGAGCGCGAAAATATATAGAGGAGACAGTAACTATGTGACAAAAACCATATGGCACAAATAGCAAAAAATGAGTAAGGGTAAAACAAAAACGAAAGCACAGAAAAAGGCAAAGAAAAGTCTATAAGGAAACGAAACAGAAAAGTAAAACTAATATAACTACTTGCGCACACCAAAACCTTCGAGGAACCTTAGTACTTTCTCGGACAGAGACACGGAGGGCTTGCTAATGCAAGGCACCTGTTCGCGTGCCATCTGCGCAGCATCGACAATGACTCGGGTGCGCTCATCTTTGTGCTTGTACAGCGTCGCTGTGTCCTTGAAAAGGGGCACACAGTTGCACTCAGTGCAATGCTGAGCAAAAAAACTATCTTTCTCGTTTCTAACATTCTTAGCATGTTCTGTCAGTCGATCGTTCAGACACCTTCCAGTCGTTCCGACATAACAAGCACCGCATGAAAGGGGGGTCCTATAGACAACTTCCCGGGAGCATGCCGCATACCTGTTTTTATGCTGAACTCTGCATTACGTAGATGACTGCGTTTTCAGGGGGTTTTTATATTTGGTGAGGCTGATTAATTTGAACGGTGGAGAGAACAGGACACGAACTCTAACTCGTTTTCTAATTTTCTAGACCGTGTGTGATATCTGGTGTTTGTATGGAATCACGGCTATCCTTTCATGCTCTGTATGCGTGTCGCTCGGATTCTGTCGCTGCCTCTGCTCTGCCTTATTAGTCCGCAGGATAGTCTCAGCAACGGAAGCGATAAACGCCTCGGGGAAACCCGAAGCCTTAAGCCGGGAAACTTGAGCTTTGAATCTCGCAGAGATGTTGTGGGCACACGACCTATTTAAGGCAACTATTTAAAGCATGCCATACCAACTAGCGGAAGCTGCCACACTTCTTCTTACAGTGGTGCCAAGTGATGTTTCCTTTTGACAATACAGTGCAATATCCCGGCCATAGCAGCAGTATTTCGGCGGGCGCGTCATTCTTTAAAGACCCAAGATTGTCAAAATTATTGCCAGGTCTTCAGCTACAGCGTACCTCTAAATCAAATGGGCGTTTTGTCACCTTAGCAACATAATTAATACTGCATGATGCAACTATCGACAAGAACGGTTCCACGCGCGTAACGAAGGAAGTCCAAGCTGGCGCAGTGTGCAGACTACGACTCGATATAGCAGTAATATAACAAGAAACTTTCTGGTTTATAGATGCTCCTTCAATACCTCAATCTTCCAGTTTTTTTTTATTTTTCACCAACCGAGCTTTCAAAACTGCAGGCAGTTTCCCCAAGGATGGCTGCTTCGCCGTCGTTTGTTAATACCTGCATTTGGACCGTGTGTTGCAGCTTTGGAATTTCGTTTTTTTTTATGCAGTACGAACAAACCTATTAGAAAGCTTTTCGCGGACGTGTCAGCAATTAAATACAAGACTATAAGCGCGCCGTATGCAAGCGCATATCACGGGATCTAATCCCGGTCGCGGTGGCTGCATTTTTGGCGGAAGCGCAAATACTGAGGTGCGTGTACCTAGACATGGGTGCACGTTAAGCACCCAAGGTGGTGGAATTTCCGGAGCACTCCTCTACGGCGTCTCTAAGAATCATATGGTGGTTTTGGGACGTTAAACTCCAGCTACTACTAATATCAAAGCACAGAAGTGCATGAAGAGCAAAACGTGAGGTGACAGCCCATGCTAAGGTGGCGCCATCTCGCGGCTGTCGATACCACCTGCGTCAGCCACGGCTCCTCCCTGAACACACTACCCGATATTCTAGTACACTATAATTCTGTGCCATCCGCGCTTGATGTCGATTGCCTGAATTCCGGTCCGAACCAAAGAAAAAGTGCTCTCTCTCAAGCCCGCCAAGTATATGTTTTCTTTTACAACAAGCTGCCATTTTCTCGCCTCACCCGTGGAGTTATTATTTAGGTTTGTTGTTTTTTTTTATCGGTTTGCGTTCTTTGCGAACGCTGTCACGTTGCTAGAGGCGAGGGATGAACTGCCAACTAGCATAATATGCTTTCATGGTTAAACTTTTTTTTCGTCACAATATCCTGTATCAGATATTATTACAAAGCTTGAGAGTAAGTTTTTCAAGACACAGTTTTCAAATTATGAAAGTGTGCATCACTTCATGTTTTATATGAACACCACCAAGCATTTTCTGCAGGAGTGTTGCAAAGTAACAGAATTCATGAATTTTTTAAGCTTGCTCACCAGAATACTTCATTTACTATGATTTATATGCTCGTTCTGAATATTATTATTATTATTATTATTATTATTATTAAACTTTCAAGCTATTACAAGAGCACTTTATCGTAGTGTAAGATTTCAGTGCTTGCAATGAACAGCTAGCAGTGTTACTAAATATAATTTTGATAATTTAGCCCTTATTTGACCTCTAATGCTTCTTTCCTGGTGATTTGTATGAAATACTGCGATACTAATACAAGTCCTCTTCCTCCCCCCCCCCTCCAATGTGATGACTGCTGACCTTTGTTATTTCGTAGAATAAAATGTTGCCTAAAGCTTTTCGATTTGTACTGCGACAATATTTCACCTTCTGCACAGTGATTTTAGTGACTATTTCAAAGGAATTCACCATTATATTATAAAAGTGAAATTGCGAATCAATTGCCACAGCACATACAGATTAGCATTCAAAAAACCGCACTTCACGAAAATTTAGGAAAATCAAAGGAATTCTTCCCTCTATATAGAGAATGAGTGGCTCCGCAGGTTGGCAGCACTGCTGCCGGAAGGTAAATTGGCGAAAATGGTAGCTGTGGTGTTTGTCGGTGGTAACAACCTTATTGAAAACTCCGCCAAATATGTGGCCTGGGCCCAAGCCGCCCCCGAGGAGGACCGCCGGAGATCATGTGTCATCGCTGCCTCATGGGCTTGCTAGATGCCCAGTGAATCCTGGAAGTTGGAGCTAGCGCAGCCGTCCACCGCGCCGCAGTTTCATCTGACTGTGTGCGCCATAAAGTTTTTCAGTAAAAAGGGCGCATTATTGTTGTTCCACAGAGCACCTAGAACACATATATATTACCGTTGTTCGACGTACTGCATTTTCTAGCTTGCAATGCCAAGCGTGGTGTTGTCGAAGGTAGAAGTGTCCTTGCTGCAGAGTTTTGCTCGTCGCGAACGGCAAGGTCGACGATGAAAGAAATGCTTTTGCACACTTCATGCGTGAATGTCCGGTAGCACATGCAAGAAACCCCAGTGCGTCTGCGAAGTGTCCTTACGAAGCCTGTGATCTCCGAAGAATTTTGCAGGCTGTTTCGCTAAGTGCTATGCACGTACGGCTGTCGTCATCCACTGCTACGTAAATGGTCCCGTGCCCTCGGGCATGCTTTATCAAGTGCTGATTGCCTAGAGCACTACGGTGGCACGTCAGTATTTGGAAGCGGCCTGCCGGTTACCTCATTAGGTGATGACGGTAGGCTAAGCCACATAGAGTTTCCTGTTGCATATTCGGCATTACACTGCGCCTTTCTGCCATTAAAACTTTAATAAACCGTGGAAATCAACATTCCGAGCGCGTGTTCTGACGAAACCGATGCAGCCAGCTGCATTCAAAATTTTCGTGCCCTTCTGCGTCTCGCCGATTAAGAGCTATAATTTGTAAACACTTTATCATAAGAAATATAGCCAACTCTGCGAGGTTCATCAAACATCCAATATCAAAGGGTTTGTGGACGGGACCACCACCACCAGCAAGTCAGGCTGACGGGAGACCCATGAGCAGGAGCAAATGTTAAAAAAATACTCGCGCGAACAAGCGAAGAAGAAGAAAGATTGTAGTTGCCTGTGGGGCTTGAACTACCAACCTCACCCATCCTCTGTGTGCCATGCTAACCAGTAATGCCACAGCTGCTCTTTTTCTTTTTTTGTTGTCTGTGCGCATACAACATTCACACACAAATATAGATAAAAAAATAACAAACGCGAACAAAAGAAAATAATTAAAAAAACGTCAAAATTAACAGGCTTTTTGAAATTCCTTCATCTGTAGAAGGCTTTCTACTTGATTAAGCCATTCGTGCACATTTTTTTGAACCTTTCGTGATTCCACAAATGAATGGACAGATTAGAAGAACTATTGCCGAACCGGACGTGCATTAACGTCAGCATGGCGCACCACCATTCTAGATTGCCATATACTGCATGTGCAGGCCCAGTAACATAACTAGGTCGAAAGTATATTCCATCCCTATTTGATACACGAAGAAATCTAACACCGTAGGCACGAAGAGGCAGATCTTTTATCAAAGTCCTTTGGAGAACATGCTAGAAAAAGACTACGTCCCAGCAGTCCAGGCAAACATGTTCGATTGTTTCCGGCTTTTTGCAGAGAAGACAATCATCACCCCAAGGAACAAATAAGCCTTTTTTCATGCATCTATGTTTTCACGGGTAATGTTGCAGTGTGCAATTTAAAGAAAAATGATTTCGCTCCAGGTGACACCTTAATTTTTTTACACGACTTAAGAAAATCTGGCCTGGGTCTACACAGTATAATGTTCTATACAGGGGAACAGCGAGAACTGTTTTTATTAGATTTTTGTATAACTTTTTACACAAAACTGTACTGAGATATTCCAATAAAAAACATGTTTTAAAAAAAGACAAGTCAACAACTTCTTTTATGTAACCTTTAAGGCTTGTTTTCATGTGGCCAGATGCTACCACAAATTCTGGCAACCGTCTCCCTCCCAAGCCTAAGCTGCATAACTGTACGTAAGAATGGGTCTCGATTACTTCGGAAAAACATGAACCGATTAACTAACTGACGAAGGTACAAATGACACAGACCAAGCCCACCAAAGCAAACCCGTCTGAATAAGTTAGTTCTACTTGTTCGCTTACAAGAAGAACCCAACAAGAAAACAGCAAATATTCGATAAAGCTTCTGTACATTCACGTGTGAACAATGCAATACTTAAAGGACATACCAGAGCTTACTGACTAAAAATAATTGTAATGTTACAAAATGTCGCTCTGGTGAAAATTGATAGCTGGAAACCTTTGAGTTGTACAGCTTTTTCTCGTAGCTCCATGGCCTGACGCTGCCAGTACGGTTCAGTCACAATAATATTCCAATGGCCCACCTAGATATCGTACCAGAACAATAGTAAATGAAATATCAACCGTGAATTTTAGAGTTAAAGGTCATTCGCCGTGCCAGTAACCCACGCACTTTCTCCAGTTCACCAAGCTGCCACTCGTATTACAATAAAGGTTCACAATTTTCATGGTTTCCGTGATACTTTCGTAATCTTTACAAAGCACAGCTATATCATATGCGTATGCCAGTACCCGTACTTCAGCTTTTTGGAGTTTGCATCCTTCCATGTTACTGCTTTTCATGAAGGTTTGGCAAAATGACTCCAGATAAATTCAAAATAGAAGGGAAGACAGAGGAAAGCCTTGTCGCACAAAATGTCTTACATTAATTGACTTACTAAAAACTTTATTGATGATTATCCGAGTTTTACATTCAGTATATGACATTGAACTGTATCCCGAATTACTTTACCAACATTGACATAGACTCACAAGAGAAAAAGAAAATCGTGGGGTACTCGGTCAAATGCTTTTTCTAAATCTATTTGGATCATTGCGATGTGATCGCCTGTGGCATCACAGCACTCCAATACACTTCATGCCTTGTGAATTTTTGTGATTATAGTGCGCCCTTTAATCGCACTTGTGTCAAGGTCGCCTACAATGCTATTAATAACTGCCTGCAGTCTCCTTGCGAACACTTTCATTGAAATATTGTAGTCGGTATTTGATAGACTGACTGACCTGTACCAGCCCATCCAGTAACGTTGGCCTGTACGACTTCACTTTACGTAAGTTAACTGCGTATTATATAGTTTTAAATGCGAAGCATTTTTTATTTATTTATTTATTACTGTAAGCCTTTCTCAGGCTCATACAGGGTGGGCGGGCAAATATACACAGTCACGTACAAACCAGGCAATATCGGACATGGCGGATAAAAACAGAATCACAAGATGCTGGTGAAAAGAAAACTTGAACAATGAAAGCAATTGCACAAAATCGTAGGGAGGTCACAAAACATCTTCGAGGTGTCAGCAGGTGGTACAGTGATCAGTGTAATTGGAAGCGTTCACAAACATAAAAAAACAAACAAAAGTTGCTTTTACTCTTCATGAAACAGGCTTTCTACATTCCGAACAAATGCATCTGCAGAGGAAAGATTAACGCATTGACGTGGCAGTTTGTTCCACTCTTCCACTGCTTATGGGAAGAATGAATATTTAAAAGTGTCACAGCATGACATGAATGGTCTGATGCACTTATTATGGTTGGTACGGAGGGAAGGATGATTGGCGGCTTTATATAGTTGTCTTTATCCATCTTCAAACCGTTGTGATACAAAAGAAAAAGAAACTTTAAGGAAGAGACACGGAAACGAGCTGCAAGGGTCGGCAAGCATGCCCGCCTGCGCAGCTCAGTGACACTGTCATGCCTCGAATACTTAGAATAGATAAAGCGAAGGGCCTTGCGTTGGACGATTTCTAATTTGTTGGAAAGATATTTTGGTGGGGGTTCCAAACAATGCTGGTGTACTCATGGATCGGCCTTATGCGAGATTTTAATGCTGTCAGTTTTACATTAGAAGGTGCCAATGCAAGTTTTCGACGCAGGAACCCTAGCTGGCGATAGGCTTTTGTGTATGTGCTGCTTATATGTGCATCCCACTTCAGTATACTTGTAAACGTGACGCCCAGGTATTTAACAGCGTCGTTTTTTGCAATGTTTGTGCCGACCGAATTGTAACTAAAATGCTGGATTGTTTATCTGTGAGTTATGCTAAGGCAGGCTGTTTCGACACGTTAATTTCCATTCCCCACTCAAGGCACCAACATGCAATATTAGCTAGTGTGATGTTAAGTCGGAGCTAGTCATCAGTTGCGCGGATAGTAATGTAGATCACGCAGTCGTCAGCGAAGAATCTCATTTTATTGTTCGGCTCAAGGCACATATAGATATCATTAACATATATTAGGAACAAGATGGATCCTAAAACGGAACCTTGTGGTACTCCGGAAAAAAACGTCCAATGAATCAGAGGCTGTGTTGTTTACTGTTACATGCTAGCTTCGATTTGATAGATACATTTTTATCCTTGCTATTATGCTACTGTTAATACCAATAGACACAAGTTTGTCAATCAATTTACTGTGAGGCACCCTATCAAAAGCTTTGGCAAAGTCTCTAAATATGGCATTGATTTGCAATTATGAGTTAATAGTAGTTACGAAGTCATGCGTTATTTCCAAGAGTTGAGTAATGGTAGACAGGTTTTTACGTTATCCGTGTTGGTTTGGGTGCAATAAGTTGTTATCTTCTAAATAACTAATTATCGCCTTGTTGATTACATGTTCCAATAATTTACAGCAGCAGCTAGTTAGTGAGATAGGCCTGAATGTTTCTATGGACAGCTTGCTCCCGCATTTATGAATTGGAATTACTTTTGCACACAACCAGTCTGCAGGTAAAGAGGCTGTTAGCAGGGATGCTTTAAAAATTGCTTCAAGAAAGGGATATAGCTGCTATGCGTAGTGTCAAAGGAATACATTTGAAGTATTGTCAGGACCCACTAATTTCTTAACGTCGATCTGCGACAGCAGGTTCAGGATACCTTCCGCAGTGACAATGACATCGGGCATTGGAAAAGGATGCACCGGAGCAACAGGGCTGCTTGGTGAGTATCCGCGTGTAAATACCGGATGAAAATACCTATTGAAAGCATTGGAAATGTCCTGCGCGTCATTAACAATAGTACCCTCAATTTCTACTTCAATTGTGTTTTCAGGCCATGCCAAGAAATGCCAAAATTTTTGTGGCTGATGCGTCATGAAGTGAGATAACGTATGTCAAAAAAAAGTTTATCTTGCATTTCCAATTTCCGCCGTAAGCTGAGATGCAACTTCCTTTAAAATGACTGGATTCCTCTTGTCTTTTGCGCATTCTCTGTACCCTTCTTTTAAGGTGAATAACATGGCGATTGATCCAGGGTGTTTTTCTTTGTGTGCGTTTTAGTTTCAATGGGATAAAATTTTGTTCACAGTACGTAATTGTTCTTTTTTTTCAGTTTAATCCACATACCATTAACACCCTCACATTCCTCTAGAGAAAAAGTCTCTAGTGCTGTGTCGAGGTAATCAATAACACAAACATAATTAGCTCTGGTGTAGTCTTTAACGGCTATCCTTGAATTTATGCCATCGGGTTTGGGATTTAAACATTTAAAGTTAAAAGTTATGATTAACATTTTGTGGTCAGATATTCTATCTTCTACAATGGCTTTACCGGATAGGTTATCGGAAAGAAAAGCTAAGTCTAGTATGGAGCGAGTGCTTCCATGAATTCGGGTTGGGTCCTGGACCAACTGGGACAACGAAAAATTGAACATCAAATTGCGTAATAGCTCGCTGTTGATGGTATTTCTAGTACTTGTTAAGTTTTCCGAGTCAATAGCGAGATTGATATCCCCAGTAAGTATTAATTTGATACGGCGGTTAACCTTATCAACCAGATAGTCATGTACTTGTAAAAGGTAATCATCAGACGAATTTGGCTTCATGTAGATGCCACCGATCACATACTGGAGCATCGCGAGCAAATATTGTGCACCAAACGCTTTCGTGATTCGCGATACCCTTTGCTCTACGATATTGCAAGCCACGTTTTATTGCAATGGCGACCTCTCCCCCACGACCGTCATGATCTGACCAAAGTAGGCAGTATGACGAAGGAACAATTTCAAAATCAACAATGTCTTAGCGAACTTCGGTGACTTTGAGCGTATCTATCTATCTATCTATCTATCTATCTATCTATCTATCTATCTATCTATCTATCTATCTATCTATCTATCTATCTATCTATCTATCTATCTATCTATCTATCTATCTATCTATCTATCTATCTATCTATCTATCTATCTATCTATCTATCTATCTATCTATCTATCTATCTATCTATCTATCTATCTATCTATCTATCTATCTATCTATCTATCTATCTATCTATCTATCTATCTATCTATCTATCTATCTATCTAGCCGCTTACGACTTTTAGCTCTCTTGGCCGTTTCGATAATGGTATCGATACCAAACTTCGTACGGCACAACATGACTGATTGATTGATTGATTGATTTGTGGGGTTTAACGTCCCAAAACCACCATATGATTATGAGAGACGCCGTAGTGGAGGGCTCCGGAAATTTCGACCACCTGGGGTTCTTTAACGTGCACCGAAATCTGAGTACACGGGCCTACACCATTTCCGCCTCCATCGGAAATGCAGCCGCCACAGCCCGGATTTGAGCCCATGAGGCACAACATGACTGCACGAAGAACATATTTGACTAGTCATAACATGAAAATCAGGACATGTATGTCATGAATATCATGAAATACATTTCATGGTCCTGCAGCTCTTGCGGTGGTTTCGTTCACATGGCATGTTGTCAAACTGGTATGGTATGACATGATTGCATGGCGAACACAAGCGACAGACCCTTACGTGAAAATCATGAGATGAGTGTGATGTAACAACATCACCACATGCCACGCTCATGATGCACTCGCGGCCGTTTCGATAGCGTCACACATACAAGATCTGGTATTACGGGACGTGAATAGATGACAAAGGTATGATACTGGTGCAAACATGATAAGCAAGATGCATGTCGTGTAATAACATGACTACATGCTACGCTCATGAAGCGCTCGCGGCCGTTTCGATAGCTTCACATGTACCAAACTCGAGATTATGCGATGCCAATGAATGACAAAGGTATGTGACACATCCAAACGTGATAATCACGACATGCGTGTCATGTAACAACATGACTACCTGCCACATTGATGATGGGCTCGTGGTCGTTTTGCTAGCTTCACATATGTCAAATATGGTATTACGTGACGTCAATGGATGACGAAAGTATGTGACTGGTGCAAACATGATAATCATGAGGTGCGTGTCATGTGAGAACATGACCACATGCCACAGTCAAGGCACCAATATATTTCGACGTGACGTGGTGCGCGTGCTCACTGGCGTTCAGTTCGTTGCGTCACGCTGGCCACGCCACGCCACCTGGCGTGCCACGCCAGGTGCCGGTCCTGCCTTATATTTGCAGGCGCACACCGCGCTGCGTTGCTTTGACGCATGGGCGTTTCAGCGCGTCGGGCGTCCCTCCGCCACGAAAAGAAACAGACGCAGTGTTGTCTGGGTAACGCATCGTCAAGAAAAGCAGCAGGTCGCATTTCATGCCGGTTGCCATCGGGCCACGCCGAGGGACGCTGGTCGCGCCAGCCGCGCCTGGCGTCCGACTATACAGTGTGTGCGTTTTGCTAACGTCGCGTTGCTGTGCCCAGCGTGTGCGCGGGTCAACGCTACAATCGAGTATAATGGGCGCTTCATGATGCAGTTGCGGTCATTTTACTAGCTCCACATATACCAAATTTGGTGTTACGTGACGTCAATTAATGACGAAATATATGACTAATGCAAATATGATCATTCTGACAGGCGTGTCATGTAAGAACATGACAACATACCACGCTAACAGCGTACTCGCGGTCGTTTCGCTAGCTCCACATATACTAAATTTGGTATCACTTGACGTGAATAAATGACGAAGGTAAACGACACATCCAAACATAATAATCATAACACGGAAGTCACGTGTGGCATCATTTACCTCCACTTCGTAACGCCGTGCTGATTTTAAAGTGGCATATCAACCTTTCTCATTCGTGCTTCGCATATCATCGATTCCCACTGTACGTGGGATCTGCCAATTTTTTGGAAATTAATACAATATGAGATAGCATAAAGGAAAGTAGCGGAATCTTTATGTCTAAATCTTTGTTAAAAACCGCTGCTAGGATAGGTGCTAGTTCGTACTTGAATTCCTTATAAAATGCGGCCGCCAACCCGTCAGGTCCTGGGGACTTTCCCAAATGAAGGGTAATAATTGCTTTTGCCACTTCCGGTTAAAAAATAGGACGTTCTAAGCTGTTTTTCCTGCAGTCTTCAGCCCTTGACATTGATTTTAGAAATTCATTCTTATATTCTACGCTTTTATCAAACAGGGACACCACCAGGCGGCGCCGTTTTGTTTGGCTGGCTGCAAACAGTGCTCCGCTTTCACGTGTTCTTGGCCTGTTACCGAGCCCTGCCCGTGTTTGGACAACTTACTATTCCTTCCAGAAGACTTCCGGGACACGCCGACACTATGCGGGCCCCGGTCCGACCCCAGGCTGGCCCTCCAGGTCCCTTCAAAAGTACGAAACGGCGCGGCGCTAACCCTAACGCGCCGCGCCTGCACCTCTGCGATGCAGCGTCCCGCTCAGCACTCGACACCAACGACAACTGACGCCCTGTCGGTACGCCCAGCCTCCTCCGGTCGTACCACTGATACAGCCGTGTCTCCGCTGTGAACATCTGGCGATGTCACCAGCCCCGCGCCGACAACAATACAGCAACAGGCAGCGTTCCTCAACAGTGCGCACGGTACAGCAACGTGCAACGCTGGTGGCGTCTCTGCTACTCCCAGCTTGATAGCCACGCAAACCCCGGAGCCCGAGAGCCGTAATGCAGCATTGGCGTTGCAATCAACCACGCCTACTGCTCTTCCCACCGTATCTGCGTCTGGCCTACCAATTGGAAATTCCGAGTCGGTCGACAATCGTGTTTCGACGAGCATCGTTCCTTCCATCGCCGAAGTTTTGCCTTCTATCACTTCAGCTGTCGACTCATCGACGGAAATGGACTTCACGGAGCCGCAGGTCAACGAAGACAATACGTCATCCACTGAAGGCAGCTGGAACACCGTTAGTGCGAATCGAAAACCTGCCTCGACCGCCCGCCCCCACTCCAAGCTCATCACCGTCGGTATCCAACTTCCACCCGGAACACTCACGCCAAAACTGCCTCTCTATGACCTACTTTCTACCATCATAGCCACCACAAATCTCTCTCCCAAGACCAGTGTGGAGGTAACCCTTCAGGCCAAACCTGCTCAGAGTCTTGTGTTTCTGAAAACGCACTTGCCTCTCACTGCCCACCTGCTACTGTCCCTTACAAGTGTGGAACGTAATGGTAAGCCGATCACCCTTAAGCCCTATGCCCCCAGTCCTCCAATATCACGTCTCGGCGTGATACACAACGTCGGTGGTCGCTTCACACCACCTCAGCTCTTGCATGACCTCGAATCCTTTACTTCAGACATACTCGCTGCACGTATGATGGGCTTCACTGAATCCGTCTTCATAACATTTGCTGGAACCGTCATCCCTCGCTTTGTTTATTTTAAACGTGTCTCTTTCCGATGCCGTCCACATAAACCTAATCCCCTTCTTGCACTCGGTGCCTTGCTATAGGGCACCGTTCTCATCAATGCCCCCAACACAGCGTTCCGGCCAAGCGCCGCCGCTGTGCGTCTACTCTACCAGCAGATCCCGATGCTCACGTTTGCGACCAACCTTGGTGCATCCATCTCCAAGTCAACACCCACTCATCTCCCGACTCCACCTGCCCCTACCTTTTAGCTAAGCAACGCCATTGTGCCAAAGCAGCTTTTCTCCGTCGCACAGCCATGCGCCGAGCCGCTCAGCCTTCGACGGCCTCCTCTTCAGCACATGAGTTCCTTTCACCTCCCGCAACCTCCCCCCTAGGCTCATACGCCGCTAAGGTTAAGGGCACACCTCCCGTGTGCACTTCTTCATCAAGCACACCTTCACCATCCTTGAGTAACGAGAGCCGCTCCTTCGATCTGCGACTGGCTATGTTGGAGCGCAACCAGTGTGAGCAACAGCGCTTCTCAGATGAGCTACAACAACAAATACTCTCACTGACGCAGACACTCGCAACTGCCACATCCTCTCTCACCTCTCAACTCACGGAGCTAAATAAGCAACTCGCCACACTCACCGCCTCGACCTCCAGCTCCCATGTAACCGAATTGGCCGACATGGTCAAAACCACCACCATTGCGCATCACACTCGTTTGGTCCAGCTGGAAAATTCAATTGGCCGAATCCTTGCGACCCTCTAAACCCAATCCAAGCAACTGGAATATTTCACCTATATGCTTAACTCCCTGCAGGAGTCGCTTCCCCCGGCAAAAAAGAAGAAACGCGCACGCGCAGGCGCTCGCTCTATTTCAAAGTCCTAGATGGCGCGTGAAAGGGACCTCGAGATTTTGCAGTTGAACTGCCGCAACTTCCGCCATAATAGGATCCCTCTCCACCAATATCTTCTCACCCGCCCTACATTACCCCATTTTCTCCTTATACAGGAGACTCGGACGGCCCTTGCCGTCCCGGGCTCCCGTGCACGCTACGACGGGAATGCCACTTGCGTCCATTTATGTGCGCAAAGACGTTCTCGTTGAATTACTAGACGGACCGTCCCCCCTCCTGAAATATTTATTGGTGTGGTCTACTACCAACCATCTGCCCGTATTTCTCTCGCTCTGAAGTCCTTTTACAACCCCCCTGTCACGTCCTCTTTGTTTAGTGCTTTTGGCAAATTTCTGCACTCCTTCCATCGACCACCCATATCCTCCTTGGGGTGACTTTAATGCTCCTCATAGGCTCTGGCGTTACCCCCAAACACTCAAACCAGGTCGCCTTCTACACTGCCTAGCGCAGGAACGCCATCTCACCCTTCTTAATACCCCTGACACCCCTACTCGAGCGGGAACTGGTTCACCGCGCTCCACTACATCCGATCTCACTTTCTCTCGGAGTTCCCCTCCTTTTCACTGGCAGGTGTCCGCTGAAAACCTTTTCAGTGATCCCTTTCTCATACACATCACCACCCCTCTTTCCCACAACAGGCGGAAACAACGAGTCGCTCACACTGACTGGGAAGCATTCCGTAATAACCTTTGTCTGACTCCTTTAAAACTTACGACGACTGGACGTCGCGGATCTCCGAAGCAATGACATCCTGTAGTCGCCGCGCTCGTTTTCAACTCCCCATTCCTGACCCTGATCATCACTTCCTCCGTTTATGGCGACGTCATCAATGTTTGAAACGTTCCTTCCACTCCCAGCCACACAACGTCAACTTTCCTCCCGCATTAATGCTCTGCGGGCTGAAATTATCGCTTACGGCACTTCCCTCGAGCATTCTCGTTGGAACACGCTGTGTGACGGCCTTGACTCCGCACTGCACTCGCGCTCTACATGGTCTCCGTTTAGGTCTCTCTTAGGTACCAAGCCTGCCGTTGCTCCCACCCTAGCTAAAGCTCTCACTCAAGGGACTCCATTTGATGGGTTTGACAATTTAAAATCTCTTTATCCCCCCTCTCACACCTTCCTACCCAGATTACTGTGGCGAAGCTAACCCAGACCAGAACCGCCCATTCACACTCAGGGAGCTGGAAGCTGCCTTAGCCCCTCAATCTACCCGCTCGGCTCCCGGTGAGGATGAGATAACGTATACTACACTACGTAATCTCCCCGACAACGCGAAGGAATTTCTCTTACACATATTCAACGAAGCATGGAACAGCGGCTGTCTTCCAAGCTCTTGCACATCCTCTCTAATTTGCATGATTTCGAAGCCGGGCAAACCTCCACCTCTCTCTAACCTTCACCCTATCTCTTTAACGTCATGCGTTGGCAAGACTCTTGAGCGAATGGCCTTGACTCGACTGTCTGATTTTATTGAGACGAAAGAGTTTTTCCCTCCTTCTCTTATTTGCTTCCGATGCCACGTATGTGCGCAGGACATTTTCTTGTTCTTCAGCATACTTTTCTTTCACCTTCTCGTAGTCAGATCCATGCGCTTGTAACCGTCGATGTACGGAATGCATTCGATGGCGTGAGTCATGACCACATACTCACTCAGCTCTTCTCCATGTCATGTGGCTCTTGCATGTATTCTTACATCCGATCCTTTATTTCCAATCGAGTTGCTCGCTTTAGAGTCGACACTCATTTGTCTAACCCATACTTCCTCACCCGTGGCACACCTCAGAGAGCCGAATTATCTCCTACTCTATTTATTATGGCTATGGCCCCCGTTGCCTCCCAACTGTCCCAAATACCTGACCTCCACCATATTGCACGTGGCCTGGACCACGTTAGGTCCAGGCCACGTGCAAGACTGAACGTATTTCTGCACAAAGCGATACATTCCTCGCCAGTAATATTGTTGGCGCAGCCTTTCGTAGGTTTTCAGGACACCTGCGTGAGCACTTTGGGGATCTGTATGGAAATTCATGCAGATGTCAGAGCGCATATGAGTTGCGACAGCAAGGAGCCACTTCCGACCACCAGGCATGTAGTTGTGGCGGTACAGAATGTTGTCTCGTAAAGAAAAGTGGGCTGCTTGCCGGCGTAGCGCTCTCGTGGAAGGGACAGCAGACGGATCGGTAAGGTAGTCGACTAACAAGGCAAGGTATGGGTCTTTACGCCGCTCCGAAAGCATGTCAGTGGTGTCGAGTGGGGACAAGGTGGTAAAGGGGGGTGACAGAGAAGCCACATCTAGTGTTAATGGCGATCGGGAAAGTGCATCGGCGTCCGCATGCTTGCGACCGGAACGATATACGACACGGATGTCGTATTCCTGCAATCGAAGTGCCCAACGCCCCAGACGTCCGGACGGGTCTTTCAAGGTGGACAGCCAACATAGAGCGTGGTGGTCTGTGACCACGTCGGAAGGACGGCTGTAAAGGTACGGGCGAAACTTCGTAAGCGCCCAGATTATGGCCAAACACTCCTTCTCTATCACGGAGTAATTCAATTCAGCCTTCTTAAGAGCGCGACTTGCATAAGCGACTACGTATTCGGCCTGGGTGCCTTTCCGTTGTGCCAAAACTGCGCCAAGACCAACGCCACTTGCATCAGTGTGAATTTCTGTGGCAGCAGTGGGGTCGTAGTGACGAAGAATAGGTGGCGAGGTCAGCAGGCGGCGCAGCTGGTGAAATGCGTCGTCACATGCAGGTGACCATGCAGATATACCTTTGCTGTTGGAAAGCAGACTAGTCAAAGGTGCGGTGATGAACGCGAAGTTGCGCACGAAACGACGAAAGTAAGAGCAAAGACCAACGAAACTTTTTAGGGCTTTCAGTGATGTGGGCATTGGGAAGTCAGCGACAGCTCGAAGCTTATCGGTATCCGGAAGAACACCGTCTCTTGTGATGACGTGTCCCAAGATGGTTAGTTTTCGGGCTGCGAAGTGGCACTTCTTGGTGTTAAGTTGTGGGCCTGCAGAAGCTAGACACGTCAGAATCTTGTGGAGACGACGAAGATGTGTCGGGAAATCAGCTGAAAAGACTACGATGTCATTTAGGTAACACAAGCACATTTCCCACTTGTGGGCCCGCAATATGATATCTATCATGCGCGCAAACGTCGCAGGCGCGTTGCAGAGCCCAAATGGCATGACTTTGAACTCATATAGGCCATCCGGCGTTACAAAGGCTGTTTTAGGACGATCACATTCAGCCATTGGCACCTGCCAATACCCAGAGCGCAGATCCAAGGATGTGAAGTACTCGGCGCCTTGTAAACAGTCAAGAGCATCGTCTATTTGTGGTAGCGGGTAGACGTCTTTCTTTATAATCTTGTTAAAGCGGCGATAGTCCACGCAAAATCGAACGGTGCCATCTTTTTTTTTACCAGAACCACGGGTGACGACCAAGCGCTTTGAGAAGGCTGTATGACTCCACGTTTAGGCATGTCATCTACTTGCTCCGTAATGACGCGGCGCTCTTCGGCAGAAACGCGGTAAGGACGCTGTCGCAGAGGCGAATGTGAGCCGGTGTCAATAGTATGAGTGACAGTCGTGGTGCGGCCCAAAGCAGGTTTCTGAAAGTCGAAAGAAGAGCGAAACTTGTTAAGGAGAGCAACAAGTTGGCTGCGATGCGAGGGGGGAAGGTCTGCGTCAATAGCATTGTCGAAGGCTGGCGAGCTTGATGGCTCAGACGCCTGAGTGATTGCGGCAATGTGACATGGGGATTCGTCGGGAAGAATAATATCATCGATCAGGTCGGCAGGTTGTACATATTCTAAGGTTTCACCACGGAGTAAGCCAATGGGGTAGTTGCAGTAGTTGGTAACCAGCATTACGGTTAAACCAGACGCAATTGTAAGAACGGCAAATGGGAGCACGATGCCCTTGCGTTCAGTAAAAACAGGAGATGGCGTAAACACCACCGTGGCGTCAGGTTGCGCTACACATGAAAGGCTAATAGGGACTGAAGCTTCCGGAGGCAAGGTGATGTCGTCGTCAACGATGAGTTTGCAGAGCAGTGGTGAATGGTCGGGCGATAGAAATTCACAAGTTGGCACTAGGGACACTTCCGCACGGCAACAATCGATGATAGCTTCATGACCTGATAAGAAATCCCAAGCCAGGATGAGGTCATGAGAGCAAGATGGTAGTACAAAAAATTGGACGATGTACAAAACGTCTTGGATGACGACGCGCGCCGTACACACAGCCGAGGGATGAATGCGTTGCGTGCTAGCCGTGGACAGCACGATGCCACAGAGAGATGTGGTCACTTTCTTCAGTTTGCGACAAAATTTTGCGTTCACCACAGAAACGGCGGCCCCAGTATCAATTAACGCTTGTGTGGCGACTCCCTCAACATTGACATCAACAACATTTTGCGGCGAAAATGGAGGCCTTGATAATTGCGCAGAAGTTGCAGTTCTTGCCTCTGGAACTGCACTGATTAGTTTCCCTCCTTAGGAGGTGGTCTACGACGCATAGGAGATGGCGATCGGCGACGAGGAGTTTGGAAACGAGAAGTTGATGGGCGACGATCCGAGTCAGAGTGCCTCTGTTCGTATGCAGACGTGGTGGCCTGCTGCGACGCATAGGTAGGAGTTCCAAAGGAGGCGTACGCAGGTGTGGGACGGTGGCGGCAGTAGCGTGCAATGTGGCCAGCGATGCCACATGCGAAGCAGATAGGATGGTTGTCATGGGTGCGCCACTCATGAGATGGACGGAAAAAGCGAGGTGAGGGCCTGTAAACCGGAGGCGCTGCCGGAGGAGGTGGAGTCGATAAGGATACTGGATGCGGTGTGGGCCGCGCAACCACAGCTGCGTAGCTGAGAGGTGAAGATGGTGCAGGTGGTGCGTAGCTGATAGCTGAGAGATTAGATGCTGCTGAAGTGCATGCGTAAGGGGCCTGCACTGTAGGTAGGACATCGCAAATTTCAGTGCGTATGGCCTGCTGCGGTGTCGAAGGCAGACTTGCGGTGGGCGCGTCGCTATGCGGCAGCAGGGAGAGCTGTCGGGCAACTTCCTCTCTGATGAAGTCTTTGATCTGGTTGGACAGACTTTCTTGGCGAACGTTGGCATTTGCGAGTGCGACGGCCGAGATCGAATCCGGTGGTGAGACACTCTGTCGGGCGATGGAACGCTGACGGCGTAATTCATCGAAGCTCTGGCACAGGCTTACGAGGATTGCCACCGAGGTCGGGCTTTTCGCTAGCAACATCTGGAATGCGCCATCCTCAATGGGCTTTTCGTTGTCTTCCGAAGGCGCATACGCGTTGGTGCGTATGCTCCACTACACTATCTGATTTCTCTTTCTTTTTTTAGCAAGTGTTGTAAAAGAATTATCTATTATGAGGTACAGTGTGGCCAATCCCCCATGTGGGTATGAGCCAAGATATCCTAGGCGACAAGACAAGACAAGATTTCGGTTATGAAGGCGATGGACCTGTATATGTAAATGAACATCTGTGTGCAGAGAATAAGGTTCTACTGGGAAAGGCAATATCGAGGAAGCATGAAAAAAATTGGAAATTTGTTTGGTTTTCCAATGGAAAGGTTCTGGCAAGAAAAGCTGAGAACTACAATATCATTCATATCCGCTGTGAAAACGATATTTCTCTAATAATGTGAATAAACAGAAAGCTTGTCTAAAATGGACGTTGAGATACAATCTGCAAGCCTCTTTGCAGAGGTGAATTCTTGCCATAGCCTCATCCATTGTAATATACGTAGCATGCAGAAAAACATGGATCATTTCTGTACTTTACTTTCATTGCACTTTTTTGATTTCGATTACATAGCTGTTTCTGAAACTTGGCTAAAACAGAGTGAAAGTTACAGCATACCTGGTTTCATTTTTTTCCCACTGCGCGACACGCCCCCCACACAGGTGGTGGTGTAGCCTTCTTTGTAAAATCTGGTATACCTTAAGGTGTTCTTGCTAATTACTCAAAATCATACTCATCTGAGCTTGAAATTATTGTTGTTAGATGTTAAGATGAAATAATCATAGTGGTTCATCGCCCCCCTAGAGAAAATTATCATACTTCATGCAACATTTTGAAAGGGTACTACACGTAAATTTGCTCCAGCGAAAAGCAGTTATATGCGGTGTCTTCAACATAGATAGCCTAAAAGACTGCCATTCAGAGTATTATGACATCATATCGTCATGCGGGTTTCATAACGTTATATTTTCACCAACACATGTCACACCAGAATCATCGTCTTGTATTAACCACGTTTAGTGCAACTTTGACACTGGAGAAGCTTGGTGTGCTACTTATGACGCAACTATAAGTGATCACTCCCCTACGACTATATGATTCCCAGTCACACAGGTTCCCCGCATTAAATCACGCGACACCCACAGTCGTATTTCTTTTCCAGTGCTTCGTGCATGCCTACAAAGCACTGAATGCATTTATTCATCAGATTCTTTGCTGTCGGACGAAGTATCTACTCCGGACGTGAATGCTTTCTATTCAAAGCTAAGTAAATGCTTAAGAGAGGCCTTAATGCAATCAACAATTGCTAAGGACAAAAAGTATTATAGAACACCAATTTGCCCATGGATGAATCGGCCCATTTTCGAACAAATAAAAAAGAAAGATTTTTGGCATTTAATGGTAAAAATGCACAGGAACAATGATTACTACTTACAGCAATTTAGAGTTGCCCGTAGTAAAGTAACAGCGATGATTCGAAAAAGAAAAAAAGAATATTACACGACCTTGACAACGAAAAATTCAGGTGATTCACGCACAACATGGTGTATTATAAATTCGGTTCTTAAACCATCTGCGAGCTACATCACCATGCCAGACATTGAGGTTCTGGGAATATCATTAAGTACTCTAGTTTCAACGTTTCACATTTACTTTTGCACCTTCAGTTCTCGACTGGCGGCCGCGGTGATCAGGGATGAGTACAATAAATACCCTCCTCGTAACCCTAACACATTTAAGTTTACTGATATAACGGCTAGTGAAATAGTAGCTCTATATTGTAGTATGCCAGTTGAATTCTCAGTCGGATGCGACAATATACCTTCTTTAGCGCTAAAGGATGCATTGACATCCTTTGTGTGCCTCTAAAAAAAATCTTTAATTTATCATTTTTACGACAACTTACCCGAACTTCCTAAATTGTCAAAGATTATACTGATTTACAAGGCAGGTGACAAAAACATACCAGAAAACTACCGTCCTATTTCTATTTTAGGTATCATAAATATTGTGTTTGAAAAATTAATAGTTAAACAAATTATGTCTTTCCTAAAACACGAAAGTATTCTTACAACCTGTCAACATGGGTTTAGAAAGGGCAGGTCAACCGACACGGCTGTTTTGTCACTTTCCGAACTTATCAATTTTCACCTAGATAACAGCAGAACAGTGGTAGGTATATTTCTAGATATAAAAAAAGCTTTTGATACTGTCAATCACAACATATTATTAAATAGACTAGAGTGCTATGGCTTTCGAGGAATGTGCCTTGAGTTCTTTAAAAGCTATCTAGAAAACTATAACCAAACAGTGCAATTAGCCAACACCCAATCAGAGTTTCTTAATACAACTATTGGAGTAGCCCAAGGTTCTGTTCTTGGACCAATATTTTTCTCGCTGTTTATTAACGACTTGCCTAGCGTGATACAAAACTTCTCCATATTTATGTATACTGATGATACAGCTCTTATATGCGCTCAAGATTCTTTTAACAAAACCATAGCATCTGCGAACTCAGAGCTTGTTGATATCCACCAGTTATTCTCTTCAAATGGACTAACATTATATATACAGAAAACCAAGTACATTGTGTTTACTTCACCACGCAAAACCCTTGAGGAACACACAAACACGCTTGCACTAAATAATTTTGTGCTGCAAAGAGTACACGATAAAACACCTAGGCGTTACCCTTGATGAAAATTTTGACTGGAAACCTCACATTGCCGAGGTCTGGGAAAAATTGAGTAAAGCTTGTTTTCTTCTATATAAATGTCGAGACATTTTGATATACCGACTTTACGTGTAATTTACTTTAGCATATTCCATAGTGATTTAAACTACTTTGTTGTAACCTGGGGTCACACGTACCGCACGTGCCTAGAACCGATAATAAAACTTCAGAAAAGAGCAATACGATTTATAACGAATTTGGACTATATGGCACACACACTACCACTCTTCCAAAATCTAAGTATTATGCCGTTCAACACACTAATGGATTATAAAACAGCTCTCATGAATCATTCAAGTATAAACACTAACTATCCAGTTTCCTCAGCAAATTTTTCGTTTTCTAATTATGAAAGCCGTAACAAGGTAAAAGTAAAATACCTGACACAGCAAACACAGGACGTATACGGCAAAAGAAAACTTACTGCTAATGGAGCCGCCGAGTGGAATAATCTTCCACAAGAAATAAAACAGAGTGCGAATGTCTCTCTTGCACTAAAAATATTTATTAAATAAAATATAGATGCCCAATGATGCAATGCTAGAAATAGTTATAATAAATACATTTTCATAAAAAGTTATGTAGCACACTATTACAATACTTACGTACACGCCTATCTGCAATTATATAATATGTATGTATGCATTGGAATCTATTTTCTTTCAGTCCTTAATCAGTATTGTTATGCTATACAGATACATTTGTCATGATTAGTTTTCATATATAACAATGCACTCAATTATTTGTTGTGAAGTTTGATATGTTCTCAAACGATGCCTTACATACCTTTCTTTTTTTCTTTTTTCTGCCTGCATCCATGATCATGATCAATCATTAGGCACTGTAAATTCATTACGTTATGTTCAGTTCTTCATGTGCAAAATACTTGCATTTGTAAACTTTCTTTTGTGTGTAAATGACATGCCCTTTTTTAAATTACTTTTTTGAATGAATCCCAACTAGCCTTTGCCTAGGGATTCAGATGCATTTTTTACACTGTTGTATACTGTACACTTTTTTGATGTCAATAAAACTCAATTCAATACTGCTGGCCTGTTTCCTGCACCGAAGAAATGTGAACTACTTTTGCTAAACCGGTCTGCGTACCAGCGCTCCCACAACACCCTCATCTCCCTACATTCTTCTAGCTCTCTCATCCCCACTATTCAGCACTGCAAAGTTCTTGGCTTCCCTTTGCACGCGACAAAGAACGCGCAGGCCCTACATCACGCTGTGAGGACTTGCCACTCGGTGACTCACCTCCTGCGTCGCGTTGTCACTCGGCAGTCGGGACTCCACGAGACTCATGCGTGCCGGGTTGCACATGCGCTCGCCCTTAACAAGTTCTTGTACTTTGTACCCTACGTTCAATTCACCCAAACGCAACTCAACACACTCAAAAGAGCTCTATTAGGCCTCTACATGGCAGCTCTAAACCTCACTGTCACTACCTCTACTACTAAGCTCTTTGCCACAGGCCTCTTCCATCCATTACGTTCTCTTATTTTTCTGCACTACGACTCTCAGATTGCCCGTCTTTCTCCTACTCGTCAAGGACAATGGCTATTGGCCCAAGCCGGTATCCCTCACATTCCCGTTTCCGTTCCCACCTTGCCTTCTGCCGCTAGCACCGCAGCTTCTAACCTTCGCATTCTTCCCCTCCCATCCAATGTCTCCCGTTCTTCACGCCGGCTGGCGTCATGCGGCAGCACAACATGATTCTCCTCCTCTTTCTACACAAAAAGTTGCCTACATGGATGCCTTATTCATGGCTCCTCGGGGCTCGTGTGGCTACGTTATCTACCATCCACACCTTTCAGCACCTGACACGTACACCAGCGGGCCATACTTGCACCCGCTGAATGTACTTTCGCTCGAGGTTCTTTCCATGGTCCACGCCATGCAGTCATTTTCCTCCCTCCCTTCTCTCCCCGAGTACACGATTTACTGTGACTCTCACGCCACCATCCGTCACATACAGAACAACACGTTGCCCCCTGCTCTTCAACAGGAGGTCGAGCGAGCGGCCTCGGCTCTTCAGCCTTTCACTGTCTTCCTCCGCAGGGTTCCTGGGCATTCGAACATTAACGGCAATGAGGTAGCTCATGTGCTTGCCCACGATATATTGCACCGGGCACCGTTCATTCCCTGGTCCGCACCTTCGGAAGACAATGAGAGCTCCGCAAATAACGATGGACAGATCTCCTTGCGTCACACTATCAAGGAAGTATATCTCCAGCTCTGGCTTGACAAGCAACTTTACCCTCTCCTCATCCATCACTAACTGCGCTCGAGGCTCGAACTCTACGGCACATCTAAATGAATTGCCTGATAACCCCCTCTGACCTTTTCCTTTATAAATATAGGCCTAACCCCTGCTGTTCTAATTGCCCCTCCCCATATGCCGACCTGTCACACTGCCTGCTTTACTGCCCAACTGCTCAGCAATTCAGCTATTACCCTCCCCCATTCTTTTCCATCACCTCTTGGCTCAACTGTATCGGCGCCGAAGGGAAAGAAGAACAGCGTCGACTGGTCCCACAGGCGGTCGAAATGCTCGGCCTGTGAATTGTGGCTGAATAGAAGTCTACTACTATTATCAAGCAGTGTGGTGTAGTACCCATTGAACGCGTCTTCTATATCTCTGTTCACTTGTAATATTACCCATGTATTCAATCTGATGTATAGCTAGCATTCCGCTAAGCGTTTCCTTTTTCGAGATTGAGCATTCTTTTGGTTGGTTTCTCTCCTGCGGTCATTTTCACTGCCCTTGCCCACCACCTGCCCACCACAATACTTCTCCTCGTCAATTTGTTCCAATTTCGACTTTACTGACCTTATATCATTAATGAATACCCAATCGGCATTTAAACACCGATGGACGTCCAGCGGACAACCGCTTCCGGACGTCTCGGTCGTTCACTGGTCGTCCGCAAATGGCCGATCGGCGCCCAGCGTACATCCACAGGACTCCAAGGCGCGTCCAGCGGGAGTCCTGCGGGTGTCCATGGCGGATATTCGGATGTTCAACGGATATATAGGCCATTCCACTGTATTAGTGGTTTCATTACCCAATGTCCACTAAATAAGCATTGGGTAAATCACACACCACTAGTGGGCACCTTGCCGGCCATTCAATTTTATTAATAATGCTTAATTGGTGCAGCTGGTCATATATAATAGAAGAGGTTCGGCGCAAACACAAGAACAAACAAAACACAAATGATGTTGGTCTTGTATCGTTCACTTCCATGCGGCAACGAGACATGACCAACACTATTTGTGTTTGATTTGTTCCCATGTTTATGTTTGCACCACAACTTTTCTATCTATATCACCAGCTGCGCCAATGAAGCATTGTTAATAAAAATGAACGTCCAACTATGTGTCACTTAATGGTCGGTGATTTACCCAATGGATATCTGGTGGAGTTTGCACCCCACTTCCCATGAGAACTCACCAACTATAGTGAGATTAGCATCGTTCCACACCTTTTCAAATTTATTTATTTATACAAAGAACATGTTTCTAGTCATTGCAAACTGCTATATTGCAACTTTCATCAATTTAAAAGCGTCATGACTTATGCCACCACATTTCCTCAAAGCAGCAAGAAAACGCAAACTGTCTGTCTCCAAGATGTATTGATTTGGCCGTCAACTTTCTGCCTCCTCATAGCATCCGTCATGTATGTGTCCTATCTGTGACCGTCCTGTATTTATTTTATATGTAACCGTCCGGCACGTCTTCCAACTGTTATAATTTTGCCAGCATGTTTATGTCTACTCAAGTGTGTGTACTGTATGTGCCTGGTGTTTTGCTTTTCTCTGCTAGCAGTTCTTTCAGATTCAAGCATAGGGTTCTTTATTCTTCACTATTTGCGTGTTTTATTGCACTTCAGCGCCCTATAGCTTTCAATTTAATAACCTGTTTAAATTGTTCCCATTTCAGTAAACATTTTTGGTCACCACTGTCTATGTTCACTAGCGCCTCTCGAACACTGTCCATAAATATCTCATCTTCCAAGAGATTAGAATTAAGCTTCCACATGTCCCGGTAAATAATGGTCTACATCTGTTTCTTTCGCATATTACAAATGACACTAAGCCGTGGTCACTAAATGAAATAGGGAGAAAATTGCACTCACGCATAATCGGAACTAATTCCAGTGACACGTATGCCCTATCTAGGCACGCATGACTGGAGCCTTGAAAATTCGTATACAGTGTTGGTCCTTTACCAATATACTCTGCAACATCCTCAGGGTCAAATTTAGACATTAGATTCTTTAACTATACTGTGCTTGAGTCGTTAAAATTTTATGTACTTGTTTTATTGCTGGCAGTAGTCACACAATTAAAATCTCCCATTAGGATAACTTTGCGATCTCATTCACAATAAGCACGGATTGCTTCGAATGTTGCACACCGTTCATCAACTTTAACAGGTACATATAAACAAATCATTCGCCAACTAAAAGAAAAGAAGGTCAAATCACAAACAACAATCCTTCCGGGCGAATCAGACGTGACATTTTGAACAGTGGCACCTAACCTATCCCGCACAAAGATCACACACCCTGCTGACCTACCAACTGCATGACTTACACTAGCGCTGTAGCGTCTGCTGAAACGTACAGGTGCGATCAAAAGTGTGCAGACCACGGGATCGCGTGGCAGAATGCATCGACGCGCCAGCTAGCGACGAGACACGACGAGACACCTGCTGCAGGGCGCATGCGCGTCCATTCTTATCACTTGGCTTCTCATGTCGCTCTGTCGGACGCGGTTACGGCACTAGTAGCCAAAACGACAACTGAGTGCCGCTTTCTTTGCTCCATCTGCATCTAATCTGTGCCGTTCTTTTACGTAGCGGCTGCGACAGTGCTGGTTCAAGTGCCGGCTCGCGTTGTTATTGACACCGGTTGATTAGCATCAGTAGGCATAGCGAGCATCGCACAACCTGACGAAGCCAAACGCACAAAATTTAATTTTCTCTGGCCAGCTTGCCTTTGTCGGACTAAACCAAGTTACACTTAAATAAGCTTTGTTAAGTCAAAGTCAATGTAGCCGAAATTAATAAATGTAGTTGAGCACTTTATGAACTAAATGAGGCAGGCGTAAGTAGGTTTAGTTGAGCCCTGTTCATCTTGGTGTTTTCATGATAAGCGAAGTTAGGCTTAGATGAGCCCAGATGTTTTGAAATAAGCATAGCCAAGCTTAATTAGGCAAATTTGACCATGCTCATCTATAACTTAGCCGTGCAAAATTAGCCTATACAAGGCAAACCGTATCGCGGCCAATTAATCTATGTCGACTTCCTTATGAGCGCACAGAAGTCAAGGCCACGAAGATACTAATTACTATTTACCGATTCCATACGAATTAAGGTTATTTATGTCAAATTAACGCTACCTATTATGAATACTAATTATGACTGGATATTAGTCTTAAATTCAACTAAAGTGCCCTCTGTGCTGGAATTTCATGTGACATAATTAGGCTAAATATACATAAGTAAGCTAATTAGGCAAACACCAAGGTAACTATAAAAAATTGATTTAGCTTAGTTGGCCCTATAATAATCAAACCAATTGGATGATAATAAGCTTTAAATGAAAAACATATCAAAACTAATAATTAACCTAATTGCAGTCGAATTCTCATGAGCTCCGAGAATCCTAGCTCAGCAAGATGCTGATTATTCTTGACCGGGTCGAAACTCATTTACCTAAGTATAGATCCAATTACCCTTAACATTATTTATGAATATTGCTGAATAATGTGCGTGACATCGGAGCACACCCGAAGTACTCGAGTTCGATGTCGGAGAATTATGCAAATCACGCCTCGATCCGCCTAATATAGACATCTGTTGCTGCATAGGATGTTTTTGAGAGTAAAGGTATTCAATTTCGTGTGTATATTCACGTTTGATTAACTTCGGCTGCATTAACTTCACTTAACTAAGCTCATTTAAGTGCAGCTTGAATTACCTGACAAAGGCAAGCTGGCCTGAGAAAATTTGTGGATTTGGCTTTGTCGGGTTTGTCTGATGCTCGCTTTGCTTATTTATCCTGATCAGCCGGTGTCAATAACAGCACGAGCCGGCGTTCGAACCGGCCCCGTTGCAGCCGCTACGTAAAAGAACGGCACAGATTCGATGGAGCAAAGAAAGCGACACCCAGTTGTCGTTTTGTCTACGAACGCCGTAACCGCGTCGAACAGAGCGACATGAGAAGCCAAGTGATAAGACGGGACGCGCATGCGCCCTGCAGCAGGTTTCTCGTCGTGTCTCGTCGCTAGCTGGCGCGTCGATGCATTCTGCCACGCGATCCCGTGGTCTGCACACTTTTGATCGCACCTGTACGTTGCAGTAAGCTCTCGGTGGCGTCTACGCTCTCCATTTTGGGTTCCTGGTCTGCAATAATGTCCAGGTCTTGTTCCATGGCCAGTCTATAGAGCTGAGTCTGTTTCTTTTTGGAATCCAGTCCTCGTATGTTGAGCGTCGCTGCTTTCACGAACACACTCAGCGACGAGATCGGTGGGCGGGTCCAGGCTGAGAGCCCTGCACTTTCACTTGTTGGGCTCTCGTCGTCCAGGGTGAATCCATGTTGTTCACCATTAGTTTGCGTGGCCATCGTCGCGTTTGAGCGACGACGACCGTTGTTGGGCAGCGTTTCGTTTCTTGCCTCCACTGACCACCTTCCACTGCACTTCCCAATTGTTTTCGTCTACTTGAGCGCCATCCTCCGAGTCGTGACGGCGTTTCGCAGACACCGGTTCTGATTCCATTCTTGGGCTACCCATGTCACCAAGCAAACCTTCATTGTCGTGTGCTTCTTTTGCTTAAGAATACTGTGAAGCCGAGTGTAGAAAGGCCGAAGTGGCGTTGGCCTGGGACGCCGGCGTTTCAGGGCGCGTTGTTTGCAGATGCGACGCGGCGTGCATCGCAGGCTCAAGACGCGTCTGTTTGCCCGTCGTTGAGGTACAGTCAGTGGCTGCTGGATTTTCCATTCTCCTCTCGGCGTTCGTGTCAAGGGCTGAATAAAATTTCTTGCTTTTGTTCAGCACCGGTGTGTCGTCCGATGTTATTTGTTTCTGTGGTGTTGCAGGCGAAGATTCTTATTGCTCTGATTATCTTCATTCACGAGAAGTTCACTCTGTTGACGCTCAGATAGTCGCCCTGCAGCTCGGGCATACGAACGGTTGCACTCATCTTGCTCATGACCGAAGGAGTGGCATTCGCTGCACCTTGGAACTTTGCAATCGCGTCGCATGTGTCCTGTGCTTCGGCACCGCAAGCACAAATGAGGTTTTCCTGCCACTACAACCAGTGCCATACTGCTGCCAATACGCATTTGATGCGGCAGTTGATCTATAGAAACGCCGTCTCATAGCTGCATGCGTGTTACACGAGTTGTCGGTTCAACGAGCTCCTTCTAAATCCTTGACTGTCTATCGGTCATCCGTCCCCTCCTTGACGTCGCCGTGTTCATAGAAGGCACGTCGAGTAGCGTATTTTGTTACATCAAACACTAGCCAGTGCAATTTCATCTTAACCTCTTGACGCGTCGGGTCACTGACAAGATATACCCGGTCCTTAACATCGAGAACGCTTGCATCTGTCAGCGCTTTCTTCGCTTGCTTGGTGTTCACACGGGCGACATCTGATATGCGCCGATGCCACATCGAGGATTCTAGTGTTCTCTAATGTTCCGCGTACGAACTACACGCTTCTCTCACGCTGGTTCAAGACAGCGATAAGCAGTCACAGCAGTTATCGTTTTTTGGCTGATGGCAAAACACGTTCATCGTAAAGATACCACCTCTATCTTTGTGGCCCTGTCAAAACAGCACTATGGGACAAATATTAGGGAGCTTTAGAATACCGTTTGCAAGCGCTGCGGGCGTTGCGGGCGTAGCGGGCGCCATATGAGTTTTAGCGTTTGCCCTGCTGTGATCCGCAACGCACGATCACAGCGACACCGTAGCCTCAAAACGAGCGCTTGCGTGCCACATGCGGGCCGCCATTACCACACGCAATTTCGAATTTTTCGCGTGCGGTCCGCGAAAGCGAACGCCGACTCACATTACGACGCATGCACAGTGGCAGCGACCGCACCGCAAAGGCTCGCGGTGTGCTATTCTAAAGCTCCCTATTATGGTAGTTCGTGCGCGGAACGTAAGGGAGCACTAGAATAATCGTGCGCACTGACGCGCGAGTGGGTTTGTTACGTGGCATTTTCTGTATTTCACGGACATTTGTAATTAGCAGAAAAACCCTCATATTTAACACATATAAAGTTCAAAACTATCTATTTGAATGTTTTTCAAACTGATCTACAACTTTCCCTTGAAATATTTTATCCATCTTCGTTCTTTCAAACGTTACATAATTAAACACATCTAAATAAACAATAACCGAGAACACAAAATAAGCCTGAATAACACCAGGTAACGGTGAGCAACATGCATTTGGTCTCGTCCTAATAGCGTGTGCCGGCATATTTTTTAAACTCTGGGTAAATTTACGTGGGACACCCTGTGTAGTAAGTGCCAGACTGAAAAAGCAACAAGGGGAAAAAGTACACAGGCAACAGGCCGCACGGCCTTTTTTTCAATTGAGTAATTGCCTTTGGCAATTCCTAATTTGGGAAACGCACCGACTTTATTGTGCTCTTCTGAGTACGCAGAAAAGAGCAGCGGCAACGTTCCTTGAAGACCAGTATGTGAAGCCTAGGTCGTACGTGGAACTTAGAAAGGGAGTAGAGCAGCCGCCGTCAGTGGGGAAAGGGGGGGAGGGTTCTGTTTGAATTTTGATTGTATTTTTGCAAAGTCTTGTTTCAAATAGGTGCACCTAGAAATTGAAGCTCGCATCAGCTATTGCTTGGCTTTTACCTATTATTCTTCCTTATTTAATATGTTAATGTAAGTACATCTATTTTGTTTGTCGCAGCTTCTTTATTATGCTCAATACTTATTCCTCCCCTGTGCTAGAAGTTTAATCTATTTTTGCTGATGCTCATTTTAATTAATTAAATATTATTTATTATTTCTTTGATTGAGGTATACCTGCCTTTCTTTTCACTGTCCACTCACATCCTGCATCAAAACACTTGTCCTTACGTCTTTCTGTGTGGTTGTTGTATTTTTTTCTAGAGGCGAAGCTCCTTAGGGTGTGGGTCTGTCCATCTTCCGTTAGATATATGTAGACAACGGTGGCACGTACCCGATATAGCGGTGCTTAGAATGTTCGCTGGAGGGTGGCACTTGTATATGATGAATATAGGATGAAAAGATGTGAGATGGCTGTACCTGAAGTGTTCAAAAGATAGACGAACGAACAGATCGACATACAGATAGACAGGCGGACTGATGGATGCACAGACAGAGGGGCGGACGCGCGGAAGGACAGATAGACACAAGGACGACCGCACGAACAGATGCATGGACGGACGAACGCACCAACGGTCAAACGAATGGACGGACACGCTGACGAAAGCTAGGACGAACGGGCTGACGAAAGCACCGATGGACTGACGAACGCTTCACCCCACCAATCATCATTCACTCCGAGAATATGCTGTGATTTTTTTATGTAACAGCTATAAATATATATGGATATCAATGTCTTTACACTCATTGCAACTGTGTGGAAAAGAATGCTAATAAATTGGGATTGAAGGCCCGAATCTCCTACATCTTCGCTCCGTGCGAGCTGAATATCTCGCTTGAATTTTGTATGTGCTGCTAAGATATGAAGATAACCTGGCAGTATACTCTGAAGAGCAGTTATTTTTTTCCTTCGTTTACAACTTGTCGGTGCCCTGAGTGACGAGCACAGCGTCTTTATAACATTACCACAAAACGTGTTTCAAACAAGAAACGCCTGAGAGCGCGAACTCAGACGCGTCAATGTCGCGCGCCAGCGAGCGGTTACGTCCTCTGGAAGCTGTATCGTAACTCTTTCAGCTTTGCCGCCTCGTTCATGACACTATAACACCTTTCTAGCCACTATAGCCAGCGCCTCCTCTATATTTAGTTGTGTGGCCGCAGGCGAGCCCACCTAACCCTCTCCTGTTTTCTCGTTTAAACGCGCTTGGCTCCCGCAGGGTGGCGCAACCTTCTGAAACTACCTAGAGTCACTGGAAAAAATTTTTTTCCTGTGACTCTAACTCTACCTAAGGTCCCTGTGCACCAGAACACAGCAAGCTCAATGCTTGCTGCCATAATGAAAAGCGCGCGGCGCTATCTGTTGCAAGCGCAGCGAAGCAACACCCTCAACTACTACGCGAGCAGACGCTCTTGTAATCAAACACGAAACTTCACAACCCGAGTCCAGCTGTAAGCATGTTTGGCGTTGTTCCTTTGCTGGAATTTTGTGCCGATAGTGTGTGAAACATCGAGGAGACGATAGTTAAAGCGCGAGAACAAAAAGACGACACAAAGACAAAAAGGACACGAAGGACACGAGCACTCGTGTCCTTCGTGTCCTTCTTGTCTCTGTGTCGTCTTTTTTTTCTCGCGCTATAACTATCGTCATGCCATACCAACTAGCCCAAGCTGCCACACGTCGAGGAGACCTTCCGCGGCAGTCCTGAATGTCTGCAGCACGTGCATTGCAAACTGCGGATGCAACTTTATCAGGTACGTATTATCCGACTGAAAGAAACGCCAACAGCGGAAAGCGTTAACCGCGGCGTGCCTTGGCTGTGACAAGGGAGAATGTGTGCTGTAAGCCGGCGTCAGCGTAGCGCTGGTATCTGCCTCAAACTTATGCTCATTCACCGCATGTGTATCGATTGCCAGTCGTGCTGGGCACTCGGAACACACATGCGGTGCAAAAGTGCCAGCCGGAACAAGATTTTAAAATGCTATAGTGACGCTGGCCGAAAGCACATGTAGATTCGCCGAGTGACAGTCAAGGCACGTTGCAGTTTGACCGAGTCGAAAGCCATGATTTCCGTGCCGTTCACGTCTCTTTGCATCGCTATACTAGGCTGTTACAGTTGTACTAAATATGCTCAGTGCCTGCATCCACACGTCAGTCATAATACGTACATTCTAATATTGACATGTGGCCTGTGAAAGAGTACGACAATAGTTTTGTGCCGCGTACTACAGGCATAGTAGACGCGAATCGCTGCTGTGAGTCGCGCTTGAATAAACGCAATAAACATACTCGTACACTTTACTGGTGCTCGTAGTTTTTGCTGCCGATCGCGATTATATCCTAAGGCGGCGGAGCTCAGCCTTTTTTGTTGTGGACGGAAATCTGTGCAATCGCAAGCAAAAGACTACACTGGTACGATTCACGCAATGCGCTGTGAACTTTACAGGCAAGCCCCGCCGCGGTGGTCTAGTGGCTAAGGTACTCGGCTGCTGACCCGCAGGTCGCGGGGTCGAATCCCTGCTGCAGCGGCTGCACTTCCGATGGCGGCGGTAATGTTGTAGGGCCGTGTGCTCAGATTTGGGTGCACGTTAAGAACCCCAGGTGGTCGAAATTTCCGGAGCCCTCCACTACGGCGTCTCTCATAATTATATATGTGGTTTTGCGACGTTAAACCCAACATATCATCAACTTAACAGGCAGTACTAAGCAATCTCTTTCTCTTGCGCTGGTTGTCGTCACATCAGATGACAGCGCAGTGGTATTTTATAAGCGAACGCAGCGTGAACAGGTGCTTTTTCGCTTTTTAATCTCCCTGAGCCACTGGTTGTCATGCTAGCGAGGCGCGCCTTGGCAGTTCTAAACAAATTATGGCGTCTCTGGGAGCGAAAGTCTACCGCCGAAGGCGCCTGGGTGCGAGATAGGTGTGCTGTCATTTATACCAACACTCTCGACCAGCCGCCCACGCACCGGTGCGAGTGCTAGTAAAGTACAGGTGTTCTGTGGAAGTGCGTTGCTGCTCTCTCGGCGTGTCTGTCGGTGTACAAATGCTGGTGTGCTGCTTTGTGTTTTACTGCAGGCCGCGTGGTTACGAAACATGCGTTATTGCTGCGTGCTCTTTTGTACATCAAGCCAACGTAAGAAACAACCCGGCGTGTCGTTTCACGAGATCTCTGCGGAGACATTGTTGAGGGAACATTGGGTCAAAGTGAGATCGAGGAAAAACTGGCAGCCAAATTCAACATCCAACTGTTCCGCTGCCTGCAGTCACCACTTCTTCGAAAGCGACTTCCAAGGAGACACCAAGAGCCGCATGTTGAGGCGAGGTAGCGTGCCTAGCGTTTTTCTTTACTATGCCTCATACCTCCGGCCAATACCATAGGCCGCGGAGTGACACGAGCATTGCTAAACGCAAGCGCGAACCATCGCCGGTAAAGACAGCTTCACGTAGAGCGTATACTCGCACTCCTGATGTAGATATCCGTATATAACCAAGTGTGGTGGACAGTGCGACTGTGGATTGCTTGGATGCCTCTTCACCTCAAACAGCAGCAGCAGATGCAGTGACTGCGCGACACGGCGTTTACGGCGTCGCAAACGAGCTCTTGCAGGATTGTCAACTGCCTGAAGCCAGCAATATGTCACTTCTCATGCCTACGGTGAGCGCTATGAGGTCTTTTGGCACACAAAAGAACGGATCAAACTCATCAGCTGCCTACTTGCAAAAAAAAAAAAAGATGTGGTGAGAGGAAGAAAAAGTTTGAAGGCACAAAATGAAAGGGTGCACCTCACTGTTGATGGAATAAGAAAGAGCTTGATCGCCTGAAAGACGAGTGTTATGTAAGCAAGTTTCTGCAAGTTGTTGAAGACTCAGAACTGCAAAGCACTAAGGCCAAGCTAATCTTAGATCAAGTGATCAACTACAAGGCAAAAAAAAGCCGACATGGTCTGATGCAACAGTCAGACAGTGCATTATGTATATTACAGCACCTATCAGCAAAAGCCTATGAACACATTAGGAATGAGAAGCTGCTGGTCCTTCCCTGAGAAGCCACTCTGCAGAAATACATGAGGAATTCAGTAGGTGAGGTCGGACTGAGTGATTTGGTGAAAGCACGGCTTAGTACTGAGCTGGAGTGCCATCACATCTCCACAGTCAAAACACTACAGCCTTGTCGTGGATGAGATGCGTATCCGCCAAAAACTTCAGTATAATAAGCAGAAGGAATAATTTCTGGGAGATGTTATTTTAAGTGCTGACCTAAACCACCTTTTGCCTACGTGGGAAAAAAAAGTCAGCTTGCGAACCCCATTTTATTATGTTTTATGCTTTGTGGTCTCCACGGCAGGTCTAAAATTCCCGTAGGGTACTTCTTTACTAAACAATGTTCAGGTGAGCTACTTGCTAAGACAACAAAGCTCATCATAAAGAAAACTGAAGAAGTGGGATACCGCATTGTGCGGTTGTTAGTGACGGACAACCACAAGATAAATGTTCTTGCCATAGAAATTCTGTCACAAGGACAACTGTGCACCCGGATACACCACCCAACTGATGCTTCGAGGCAACTGTTTCTGGCTTTTGACCAAAGCCTAATAATCAAGAATGTACGGTAGCAGTTCTCAAAAGAAATGGGTGGGAATAAAGAATTGTCATCTGTATATCTCAAGGACTTGTACAAGCTGCAGCAAGGCTCCACAGTCAAACCAGTTCGCTTTCTTTCTAGGTAGAGCATTTTTCACCGAAACATTAAAAAATGGGAGTGAGAACAGCCATCCAAGTGCTCTCGCCTCCGGTCACATCTGCTTTGCACTTCATGAAGGATCAGGCAGGTCACACTTGTCATTGAAAGTTCGCATATGCAGGTCAACCGTGGAATTCATGTCGAATATGTACAGGTGGTTTGTGCTGATGAATGTCAGCAATTGCCAACAGCACATTCACCAAAACAATCCTAGTACAAAAGGATTTTCTGACCCTGAAGGCGTAAGGCTGCACTGGCTCGAACTTATTTTTTTGGAGTATGCGTAAGACTTGAAGGACGCCATTTTACAGAATAACAATTTAAGCAAGTAGACATACCATGCACTAGTGGTTACAACCATCTCAAAAGTACAGTGTATGAGATTTCTTTTGAACGGGTGCAACTTTCAGTTTGTTCTCACAAGAACGTTTTCTAGCGACCCAATAGAATCGTTTTTCAGATTTTTGAGACGAACGGCAGGCTGCAACGACATTATGGACGTGCTAAGTGCAATTTGTAGGTGATGATGAACAAACTTTATTTAATTAGCAGAAAGGTCCTCTTCCCCTTTCAGGTGCGAGAGGAGAAGGGAGGACCAAACCTAGACGAGGGCCATGATCCCATGGGCCCTGGCGGCGTCTTCGGCCTGCCGTATTAAGCGGGCTTGTATTTGAGAGTCAGAGCTGAGGAGCGCGGCATCCCATCCACTCCCGTCTGGAAATTTGCCTCTCATGGGGGCCTGCGGGCATGCCCATAAAATGTGGTTCAAGTCCGCCCTGTTGTGGCAAAATTTACACTTGTCCGAATGAAGTTCCGGCACGCAGCGGTTCATTGTTACCGGACTGGGAAACGTGTGGGTCTGGAGTAGGCGCCACGCCACCGCCTGTCCTTTGTTCAATGACGAGTGTGCGGGAGGATAAATTTTCCTGCTTAGCCTGTAATACTGCGTAATATCTCTGTAAGTGGTCATCCGCTCAAATCTCTCATCGTCCTCCCCGTTCGACCAGGGCAATCCAGAGGCTCGGTCTGTAAGTCCTCGAGCTTTCTGGTGTGCAGCCTCATTGCCGGGCAAGGAGGAGTGAGCGGGTGCCCAGACTATTTCTATTGTTCGTTGGTCTTTGCATCCAACCAATATTCTTGAAGCTATTTGGGATATTCGCCCTCGTGCAAAGTTTCTCACAGCCGTCTGCGAGTCGCTAACAATGAGTGAAGTCGAGGTGGATGCTATGGCTATTGCAATAGCTGCTTCCTCCACCTCTTCTGCAAAGCTCGTTCTCACCGAGCCGCTGACCTTATGATTTCCTTTGTAGTCCACTACTGCTATAGTCATGTTGTCATTTCCTTTGTATTTGGCCGCGTCTACGTATGTTGTTTCCGGTAAATCTTTTACGTTGTTATGTATATTTTTCGCTCTTTCAGCTCTCCTTGCTTTGTGATGTTCGGGGTGCATGTTTTTTTGGAATCGGTAAGATTACTAAACATTTCCTGATTTCATACGGGATATCCTTTTTGGCGCCAAATGGATTTGCGTAGTTTATACCCAGTTCCTCTAGTATAGCTCTACCTGTTTTACTCTGCGTTAGTCTTTCATATTTTGCGATTCTTTGAGCTTCTATAAGCTCTTCTGGTGTGTTGTGAAGCCCTAATTGAAGTAATTTATCATTAGAGGTAGAAATTGGAAGTCTGATCGCCTGTTTGAAAACTCGTCTAATGATTCTGTCAATCTTTTCTCTCTCGGCCACTTGCAGTCTGAGGTACGGACTCACATATACAATACGACTGATGACAAAAGCCTGTACCAGTCTTATCATATTATTTTCCTTCATACCATAGTGCCGGTTTGCAATTCGTTTAAGTAGACGCATAGTTTGCTGCCCACTGGTTTCAAGTATTCTAATCGCCTCTCCGTTGTGCCCGTTTGAGCTGATTCGGAGTCTCAGAATTCTTATGCTTTCGACCGTAGGTATTTGCGTTTTTCCAACAAAGACTTTAATGTTAGGTTTTTCCTGGATGCTTTTCCGACCCCTACATGTCGGGTTATAAAAGAGAAGTTCCGATTTTTCAGGTGAACATTGTAATCCTGTATGGATGGCATATTCTTCTACAACATTCACTGCTGTCTGTAAAGTTTCCTCTATGTATCCGACACTACCCTCTGCTATCCATAAGGTAATGTCATCTGCATAGAGGCTATGGTGGAGTCCTGGAATTTCCTTCAGTCTGGCAGGGAGACCTATCATGGCCACGTTAAAAAGAAAGGGGGATAGGACTGAGCCTTGCGGCGTACCTCTGCTGCCCAGACTAAACTCTTGGGATTCTGCTTCGCCTAGTATTATTCTTGCAGTCCGGTCAGTTAAAAAGTATTTTATATAATCGTATACTCTTTTTCCTACCCCTAACGCTTGAAGATTGGCAAGTATAGATTTATGGGATGTATTATCGAATGCCCTTTTAAGATCTAGGCCAACTATTACCTTTGTGTCGTGTGTATTGAGACCCGAATCAATTATTTGGTGTTTAATCTTAAGCATAATGTCCTGTGTAGACAGTTTCGCTCTGAAGCCTACTATTGTATGAGGAAAGAGCTCATTGTCTTCCATATAATTTGACAGGCGAGTTAGGATGACATGCTCTAATAACTTTCCTATGCAGGACGTCAGGGAAATAGGCCTAAGATTATCAAGATCTAGTTTCTTGCCTGGCTTGGGAATCATTATGATTGTTGCCGTTTTCCATTGCTTAAGTATCTTACCTTTTTCCCAACACTTGTTCATATATTCGGTGAGGGCTGTGATAGATTTGTCGTCTAAGTTTCTGAGCGTTTTATTCGTGATCCCATCTGGGCCCTGGGCTGATGTTGTGCTCAGTTTCATTAGTTCCGATCGTACCTCAGCCTCTAATATGGGTCGGTCTAGGGAATCATTTTCTTTACCTTTGTACGAGCTTAATTGCTCTTTGGTTGTATCCCCAATGTATCTCTGTCTGATTTCTTCAATCAGTTCTTCCTCCGTGCCTTTGTATTTGCGGACAAGTCTAATAAAGTTTTGTTGTTGTGCTGTCTTGCTCGCTTCCGAGTCTATCAGACATCTTAAGAGGTTCCATGTTTTAGAGAGACTTATTTGTTTTTCCATCGCATCACACTTTTCCTCCCATTGTTGTCTGCATAGTTGCTCCGCGTACTTCTCAATATCTTTACTGAGGGTGGCTATCCTTTTTCTAAGGCGTTTGTTGTGTTTTTGTGTTTTCCACCGTTTTTCTAGGCTCTTTTTTTGCCTCCCACATATGTAGGAGCTTACTGTCTGTGCTTTCTAGTCCTTCTGTTTTTGGTATGGTCTTAGTTGCGATTTGAATATTTTGCTTAAGGTTCCCTAGCCATTCATCTAAGTCTTCGATGACATCGCATGCTTCCTTCTCTCTGATTTTTCTAAAGCTATCCCATTCAACCATCCTTAATTCTTTGCCTCCTCTTTTACGTGGACCTGCTTTAAATGTGGTCTCAATTATATAGTGGTCACTGCCCATATTTTCTTGTGTATTAAGCCAATAAGGTTCGATGATATTCTTAGTAAACGTGAGGTCAGGAGACGTGTCTTTGGATACGCTGTTTCCAATCCTAGTTGGGAAAAGAGGGTCGGTTATTAACGTAAGGCCCTCCTGTTGGGCGTCGATCCAGAGATTTCTACCTTTGATGTTTTCTTTGTCATAACCCCATGCCGGATGCAACGCGTTGAAATCTCCTACTATAACCAATGCTTGATTTTTAGTAATGCTCATCGTTTTTCTCAAAAGTGACCTAAATTTGGTTTTTTGTCTAGGGCGGCTATAGACATTTAATATGAATAGACTTTCACCACTCTTCTGCGATGAAACTAACTCAACAAGAACATGATCGACATCGCAGATTTCTGTATCATGTTCTATCACCGCGAGATTTCTTCGCACGAGGGTTGTTACGGACGTTTTTTCATCAGGGGTACCATAGGATTTGTAATTCGACAATTTAGCCATTCCTCCAGTTTCCTGTAAGGCGATGACGTCTGGTGCCTCCTTTCCGTTTAGGAACTGTTGTAAGTTACCCCGTTTCCGGCGATACCCACGACAGTTCCACTGCCAAACCTTATACTGATTACGTCGTGCCATGTCTAGTCGTCCCCTGCGATTTAGATTACTTCGGTCGTAGTCGGCCGGTTGTAGGGTTTAGTAGTAGTTTTAACCGGGCCTGCTCCTATAGACCTCAAATCTGTTTGCGTGTTCTCCACCAGCGTTAGTCGATTTTCCATGCTATTTATTCTTTGTTTTATTTCTACGAGCTGCAGCTGCAATCCTGCGAATTGTTGTTGCATTGCCTTAGTAAGTTCTCCGAGCATATTCTCGACTTTCTTTTCCAGGGGTTTTTAGAGGTCTTCATTTTATACAGGAGATATTTCCTCTGCTCTTCGTTTCGCTGCGTGCACTCCTGATTCCTGTGCAGGCGCTGGAGTTAAAATTCGACTACACGATGCTATGGCGCTACTTGACTCGCGCAGCTGATTTTGCCTGAGTTTAGCGTTCTCTTCCTTTACTTGTTTTATTTCGTCCCTCTGTTTCGCGTTTTCACGGGTGAGTTGCTCTAGCATTTTCTTAATATAGTTTAGCTCTTGACCTAGGGTGGACCCTTCTGCCACAACCTGAGGCAAACTCGCAGACCGGAGAGACTCCCCTGATACCTCGCCCACCCAGCTCACCATTTGTTGACTGCCCCGACCGCCGCCAGGACCCACGTGGGGCTGTCCTTGAGGTGATGTCGTTGCCCTTGTCTTGGATTTGGCCCGTGACCTGGATCTGTGTTGACGAGTGGACCTTGATCTGGATGTGGATCTGGGTTCGTGTTGAGTCCCTTCTCTTCCCCCTTCGGCGAGTCGCGGGAAGGAGCTGGAACGATCTCTGCGTCGTCCCCCTCTGTCCTTGGTGGCGTTGCCATTCTCCTCCGTTGGATTTTCTGGTGAATACCCTTCCCTCCATGCCTGTGTTGCTCTAGTGTTCGACAAATTCTTCATTTCTCTTCGTTCATCACCTTGTTGTTGTTCATTTTCCCACCATCTTTTCTTCAAAAGGTACGGGGTCCTAAACCGTTCTTTGCATTTTTTGTCCCCTGTAAGATGACCTTTCCCGCAAAGGCTACACCTAGGGACGCACTGGTGGTTTTCAGTTGGATTGAGCACCCCACAACCATGGCATTTCTTGCTGTCAGGCTGTGGGCAGACATCCACCCGATGTCCAATTCGACCAGAAGTAGTGCATGTTTCATATTGCTTCTTGTATAGGAAGCACCTATATTCGGCACCACGGTAGTATACAAAATACGGCACAAACATCCCTTCGAAAACAATGACCACTGAGTCCGTAAGTCCCATACGTCATGCATGTAGAATCGTCGGGTTCCTCTGGTTGACCAAGCTTTTTTCTATGTCTTCTTGATTATCATACTTCGGTATTCCGTGGATAACCCCTTTGGATGTGTTTTCTGGTGCTGTTACATAAGCGGCTGTAGCATAGCTCTTGTCATTGATCATAATTTCCTTGATGTTGCTGTATTCTTTCGCATTGGCCAGACTAGGTGTGCTCATGATGATGGTGTTTTGTCGCATGTTGATTCTGAGAGTCTCTTCCCCAGCGATGTCAGGCTGTACTTTTGCCGCTCGTAGAACACAGTCTCTTATGAGCGCTAGACTCTGTCGCGTCAAGTCCAGACCTCCTCCTGGGCGTATTACAACCTTGTAATCGTCTTCTGGTAGTTGCGGTTCTTTTGGCACTGGCCGGCGATGCAAAAAATCCTTCACTCTCCGAGACGCCTCCATGGACGCACCTCCCGCGTTCGTGGCTGGTTCCGCGTTTCTCTTGTCGTTTGCCTTCTTGCGTCGTTCGTGGGCCACAACCCATCCTTGAGCGTCGTTGTACTCTTCGGGAGACAGCGTCTCCCCCTCAACTTCCACAACATCCATTTCGCAGGCTTCGAACAAGCCGGGGCCTGGCTTGTCGCCTAGTTGCCAGCGCGTCGATGGCACTGCGTCAGCACTGCGATGGCGTAGCTAGGGCGACGCCGTTGTGGGAACTCAAAAGAAGTGTCACGGCTCAAAAAAAGTAGGCCCACCTGGTATATCCTGGCATCGGACGAATCGGGTGATCGTCTGGCGACAGCTGTGATGGTCTTGAATCCCGTGGTTGTCCTTATTCAGCCACGAAAGTGAAAAACTGGCAGAGCCCATTCGAGAGGCGTCCGAGTGGCTCAGCCCCCTAGCGGCCAACCTCGCCATTTGTAGGACAGAAAAGGTTCTAAAGACAGGAATCGTTGCAGCATCACAGAAAAGTAACCTGAGCAGTTCTGCATCATTCTGTTCTTCACGAGCAGTAACTATCGCTCAAGTGGATGGCAGCGCAGTCGCGGTATGTATAAATGTGAAGCTTGCTCAGCAAGCACTTCGAGAACTGTGCATGTCGACAAGCAGCTTCCTACCTACTCCACACGTGGCTGTCGTTGTACTTGTCGCTGGATACATATCTCGTGTAATTAGCAAAAAAATGTGTGTGACAGTTGCATATCTTTAGTCCAGAAGCGAACAGGAGACTTTGGTATAGATGGGCTTATCGCAGACCAAGACAGAGGACGTCTGTTCAATCCTACACAGCAGCTTATTAGAGTATTGCATGCTCTTAAGCGGTATGTAGACATTATGCTGTTTGACCACAAATCCTTGCGAAAGCCTCTTGAGGAGTGCATGAAGCACAGCGTCAATATTGTGACAAATTTACCTGTGTTCCGGTGGGATCAATGTGATCAAATCGGCAGGAGAAGTTTTGTGGAATTGATATGCAAAAATACGAAACTATTGCTTTCTAACCACGCATTGGACATCACTGACCTAAATTTAGTGGCCAAGTTATGTTAAAAAGCCACTGTCGTGCAAAATGATCAAACTTCGAATCAGTTTGTATGAAGTGATGCACCTGGTTTCTCCTTCCTTTTTTTCTGCATGCGTATGTGCTTCATCAACAGAGCCTTTCCTACAAGCTGATATGTTTGTTTTTCGTTCAGTGCTCATTGTTTGAAAGTGGTGCTTCTGCTTTAATCTCTAACTTTCTTTATGAATACAGTTTAATTTTATTCCCTATAAGACCACGCCTTTCAGTAGGAAGCATGTTCTTGCCTAGCTGAGATGTTCTTCGTGTGTTTCTTATTTTATTCCTTTTTATTGATGATAACTCATTGTTTGTTTGATTTGAAGAATGTTGAAATAACATCACTTGCCTGTTTGTTTTGTTCTTTAAACTCATGTGCAAACACATTGATTGTTTCCCCTTGTTTCATTTCTGTTTTATGCACTTATACGTATGCATATGACCACGCTGACAAGAACTTGTAGAATATTGCAGTATTTATAAAGAAATGAATTGAATAAATTCATCATACTGGCTCTTTTCTGCCCTCATCCTGATATATTTGTTTGTTGCATTTTTGGATCCTCCGCTTTAAGCATTTTCCAGCTGAAAATGAACTTTAGTTATGCAGGTGACCTCGCAGATACAATTTAAGAAAAAAAGTTGGCAAGTACGGACTTTCCGTGCTTTCTACCTTGTCACTGAAGTGTAGCCTGACTAAACAGGTTGGATGGATGGATTGATATAGATGTGCCCTTTATATCGGGCGGCGGCTAACACCACCTAGCCGTATTACTTAGTGAACCAAGAACCAGATATATCTTATTTTTTCCTTTAAATAGTGAAGTTTAGGACTGGCACTTTCCAGCGAAGGGTTTGATTTTCACTCGTGCCTTGACTTTAGCCAAGAATCAGATAACCTCCTTCTAGTTAATTCTACCCGCTTAAAGTGTATTTTGCCCTCGCTGTTCCTGAACCTTGGTGCTTCGAAAAACTCTGCGCCATCATCCCGAACTATAAAGTGAAGCCCTTTACAGAACATTACCAGGTATCAGGCAATTTCCTCCTCCTCTCCGCACGCACTGCATACCGTGTCTGCCCCTTCGTATTTGGCCCGATATGTCTTAGTTCGCAATACTCCCCTCCTGGCCTCAAACAGTACAGAACTACGCCGAGAATAATCATAGATCCTTTGCTTGGCAATTTTCTCTTTAACGTTCGATAGATCTCTATCGCGGACTTTTTAATCATGCAAATTCTCCACACGTTGATCTCTGTTTCCTTCACCTTCTTCTTTACCGGTAGTTCTTTTTGGTTCGGCCCTTGATCTTTCCTATTTACCCGTCATTTTTCTGGTTCGCTTCCTCCATTTTGCATCGACATTACTCATGTACAAGTAGCTGAAAACATTCCTAGCCGAAAAATCCGCCCCCATTTCACTCAATTGCTTCTCAAATTTTATCTTTCTGCTAGCTTCCCCGCCTTCAAATGATGTCCATTCCATATCACCTTGTACTCCCTGATTTGGTGTATTCCCGTGAGTTCCTAAAGCAAGCCTACCTATTTCACGTTGCTTAATTTCTAATCTTGATTGAACTTCTAATCTCATGCACAAGACCGCATTGCCGCACGTCAGACCAGGAACCATTACCCCTTTCTATATTCCTCTCACAACATCATACCTATTTTAATTCCACAGTGTTCTATTTTTCAGCACTGCTGCATTCCTGTTACCTTTAGTCATTACGTATATTTCGTGTTCTCTTAGGCACGAAGTCCCATTGCTTATCCATACACCCAGATATTTCTATTTATCTGTTATTTCTAGCATAACCTCCTGTATTCTAAGCTCACTACCTTCATTAGCATTACAAATCATGACTGCTGATTTTTCCTTACTGAATCTGAAATCTAACCTATCTCCCTCATTACCGCAGATGTCTATCAATCTCAGCAAATCTTTCTTGTTGTCGGCCATTAGCACTATATCATCTGCGTACATCAATGCTGGTAATGCCTTTTGAATTATTTTTCCTTGTTCGATGAAAAAGATGTTGAAGTCAAGTCCACTTCCCTCTAATTTGGCCTGTAATCCTTGTAGGTACATCATGAATAACAAGGGTGACAAAAGACACTCCTGCCTGAGCCCCCGTTTTACCTCTGTGGGCTTGGATACCTGTTTTTCCTTCTTTATAACTCCCTTGTTACTTTTGTAGATATCTTTTTATAGTTTAGTGACTCCATCTTCCACACCTGTTGTGTCCAGTATTCTCCACAAATCCTCTTCAACCACGCTATCGTACGTTCCCTTGATATCCGAAAATGCAAGCCACAGATGCCTGTGTTCCCTTTCTGCTATTTCGATGCATTGAGTCAGTGAGAACAGGTTGTCTTTCAACCTCCTGTGTTCTTGAAACCCATTCTGCAGTTCCCCCAGCACCCCCTCATCCTCTATCCTTGCATGCAGTCTTTCCTTTATAATCTGCATCGCCAGCCTGTAGACCACTGATGTCAGTGCTATAGGACGGTAGTTGTTTATGGCAGCTTTGCCCCCCTTCTCTTTATAGATCATGCTCATCCTGCTAAGTTTCCATCCATCGGGGACTTCACCATCGAATATTATTTTGCTCAATGCCTCTCTCAAAGTATGCTTAGACTTCAGACTCAATGTCTTTATCCGCATAATTGAAATGCCATCTGGGCCTGTTGACGTACTACTAGGAACCGTCTTATCAACCCCTTCCCACACTCGTTGTGAAAATAGAGTCATTGCACCACTTGATTCATCCTAGTCTATTGTGGTGCATAAGGCACTTCTTTGTTGAAATTTTTCTGACACCCTTGTTCTTATATATTTAATAGCTTCGTCCCTTTATAGCCTAGCACATTGAGCTGTAGTTATAAGCCTCTGCTGTAGGCTCGTCGCATTTCTTGGGGAGTTTAGATGCTTCCAAAATTTCGAAGGTGCCTTTCTGTCCTTTTTATGTATTTCTGCCAGCAACTAAGCCCACTTTCTTCTCATCTTTTTATTGATCAGAAGGGATTCTTCCCTTCTACAGCTTAGAAAGATGTCCCATTTTCTTTCAACAACATCTGTCGGTTCCCCCCACTGCCTAGTATGTCTGTGTTCCCTAGAGACTTCCTGACGTTTTGCTTTGGCTCTCTTAACTTCCTCATCCCACAAACTCTTGGGTTTGTGTCTTCTTTTGCGGGGTGACTTGTCACGTGCCTTAGCGAGCTCTAGCTCAAACAGTCTAACTAGATTCGTGTATGTCCACACTGTTTTGTTAACCTCAGTGATTACTCTCTCAATTTGTTTAGTATCTACTTCCATTTGCCTTTCTGAATAAATTTTTCCTGTAGTTGCTCATATTGTCTCCTTCCCACTTTCACTGCTCTTCCAAAACTTGGCTTGGTACGTTTGTGATAGCTACCCAGACTTCTGGAGCCACATTCATCTATGTGCATTCCCTTGAGCCTATCATACATCTTATGTGACATCAGTGCGTAATCTATCTTCGACTGCAGCCTTTCTACCTCCCAAGTTATTTGCCCTTCACACTTCTCGGTACTGTTGCAAATGATCAAATCATGCCTTTCACACATATCCATGATCATCTTGTCTGTTGGGTCGGTATAGCCATCTATATCTACTATGTGCGTATTCATATCTCATAGTATAATTATATCGCACTCTCCTCCTAACTACTCAATGTCCTTTGATATACACTCTACCATTGCATGGTTTTCCTCACTGGCCTTTGCTCTCGTCTACAACTACACCAAACCAAGGAGTGTCGTTTGCCCTGCCACTTTACCTTTCAGCCATAAATGTTCCTTGCACTCCTGCTTGACCTTTTGCCAGTCTGTACTTTTACGAATGAATGCCCCAATACCACCCCCTTTCTGCTGCCTTCTGTTCTATCACAATATTCCCACGCGTAGTGCGAATTGTCATGAGGTTGGTCAATGTTCATAAGATGGGTTTGTACAAAACCATATACCATCAGCCTCTCCTCCCTCAGCTGTTTTTTAATCTCTTTTCACTTCAGCCTGTTCCTGCCAACCTGCATGTTAATAAGCCCTACGTACGAATTGGCTCGGCCCTCGTGGCCACGTCTATTTCTGCCCCGGACTCGACCTGTCTTATATATTGGTGCCACTTTGGAATCATATCTGCCCATACCACCTGGCAAAAAATCTCCCTGGTTGTTTTCCTAATTACTAGCTATCCTTCACCCTGAAGGGCCGCGTGCCCCTAAAAAAGCTACTGCGCGTCCTCCAAGTCGCCAACCCACCTCATTACCTAGCCGCCTATTGAAGTGAACTCTGTCTCGTTGAAAACCACCCTACCTATGCACCTCTATGTTTATTTCTACCACCTCAAAGCCTTTCTCTCGACTCATCCGCCATATCTCTTGGTTTGCGTTGACAACCGCTCTTTGCAGGTTGCCGTCACGCACCGGTACCTCCGGTATCGTGCATATCACTGCCTGTACCTGAGGAGAAGTGGCACGCATGTCATCGACCCTTTTCGCCGGGGTGGTCGCTAAACAACTGCGCGTGCCCCCGCGTGGCTCCTCTTTAGAGGCTTCAGTGCGATCCGTAGGCGCCACTGCCGCAACGTTCCTAAAACTAGAACAACGCTTCTTGGCCGTCAAAAAGATGCGCGTGCGGTGCTTTTCTTAAGCAAGTCTTCCCTCTACTTCTTTTTGAGTTGCTCGAATGAAACCTGTTAACACAGCGGAAGCCAAAGCTTTAGGGTATTGCTGAGCACTTCATAGTCATTACTCACGAGGCTTCCTGCTGACGCATTGGGATACCATGAGCACACTCTCAGCTTTTCTATGTGCTTCAGAAGTTCGGCCAATATGGTAATGGTATCTGCATTGCCGAGCGACTTGGCTAAGCGATGATATCGGCTACTAATGGTGACTCTCACTACTTCTGCGACGACTACGCATTTCTCCACAAATAGTGCTCTTTTTTTCTTCTTTGAGCACTATGAACCCCCCAAGACGTCTTGTTTCGCCATTCGCAACAACTTTCCACCAACATGCAGCACGGAAACAAACGTTTTCTATGAGTTGAAGTGAAATTATGACGCCGCTCGTTGATGGCATGTGGGAACTTATTTCACGGTCTTCGAGCTCAACAGCTCGGAGATAGTCTATTCTTTTTCGCCGATGATATTCTGGAAAGTACCCCACTCCTATTGGGCGGCTTTCGCTTTTTTCTCGCGGGTTTGAAATGGTAAGCGGACAAATTTGGGATATTCGTTCAACGCATCTTCAAACGAGGTCCCACTTTCCTCAGGCGATTTGTACATTCTTACTATCAATGACGTGAGTGAAAGTCTTCAGGATGTCCTCCTCCTGAACGTGCATATCATACACACGTGATGTGCTTGGCAGTCTCTTATCCGCACGGGGAATAGCTAGGTCCCGTGCATCTCGCTGCTCGGGTACACACGCGGCACAAAAGAAATGTTGTGATGTCTCTCATTTCCTGTAGCCACTCGTACAGCCGGGAACGTAGCATGTGAGCATAATGAAAACACGCAACACAAACAAAGCAGAACAGAACACGCTGAAGCACAAAACCGTTCGCGCAAAAAGAAGCCTCCACAGATAGCGACGCACTGCGACATGCTCAGCCGACGGAGGTAGGTTACGGGAGTGACACGAGCGAGCATGCAGTGAGTAAATCCGGATGCGACAGCAGCGCCACATTTGTCTCTAGCAGTGGTGGCTCCACGCAACATCGCTCAGTTTTGCAACTTACCTAGTTCTAGAAACGTTGGCTGGCCGCTCATCACACTTTGCTATTCTAGCCACTGTAGCGAAGAGGTGAGGTTGACGCTACTTTAGTTTTTTTTTCAGGGACTTTACGGGGAAACTCAAAGTAGTGACCTCTGGGGAGAAGATTGCAAGCCATGTAATTGCCGAAAATCCCCCACTGCTGCCAAAACACGTGAGCGACGACAATGAAGACTCCGCCGAGAAAACTGACTGCTGACCTCACTGTGATGATTGGTGGCTTTGAAGTGGCGGTCTTAGTCGACACGGGTGCAGACTTTGCCATAATGAGTGAGCGAAGAAGTAAGGATGGAATGGGCGGGCCCTTATATCCGATATGCTGGAAGCCAGATAAGGACACACACGGGAAAATGTACAGCAGAACTCACGATGAAGAATGTAGCTTTTGTAGCCACATTTTTGATCCTACCAGAGTGCTGCAGGCCTCTGATACTGGGAATGAACTTCTTAAGAAAGTACGATGTTGTGGTCAACATACATGATGGTGTGATTACGTTTGCCGCTGACAAGGCTGTGACCCATGATCCAGACCAAGAACCCAGGGTGTTACGTGTGGTCGACGACGACGTCTAAGCACCACCACTGTCATGTAGTCTTGTTTCCGTGTGTTGCGGCGCGCACTGTAATGAAGACGCCATAACGAAACGCATCACTGCCCCTCTTTTTCGCCAAAGCATTGCCCTCGCTCGCAGCATCATCAGCTTAGTAAATGGGCGCACAGAGGTGCTTCTGACCAACTTCACGAATGAGCGCCGGCACATCGGTAAAGGCATGGCTTTGGCATACCTCGAGGAGCTCCACTAATCTCATGACTGTCGTCTTATGCAAAGGGAAACCACAGCCCAATCAGCTTCGCATACACCACCAGTCGATATCGGTCCCAGTGTAACACCGATTGAAAGATGCCGTCTTATGGAGCTGTTCAATCAGTCCAAGGACTGCTTCTCATAGACATCACGAGTGGATCAAACGCCTCTGACTAAACATCGCATCATTGCAGAAGACACAGCAAGACCGATCTGACAGAACCCGTATCGCGTCGCTCAGAAAAAAAACGTGAGGTAATCCAGTCAAGAAGATGCTAGAGGATGGTATAATCCAACCATCAAAGAGTCCTTTGGAATCGCCAGTCATACTCGTGAAAAAGAAAGATGGCGGCTTGCGTTGACGGGCTTTATGAATTGAAAGTCCTCCCTTTCGGCCTATGCTCAGCCCCAGGCACGTTTCAGAGACTAATGGATACCATTTTGTCTGGCTTGAAATGAAAAACGTACTTTGTGTACCTGGACGACATGATTGTTTTTTTATGGCGACGTTTGAAAAAACATCTACAGCGGCTACTGTGAGTCCTTCAAGCCATACGGTCTACTGAACTCACACTAAAACCGGAAAAAAGCTACTTCGGCTTCGAAGAGCTCCAGCTCCTGGGACACGTGGTCAGTCGCGAAGGTGTGAAGCCTGACCTAGATAAAAATGCAGCCGTCGCAAAGTTCGCAAGGTCTGTTGATAAGAAAGCGGTCAAGCGTTTCCTGAGTCTCTGCGCCTACTACCGGTGATTTAAAAAAGACTCTGCACACATCGCCTACATCTTCACTCACCCGCCTTACAAGGGAAGACGTAGCGTTTGTATGGAGATAAGAGCAAAAAGGTTCATTCAACGAGCTGCGGCAGCGTCTACAAACTCCACCCGTCTTCGCTCACTTCGACAAAGATTCACCAACAGCCATCCATACAGACACCAGCAATGTGGACCTGGGTGCTGTTTTTGTCCAATGCCAAGATGGTGTGAAGAGAGTAGTTGCATGCCTACGCTAGCAGAACGTTGACACGCGCCAAGTCCAGCTACTCAACAATGGAGAAAGAGTGTCTGGCTGTCGTTTGGGTAGCTGCGAAGTTCCGCCCGGCTTATTGGCCACACTTTATAAGTCTTAAGCGACCATCACTCTCTTTGATGGTTGACCAACATGAAAGACCCATCTGTACGTTTAGCACGATGGAGCTTACGGCTCCAAAAGCACGACATGACCGTAGTTTAAAAGCCCGGAAGGCAACACTTAGACTCCAACTGTTCTTCAAGGTCACCGATTGAATCACCGACTACAGAGGATGATGAATTTTCAGGTTTTAGGGGCGAAGCTCCTTAAAGCGGCACCCGTTCATTCCTCATAGTCGTAGTCGTAGTGTGTAACCAGTGTTACATTTTGACCTGCAAGGTGGTGCCGGTGGGAGATTTCTCCTGTGCTTTGTTGAACAATAAAAAGTTCGCGGCGTGCGCGTTAAGTAAAAGCCGAATGCTCCTGTCTCTCATTCCCCATTAGCCGCCATTGGCATGTACTTTGAGCACTATCTCACAAGAAAGGGTTGCTACGTTATACTCGCTGGGTGTAACCTCCTTAGTTTTAGAATGGTTTAGCGAGCGTTGAGCCGCGGTGCCATGAATACAATGAACTAGTATATACCATGAACTCGAGGCGGTTAAAGGTGGGAAGTAGATACGAAGCGCAAGTCGTAAGAAAGTGCGCGTGTGTCACCTTTCGTTTACTCCTTGGAATGTCCACTGGATGGCGGTGCTTCTATATGGGGAATATATGATGAAAAGATGCGAGATGATGGTACTTGGAGTGTTGAATAGATGGACGAACGGACACACAGACAGATGCAAGGATGGACGCATGAACGGACGCAGGGGAGAATGCATGGACGAACGCAGGGACGGACGCAAGAACAGACGCACGCACGGACTGGCGGATGGACGCACGGATGGTCACACAGACGGACGCATGGACGGCGTCCCAAGTACAAACTTTCTCACACGGAGCACTTGAAACAGGCAATTCGTATTGAAATAGTGGGAATTGAACTCGTTTAAAATGTGGAATTTTCACATTATCATTCGCGAAGTGAACGGTCTTGCACTGCGTGTCGTGCGGAAGCATCTCAAGAGTGACAGTCCCCGACATAAATAACTAATAATGAAGCTGTACGGCCATACTGACAATAAAACAAATGACAAAAGCTTCCGCTACGTGAAGTACGATCAACGAAGCGTAGGGGACTCACTGCGAAAGCCGGCAAAAATTTCCTATGCAATGTATCTTTTCGCTGGTACGTGAGCAATGAGCCAAGTGATTAATAGGTCAAGAATACTAGTGTTTCCTGACTGCATGTTGCTCTGGGTGGTGCCTCTTCTGTGAATGCAGATTGAAGCAGGGTTATGACGCACGACATTCCCGCAACGATGCGTTCGTACGCCCGCGTGCTGTGGGAAACGGGGTGAGCCAACGCTTCCGCGAGCAGAGTGGCGCTCAGGTTTCCCATAATGCTTTGCAGCCTCCATAGGAGGGCGCGCATCAATTGCTGGAAAGGTCCATGCACCAAGAGCGTTTTCGAATAACCTATTGTCATTCTGTTTTCGGGACGGAATTCTGTACAAAAAGAATTTCTCATCAACAGGTAGAAGCTATCTCCTGGTAGTTCCTGAAGCTCTCCGCTGCAAACTTTTACAAGCCTGCAATGACGAAGTCACTGCGGGCCACCTCAGTTTCACAAGGACACTGACACGTTGAAAGAAAAATAGTACTGGCCAAGAATCGCAGCAGAGGCGAAACATTACAAGTCCAAACATGCATTGACTGTCACAAGTGCAAGGTACCACCGGTAAAACCCGTTGGGGTATTACATCCTGTGCCAGTGCCAGAAACTCCGTTTTCACAAATTGGAAATGATCTGCTGGGCCCATTGCCGCTGCACACAGCGGCAACAAATGGGTTATAGTGGCGACGCACTACCTCACCCGATACGCGGAGACCAAGGCAATTGCGAGTGGCACTGCAGCTGAAGCTGCCAAGTTCTTCGTTGAGAACATTGTCCTGAGACATGGTGCTCCAGCTGTCGTCATAACAGGCAAAGGTACGACGTTTACAGCCGAGCTTTTGCGCACTGTGCTTACGCTCAGTGGCACAGCGCACAGGAAGACGACAGCTTACCACCCACAAACGAATGGGCTTACAGAACGACTTAACAAGACAATAGCTGACATGCTTTGCATGTACGCCGACGTAGAACACAAGAATTGGGACCGAGTATTGCCGTGCGCATTCACGTATAATACCGCGCGCCAGAAAACAACGAAAATGCGCCGTTCAAACAAATTCATGGCCGAGAAGTTACGACAATGCTTGACGCCATGCTGCCTTATGACTGCTATGACTCAGAGATAGACGCCGCAGGCTTCGCTGAGCGCGCCGAGGAAGCAAGGCAGCTTGCCCGCATCAAAACATTCAACCAGCAACTTGACGCCCAATGGTAAAACCTTCGCCACCGATTCGTCGCTTATAAAGCAGGAGAAGGACATTGGATTTAATTTCCTGTACGACGGTGAGGCCTCTCGGAGAAACTCCTACGCCTATACTTTGGACCATATAAGGTTTTGCACCGTTTTGGCGACGTGACGTACGAAGTCGTGTTCGACGCCTTCTCCTGTTTGAAACGTCACCAGCATCTGCTTGAGACAGTGCGCGTGGTCCGCGTGAACCCTTACTACTCTGAGGAATGTCAATACCCGCTAGCTGCATCTCTACCTCGTGAGCATAGGGACGACGCGACAATCTTAGCGACCTTCTTTTGAGAGCGTGTCAACTAGTTCCACTGTTCGTGTTCCTAAATAAACCCTCTTTATGTTATAACCCGCGACAATATGACCATTCGAGCCTTTCCGAGCTCAAACATCTACTTTGGAGGAGGGCGGAAGTTAGTATGAGGCACCTATTACCGGCGTGTTGCGTGTAGCGCAAATAATGCGGCTGATGCAGAGCGCGTAGCCAGCCCGTCCCGTCAACGAACGAAGCTGATCGGTTCCGCGAAGGCAAACGCGGAAGGTCCGAGCACGGGAAAGAAAAACGACTTCTTCGTTCGCACGGTTCACGAGCGCAGCCGTCAAGGTCGCCCCCATTCGGGACTAGAGGCCCGTTTACATTGACCCGACGAGGGCGCGTTCAGTCGAAATAAACAGGTTTTCTGGACTCGCCCTCCCCATGTATGAGCGGATGCGTCGGGGCGGAGAGTCGTCGCGGCGAGTCCCGTCGACCCGGAGACAGGGGGTAGGTTCACCGAACTCGCCGCGCTCAGAAAGGGCATGTATAACCGGTCGCGCTGAGTTGACGGCTCGTGACCTCTCCCGCCCGTCGTGGTCTCCGCTTCCCCTGTCCCCATCACTCCGACGTTGCTCTTTCTCTGTCGGCCGGTACGCGCGCGCTAGGCACGATGACATCCTCGCGAACTCCACGCACCATGTGGAAAGATGATGAAATAACGACATTGCTAGCTTTAGTCAACGACAAAAAAACTGAGTGATTTGCTCGATAGCAAGCGGCAAAAAATAAGGACATATTCATGGAACTGGAAAGTTGTTTGCAGAAACAGGGCCTGACGTGGACGTGGGAGCAAATAAGGACCTGTTGGAAGAATTTGAAGAAACGCTTACGTAAGCCGATAGAAATTTTACTCAAAAATGTATATTGCATTCCAATTGAAATTACAAGCCCTCAGTTTAAAAATTCATCGTGTAAGGATCTCACTGTCCAGTCCAAAAGCCACAGAAATCAGATTAGCCAAACAGGGTGAGCGTATGAGGCAAAAGGAACACGGTGCACTTAATTGTGGTGAAACTGTGCACTTTGTTCCAACAATTGATGAGGGTATTTAGTCATTTTCATTTAAACACTGCTTATTGCTTTCAATTTAAAATTTTCAACGAGGTTCAGGGCGCCGCCTAATTCGTATTAGCGACAAGCCACAACAAGCGACAAGCGACAAGACACGCACACAACCATAAAGTACAGCTGGTGCAAACTGAGAAAAAATACCAAGACAGCCATCGCAGTGGCGGAGGGACAACTGCGTAAACAACCGCAGCCCGCAGCGGCGAGAGCGCAGGCTTGGAGGAGCGGAAACCGGTATTGGAAGACGGGCTTTCGGCTCGCCTCGAAGCAAAGCGTCGCTGCGATCACCGCTCACCTCGACTCGTCCGTGCGAGTTCATATAAACTCGGGCGCGTCGAGGTAAGCTGAACCCGCCACTCAACTCAGCCCGCCCCCGTCGCGTCCATGTACACGGGCAAGAGGAAGGCTTACTCGGAAGAGCGTCTGGCAAGAAGCAGGCCAGGCGCCACCGTCTGAGTTTGAGCCATTGTTGGCATGCACGCGTGCCATTGAGAATGACGCGGGGACGCGACCACTTGGCTGACCCAGACATAGTGGAGACAGGGAGACGAGCGTAACCTCCCCCGCTATTTTTAGGGTGTCGGGGCGCCCCGCTGTCGCATGCACACCTGGTAAGCGCACAGAGCCCAACCGTGTACTCACCGCTCTCAAAGAGGCTTCTACAAAGCAACATTTAATGAGAGAACTGACGGGGCTCAAGCGTGAGAACGGCTGCCGACGGATGTCGGCCGATGGAGGCAGCACGACCTGGCATGGGAGAGAGTGTCATACGCGGAGAACCTATCCCTTTGCGTGTATTATTTGGTGACGTGGTTTTTACCCATGCAGTGTCCATTATGAAAGTGTTTCTGCGATTGGTTGTGGCAATGTGAGCCCACACGTGTGATTGGATTCTGTGAAGACACTTTGTTCAACCGAGGGTTGAAAAGAGGATGTTTGAATCTGAAATAAGCAGCGGAGGTTCGGGCTTGGACTCGGGCAGTAGCCTGAGGCTGCATTAAAGCGTCTCTTCACCGGATTACGGCTCTTCCTTCGCACTGCCACCGTGCACTCGAGTCATCGAGAGGACCCATTCCAAACCTCAAACATCTTCCCTCCTTAGCTAGTGTTGAAGCTAGTCGAGGAGGAGGAAATTAACTGCGGAGGCTCATCGCAGCAGCTTCACTTTCTATATTCAAATGTATGGGGCAGACTTGGCACCCTCCCCCCTCTCTTAGAGAAGGCGGCTGCTGTTCACCCCCCCCCCGTACCACCTTCACAAACTTAAGCAAATAACAGGCTGATTTTCAAGTAAGTCTGTCGCCGCAGCTTTCTGCGTGCGTAGAGAGCACAATGAAGCGGATATGTTGACCAAATTAACAACAATTGGTACAGACGCATAGCTCTAAAAAATAAGGTGCGTACTCTGTTGCGTACGTTCGTTACGTTGGTGTTTTATTGGTCTGGCAGTTATTTGTTTACCATCGCAACCTTTGTCAGCTGAAGCATCCACCACGATTGGGGGAGGGGGAAGAGGAAAGCACTGACAAGCTGCATTGTGAGGCAGATTCCTTCTTAAGACAACTATAATTGTGTTTGCGCGGCCAAAATACGTCGAACTCCTAGTTTGTGCATCTGTAGAAGGCTATATGAAGAGTGAATTATTATTTTTTTCATTTTATTCCTGATGCAAAGATAATTAGCGATAATACCTACGGTTAAACAAAGTGTTTCGGAAAGCAGTTTTCTGGCAGGGACGCTGTTTCACTGAAGTCTCTTGATGAAAAAATGAAACTTGTTTCACTTTCTTCTTAACTTGAGTTTCACTGCCGCCACCTGCACCCCGTTATAACCCCGTCGTCAACCTCCCTTGTCACTCTTCAGCGTTGGAAGGATGGATGGATGGATGGATGGATGGATGGATGGATGGATGGACGGACGGACGGACGGACGAACGGACGGACGGACGGACGGACGGACGGATGGATGGATGGATGGATGGATGGATGGATGGATGGACGGACGGACGGACGGACGGACGGACGGACGGACGTACTTCATTTAGTACCAACATTCTTCATGTACAAGTAGCTCAAAATTTTCTTAGCCCAACGCTCCTCTCCCCTTTTTCTCAATCGCTCCTAAAATCCTATCTTGCTGCTTGCTTCCCTGCACTCACACGGTGTCCATCCCATGTTACCCTGCACCCCCTGATTGGGGGTATTCCCGTGCGCTCCTAAAGCAAGTCTACCTATGCCACTTTGTTTAATTTCCTATCTTGCTTGAACTTCTGATTTCATGCACAAGACCACATTGCCGAACGTCAAGCCCGGGACCATGACACCTTCCCAATTCCCTCTTCCAACGTCATACCTATTGCAATTCCACAGTGCCCAGTTTTTCATTACAGCTGCATTCCTCGTGCCCTTAGTCATTACGTATCTTTCGTGCTCCCTTAGATACTCAGCCCTGTTATTTATTCAGACGCCCAAATATTTCTATTTATCCACTATTTCTAGCATGACTTCCTTATTTTATTCTCACTGCCGTTGTTATTAAAAACTATGATTGCAACTTTTCTCCTGCTAAACTTCAAATTTAACCTATAGATCTCCCTAATTACCACAGATGTCTATCAATACCTGCAGATCTTCCTTCTTGTCGGCTATTATTACTATATCATCCGCATCAATTCCTTTTCCTTGCTTGGCAAAAGAGAGGCTGAATCCAACTCCACTCCCCTCTAGGTTGGCTTCTAGTCCCTGGAGATACAGCATAAATAACGAAGGTGACAAAGGACATCCTTGTAGAAGCCCGCGTTGTATCTCTATAGGTTCAGACGCCTGTTCTTCCCATTTGATAACTACCTGTTTACTTTAGTAGATATCCTTTAGAAGATTAGTTATTCCATCTTCCACATCTAGTGTGTCCAGTATTCTCCAGGAGTCTTCTTGAATCACACTATCGTAAGCTTCCTTGGTATCTGAAAATGCCAGCCATAGGGGCCTGTGTTCTTTTCCCGATATTTCAATACACTGCATCAATAAAAACTTGTCCTCCAAAATCCTTCGTTCACGGAACCCATTTTGTAGTTCTTCCAGCACCGCCTCATTCTCCACCCATGTCTGTAGTCTTTTCTATCTGCATCACCAGCTTGTAAACTACTGATGTGACTGTTATAGGACTGTAGTTGTTTGTATCGGCTTTGACCCTTTTTCCTTTATGGATGCATTCCCACCTAAGCAGGATGATCAGGCTCATCCTGCTTAGTTTCGACTTATTGGGAGCTTCACCATCCAATATTTCTTTGCTCACTGCCTCTCTTAAAGTTTGTTCAGAGTTTGGTCCTAGTTTCTTTACTAGCATGATTGGGATACCATCAGGGCTTGTTGATGTGCTATTAGGAACCCTTTTCTCTGGCTTTTCCCACTCTAGTTGTCCCAGTGGAGCCACTTAGCTAATTGGTTCATCCTGATCTACTATGGTGCATGCAGCGCTTTATTGGTGTTTAATTTTTTCTGTCATCATTGTTTGTATATATTCTATTGACTCATCTCATTCCAGTCTGACCCCTTGAACTGTAGTTATGAACCTCTGTTCTAAGCTTGTCTTATTACTCAGAGAATTAGGATGGTACTAAAACTTTGCAGTTGCCTTTCTACCCTTTTTGTTTACTACCGCCATTCATTGGGCCACCTTTCTGCTAATCTTGTAACTGATCAAACCAGACACTTCCCTTCTGCAGCTCAAAAATTTATGGAATTGAATGAAAAAAATTATTTCAGCCCTGCAGGACGCGCCTAGCGCGTAGCGGGCGTCTCCCACGTAGGGACCGACAGGGAGTACCTGGCGGCCGCTCCGTGGGCCTGTTGGACGGCCCATTGCCGGTCGACGAGAAGTGGGCTCTTGAGGGACCTCTCCCACTTCTTGTACTCTACCTCAAAAAGTTATCTTATTTTCTTTTGACATCATCTTTGGGTTCACCCCTCAGTTGAGCCTACCTGTGTTCCATGGAGGCTTCCTGGCGTCTTACTGTGGCTGTATTAGCTTCCTCATCCCACCAGCTTTTGGGTTTGTGTCGGCTTTTCCCGGTTGATATGAATTGTACCTTAGCAAGCTCTAACTCAAACAATCGGGTTAGATTTGTGTGCGTCCACTCTTTTTTAGTATCCTCGGTGATTATTTTCTCAATCTCTTTAATTGCTATTTGCCTTTCTGAATAAATATTACCGTGTGGTTGCACGTAATGCCATCTTTCCAGTTTCATTTCTGTTCCAAAACTCAGCTGGATACTTTTGTGATCACTACCTAAGCTTCTGGACCCATATTCATTTATATTCATCCCCCTTAGCTGATCATACATCCTACGTGACATTATTGCGCAATCTATCATTGGCTCCAGCCTTCCCACCTCCCATGTTATTGCCTTTAGCATTTCTCTGTAATGTTGCAAATGATTGAGTCACGCCTTTCACACATATCCAATAGCATTAGACCTGTTGGGTCAGTATATCCATTCATGTCTTCTATGTGCGCATTCATATCTCCTAATATAATCACCCCGCACTCTTCTCCTAGTTCGTCAATGTCATTTCCTATGAACTGCACTATTTCTTGATTTTCATCTCTGGCTTTTTCCCCTGTCCACAGGTATACAAAACCCAGGAGCGTCATTCGCCCTGCCACATTCCCTTTTAGCCATAAACGTTCCTTGCACTCCTGGTTGATCCTTTGCCAGTCTGTACTTTTATGAATGAATGCCCCAATACCACCCCTCTTTCTGCTGCCTTCTAAGCCATTAAAATATTCCCAAGCACATTCCCAGCACGGCAACAATAAACAGCGCCTCGTCACGGTGCATAGAATATGATTTCTCTGCCGATGCTTGGAAAGGCACCCACTCACGAGTCGCGACACACTTGCATGTTGTACCTGTAATAGAACAAGACGGTTATGAATACGTCTGTAGTCACTTTTCGAGACGACGATGGTGGGCTCTTGTGTATCATTTGGCTGCGCGCATAGTGTGAAGCTGACACTGGGCAGAATTTCGTTGTATAAGTAGGCATGCTTTGCTTGCTCGCTTTTTCTCACATATTTTCGTGACTACGACTGCATTCGAGAGTACATAGAATTTCTTTTTGCGTCCGGGTGAACAGAGACACTTTGAATAATTTTTGTACGTTTAGGATTCCGAAGACGTCATATTCCACGGAAGATGAGAGTGCGCTCTGAGGCGAGAAGGCAAATCGCAAAAAAATGACGACTTATGTTCAGTAGACATGTTGAAGCAGGCTGCTTTGAGGAGACTGGCTAAATAACGAGACAACGAGAAAAAGTAACATTACTACCGTGTTGCATGCTTCCATGCGCACCTAAAAAAGCCAGTGCGTGAGTGTCCTTAATACAAGTGAGTGCTTCGTTTTTCAAATCACACTCACAAAGCCAAAATTTCTGTTGCTGCGATATGCCTCTCTTTATGTAAGAGAAAGAGAAAATGAGCTCTTCTGAAAAGTCAGGGAAATAAGCACTTTCACCTAAAGCACTTTTTATTGACGGAGCTGTCAGAATCCCGCCACTCCCAAACTTCGCCCACAAAGGAGGGGTACAGAAAAAAAAAAACTTCGGTACAAGTAACAGCTCAAAAAGAAAGGTAATCGTAGCAGTACCAACGGGGCCTTTCAAATATATTGAGGCTTCTAAGAATTTCATTGACCAGATAATGAGCAAAACATATTATCAGATGAAGGTTCCGAAGTTTTCCAAGCGTCGTTTTCTCCAGATATCCAGGAGCTTCTCAAACGAGTACATGAAAAAACGCATACCACCTCCTTCACCCCACCCCCATAATAAAAAAAACGTTTGCACACATGTTGCATTGTTATTCGCCAAGGGCTTATGATTGTGTGCGAGTGAAACTTTTATTTTCGCTGCATCTCCTCACTAGTTACTTCTGCTGTGAGGCTACTGTGTGAACATATATAGCGAATTGATATCACTGAGTACTTTTTTATTACAGTGAAAGCTCTTATGAGATTAGAACACGCACGGTGCCGTAGATGTCGGCCGGCACGCGTAACCAGAGTTGAACAAAAGAAACTCTGTAAATACAACACATTAATGACCCAATGGAATTCCAACCCGCGTTCGCCGCGTGTCTGCCTGGTGTTCTCGTTTCTAAACTGGCCTTAGGCATGCGTGATCTCAAGAAAGGAATCGCGTTATTACGAGTAATAAAGTGTCTTAGAACATCAGATGAACAGCCAGGCGTCAAAGAATGCGAATTGCATAAGGACTAGGCCTTTTAATGCTCCGACCCCTTAGAAAACTTGTTCTTGATCACCTGTTAACTGTGGCGCATACCCACTTTACGCATATTCGTTCATCGTCGCCACCCATCTGTAGAAAAAATTGCACAAAATTTCCAACAAGTGTGTAGCGGATACCACGCTTCATCAAAGGATGTCGAAGGATTGTGAATGCTGGCCTACTACACAATATTTTTGATTATGTCACAGTCGGTACCTAGCAGTATGCTTGTAGTATCTCACAGTATTTAGAAAAGGCTCTGAAATTTTGGCCGTTCTTCTAGCTATCGCTATGAGTGTGCTGCGCGTTCCGCGAAGACCTGGCGTTTTTTCAACACGCTTAAAACGCCAAGTGTAAAAAAAATTAAAGCAGATGTGCGTTAAAGTAATTCCTATGTCTCTTCACTCTCTAAAAATTATAAACAGATGCTTTATTAGCTTTCACGAAACGCACGGCCGCAAGTGCCCAGAGCATTGCGGTTATTCTGCGATTTGTTGTAGCGCGCGTTCGGAAACAGCGTGAGGAACTACAACCAAGCTATTGCCTTCCTGACGAGAGAGATGGTGTTGTTCTTGCGATCATGCTTTACGAGATTTGCAAAGCGTGTTTTATTGGCGCGTTCGGAAACAGCGTGAGGAACTACAACCAAGCTATTTCCCTCCTGATGCAACAGATAGTGTCGTTGTTGCGATCATGCTTTGGGATATTGCTAAGGCAAGTTTCATTTGCGCGTTCAGATACAGCGTGAGGAACTAAAACCAAGCTATTGCTCTCCTGACGCAAGAAATAGTGTAGTTGTTGCGATCATGCCTTGGGAGATTGATAAAGCATGATTCATTCGCGCGTTCGGAAACAGCGCGAGGAACTACAACTAAGCTATTGCCCTTCTGACGCAAGAGATGGTGTCGTTGTTGCGATCATGCTTTGGGAGATTGCTAAGGCATGTTTCATTCGCATGTTCAGAAACAGCGTGAGGAATTGCAACCAAGCTATATGCCCTCCTGACGCAAGAATTATTGTCGTTGTTGCGATCATGCTTTGGGAGATCGCAAAGGCAGGTTTCATTAGCGCGTTCGGAAAGAGCGTGAGGAACTACAACCAAGCTATATGCCTTCCTGACGCAAGAAATAGTGTCGTTGTTGCGATCATGCTTTGGGAGATTGCTAAGGCATGTTTCATACGCGCGTTCGAAAAAGTGCGAATGAAACATGCCTACAACGGAACTACAACAAAACTATTGATCTCCTGACACAAGAAATAGTGTCATTGTTGCGATCATGCTTTGGAAGATTGCTAAGGCATGTTTCATTCGCGCGTTCGGAAATAGCGTGAGGAACTACAGCCAAGCTATATGCCCTCCTGACGCAAGAGATAGTGCCGTTGTTGCGATCATGCTTTGGAAGATTGCTAAGGCATGTTTCATTCGCGCGTTCGGAAACAGCGTGAGGAACTACAACCAAGCTATATGTCCTCTTGACGCAAGAGATAGTGTCGTTGTTGCGATCATGCTTCGGAAGATTGCTAAGGCAAGTTTCAGTCGCGCGTTCGGAAATAGCGTGAGGAACTACAGCAAAGCTATACCCCCTTACGTAAGAAATAGTGTCGTTGTTGCGATCATGCTTTGGGAGATTGCTAAGGCATGTTTCAATCGCGCGTTCGGAAACAGCGTGAGGAACTACAACCAAGCTATATGCCCCCCTGACGCAAGAGATAGTGCCGTTGTTGCGATCATGCTTTGGAAGATTGCTAAGGCATGTTTCATTCGCGCGTTCGGAAATAGCGTGAGGAACTACAGCCAAGCTATATGCCCTCCTGACGCAAGAAATAGTGTCTTTGTTGCGATCATGCTTTGGGAGATTGCTAAGGCATGATTTATTCGCGCGTTCGGAAACAGCGTGAAGAACTACAACTAAGCTATTGCCCTCCTGACGCAAGAGATAGTGTCGTTGTTGCGATGATGCTTTGGGAGTTTACTAAGGAATGTTTCATTCGCATGTTCGGAAACAGCGTGAGGAATTGCAACGAAGCTATATGCCCTCCTGACGCAAAAATATTGTCGTTGTTGCGATCATGCTTTGGGAGATCGCTAAGGCATGTTTATTAGCGCTTTCAGAAAGAGCGTGAGGAACTACAACCAAGCTATATGCCTTCCTGACCTAAAAAATAGTGTCGTTGTTGCAATGATGCTTTGGGAGATTGCTAAGGCATTTTTCATTCGAGCATTCGGAAATAGCGTGAGGAACTACAACCAAGCTATATGCCTTCCTGACGCAAGAAATAGTGTCGTTGTTGCAATCATGCTTTGGGAGATTGCCAAGGCATGTTTCATACGCGCGTTCGGAAACGTGCGAATGAAACATGCCTACAACGGAACTACAACAAAACTATTGATCTCCTGATACAAGAAATAGTGTGAATGTTGCGATCATGCTTTGGAAGATTGCTAAGGCATGTTTCCTTCGCGCGTTCGGAAATAGCGTGAGGAACTACAGCCAAGCTATACCCCCTTACGTAAGAAATAGTGTCGTTGTTGCGATCATGCTTTAGGAGATTGCTAAGGCATGTTTCATTCACGCGTTCGGAAACAGCGTGAGGAAATACAACCAAGCTATATGCCCTCCTGACGCAAAAGATAGTGTCGTTGTTTCGGTCATGTTTTGGGAGATTGCTAAGGCATGTTTCATTCGCGCGTTTTGAAACAGCGTGAGGAACTACAACCAAGCTATTCCCCCTTACGTAAGAGATAGTGTCGTTGTTGCGATCATGCTTTGGGAGATTGCTAAGGCATGTTTCATTTGCGCGTTCAGGCACAGCGCGAGGAACTACAACCAAGCTATTGCCCTCCTGACGCAAGAGATAGTGTCGTTGTTGCGGTCATGTTTTGGGAGATTGCTAAGGCATGTTTCATTCGCGCGTTTTGAAATAGCGTGAGGAACTACAACCAAGATATATGCCCCCTGACGCAAGAAATAGTGTCAATGTTGCGATCATGCTTTGGAAGATTGCTAAGGCATGTTTCCTTCGCGCGTTCGGAAATAGCGTGAGGAACTACAGCCAAGCTATACCCCCTTACGTAAGAAATAGTGTCGTTGTTGCGATCATGCTTTAGGAGATTGCTAAGGCATGTTTCATTCACGCGTTCGGAAACAGCGTGAGGAAATACAACCAAGCTATATGCCCTCCTGACGCAAAAGATAGTGTCGTTGTTGCGGTCATGTTTTGGGAGATTGCTAAGGCATGTTCCATTCGCGCGTTTTGAAATAGCGTGAGGAACTACAACCAAGATATATGCCCCCCTGACGCAAGAAATGGTTTCGTTGTTGCGATCATGCTTTGGAAGATTGCTAAGGCATGTTTCCTTCGCGCGTTCGGAAATAGCGTGAGGAACTACAACCAAGCTATTCCCCCTTACGTAAGAGATAGTGTCGTTGTTGCGATCATGCTTTGGGAGATTGCTAAGGCATGTTTCATTTGCGCGTTCAGGCACAGCGTGAGGAACTACAACCAAGCTATTGCCCTCCTGACGCAAGAGATAGTGTCGTTGTTGCGATCATGCTTTGGAAGATTGCTAAGGCATGTTTCATTCGCGCGTTTTGAAATAGCGTGAGGAACTACAACCAAGATATATGCCCCCCTGACGCAAGAAATGGTTTCGTTGTTGCGGTCATGTTTTGGGAGATTGCTAAGGCATCTTTCATTCGCGCGTTCGGAAACAGCGTGAGGAACTACAACCAAGCTATTCCCCCTTACGTAAGAGATAGTGTCGTTGTTGCGATCATGCTTTGGGAGATTGCTAAGGCATGTTTCATTTGCGCGTTCAGGCACAGCGTGAGGAACTACAACCAAGCTATTGCCCTTCTGACGCAAGAGATAGTGTCGTTGTTGCGATCATGCTGTGGGAGATTGCTAAGGCATGTTTCATTTGCGCGTTTTGAAATAGCGTGAGGAACTACAACCAAGATATATGCCCCCCTGACGCAAGAAATGGTTTCGTTGTTGCGATCATGCTTTGGAAGATTGCTAAGGCATGTTTCCTTCGCGCGTTCGGAAATAGCGTGAGGAACTACAACCAAGATATATGCCCCCCTGACGCAAGAAATGGTTTCGTTGTTGCGGTCATGTTTTGGGAGATTGCTAAGGCATGTTTCATTCGCGCGTTTTGAAATAGCGTGAGGAACTACAACCAAGATATATGCCCCCTGACGCAAGAAATAGTGTCAATGTTGCGATCATGCTTTGGAAGATTGCTAAGGCATGTTTCCTTCGCGCGTTCGGAAATAGCGTGAGGAACTACAGCCAAGCTATACCCCCTTACGTAAGAAATAGTGTCGTTGTTGCGATCATGCTTTAGGAGATTGCTAAGGCATGTTTCATTCACGCGTTCGGAAACAGCGTGATGAAATACAACCAAGCTATATGCCCTCCTGACGCAAAAGATAGTGTCGTTGTTGCGGTCATGTTTTGGGAGATTGCTAAGGCATGTTCCATTCGCGCGTTTTGAAATAGCGTGAGGAACTACAACCAAGATATATGCCCCCCTGACGCAAGAAATGGTTTCGTTGTTGCGGTCATGTTTTGGGAGATTGCTAAGGCATCTTTCATTCGCGCGTTCGGAAACAGCGTGAGGAACTACAACCAAGCTATTCCCCCTTACGTAAGAGATAGTGTCGTTGTTGCGATCATGCTTTGGGAGATTGCTAAGGCATGTTTCATTTGCGCGTTCAGGCACAGCGTGAGGAACTACAACCAAGCTATTGCCCTCCTGACGCAAGAGATAGTGTCGTTGTTGCGATCATGCTTTGGAAGATTGCTAAGGCATGTTTCATTCGCGCGTTTTGAAATAGCGTGAGGAACTACAACCAAGATATATGCCCCCCTGACGCAAGAAATGGTTTCGTTGTTGCGGTCATGTTTTGGGAGATTGCTAAGGCATCTTTCATTCGCGCGTTCGGAAACAGCGTGAGGAACTACAACCAAGCTATTCCCCCTTACGTAAGAGATAGTGTCGTTGTTGCGATCATGCTTTGGGAGATTGCTAAGGCATGTTTCATTTGCGCGTTCCGGCACAGCGTGAGGAACTACAACCAAGCTATTGCCCTTCTGACGCAAGAGATAGTGTCGTTGTTGCGATCATGCTGTGGGAGATTGCTAAGGCATGTTTCATTCGCGCGTTTTGAAATAGCGTGAGGAACTACAACCAAGATATATGCCCCCCTGACGCAAGAAATGGTTTCGTTGTTGCGATCATGCTTTGGAAGATTGCTAAGGCATGTTTCCTTCGCGCGTTCGGAAATAGCGTGAGGAACTACAGCCAAGCTATACCCCCTTACGTAAGAAATAGTGTCGTTGTTGCGATCATGCTTTAGGAGATTGCTAAGGCATGTTTCATTTGCGCGTTCAGGCACAGCGTGAGGAACTACAACCAAGCTATTGCCCTTCTGACGCAAGAGATAGTGTCGTTGTTGCGATCATGCTGTGGGAGATTGCTAAGGCATGTTTCATTTACGCGTTCGAATACCGCATGAGGAACTACAACCAAGCTATTGCTCTCCTGACGCAAAAAACAGTGTAGTTGTTGCGATCATGCTTTGGGAGATTGCTAAGGCATGTTTCATTTCCGCGTTCCGACACAGCGTGAGGAACTTCAACCAGGCTATTGCCCTCTTGACGCAACAGATCGTGTCGTTTTTGCAATCATGCTTTGGGAGATTGGTAAGGCATGTTTCATTCGCCTGTTCGGCAACAGCGTGAGGAACTACAACCAAGCTATTGCCCTCTTGACGCAAAAGATAGTGTCGTTTTTGCAATCATGCTTTGCGAGATTGCTAAGGCGTGTTTCATTCGCTCGTTCTGACACAGCTTGAGGAATTGCAACCAAGCAATATGCCCTCCTGACGCAAGAAGTATTGTCTTGGTTGCCATCATGCTTTGGGAGATTGCTAAGGCATGTTTCATTAGCGTGTTCGGAAACAGCGTCAGGAACTACAACCAAGCTATATTCCTCCTGACGCAAGAGATGGTGTTGTTCTTGCGATCATGCTTTGGGAGATTGCTAAGGCATGTCTCATTCACCCGTCCGGAAACAGCGTGAGAAACTACAACCAAGCTATTGCGCTCTTGACACAACAGATAGTGTCGTTTCTTCAATCATGCTTTGGGAGATTGCTAAGGCATGTTTCATTCACCCGTTCGGAAACAGCGTGAGGAACTACAACCAAGCTATTGCCCTCATGACGCAACAGATAGTGTCGTTTTTGCAATCATGCTTTGGGAGATTGCTAAGGCATGTTTCATTCGCCCGTTCGGACACAGCGTGAGGAATTGCAACCAAGCTATATGCCCTCCTGACGCAAGCTAGCTCATTCATATTTTTATAGTTTCCTTCCTCCAGACTCAGTGCAGAATAGCAAACAGGATTGTTGTGATCAGCGATTAACTAGTTCAATTGTCTTAATTATCACATACTCTGTGTGCAATTTTGTGGTGTATGTGTCTTCAGGACGTCCTATAATCAGTGGGACAATCAAACAGAACTAAAACCAAGGAACAGCTCAGTTGGCCAGAGTAGCTGGTGCATATGACTCTTCGCATATTTCATATCTTTGTGACTTATACTGCTCTACACACATGAAGTTCTCATTGGATTTCATATTTATGTGGTATATGAAAATGTTTCCTCAAGGCTTTTCAAGCTGAAACAACCCTTTTCACTTTTAGTTTGACATGCACATCAAAATATTTAGCTTATCTGTATTATTAACTGCTGAAATGGTCACGTCCATCAGAGAGGCAGTTTAATGGATGAGCCACTAAAGGAACAAAAGTGCAAGATGGTTGCTTCATAGTTAATGCAGTGGTGTAGCCAAGAAACGAGACACTGGGCAAATGGCCCACCCTTAAAATTTTCAGCAATGTGATATTGAGAACCTAATAACACATACTCGACTTGCCTGCACTGAAGACCAAGAATCTCATCCCCCTATTCCTCCACCACATAAAGTTCCGCCTATATCACAGGTTATAAGTTCATAGCCCATGTTCAAGCATTTTGTCAAGGTTTTTGCGACCTTGTGTTTTCAAATGGAAACATTTTTCTAAAAGAAACAAATATAACCCTTCAGCATATCAGTGGTGACATTTGTGTATGCAATTTGTTTATGCTAGCTGTGTCAACTTGAGGCAAGAATAGAGTAAAATACACAGTTCGTTAGATGAACTGAACCTTCTCCCTAGTCAGTATGTCCTGACTTGACCTCAGTCTAGTGCGCACAACCATAGCTGATCACTCTAGTGAAGGAACTGTTATCTTTGATGGGTCATTCAAATCGTGTTCTAAAACCAACGTCAAGTGTTGATTTTCTTCTCCTGAAATTAATGCAATCAAAAACCATTCGCACACACATCAGGAGCTTATGATTTCATTCTTTTTATATCAAAACTAAATATAACTTGCATCGAAATGATGAAGTCTTTAATTTCATAAAAATTGTAATGGCTTGCTGAAGCTCACACAAAAGAACACATTATTTTCCTCCTAAGAATGTAATATTGAGTGCCTTGTGATTGTGCTATCTTAATTTGCCACATTTGTTGACACTGCATTATATTTCACACCTGAAGGGGCTATATTATTAGCAAGTGTTAATAGTACTCTTCACACGTGATTTGCAGCTAACTAAAAGAAGAGGATATGCCTGTCGAGCTAGTAATACATACTCAGGACATCACCACTGCAAAGATACACCAGCCGCAATCAAGAAAAGGCACACCTGCTGTGATTAGTTCACATTTTTCATGTTTTCTGCTGTGCCAATAAGGCTGGCTGAATGAGCACTGCATCCAGTACTAGGAGGCTGCAGCGACGAAGTCCTAATTAAAAAACACTCACCAGCTGAAAGGAGAAGTACTGACGTGCCAACCAACCAAAACGAAATGCCGGAGAAAAGAGCGGCGATTATTTTTATAGTACATAAAAACATGCTAAGAGTTCGAAGTTGTAACGTTCCTGTTCTTCTAGCCAAGTAAAAGAAGAATAAACTGAGAAAAGATACTGAAGATACGCCATCAGAAAACGACAAAACAAGAACCGATGGACGTTTGTCTTCATCACATGAACAGCCTTCAACTGATAAGGCGAGTAAATAACTGACAAACAATGAGTGCGCGTGGGAGAGCGGTCACACGAGGTCGTCAGCAGTCAAGTGACACAGGCTGGAATCGGGGGTGTTGCCAGGGTAGGCTTAGGGAGACTGGACTGGAGGACCACCCCCCTCCCCCAATTTTTGCCTGATCCCTGTGTTACGACTATGTTCCCAAGAGGAAACATAGTCATAACACAATGGCCAAGTTCCCCGCCTCTCTGCTCCTCCTGAAGGACCTCGCTTATCGTGGGTGCACCCACCATCATCATCATCATCATCAGCCTGACTACGTCCACTGCAGGACAAAGGCCTCTCCCATGTTCCGCCAGTTAACCCGGTCCTGTGCTTGCTGCTGCCAATTTATACCCGCAAACTTCTTAATCTCATCTGCCCACCTAACCTTCTGTCTCCCCCTAACCCGCTTCCCTTCTCTGGGAATCCAGTCAGTTACCCTTAATGACCAGCGGTTATCCTGTCTACGCGCTACATGCCCTGCCCATGTCCATTTCTTCTTCTTGATTTCAGCTATGATATCCTTGACCCCCGTTTGTTCCCTAATCCACTCTGCTCTCTTCTTGTCTCTTAAGGTTACACCTACCATTTTTCTTTCCATTGCTCGCTGCGTCGTCCTCAATTTAAGCTGAACCCTCTTTGTAAGTCTCCAGGTTTCTGCTCCGTAGCTAAGTACCGGCAAGATACAGCTGTTATATACCTTCCTTTTGAGGGATAGTGGCAAACTACCTGTCATAATTTGAGAGTGCTTGCCGAATGTGCTCCACCCCATTCTTATTCTTCTAGTTACTTCAATCTCGTGGTTCAGCTCTGCGGTTATTACCTGCCCTAAGTAGACATAGTCTTTTACAACTTCAAGTGCACTATTACCTATCTCGAAGCGCTGTTCCTTGCCGAGGTTGTTGTATATTACTTTCGTTTTCTGCAGATTAATTTTAAGACCCACCTTTCTGCTCTCCTTGTCTAACTCCGTAATCATGAGTTGCAATTCGTCCCCCGAGTTACTCAGCAATGCAATGTCATCGGCGAAACGCAGGTTACTAAGGTATTCTCCATTGACTCTTATCCCTAACTGTTCCCATTCTAGGCTTCTGAAAACCTCCTGTAAGCACGCGGTAAATAGCATTGGGGAAATTGTGTCCCCCTGCCTTACACCCTTCTTGATTGGTATTCTGTTGCTTTCTTTATGAAGCACTATGGTAGCACTTGATCCCCTGTAGATTTCTTCCAGAATGTTTATATATACTTCATCTACGCCCTGGTTCCGCAGTGTTTGCATGACGGCTGATATTTCTACTGAATCAAACGCCTTCTCGTAATCTATGAAGGCTATGTATAGGGGTTGGTTATACTCTGAGCATTTCTCTATTACCTGATTGATAGTATGAATGTGGTCAATTGTTGAGTAGCCTGTTCGAAATCCTGGTTGTTCCTTTGGTTGATTGAATTCTAATGTTTTCTTTACTCTGTTAGCAATTACTTTTGTAAATAGCTTGTATACTACAGAGAGCAAGCTGATCGGCCTGTAATTCTTCAAGTCCTTGTCATCTCCTTTCTTATGTATTAAGATGATGTTAGCGTTCTTCGAAGACTCTGGTACTCTTCCCGTCAGGAGACACCTCGTAAACAGGGTGGCTAGTTTTTCTAACACAATCTGTCCTCCATCTTTCAGCAGATCTGATGTTACCTGATCCTCACCAGCAGCCTTGCCCCTTTGCATGCTCTCCAAAGCTTTTCTGACTTCTTCTATCATTACTGGTGGGGTGTATTCTGGGTTACTGCTAGTTCTTATAGTATTAAGGTTGTGGTTGTCTCGGCTACTGTACAGATCTCTGTAAAACTCCTCCGCTATTTTAACTATCCTATCCATATTGGTAGTTATTTTGCCTTCTTTGTCCCTTAGTGCATACATCCGACTTTTGCCTATCCCAAGTTTCCTCTTCAATGCTTTGACACTTCCTCCGTTTTTCAGAGCGTGTTCAATTCTCTCCATGTTATACCTTCTTACATGTTATACCTTCTTGCACCCACGGTATAAACCAATTCTGGCACCGACCTTGTCTAAAATATAATAAGAATAGCAGAAAACACAAAGCAAATGTTACCACCATACTTTGACTTCTTGCTTTGTGTGTAAATGAATCTAGCGAGAAGTATGTGGAACACCAAATAAAAGCACCACAGTCAACACCTACTAGTACCTGCTTTCATAATAGTACAAAGTACTGAAGAAGCATGCAAAGAGTATTCCTATGAAGCGAAATATCTTAAAGCAAAGGGAGGCTGTGTGGCCCTGACTGAGACAACATGACAACAAAAAGAAAAACCTTTCAGGCATGTCAGAAGTTCATGCACAGCACTGAAAAGTCATGAAAACCTACCTTCGATGCCTTTCTTGCACAAGAACATTAAAAGGAATACACATTGATGGAGAAGAAAGCCATTACTCAAATCCGGCTCTTATGCACTGATGGGAGATACTTGAACCTGGATTCTTAACAATGATTTCAGTGCAGCTCTTGAACATACCCTCAAAAGTGCTGACTGCAAGTGGACGAGACATGAAGGCAGACTACAATGCGACATAATGAACACGTCAACCATCAACCATGAACTTATGCTAGAGTGGATGTTGCAAGAAATCTTGAACACTGGGAACACTCAACGTTCCCAACCGAAATCTCGACCTCACAAACACGATAAGAATGTTCCGATGACCTGCTGCCCATCGCCATGATGCGAAACAGGGGCATATACACACACACAACTAATCTTTACGCGATTAAAATCTTGCTCTTGTTTCCAGGTTTATAGAAACCGTCTCACCAAATTTTTCTTTAATAAGCTCACCACCTTGATCGTTGCTGGGAGTGTGTTCAAATTAAAGGAGACAGAGGGCACTGGTGGGGCTGCATGCAGATGGTGTTCTTCGAATAAATGAGCAATGGCCTGCATGGTCTTCTTTGACCACCTTTCACGCCTGAGCCATTTGTTCGATTCACGTTGACATGTTAGTGTAGAAGTTGTGCCCAATGAAAGGCATGAAAGATATAAATATCAGTAAGAGAGGCATGTAGGCTTTGAGATGTCTTTTAAATATTGCAAATTTCAACTGTGTTAGAAATAAAAAAACCGAATTGTTGTTCTAATGACACTGTGTATATTATATGGAAATATTTGTACTGTGTTTCTAGTATTTTTCTACATCCAATGAGTGGATAAAGCCAGGCTTGCTTAAGCTAAAGTGAGGCTTGGAAGCTGATTAGAGAATGACAATGAAGGTGCTTTCTTGTATAGCCCCTGTCAGACTCGGCTCTCATGTTCATTATTATTATTATTATTATTAAATGTATATAGATAGGGCTCACATTTTCTTCAATTTATATGGCCTTTCTTCAAATCCAATGCTGTGCCTTGCTCCAAACAACTTCTTCAATATGAATATTGCCATCACTAGCTGTCCTCTTACTTGATTTGCCTTGAATGTGTGTTTGATTCAGTGAGCTGCAGGAAAATTTGCTGCATTGACTTGCTGTCAGCGACAAATTCAGTTCATTGCATTAAAGCTGCCGGGAGTCTGAATAGTAGCATTATTACTGTGTGCTAGAGTTGACTCAAAAAATAACTACTCAGGCAGAAGATACATAACAATTATGGCAACATTGGAGTCGAAAAGAGCTCATACTAGTGGATTTTCACATAAACAAGTAGGGGAAGAACTACTATAGATAATCTTGAGATCCAGTAAGCTTTCTGGTTTTTAGATTGGCACGACAAAGACGGAAAAAAAAACTTTTGAGTAATGTGCACGAGCACAGGCTTCCTGAGTTGTCCTGTGATGATGGTTTGAAAAAAAAGGAACTAATTGAGAAGGTACAGTCAAAATGAAAAACAATGATGCATCAGTTTTTTTTTTCAATTATACTGCAGGGTAAACAAATTGTTCACTTTTGTGTACAACTTGTTTTTTTTTTATTTTTTGGTATTGCTGGTCAATTTCGCATATTGTCATGTGGATGTATATATCCGTTCTGTAATTTTGAGTAAAAAAAAATAAGAAACTTCAGTCGCACATCGGCACTTGTGTTGCTGTGGCTCATTTGTTTTTAATCTTCTTCTACGTACTGTTCTAATATCATGAATTCATACCAACTTAATCTGTCAGTCTTATTCAAGCCTTCTGTCTCCTATAGTTGTGTAGAGTTATGACCCATGTCAGAGTTATGACCAAGCATACCTCTCAAAATGTTTGTAGGACCGTTTGATGTACGACAGGGTTCACAGCATTCATCACATTGGTTATGTGAATATTGATTTTTCCTCTTCAGGGGCACATGCACGGTTCTAATCTTTAATTTTTGCAAATGTGGCTTTACAAGCTTCATTGCTTTTATGATGTGAATAAGTCAGAAAAGACAATTAAGCACGACTTATGACCACGAACTTGTTGATCTACAAAAGAAACAAATTTAAGCTCAAGATGCAAGACCACACCATCTTTTATTCCAACTGATTCAAAATTCAGGTATTTAGAATAGTGCCTACACCTTTTTCATGTGAGGTCTGGTTGCAGGAGTCAAGCTCACAGCAAGCATTAAGTTACACTTTATTTTTCGTAGCACTTGAGCATAAGTACCAGGCAATGAAAAGTTGAAATTACATTCTCACTTTTTATTTGTGGCACTCGAGAACTAGCACATTTGTAAACTCATGCAAAACATAAATTTACTGAATCATATGATAACATTACAGCTGTCATTCAGTCATTTTTGTAGCCATGATAACTCTGGTGTCACAAATTCAATGGGGTATTTTTCTTCGCACATAAACATATTATTTGAGATATAACAAATGCATAAAACACAGAAATAATATTTTTGCTTTGTCTGAAGAAATGACGCTGGTAAAGGCTTTATTAGCTAGATTGACTTGAGAACCAGTTAACATGCAATTTTAATCATGGCATTATGAGGAATGTATATTGATGTTACGTAAGTGGGGTATTTTTGCTGTTTCAGGCCATTTGTGCACTGATGATTACTTTTGCATAGGAAGTGAATCATCTATCTTGTTTTCATAAACCTTCAGTAAAATTTACTTGAGAGAAAGGTTTTTCTAAAGTTGGCAGCATGACACCAATGAGGGATGGTTATCCCATATCATTTCATTATGCATGCGTGTAGAAGAGCCTAGTTCGCTGCTACCATATGTGCCTTCCAATGCGCTGTCACACAGCTATAGGTAGAAGCTTCTTTACGATGTTACATAGACAAGATGTGTAGCCACTGGCAGGAAGTTGGGCTTCGTGTCGATCAGAGCAAAAGAACGTGGTCCCTGGGTAGACCTACAGTCACGCCTAAAGCAAGTTTTACAGTGTTGCAACTAATGTATGCCTTGAGTGTCATGTATATACGTTTCATTAATTCCATTGCTCATAGGGAGGTAGGGCTTGGTGAAATACTGTTGGTCCATATCGGTTTTCTCTATTTGTTGGGACCAAGGATGACATGAGTAATGCAGCCAGCAGCTACAAAAGCAGGAGCAACAGTGCGTGACCTAGAAATGTCTGGAGTAAGAGTATATTCCACCCAACCCTGAACCATGCGATCAACACAAGCCTACAAGTTTGTATGTTGCGAGGCAGCAGTATAGTTAATGGCACAATAAGATCCTCAGAAACGTCACTCAATCAAGTGGTTGGGCCTGCAAACATATCCAGCAGTGTCACAATGTGATTGAATCTTGAAGTGCTGCAAAGCATTCAACACAAGTGGTACGTAAACCCACGTGATGTCATACACCTTACTTTATCTGCCAGGGGAAGCCTTTGGATTTCCAGCGTATTTGGGCATGAAAGACAGTCTAGTAATATGCCTAATTGTGCTTGCAAGTGGGCATAAATGGTCAGTTCTTGGGTCACAGAATGTGTGGAAGCTAATATGTCTCCTGTTACTGGCCAACGACCCTGTTCCACTGAAAGTCTAGCAGCGTCGAAGCTTATATTTCTTGCAGATGGTAGAATTTGTTGTCATCTCAACCAGTCGCCGCTTTTTTAATGTGTATATTTCTCTGGGACAGGTCAACATGTTCTTTGGGCTATGTGACAGGGCATCAATGACAATGTTGACAGCTCCTATGATATGTTTAGGATATTTTTGACATCTGCTGCAGTTCATGGGAATATGAATGCAACGATTGTAATTGAGGGAGTGTAAAATGTACCGATAAGAGATGTACTCACGTATTCTATGACAAATAAATCACGTAATTTCTTCCATGTAATGATGTAATGACATAAGCACTTACTATTTATGCCCACTTGTAAGCACAAATAGGTATATCACAATTATAGAGTCTTTCACATACACCCAAGTACACAGAAGATCCAAAGACTTTCCCTGGCAAATAACATAAAGTGTAGTATAGTATCAGGCGGTTGTACGTACCACCTAAGTAGATTGCTTTGCGGCACTTCAAGATTCAGCCGAACTGTCACATTGCTGGATATGATTACAGGACCAACCAAATAATACAGTGACATTTTGAGGATCTTTTGGCTTCAGTCTCCACAAAAAAAATGCTGTGATGCTGCTCAGATAGTGGGCATAAGTTTTCAGGACATGCCAGGGAACTGATTGGCCACCATATGACGAGTCGATGATCTAGCACAAATTGCATTCAATATGTCGTACGATGATGCATAGTGGAACTCTCATTTGATATTCAGGGAGTAGCATATACTGTCGCGCAAGCATCTGTTGATCCCCAAAAGTTTTTATGGAAGTTCTTCGTCTAAGGGAGCTCAATATAGTAGCATTTCTGTGTATCACTAGCACGAAGTGGATGGAATATTGTGACGGGGAGAGGTCTAGGCTTATAAGATAGCGTCCACCGAGAATCGGTAGCCGAACAAGATGTCTGAGTTGCCCCTCGCGCAAGCGCCTAACACACAGGCGTCTTCTTCATCTTCGCAAAGTGCCACGCTTGCTCCTGTCGATGATGCACCGTAACATCACTCCCCTGCCGCGAAAGCGCCGTCACGGCACTTAGTACGGCGGCGCCGAACGAGGAGGGTGATACGGTTTGAGTCTGGCAACGTGTACAACGTCTGTCTGGAGGAGGAGGAAAAAACCTTTATTGTTGCTGGCTGTGCCAGATAGCCCTTATCCCCACCGGGCTGGTTGACATCCCTAGTCCGGGACGTCATTAGTCGAGGCCGCCACCCAAGCCCGCTGGACTAGAGTTCGCTGTTCCTCTAGTGTGGAGCTATTGAGTAGGGTCGTCTCCCAGTCCTCTTTGGTGGGGTCGGGAAAGGGGGTTAATTTTGGGTTCATTTGGCAGGCCCAGACCATATGGTAAGTGTTGGCCACTTCCCCACAGTACTGGCACTGCCCACTTATTTTTGGGTCGTAATATTGAGTATGGCTGGACAGAGCAGCATGTTTGTCTGTAGGCGCCGCAGGACGCGCTCCTTCGTTTTCGAGAGTCCCTTCGCTGATGCGGGATACAAGTGGCGTTGCTCAATGTAGTATTTTTTTATTTTTCGAAACCGTGTTAAAGGTATGGGACGTTCAGGTCTATCAGGGGAACGGGGAGTTTCCCGGGAGATAAGCACGCGGGCCGCTGCATGTGCAGCCTCGTTACCGTGTATACCCTGATGTCCCGGAGTCCATATAAGACGTTTTGGGGTAGGATCGCGGTTCCTGATGCTGAATTTTAAAAGTCTATTAACCAATGGAGAGATTTCTCCCGCAAGATAGCTCTCGCAGGCTCTTCGAGAATCTGTAACTATCTGTTTTGAGTTTGGATGGGATACTGCCAGTGCAATGGCCACCTCCTCCGCCTTACTTGAGCTTGTGGCTTTGAAAGTGAGGCCGTCCACCTGCGTTCCTTGATGTATTACCGCCGCCATGTAGTATCCCCTAGGTGACGGCCCGGCCACATCGACGTAATAGACCCCATTACGAGAGCCAAGCCGTTGTTCAAGTGCCTCAGCGCGCGCTTGCCTTCTACCCTGGTGCGCCTTCCTGGTCATACTGCGGGGAAGTGGGGACACCCAGAGTTTTGTTCTCTAAAGTTCAGTAATACGCTCCGCGTTTTCGATTTTGCATTCGTGCCGGATCAAGAGGCGGTCCAGTAGGCGCCACCCGGGGGGGCGTCTGCGTAAGACGTGTATATTGATTTGTGAGGTGGGCTTCTTGGAGCTCTTGTATAGAGTTAAAGACTCCCAATGCAGAGAGTTTCTTATTTGAAGTGCTGATGGGTAAATCAAGTGCGCGCTTAATTACTTTCCTAAGAATAGCATCGACTCTGTTCTCTTCGTGTTTAGTCATTCGTAAGTACGGTATTGAATATAGAATCCTGCTAGTTACAAAAGCATTGGCGAGCCGAATCGCGTCCCTTCCTCGTAGCCCCCCGCGCTTGTTTGACACTCGGCGGATCATGTGCCCTACCTGTTCTCCAATTTTCCGTAGCTTGTCTAGCGTGGTGCTGTTTTTTGTTCTGTTGTGAATCAGAAGGCCAAGGATTCGTAGTTCTAAAACCTCTCGTATTGTTGATCCTGATACCATCAAGTTCAGGGTCGTCCTATCTTTAATGTTTTCTCTGATATGCAGGAATTCAGATTTGGTTGGAGCGCACTGCAACCCACACTGGGCCACATAGTCCTCCACAATGGAGGCGGCCTGCTGCAGGCGGTCTTCAATTTCTCCTAAACTGCCCCGATTCGTCCAGATTGTTATATCATCGGCGTATATTGCATGATATATTCCTTCCACTACTGCCAATGCTTGCGGGAGCTTCATCATGGCAATGTTGAATAGTAGCGGAGACAGGACAGCTCCTTGCGGGGTTCCCCGCGTCCCCATTTTGAATGGTGCATGTTCCTCGTTATCTATGCAAATGAACGCCAGTCTCTCAGAGAGGAAGTCTCTGATGTAGGCAAACATTTTCTTACCGCAATGGACACTACTCAAGTTCTTCAGGATGCTTTCATGTTTAACGTTGTCGAATGCGCCTTTAAGGTCGAGTGCAAGGATTGCTCTGTCGTTGTGCGTCGAGGGAATCGGTTGGGTAATGTCTCGTTTTAGTTGCAAGAGGATATCTTGCGCAGACAGGTGTGGCCGTAAGCCAAACATGGAATCTGCGAAATGCCCCTTGCTTTCGAGGAACGTGGCGAGACGGTCTCTAACCATTGTTTCCATGAATTTGCCGGCACATGAAGTTAATGATATAGGTCTGAGGTTGTCCGTGCTGATTTGCTTGCCTGGTTTGGGGATGAATGTGACAACTGCTGTTTTCCATTCAGTTGGCAGTGGTAGGCCATCCCAGATCGCGTTAATGTACTGCAATAGATGCCGATAACGTCTGTCTGGAGTGAGGTGGTTGAAGAGGCATTGTTTAGGGGTGCGATCTCGTAGCTCACGTCACTAAGTTGTCGTAGCACTTTGTAGGGGCCATGGTAGTGTGATAGTAGCTTCTCTGATAAGCCGACTTGGCGGTTTGGTGTCCAAAGAAGTACCAGAGACCCTGGCGAGAAGTGCACGCTTTGGTGGCGACTGTCATAGCGGTCTTTTTGGTGCGCTTGAGACAAGTACAGCCGATCACGGGCAAGCTGACGGGCTGCATGGGCTCGAGAAACGACATCACTGGCGTACTCAGTAGACAAGGGGGCAGCCGAAGAAAGGAGCGTGTCAAATGGTAATGCTGGATGTCGGCCAAATAGCAAATAAAACGGCGAATAACTAGCTGTGTCATGCCATGAAGAATTGTACGCGAACGTGACAAATGGGAGTGATTTGTCCCAGTCACGGTGATCTGGCTAAATGTACATTGACAGCATCTGCGTCAGCATTTGGTTCAGACGCTCGGTCAATCCATTTGTCTGTAGATGATAAGCGGTGGTAAGCTTGTGCTCAGTGGAGCAGGCGCGGAGAATGTCATCCACAACACGAGAAAGAAAGTATATTCCTCGATCAGTAAGCAGCTGCCGCAGAGCGCCGTGATGAAGAATGACTTCATACAAGAGAAAGTCAGCGACGTCAGTGGAACAGCTTGTCGGCAGGGATTTAGTGATGGCAAAGCGTGTGACGTAGTCTGTGGCGACTGCAACCCATTGATTTCCAGAGGTGGACGAGGGAACGAGCCCAACAGGTCAAGGTCAACACGGAAGAATGGTTCCGTCGGTATGTCAATGGGCTGTAGGAGGCCAGGCGGTAGCACAGAGGGGCGCTTGCGGCGTTGGCAGCGGCCACAAGCGGTGACGTAGCGAACCACAGAACGATACAGTCCGGGCCAGAAAAAGCGACGTCGCACACGATCGCTGGTCCAGGCATCTCCGCCACCGCAGCTGGAGCGTGGAGGCCACGAAGGCAGACGAAGCAGTGCGCCGCTCGAGAGGACGAGTTCCTGGGAGCGTTCCTGAGCCGGACGTGGGACCCGTACGTGTCGGCCAGGTCGAGCTCCGGCGTGTTCGTTCGGGGTCGAGTCCGCCGGTCGGTACAAGGTGCAAGGACGGGGCCTGCTGAACGGCTCCTGCCTGGGTGCAGTGGCCGGGAGCAGGTTCGTGGGCGAGGCCTACCGGGCATGGTCCTCGTGAGCCGGGGCCTGACCCTGAACCTCAGGAGTTGCGACCCTGACTGCTGGCCGCGACGTCTGACTAAACGGCGCTGCACACGGTAGCGCATCCGTGTGCCGTCAGCCGTTCCAGCCGCTCCAGCCGTGCCACCTTTGCCCTCGCGCACGTCGACGATCGCATCATGTCGGGACGACGGGGACCCAAACTGTGAGGCAGCGTTTTTCTCTTGCGAACTGAGAACTCTACGCGCTGGACTCGGAGTAAGCGTAGCCGCGAGCTCTCCGCATGCTAGAGGTCTGACTCTCGTACATGTTGCGTGACGCTTGGCGTGTAGGGTTGGACATATAGTTTTATTTTCACCTGCCACTTCGTTCTCTAGTGTATATTATAACGCTTCTTTTGTTCGCATCCATTGTTGATGTTAATCCTTTTTCGTCCGCTATCAACAAACACAGTGACGAACGTCCTTAACAATCACAATTTCTGGCGTCCGCGACAGGTACGAGAGACGCCTAGGTGACCGGCTGTAGGTACGTCATGTAGTTGTTCGAGAACGCTGGTACGCAGGTGATGGCGAAGCACGAGTAGTAATTCTGGGCCATCAGCGTTGAAGCTGCGACGGTACAGAATGTTGTCGTGCAGTTCGAACAGGCGAACGGAAGGGTCTGTTGGAGCAGAGGTCAGACGCTCGATGATGAATAGTAATGACGGGTCACGTCGTTGTTCGGTGGAGATATCACCCAAAGCGTGGGTGGAGAGAACGCAGGGGTCTGAATCAAAGTCTGTCAAGTCGGGCGTTTCAACCGGATAACGTGACAAACAGTATGCGTCAGTGTGCAGGCGTCCCGACTTGTAGTGGACCACGAACGAGTATTCTTGCAGACGGAGCGCCCAGCGACCGAGACGTCTAGATGGGTCCTTTAGCGATGACAGCCAGCAAAGAGCGTGATGGTCCGTAACAACGGAAAAAGTTCGGCCATAAAGGTAAGGCCTGAATTTCGCCACGGCCCACACTAAAGCTAGGCATTCACGCTCAGTGATGGAGAACTTCCGTTCGGCAGGTGAAAAAAGACGACTGGCGTAAGCAATCACGCGGTCATTCCCCTACTGTCGTTGGCCAAGGACCGCTCCAATTCTATGGCCACTGGCATCGGTCCGAAGCTCTGTAGGTGATGCGGGGTCGAAATGGGCCAGTATTGGTGGCGTAGTCAGCAGGTGAATAAGAGCCGAAAAGGCGTCGGCTTGCTCTATGCCCCATACGAAGGGAACGTCCTTCTTTAAGAGATCAGTAAGCGGTCGAGCGATGTCGGCGAAGTTGCGGACAAATCGACGAAAATAGGAACATAGCCCTACAAAACTTCGGACGTCCTTGGTTGAGCGGGGTTCAGTAAATTGTTGTACTGCTCGCACCTTTTCGGGATCTGGTTGAACACCATCGGCACTGACAAGGTGGCCGAGTATGGTGATTTGGCGACGTCCGAAATGGCATTTTGTAGAATTGAGCTGGAGAGCAGCTCTTCGAAAAACATCCAGAACGGCTGACAGACGTGTCATATGGCTGTCAAAGGTAGGTGAAAAGACGATGACATCGTCCAAGTAACATAAGCAGATGGACCACTTATATCCTCGGAGAAGGGAGTCCATCATGCGCTCGAAAGTTGCCAGCACATTACACAGTCCAAACGGCATGACTTTGAACTGGTAGAGGCCATCGGGCGTAACGAAAGCGGTTTTTTCACGATCCATGGGGTCGACGGAAATTTGCCAATAGCTGGACCGAAGGTCGATAGACGAAAAGTGTTGGACACAATGGAGGCAATCGAGGGCGTCACCAATCTGAGGCAAAAGGTAGACATCTTTGTGGGTCACTTTGTTTAAATGGCGATAGTCCACACAAAAGCGCCAGCTGCCATCCTTCTTCTCAACGAGCACGACTGGGGAGGCCCAGGGGCTGGATGATGGTTATAATACGTCTTTAGTAATCATTTTGTCCACTTCATTTTGAATTACTTGGCGTTCCTTGTGAGATACGCGATATGGACGCCGCCGTATAGGACTGGCATCACCAGTGTTGATCCGGTGAGTCACTGCAGTTGTTTGGCTCAGAGGGCGGTGGTCAAAGTCGAAAGCCTCTCTATGTGATGTTAGCAGACTACGGAGGCTGGCAGCTTGCGCTGCAGTGAGGTCGGGAGCAATCATCTTGTTAATGTCATCTGCAGGCAGAGTGTAATTGCGGCCAAGACAGGGGGATGCAGTATCGGTGTCCAAACCAGTAACGTTGCAGCTGTCAAGTGGAGATAGGGTGGCCAAAGACATGTCTTGCGGAATAACTTGAGTCAAGAGACTCACGTTAAGTAGTGGTATAACCACTGTATTATTAGCGACGGCGACAACAGTGTGAGCAAGGGCGACGTCTCAGGCCATCAGTACGTCGACTATAGGAGTGACGAGGTAGTCACCATTGGGCACATGACGTGAGCACGACAAAGTGGCATATGTAACAGCTTGCGGAGGCAAGCGAACGTGGTGACGAGAGCATAAACGGGGAGAATAGTCAGCTGGAAAATCGGCAAACCGCGGCAATTCAAGCTGAAGAGCACCAGTGGCACAATCAATGAGCGCAGAATGACGTGACAGGAAGTCCAAACCAAGTATTAGGTCATGAGGACATATTTCAATGACGGCAAACTGAACTAATGTAGGATGACTGGCAATGGACACACGGGCCGTGCACATCCTTTGAACGTCAGGGGTCATCCCATCAGCGACACGAAGTGTGCAGGAAGTGGCAGGCGTGAGCAATTTATGTAGGCGTCGGCGAAGGTTCGCCCTCATTACAGAAATGTGCGCTCCAGTATCTATAAGAAATAGCCAAACCGTCAACGTCAACGTCTAACAAACTTTGTCTCGTAGGAAGCGTCAAGAAAGGATTTGAGGAGGGAGTCGAAAATGCAGCGTCCCATCTGGGCGCTCCACCGTTTAGTTTTCCGGGTAGGCAGGAGCGGGGTTGAATGGGGACGACGGCCTGCGGTGAGCGAGACGACTGGCGACGTCCTGGAGGCAAACGCGACTGACGACCATGCGGTGACGGAGATCGGCTGTTGAACCTTCTGTAGTTGTTTGGCGGAGAAGGCTGCGTGGCAGATGTTAAGCGGGTGCTGTCCTGTCGGTAGTGAGGTTGAGATGAAGTCCGAGGTGGCGAGGACCAGCGGTAATTGCAGTAACGGATGACATGACCGATACGGTGGCAATGAAAACAAATTGGTCGGTTGTCGACGGTTCTCCACGCAGCAGGGTCCCGAGATCAGGCCGTAAACTGCTGCTCGTGATAGGACGCGGGTGGACGCCATTGAGCTCGCTGCGGGCTGGGCAAAGCGCACACCGAGGGAATACCTATGCTGGCGAGTTCTTGGCGGACGATGGCTTGAACCATGTTAGCAGTGATTGGGGTCGTGTCACTTGCAGCGATGTGAGGCGGAGCAGAGCAAAAATTCTGATAGAAGTCTGAATCAGTCTGATACAGTTTCCTATAAGTTGTACCAGTCTTGTACCAGACACAAAGTCTTACAAGTTCTTATAGACATTCATATCAGTCTGATGCATTTTCTTACCAGTGCTACCAGTCTCATATCAGACTGATACACAGTCTTACCAGTGCTACCAGCTTTTGAATAAGTTTGATTGGTCATTTCTATGGCATATATTAGTCTTTAGGTTTTTAGTCTTTTGTTCATTTATCGGATCTTCAAGATGCAAAACTGTCATTTTAACGGTACTTCTTTTTTTGGACACACTACCCACATATATGTCAATGGTCATTTCTGCATGTATATTAGTGTATCAGTGTTTTCTATTGAGCACTTGACGACTATTGTGTGAAATATCATGATGATTCAAAGAGTGCAACTGGCAGCTTTTGGGTGCGTAGAATATATTGTACAATGTTTCATGGTGGTGCATAATTGACAAACTGAGCTTTAAATACGCAAAGCAGCTTTCAGCCTAGATGAACGCTTTATTCTGTGTACAAATGGGATTGCAAGTGCTAGATAGCAACACAGTAAATGCTGACAATGATAGATGACGTCTAGAAATTTCAGGATACTAGTATCCAAAGCTTATCAGATGACAGTATAAACATAACTTGAAACAATACACACAAAACTTCTCATCACAGAGCAACACATAACATAATTCTAAATAACATAACATTAACATTAACATAATTTCTAAATTTTAATTTATAGGGCCAGTAAACAGTCCAAGGGAGATAACTTAATAATCGGTCCACTACTGTGAAATGAGCTTGCTGATACAATAATTTTTCCAAATGGCGTGGATTCGAAAGCCTCGGGTGGTGCTGCAGTTTCTCCCTTTCACAACACAAGCCAACCCCAGCTGTCTCTCCCACATAGTGCTTTGCCTTTAATTACGAGCCACTACATTGTGTCATAATCAATACTGGATGAGATAATTTAAATAAACAATGAAATGCTTCTTTGAGTAATCATTAATTGACCTCATCATCAAAACTTAATGCCTCGCAAATCCACTGCCAGAAATATTTCAAAGCAAGTTGAGGGGTTTATTGCGCACTTCAACCACTTTCTTTTTTTTTTCTCGTCGGTCCCAACAAGCTGCGCCGAAAACTACAGGGAGGAATGGCAGTAAAGAAGTGCGATATGTAAGCACACATTATGAGCTAGAGCATGCTTGAAGAAACACAGTAGCTTTTTTTGTGTTGCCATTCCCATGTGCGAGTGTGACTATGCAATGTTAGATTTTGGACAGCAGTGCCAGCATGTGGCAGCACACTGTGGCAAGAAGCACATTCGATTAAAACGCTGCTCTTGATTTATTTCGGCTATAGGCCAATAGCATGCTTTCAGTTGTTTTACACCACATACAGGCATCCGAAAATTCGAAGTGAGCACAGTCATCTATATGAAAAAATTCACTTGCAGCTACAAGATTTGGCTGATATGTTGATAGCAGCATATGTTAATCACAGGTGTGTCTTTTCACAAAGCCCAAGCGGTGGCACAGACCTGCTATATTACTTGCCTGTAATCCTCACAAGATTGATATATCAAAAACCATGTACTAATTAAGGCTAAAGCATTTGGCTGCAAAACACACACACGCACGCACACACACACGCACGCACACACACGCACACACACACACACACACACACGCACACACACACAAGAAACTGCCTACCATGAGAAAAGTTATGTTGTGACGAGAACAACAGTAGAAAGGATCGAGCCAACATTTAATTGTCCTACCTTGCTAAACTCATATTAGACTGGCTATATATGTCACAAGTTTTAAACAAGTTTGGTACATTAGCAACATAGCAAACACATCCAACTTTCATGTGCAAACACACAGGCCACATCCTTCAGGCACAACTTTTTTTCTCTGTTTCTGAGCAAATACCAATGTGAGATGGGTTCTTGAATAGTTTTGATGTAAGCCTCACACACATGAGCACACACACAGAGCCTGGCAGTTTATTGACATGCACCAGTGTAAAATACATGCCATTGTTGCATTTAAAAAGTGTCGCTCATGCCAACATTGTCGCGAGTCGCATCTGCAGTCCGGTCGGAATCACTGAGCGAGTTTTCCTCGAAGCCGTAAGTGTCATCGGGATTAGGATTTTCATTGCTGTCACCATGCGCATAATCAGACTTCACGTGTCGAAGGCCGCTACTCCAGAACATCAATTACCAGCTAAAGACTGAGGAATGCTCTTGCTGAGTGTAGCTGGTTGGCCGACTGCGCCTCCACCGCTCCTTGTCCGAGGTACTACATATTGCGATCCAGGCTCCAAATAGCGTTTTTTTTCTTCTTTTTCATCGAGGCTGGGTTTGAGTTGAATTCATCTCTCGTCCAACTTGACACAAACTTCAAATAGCGCGCTTGATGGTGTCCATGCAAAGTGAGGCTGCGGGACTGATAATAAGTGAACGGGTAAAGATCGATTACATCGACCAAGGCTTCACCTTGACAACCTGCTTGCTGTGCCTTGACTGTTAAGCACGCGGCGCGGATTTCGCCGAAAACTATAACATGTGCCGCGAGATCACGGCGCGAGGTAGTGACTCTACAGAACCCCTCGCGTGGTGAAGGTGTATTGTACTGTGGTCGCCACGGAGGAAGGTGGTCGTCGCCATGGTGGTCGCTGACTGCCAATATGGCTAGATGATTGTAGCCATATTAAAGTGATAGATAAATGGATAAATGAATTATTATGGCTGTACCCTTTGAATTAGGGGCAAGGTTCCTTTTGTCGTTGCATAAGTTTTTGGGATGGTTGTTGCCAGACTGTCGCTAAAATTGGCTGAAAGTTTTCTCCTGTAGTTGTGGCTTCTCCGTAAGAGTTTGGTGCTATCCGCGGTGCATTTTTTGGCTCAAAATATTTCTTTTGTAGTTGTGGCTTCTCTGTAAGAGTTTGGCGCTATCCGCGGTGCAATTCTTGGCTGAAAATTTTTCTCTTGTAGTTGTGGCTTCTCCGTGAGAGTTTGGTGCTATCCGCGTTGCATTTCGCGAGTGCATGAGCGACGCTGGCCGTTTTTATTAACGGAATGAACCGAGCCTAGCAGAAGTCGAGCGGGGTGCTGCCGTGCAATTGAGAGGCTGTTTTAATTCCGTTTTAATTAACGGAATGAACCGTGCCTAGCAGAAGTCGAGCGCGGCGCTGCTGCGCAATTAGGAGGCCGTTTTAATTAACGGAATGAACCGCGCATTACAGAATTCGTTTTATTTATGGAATGAATAGCGCCTACCAGAAGTCGAGCACGGCGCTGCGCAATTAAGAGGCCGTTTTAATTAACAGAATGAACCGCGCATTACAGAATTCGTTTTATTTATGGAATGAACCGCGCCTAGCAGAAGTCGAGCGTGGTGCTGCCGTGCAATTAAGAGGCCGTTTTAAGTAACGGAATGAACCACGCATTACAGAATTCGTTTTATTTACGGAATGAACCGCGCCTAGCAAAAGTCGAGCGCGGCGCTGCTGCGCAATTAGGAGCCCATTTTATTAATGGATTGAACCGCACATTACAGAATTCGTTATATTTATGGAATGAACCGCGCCTAGCAGAAGTCGAGCGCGGCGCTGCTGCGCAATTAGGAGGCCGTTTTAATTAACGGAATAAACCGCGCATTACAGAATTCGTTTTATTTACGGAATGAACCGCGCCTAGCAGAAGTCGAGCGTGGTGCTGCCATGCAATTAGAGGCCGTTCTAATTCCGTTTTAATTAATCGAATGAACCGCGCATTACAGAATTCGTTTTATTTACGAAATGAACCGCGCCTAGCAGAGGTCGAGCGCGGTGCTGCTGCGCAATAAAGAGGCCGTTTTAATTAACGGAATGAACCGCGCATTACAGAATTCGTTTTACTTATGGAATGAACCGCGCCTAGCATAAGTCGAGCGCGGCGCTGCTGCGCAATTAAGAGGCCGTTTTAATTAACGGAATGAACCGCGCATTACAGAATTCGTTTATTTACGAAATGAAACACGCCTAGCAGAAGTCGAGCGCGGCGCTGCTGCGCAATTAAGAGGCCGTTTTAATTAACGGAATAAACCACGCATTACAAAATTCATTTTATTTACGGAATGAACCGCGCCTAGCAGAAGTCGAGCGCAACGCTGCTGCGCAATTAAGAGGCCGTTTTAATTAACGGAATGAACCGCGCATTACAGAATTCGTTTTATTTACGAAATGAACCGCGCCTAGCAGAGGTCGAGCGCGGCGCTGCTGCGCAATAAAGAGGCCGTTTTAATTAACGGAATGAACCGCGCATTAATGAATTCGTTTTATTTATGGAATGAACCGCGCCTAGCAGAAGTCAAGCGCGGCGCTGCTGCGCAATTAAGAGGCCGTTTTAATTAACGGAATGAACCGCGCATTACAGAATTCGTTTTATTTATGGAATGAACCGCGCCTAGCAGAAGTCGAGCGCGGCGCTGCTGTGCAAATAAGAGGCCGTTTTAATTAGCGGAATGAACCACGCATTACAAAATTCGTTTTATTTACGGAATGAACCGCGCCTAGCAGAAGTCGAGCGCGGCACTGGTGCGCAATTAAGAGGCCGTTTTAATTAACGAAATGAACCGCGTATTACAGAATTCGTTTTATTTACGGAATGAACCGCGCCTAGCAGAGGTCGAGCGCGGCGCGGCTGCGCAATAAAGAGGCCGTTTTAATTAACGGAATGAACCGCGCATTACAGAATTCGTTTTATTTACGGAATGAACCGCGCCTAGCAGAAGTCGAGCGCGGCGCTGCTGCGCAATAAAGAGGCCGTTTTAAGTAACGGAATGAACCACGCATTACAGAATTCATTTTATTTACGAAATGAACCGCGCCTAGCAGAGGTCGAGCGCGGCACTGCTGCGCAATAAAGAGGCCGTTTTAATTAACGGAATGAACCGCGCATTACAGAATTCGTTTTATTTACGGAATGAACCGCGCCTAGCAGAGGTCGAGCGCGGCGCTGCTGCGCAATTAAGAGGCCGTTTTAATTAACAGAATGAACCGCGCATTACAGAATTCGTTTTATTTACGGAATGAACCGCGCCTAGGAGAGGTCGAGCGCGGCGCTGCTGCGCAATAAAGAGGCCGTTTTAATTAACGGAATGAACCGCGCATTACAGAATTCGTTTTATTTACGGAATGAACCACGCCTAGCAGAAGTCGAGCGCTGCGCTGCTGCGCAATTAAGAGGCCGTTTTAAGTAACGGAATGAACCGCGCATTACAGAATTCGTTTTATTTATGGAATGAACCGCGCCTAGCAGAAGTCGAGCGCGGCGCTGCTGCGCAATTAAGAGGCCGTTTTAGTTAACGGAATGAACCGCGCATTACGGAATTCATTTTATTTACGAAATGAACCGCGCCTAGCAGAAGTCGAGCGCGGCGCTGCTGCGCAATTAAGAGGCCGTTTTAATTAACGGAATGAACCGCGCATTACAGAATTCGTTTTATTTACGAAATGAACCGCGCCTAGCAGAGGTCGAGCGCGGCGCTGCTGCGCAATAAAGAGGCCGTTTTAATTAACGGAATGAACTGCGCATTACAGAATTCGTTTTATTTACGGAATGAACCGCGCCTAGCAGAAGTCGAGCGCGGCGCTGCTGCGCAATAAAGAGGCCGTTTTAAGTAACGGAATGAACCGCGCATTAATGAATTCGTTTTATTTATGGAATGAACCGCGCCTAGCAGAAGTCGAGCGCGGCGCTGCTGCGCAATAAAGAGGCCGTTTTAAGTAACGGAATGAACTGCGCATTACAGAATTCGTTTTATTTACGGAATGAACCACGCCTAGCAGAAGTCGAGCGCGGCGCTGTTGCGCAATAAAGAGGCCGTTTTAAGTAACGAAATGAACCACGCATTACAGAATTCGTTTTATTTACGAAATGAACCGCGCCTAGCAGAGGTCAAGCGTGGCGCTGCTGCGCAATAAAGAGGCCGTTTTAATTAACGGAATGAACCGCGCATTACAGAATTCGTTTTATTTATGAAATGAACCGCGCCTAGCAGAATTCCAGCGCGGCGCGGCTGCGCAATTAAGAGGCCGTTTTAATTAACGGAATGAACCGCGCATTACAGAATTCATTTTATTTACGAAATGAACCGGGCCTAACAGAAGTAGAGCGCGGCGCTGCTGCGCAATTAAGAGGCCAGTTTTAATTAACGGAATGAACCGTGCATTACCAAATTCGTTTTATTTATGGAATGAACCGCGCCTAGCAGAAGTCGAGCGTCGTGCTACCGTGCAATTAAGAGGCCGTTTTAATTATGTTTTAATTAACCGAATGAACCGCGCATTACAGAAATCGTTTTATTTATGGAATGAACCGAGCCTAGCAGAAATCGAGCGGGGTGCTGCCGTGCAATATAGAGGCTGTTTTAATTCCGTTTTAATTAACGGAATGAACCGAGCCTAGCAGTAGTCGAGCGCGGCGCTGCTGCGCAATTAAGAGGCCGCTTTAATTAACGGAATGAACCACGCATTACAGAATTCGTTTTATTTACGAAATGAACCGCGCCTAGCAGAAGTCGAGCGCGGCGCTGCTGCGCAATAAAGAGGCCGTTTTAAGTAACGGAATGAACCACGCATTACAGAATTCGTTTTATTTATGGAATGAACCGCGCCTAGCAGAAGTCGAGCGCGGCGCTGCTGTGCAAATAAGAGGCCGTTTTAATTAGCGGAATGAACCACGCATTACAAAATTCGTTTTATTTACGGAATGAACCGCGCCTAGCAGAAGTCGAGCGCGGCGCTGGTGCGCAATTAAGAGGCTGTTTTAATTAACGGAATGAACCGCGTATTACAGAATTCGTTTTATTTACGGAATGAACCGCGCCTAGCAGAGGTCGAGCGCGGCGCTGCTGCGCAATAAAGAGGCCGTTTTAATTAACGGAATGAACCGCGCATTACAGAATTCGTTTTATTTACGGAATGAACCGCGCCTAGCAGAAGTCGAGCGCGGCGCTGCTGCGCAATAAAGAGGCCGTTTTAAGTAACGGAATGAACCGCGCATTACAGAATTCTTTTTATTTACGGAATGAACCGCGCCTAGCAGAGGTCGAGCGCGGCACTGCTGCGCAATAAAGAGGCCGTTTTAATTAACGGAATGAACCGCGCATTACAGAATTCGTTTTATTTACGGAATAAACCGCGCCTAGCAGAGGTCGAGCGCGGCGCTGCTGCGCAATTAAGATGTCGTTTTAATTAACGGAATGAACCGCGCATTACAGAATTCGTTTTATTTACGGAATGAACCGCGCCTAGCAGAGGTCGAGCGCGGCGCTGCTGCGCAATTAAGAGGTCGTTTTAATTACCGGAATGAACCGCGCATTACAGATTTCGTTTTATTTACGGAATGAACCGCGCCTAGGAGAGGTCGAGCGCGGCGCTGCTGCGCAATTAAGAGGCCGTTTTAAGTAACGGAATGAACCGCGCATTACAGAATTCGTTTTATTTACGGAATGAACCGCGCCTAGGAGAGGTCGAGCGCGGCGCTGCTGCGCAATAAAGAGGCCGTTTTAATTAACGGAATGAACCGCGCATTACAGAATTCGTTTTATTTACGGAATGAACCACGCCTAGCAGAAGTCGAGCGCTGCGCTGCTGCGCAATTAAGAGGCCGTTTTAAGTAACGGAATGAACCGCGCATTACAGAATTCGTTTTATTTATGGAATGAACTGCGCCTAGCAGAAGTCGAGCGCGGCGCTGCTGCGCAATTAAGAGGCCGTTTTAGTTAACGGAATGAACCGCGCATTACGGAATTCATTTTATTTACGAAATGAACCGCGCCTAGCAGAAGTCGAGCGCGGCGCTGCTGCGCAATTAAGAGGCCGTTTTAATTAACGGAATGAACCGCGCATTACAGAATTCGTTTTATTTACGAAATGAACCGCGCCTAGCAGAGGTCGAGCGCGGCGCTGCTGCGCAATAAAGAGGCCGTTTTAATTAACGGAATGAACTGCGCATTACAGAATTCGTTTTATTTACGGAATGAACCGCGCCTAGCAGAAGTCGAGCGCGGCGCTGCTGCGCAATAAAGAGGCCGTTTTAAGTAACGGAATGAACCGCGCATTAATGAATTCGTTTTATTTATGGAATGAACCGCGCCTAGCAGAAGTCGAGCGCGGCGCTGCTGTGCAATTAAGAGGCCGTTTTAATTAACGGAATGAACTGCGCATTACAGAATTCGTTTTATTTACGGAATGAACCGCGCCTAGCAGAAGTCGAGCGCGGCGCTGTTGCGCAATAAAGAGGCCGTTTTAAGTAACGGAATGAACCACGCAAAACAGAATTCGTTTTATTTACGAAATGAACCGCGCCTAGCAGAGGTCAAGCGTGGCGCTGCTGCGCAATAAAGAGGCCGTTTTAATTAACGGAATGAACCGCGCATTACAGAATTCGTTTTATTTATGAAATGAACCGCGCCTAGCAGAATTCGAGCGCGGCGCTGCTGCGCAATTAAGAGGCCGTTTTAATTAACGGAATGAACCGCGCATTACAGAATTCATTTTATTTACGAAATGAACCGCGCCTAGCAGAAGTAGAGCGCGGCGCTGCTGCGCAATTAAGAGGCCGTTTTAATTAACAGAATGAACCGTGCATTACAAAATTCGTTTCTTTTATGGAATGAACCGCGCCTAGCAGAAGTCGAGCGTGGTGCTGCCGTGCAATTAAGAGGCCGTTTTAATTATGTTTTAATTAACCGAATGAACCGCGCATTACAGAAATCGTTTTATTTATGGAATGAACCGAGCCTAGCAGAAATCGAGCGGGGTGCTGCCGTGCAATTGAGAGGCTGTTTTAATTCCGTTTTAATTAACGGAATGAAGCGAGCCTAGCAGTAGTCGAGCGCGGCGCTGCTGCGCAATTAAGAGGCCGCTTTAATTAACGGAATGAACCACGCATTACAGAATTTGTTTTATTTACGGAATGAACCGCGCCTAGCAGAAGTCGAGCGTGGTGCTGCCGTGCAATTAAGATGCCATTTTAATTAACAAAATGAACCGCGCATTACAGAATTTGTTTTATTTATGGAATGAACCGCGCCTAGCAGAAGTCGAGCGCGGCGCTGCTACGCAATTAAGAGGCCGTTTTAAGTAACAGAATGAACCACGCATTACAGAATTCGTTCTATTTATGGAATGAACCGCGCCTAGCAGAAGTCGAGCGCGGCGCTGCTGCGCAATAAAGAGGCCGTTTTAATTAATGGAATGAACCGCGCATTACAGAATTCGTTTTATTTATGGAATGAACCGCGCCTAGCAGAAGTCGAGCGCGGCGCTGCTGCGCAATTAAGAGGCCATTTTAATTAACGGAATGAACCGCGCATTACAGAATTCGTTTTATTTACGGAATGAACCGCGTCTAGCAGAAGTCGAGCGTGGTGCTGCCGTGCAATTAAGAGGCCGTTTTAATTCCGTTTTAATTAACCGAATGAACCGCGCATTACAGAATTTGTTTCATTTATGGAATGAACCGCGCCTAGCAGAAGTCGAGCGCGGCGCTGATGCCCAATTAAGAGGCCGTTTTAATTAACGGAATGAACCGCGCATTACAGAATTAGTTTTATTTACGAAATGAACCGCGCCTAGCAGAGGTCGAGCGCGGCGCTGCTGCGCAATGAAGAGGCCGTTTTAATTAACGGAATGAACCGCGCATTACAGAATTCGTTTTATTTACGGAATGAACCGCTCCTAGCAGAAGTCTAGGCGCGTTCTCTTGCTGTGTGCGCAGCTGTGCGATTAAGATATCGCGTCTCAGTATTAGGGATGACGGAGAAAACTGAATAGAGTCGCCGGAGGTGATGCGCCGCCCCCTCCCCCTTACTTTTCTTTTTTTTTCTCTCTCAGCTGATCGTGTCGCGTTGACCGCACGCTACGACGGGGGACGCTACGCTTCCCCTAGCTGCGTCAGCACAAGACATATCATTCGGACTCGTGTATACATGTGATAAATAAGCGTTCCAAGGCTGGTTAATCGGGGTATGTCGGATATGCTACAGCTATGTACGCTTGGAAGGCTGCTTTATCGAAGCAGATGGAGCGAATTAAGCGCGACTTGCGCGTACCTGTAAATGGGACCCGGCCGACGAGCCTCCGTCGCTTACAGGGCCCCACCCACAATAAGCACAAACTACCAAAATTCCAAATAATGATTGTGTATTTTTTCTCAGCTGAAGAGCTTAGTATACAACAATAAGAATAAAATGACATAATAAGCATAATAATGACAATAATAATTATTCAACATAATGAGAACATAAACATAGGAATAAAACGACAATATGTCTCGATCACTACGCGCTAATCACAATTAAACTGGATAGCGGCGAGCAATTACCTCCATTAATCGAAGAAAAGGGTCTTTCACGTTAGGACGTGCGTCAATTGATCTTCACCATTCTTTTCGCATTTCTTCTGGTGCCCCCATAATCTAACATGCACCTACCAGTCTGACCAATACAACTGTTGGCGCATGACTGAGGAATCTTGTACACTACTCCTGTAACACAAGGAATGGAGGAGCTGCAGTGTGTCTGATCACATTCACCTTTATTTTTGGTTTTGCCTTTGGACCCGAGCTTAACAAGTGTGCAAGTGCTGCCCAGCTTCTTAAGAGCCACTGCCACATCATATCTGGATGCGACACTCTTAATTATGTGCCATCTTGTGAACAAGTCTAACAAGTGTTGTGTATTTTCATTTACTAATAAGAGCTTGTATTAATAAAGAACTTGAACGTAGGGCAGCAGGCTAAAGTGGCTTTCATTATTTTTCTCACAGACTTCGCATTTGCTGAAATGTTTGATCCATCTCACCACCTTTTTGCAGGATCTAGTGGCCGCATAATCTGGAAACCCTGCTGTTGGAAACCTCTGGATCTGAACATAAACACTGCTCATTACCTTGTGCACACATGACTTGCACACAGCCTCCTGTACCAAAGAGTCAGCCAATCCACCTTCGATCACTTTGGAATAAGCTAATGTGTAAGGCAAACGAGGCTGTTGCGACCTGGGCCTGTACTGCCAGCACGCATGCATTGGTAAGGAGTGAGACAGCTGCTCACATTGCGCATTTTTTATATAGTTCTGTTTTTTTGCGCCAAGCTGCTCTAAAAGCATAGTAATCAGGAAAATTGCACCGAACTGCTCCGAAACAGCCTCGAAAGCTAGAATTTTGATGCCGACTTCAGCTTCAGTGGGGGAAAAATGGCGAGTTTGACAAATAAGATGCACCCAATTGTGTTTCTTTTTTACTTTCCACATTTCTGGTGACAAAGGCTCCCATGGTGCCGCCATAATCTTTAAACTTTAGCAAATATGCGTGACTCATAAAAATGTGCTGCCGTGCATCAAGCTAGCTGCTTCTACTAGCTATTC